>NC_059224.1:30464924-31125144 GCF_020615455.1 Coregonus clupeaformis | reverse complement strand
TCTAATTCTGCAGTGAGACTGTGAGAGCTAGTTGGCCATTTGGGATGCATCGTCCACCACTGGATGCTCTGTTTCTCACACATTTAGCCTCATTATGGCTCAGCAGTAAGCCGGCATAATGATAGGTTCCTTTTTGGTTTTCTCTTCCAGTCTATAGAAAGTGGCAACATAAGTGCCATTTAATGAAGTTAAAGCTAGCCTATCCACAGATCATCTAGTGCATCAAATTGCTAAATCTTCTCTCTGCCCGTGGAAAAATGTGTAGAATTGCAGCAAACCTGTTTTAAAACTGCAACATTTTCTTTACGCCTCATGGCAAAATGTGTAGAATTGCAGGAAACAAACTCTAAAACTAAAACTGCTGCTGGGGTTAACTCTTAGCACCTCACCTCTGTGGCCCAGTTGTAGTGACAGTCTGTCAGATGTTTTCTCTGTCACAGCTCTGTTCCCTGCAGTTCATCGATAGACCAGTGGCAGCACTCTGAGGGCAGTTGGTTGAGGGAGAGGTTAGGGCCCCCAAAAGGCTAGGGCTCTGACTGCATGTGTGGGTATGGATGTGGGTACGCAGACCCGCGAACCACTGCTGCCCCTCTCGATGAGTTCAAAATGTTTTGTGGCCCCCACCCCCAACAAAGTTGCCCATTCCAGATCTACATTCCAGATCTAGTGCACCAGAGTCACTGGCATGTGGTCCTCTGTAGCTCAATTGGTAGAGCATGGCGCTTGTAACGCCAGGGTAGTGGGTTTGATCCCCGGGACCACCCATACATAAAAATGTATGCGCACATGACTGTATGTCGCTTTGGATAAAAGCGTCTGCTAAATGGCATATTATTATATTATTATTATGTCACAAGCCCACATTTATTTCCCTGTAAGTAACTTCACTTTACTAAAACACTTCATGAAGCACACTAAACGTCAGTATTTTGCATATTTATTTCCCAGACACAAAGACTCTTTGATATACAGCACTGTCTGTATTTTCCCAGGTTATTTTGCATGTTTGAGTGATACAAACCCAGCTCTATACATCCAGACAGTATTTTCAGTGTTTTGAACTACATTCCACACAGTATACGTCTTTCTTCCTGATTTCCCTGACGAGATCCAATTAGCTTGTTTTCTCTCCTCTTTGATCACTTGAGCTGAGATGTAGCAACATGATGTCATTCTCAATTGATGAGATTATCTTATTTGTCTCTGAGCACAAAAAAACACCAGAAGAGCTTCTGGGTTGTAATTGTATAACTAGACCCATGATCCATATCCATCTGATCACAGATTTAACATCTAACTTTGTTTTACAGTGAGTCACTCTGAACAGGAGATCTCTGCCTGCCAACTCTCTTTAAACATATTCTGTTTTTGCATGAACACCAGACAAGCTTAATGAGCAGAGGAAGCAGTTGGTGAATGTGTTGCAGGAGGAGGAGGGAGCTGGTCTAGACATTGCCACAAGCAAAGTAACAAGCAAGTATTAAACTTGGCTTCAATGGCTCCGAGCCCAACAAGTAAACAGGATCAGGAAAATAACATCTGTCTCTCAGACCTCAGTGCTGAGGGTAGCGAGAGAGAGAGAGAGAGAGAGAGAGAGAGAGAGACTCCTCTTAATTAAAGCTATAGTCTCACACCTCCAGAGGATATCCCGGGCCAGCCCTGGCTGCCATGTGTTCCAAGAGCAAGTAACATCCATAAAGCTGACAGTCCCCCTGCAGGGGAGACTGGAGGGGATAGAGGGGATAGAGGAGAGGAGCCCGGCCTAAAATAAGAGGGCCTTCTTAATGGAAGCCTCCTGTTATGAGGTGGCAGGGAAGGAGAGCCACACTGCACTTCTTCTGGCAGGCTGTGGGCCCATTTGGCATGGCCGCCACTCACTGGTGAGGCGGTGATAACTGTAGATTGCTGAAATCATTAACTGGGAGGCCCTGCAAATGGACATCTACAGGCCAAAGGATGAATGGTGATTGGTGACCATGCAGCAAACACAGCTCTGCAATAACATGGACAATCTGCCTCAAGATGCAGCAAGCAACTGCACATACGTAGTCATTCACTCTTATTGGATGATCAAGCTCCCCAAAGTATAGTTTTCATTACACAGGGTTGAGTCAGTGACTCAGGTGTTGTGAGTAAAGCAAACACAACTGTTTTCAAGGAGGGACCCCGTTGAGAGTTAGTTTCTAGTTCCTTCAGCTGGAAAGAGTTTTGTCATCAGTGGGAGGAGAAGAGTGGAACTTTTCCCCAAAGAAGTCCCCAATGAAGTGTTTTGACGGTGAGCTTAATAAACCATGAAGAAGTCATTAATAAGTCATGCTCTGCTGTGTTGACAAATAATCAAGAGTGCATCAGCTGGGGCCACGGAGTAAATCAAATCACACACTCAGCCAAACTTCATGTCAGAGGCAACAGCTATTCCCATGAGCAGCTAGGCCTTTTTGTGCATGCTGTGTGCTGTGATACATCACTAGCTAAGAAACCCAGCACAGCAGAAAATGAAAGCTCAGGTGGGTTAGAAGTGCTAGAAGTGTGGACAGCTCTATTTCAGTTGCTATTGTGTTTTCTGGAAGGTGAACGTGGTCTCTGAGGCAGGGCACCACACTGTATCCAATCAAAGCTCAACAGAAGGATCGAGCTCTTCAGATATCACAGGAGAGGTTGTTGATAGGAACAAGTGACATCAAAAGGAATACTTTTTTCGGTGAGATGGGATACAAGAGACGTTGACTTCAATGTGGAGGGCCCTGAGATCTATGGATCGTTCCTGTACAGTGCAACAGCCTTTGTAGTAAGAGCCTGTCAGCTGCTCCCTCCCAAGTCCCAATGCCAAGCTATGAACCTTGGAAATAATATTGAGTGGAGTTGGCTTCATAAAACATGGCTGCTTTTATAAAAAAATGTAATAGGATTCTGCGGTTTTTACGGCAGCTCATCTAACCATGGCCACTGTTGCCATTGGTTTATTTACAGCGGGGTATAAAAATGCATTCCAATGATAACAGAGCTCACATAAACTTTGCCTCATAACCCGACTGTTGATAGTCATCCATTTGCTTTGAGTTGCAGATACTGTACAACAATATCACGTATACTTTTCATGGCTTTATCATGTCTAGACGGAGCTGTACAGCACATATCGCATATCAATGGGTTTAAATTACAACTTTCTTTCCTTGCATTGAGCGCATATAAATATAACAGGTACAGGTAGAGTTTTACCTCGGCCATGGCTTCCTGGCCACGGCTCTGGAAATGTGTTTGACCTCCCACAGCGTGGCCTGCATCAATCTTCCCAACGCATGACACTTCCCTCCTCACTGACCACGCACGCAGCAGCCGGCCATTATATTCATGGCTTGTTATCAATAATCTCCTGTTCCGTGAAATTGTGTTAAGAGGCTGCTAGCGATCACACAAATCACGGAGCAGCAAATCCATTTTGACACAGAGGCACATCTCTGGTGGATTTAATTCTGCTGAACAAATAGTATGATGCAGCGTTTTCCTGATACGAACGGCAGTCCTTCGAAATAGCTCAGTCTATTTGCACAGATGAGTAGCACTACGAATGAACAACTTGGAAGCTGCTCAGGGAAATATTTGGTGTAAATGAATACACCTGATATCAAAAATAAATAAATAAGACATGGATCTCAATATCAATATAGGACATAATTGAGTAAGTCATAGCTCTATTCCCTCATACATAAATTGACTTATTCGGACAAAAAGCAAATAAGTATCTCCACTCTAGTAGAAGAGTTCATAGTTGAGTCTGAGTTCTGGAGTGATTGCGTTCTCTGCTCATCTCCTTGGGCTGAATCAGCACCATGGACAGCAGCCCTACAGACTCCTTCACTCAGCCCTGCTCTCAGCCATAGATCCTGGAGAATACTGCAGCCTGCCCTACACAGTCCAGCAGGGAGGTCTGTTCATTCATCCCTCCGTCCATGCCACTGGCTGAATTGGCAATGGTCTAATACTGTAATGTAAATATATGTATTCAATAGTATTTACGGCTATGCCCTTTTTTATGATTATTGTATGGTTGCTGATGAAACCGACACATTTTGCTTGAAGATGATGTAATGAATGTATATAGATGATGCCGCAAAGTTGAAAACCCCTATAGGTAGCCTAAAGGGTGAGCTGCAAGAGTTAATGATGTCACAGGTGGGTTCATTATGTGGAGCGTGAAGGTGTGAGCCCCATAAAGCAGGATCAGTCAAGTGGGAAATTATCATACCTCTGGGACTGTGTGTTTGCACGGGCCACATATTCATCATCATGGACAAATAGCCAGAGGATATATCAATATGTCTACTCACTGTTACCGAAACTACCGATATTACTCAACAGTTCAGATTTGCATTTAAAATCTTTCAAAAGTATCGGATCTCTCCATGGAAAGGGACAGATAATTCACTGTCCAACCCAATAAGAGGCAACAAGGCATATCGGAAGCCCAGACGTTATGCTCTGTAGCAACAGATCATACTCCCTCCCGTTACAACTGGCATTACATGGTAACTGAGAGCATGTAGGTACCAGAAATTCAAACCCCGAAATTTACCCATGGATTAGCTTTCCTATCAGTACAGTCATATGACAGCTGTGTAAGGGGATTGAGACTGCTTACAGGGTAACCAATATATCTACAGTACCAATCAAAAGTTTGGACACACCTACTTTAAAAAAAACTATTTTCTACATTGTAGAATAATAGTGAAGACATCAAAACTATGAAATAACACATATGGAATCATGTAGTAACCAATAAAGTGTTAAACAAATAAAAATATATTTTATATTTGAGTTTCTTCAAAGTAGCCACCCTTTGCCTTGATGACAGCTTTCACACTCTTGGCATTCTCTCAACCAGCTTCATAAGGAATGCTTTTCCAACAGTCTTGTAGGAGTTCCCACATATGCTGAGCACATGTTGGATGCAGCACTCCATCCCTCTCCTTGGTCAAATAGCCCTTACACAGCCTGGAGGTGTGTTTTGGGTCATGTGCTGTTGAAAAACAAATTATAGTCCCACTAAGCGCAAACCAGATGGGATGGCGTATCGCTGCAGAATGCTGTGGTAGCCATGCTGGTTAAGTGTGCCTTGAATTCTAAATAAATCACACAGTGACACCAGCAAAGCACCCCCACACCATCACAACTCCTCCTCCATGCTTCACGGTTGGAACCACACATGCGGAGATCATCCGTTCACCTACTCTGCATCTCACAAAGACACGGAGGTTGGAACCAAAAATCAAAAATTTGGCTCCTGTTTCTTGCCCCAAGCAAGTCTCTTCTTTTTATTGGTGTCCTTTCGTAGTGGTTTCTTTGCAGCAATTCGACCATGAAGGCCTGATTCACGCAGTCTCCTCTAAACAGTTGATGTTGAGATGTGTCTGTTACTTGAACTCTCTGAAGCATTTACAGTTGAAGTCGGAAGTTGACATAAACCTTAGCCAAATACATTAAAACTCTGTTTTTCACAATTCCTGACATTTAATCCTAGGGCTTTGTGATGGCCACTCCAATACCTTGACTTTGTTGTCCTTTAGCCATTTTGCCACAACTTTGGAAGTATGCTTGGGGTCATTGTCCATTTGGAAGACCCATTTGAGACCAAGCTTCCTGACTGATGTCTTGAGATGCTGCTTCAATATATCCACATAATTTTCCTTCCTCATGATGCCATCTATTTTGTGAAGTGCACCAGTCCCTCCTGCAGCAAAGCACCCTCACAGCATGATGCTGCCACTCCCGTGCTTCACGGTTGGGATGGTGTTCTTCGGCTTGCAAGCTCCCCCCTTTTCATCCAAACATAACGATGGTCATTATGGCCAAACAGTTATATTTTTGTTTCATCAGACCAGAGGACATTTCTCCAAAAAGTACGATCTTTGTCCCCATGTGCAGTTGCAAACCGTAGTCTGGCTTTTTTATGGTGGTTTTGGAGCAGTGGCTTCTTCCTTGCTGAGCATCCTTTTAGGTTATGTTGATATAGGACTCGTTTTACTGTGGATATAGATACTTTTGTACCTGTTTTCTCCAACATCTTCACAAGGTCCTTTGCTGTTGTTCTGGGATTTATTTGCACTTTTTCGCACCAAAGTATGTTCATCTTTAGGAGACAGAACGTGTCTCCTTCCTGAGCAGAATTACGGCTGCGTGGTCCCATGGTGTTTATATTTGTGTACTATTGTTTGTACAGATGAACGTGGTACCTTCAGGCGTTTGGATATTGCTCCCAAGGATGAACCAGACTTGTGGAGGTCTACAAATTTTTTTCTGAGGTCTTGGCTGATTTCTTTTAATTTTCCCATGATGTCAAGCAAAGAGGCACTGAGTTTGAAGGTAGGCCTTGAAAGGCATCCACAGAAACACCTCCAATTATAGTTTGTTAACAAGAAATTGGTGGTTGAAAAACTAGTTTTAATGTCTCCAACCTAAGTGTATGTAAACTTCCGACTTCAACTGTATTTGGGCTGCAATCTGAGGTGCAATTAACTCTAATGAACTTATCCTCTGCAGCAGAGGTAACTCTGGGTCTTCCTTTCCTGTGGCGGTCCTCATGAGAGCCAGTTTCATCCTAGCGCTTTATGGTTTTTGCGACTGCACTTGAAGAAACTTTCAAAGTTCCAAATAGGGCTATCTTCTGTGTACCACCCCTACCTTGTCACAACACAACTGATTTGCTCAAACGCATTAAGAAGGAAAGAAATTCCACAAATTAACTTTGAACAAGGCACATCTGTTAATTGAAATGCATTCCAGGTGACTACCTCATGGTTGAGAGAATGCCAAGAGTGTGCAAAGCTGTCATCAAGGCAAAGAGTGGCTACTTTGAAGAATCTGTTTAACACTTTTTTGGTTACTACATGATTCCATATATGTTATTTCATAGTTTGATGTCTTCACTATTATTCTAGTGTCCAAACTTTTGACTGGTAATGTACATGTACTGGTGCATATATATGCATGCATACAGTGGGAGCTCATTAACATCAATGTAAAGTATACCATTACTCCAGAGAGCGATGTGCCAGGTCAGTGGTGTATGCAGGACATTGCTGTAGGTCAGGACACTCATCTATTTACTAGATCTACTGATCCAGGCAGTAGCTGGAGCTCCAGAATTGATGACCTCGCTTACTGCAACACCCCCAAAGCCCCCCCCCATCCGTCCGTCCGTCCGTCTCCCTACCTTCCTCCCCTCCACCCCTCCATCTCCTCATCTCCATTGTGCTTGCGATGTAGATGCTGCACCTAATCATGGAAGATGCTCAGCTGTCCGTTGCTCAATGGAAGTGGCTGTCGGAGACGGAGAGCACCTATGATCTGTAAATGCATTTGTTGACCCTGAGGTCATCAGCTCCGGTGCTCAACGCAAGCTGTTATTCTACAGGTCTTTCTTTCTGCTGCCTCAGCTCCCCCCTCACCCCTCCCGCCGACCCCTCATCCTAACCTCAAAAACACAGAGAGAGAAACATGGCAGAATTAATAATACATCTGTCACGCCCTGACTCTGAGGACTTGTATTTGTTGAGTCAGGGTGTGTATTTTCTGGGTTGTGTTTGCTATGTCGATGTTCTGTGTTTAAGATCTAGAATGGGTAGATCTATGTTGGCCTGTTTGGTTCCCAATCAGAGGCAGCTGTTGCTCGTTGTCTCTGATTGGTGACCATACTTAGGCAGCCTGTTGGCACCAGTTAGTTGTGGGATCTTGTTCTGTGTAAGGTATGTTGTGTGTATGCTACCTTGGACTTCACGTTTCGTTTGTTGTTTTGTCGTGGTGTTTATTCGTTAAATAAACATGTATGCTTATCACACTGCGCCTTGGTCCTTCTCGTTCGTAAACGATCGTGACAACATCTTTGTGCACGCATTGTGTTAATACGAACAATATGTGTAAGTTGTGGTGCAATTAAAACAGTGTTATGCTTGAATGTGGACTTTTCTGTACTATATCGTCATTATTACATTCATGTGTTTTGGTGCATTAGCATTAGGTCAGATTTCCGCTTATGATGTGAAATAATAATTAGCACTGTAGATTTAAAAGAAAACCCAGCAAATGTGATGATATATAATTTTAGGGAATAAAAACACAATGGTATGCTGCTGAAAGGGTGAAAGGGTTGGCTCATGCAGTGATGTAAACAGAGAAAGCAGGAACTCAGCAGAACAGCTTTGAAGACTGAAAACTCCAGTCCCTCTGTGTTTCCTTCAACACTTATAATTGAGCCCTGTGAGATTTTACACATCTCAGGAAAAAGCCATTTGAGAGAGAGAAACGGGCTATTACCATCCAGTGGCACCCAGGGGAGGACTACTGTAGATCCATTCTGAGTTCCTCTAAAATACTCTTACAATGTGTAAACGCATAGATGTCAAAACAAAAACGACTCAAAACTCGGAAATGTTTGCATAACCCCCCTAGGTCACATAAGCAACGGTAAGAAGAAGCTGTTCTATGCAGCTCTGAGAGGATACATCCCTGAGGATTTACTGTACCTTGACTTGTTCTAAACTTCCACCTCATTCTGTTAGGCCTACTGCTGCTAGGTAGCTCTCTCTCTGCTCTCCCCTCCCCTCTGTCTGTCCTTGATTGCAGGAGTGAAGTCTGGTGTGCGGGAGTCAGGGTTCCAGCTGCAGCTCATTCACCATAATCACCTCAGCCTTTAAGACCCGGTCAAACTTTCCACTCATCGTCAGATCATAGTCAAGACAACCATGTTAGTCTCGCTGCCGACTCAACCTGTCTGTTTTCGCTCTTGTGTTTTTGGACTGTTTATTTACTTTTTCTCCTGTGCCACAGATATTTGGAACCTGACTCCTGCCTCCGCTTCACTCCTGCCACCACCATCCTGCTCTTCACTATCGGGCCTCTCCTTTGGACTCACCACGGACACTAGGACATTACGGTACCACACCTGCCCTGACCTGGATCTGTACCTCCCCTGTAACCTGGACTTGCTCTTCCCCATTTATTGGAAACCTGGACTATTGAACATTATAATAAACCTGTTAAAACTTCTCTGGCTTGGGTACTTGTCTGCATTTGGGTTCTATCCAGTTAAATCATAACAGTATGATCTGACCAACATGAACCCAGCAGACAGTAGCTCGGATACCACCCCAGAGTGCACTCAAATTTGGACTGCCATAGCCAATCAGGGCATTCTACTTGGCCAACATGATACCCTGTTTAAGACGATTGCTGAGGACAGTCAGGTGCTGCTTAATCAGGTTCAATTACTCACCAATCAAGTGTCTGCCCCCACTACCCCTTCAGCCCAGATCAGAGAGCCTTTGTTCCTGCTCCAGAGCGCTATGACGGGAACATGGGAACCTGTGGCGATTTTTTGACTCAATGCTCGTTAGTGTTTGAACAACAGCCCTCACCTACGCCTCAGAAAGAGCCCGTATTGCCTACCTTATCAACTCTACTAGCGGTTCCGCTCGTGCCTGGGGATCCGCGGTCTGGGAGAGTCAGTCGGACATGTGCAACGCTTACGTGGCCTTCACCACGGAGATGAGGAAGGTTTTTGACCACCCCGCACGAGGCAAGGAGGCTGCGAAACGGTTGTTTTCTCTTCGGCAGGGGGCTCTGTAGTGTGGCGGAGATGGCAGTGGAGTTTCGGACTTTAGCAGCAGTGAGTGGTTGGAATGACGAGGCATTACAAGGAGTGTTCATCAATGCTTTGTCTGAGATTTTAAAAGATGAATTGGTGTCATATGATGAATCGCCTACGCTGGATAATCTTATTTCACTCACTATCAGGTTGGATAATCGGATTCGGGAGCGCCGCCGGGAGAGGAGTGTTAGTTCCAAGCAACCTGTCTGTCATCAACAAACTCCTCCCTGCATCGTCCCACGGAGAGAGCCGTGTCTTCCCGAGTCGATACGAGGAGCACTGAACCCGGCCATGGAGGTGGGTCGGCACGGTTGTCCTCAGAGGAGCGTGCACGCCGTATTCAGGCTCGGGTCTGCCTGTATTGTGGAGAAGCTGGTCATTTCGTTCCTTCCTGCCCAGTTCGGTCCGGGAAAAGGGCCGGCTCATCATTTATGGGAGAAGTTTTGGTGAGCCGAGCAGCGGATTCTTCCTCTTCTCCCCGCATTCTGCTCCAGGCATCCCTCCAGTGGCAGTCCCAGAATTTCTCTGTTAGTGCGCTGATTGACTCTGGTGCCGACGGAAAGCTTTTGGATAGAGAGTGGGCTCAACAAATGGATTTGGAGACTGTTCCTATGGACTGTCCGCTGCAGGCTAAGGGTCTAAATGGACAATTGTTGACCCGCATTACCCATCAGACTGTTCCTGTTTGTCTTAGAGTGTCGGGAAATCATCAGGAGAACATTCAATTCCATATTATCGACTGCCCACAGACTCCCTGGTCCTTGGTATCCCCTGGCTCATAAAACACAATCCACACATTGATTGGGTGACAGGTAGCATTGTTTCATGGAGCACATTTTGTCATGTGAATTGTTTGTGTTCTGCTCAGACTCCTGCCAGTACTGTGCCTCAACCTCCACTGGAGTCCATGGATCTTTCTGCTGTTCCTGACGTGTATCATGACCTGGCATCCGTTTTCTGCAAACACAGAGCTACTTCTCTTCCTCCTCACCGGCCTTACGACTGCGCCATTGACCTCCAGCCAGGAGCCCCGCTCCCCAGCAGTCGCCTGTACACTCTCTCCCGGCCGGAGACGGAGGCTATGGAGAACTACATTCGGGACTCCTTGGCGGCAGGTATTATGCGTCCTTCCTCGTCACCTGTAGGAGCGGGATTCTTTTTTGTTGCTAAGAAGGATAAGACCCTCAGACCCTGTATTGATTACCGTGGACTTAACAACATCACCATTAAGAACAAGTATTCTCTGCCTTTGATTAATTCTGCTTTTCCCCTCCTTCATGGTGCTACCATCTTTACGAAACTGGATCTACGAAATGCGTATCACCTGGTGCGCATTCGTAAAGGGTGATGAATGGAAGACTGCCTTCAACACACCCTTGGGACATTTTGAGTATCGGGTTATGCCTTTTGGGTTGTCTAATGCCCCTGCTGTTTTTCAGGCACTAGTCAATGATGTCCTTCGGGACATGTTGAATCGGTTTGTTTTTGTCTATCTGGATGATATCTTGATTTTCTCAGAGTCCTCCCAGGAACATGAACTGCATGTGCGCCAGGTGTTGCAAAAGGTTGTTGGAGAACAAACTGTTTGTGAAGATGGAGAAATGTGAATTTCATGTGTCTGAGACCTCTTTTTGGGTTACATCATAGCTCAGGGGAGCTGCGGATGGACCCAGCTAAGATCTCTGCTGTCACGGACTGGCCAGCTCCCTCTACCCGCAAAACAACTTCAACGATTTCTGGGGTTTGCGAACTTCTATAGGAGGTTCATCAAGGACTACAGCCGCATTGCGGCGCCACTCACCGCTCTCACCTCCATCTCACGACTGTCGCTTGGAATGAAGGGGGCCCGAATCAGCGCTCGAAGAACTGAAACATCGCTTCGCCTCGGCTCCCATTCTGATGCAGCCGGACCCCGACCGCCAGTTTGTCGTGGAGGTGGATGCATCCGACACTGGGGTAGGTGCAGTGTTGTCACAACGTTCTCCTGAAGATAACAAACTGCATCCCTGTGCTTTTCTCTCAAGGAAACTTTCTCAGGCAGAGAGGAATTATGATGTTGGAAATCGTGAACTGCTCGCCGTTAAGCTGGCTCTCGAGGAGTGGCGACATTGGTTGGAGGGGGCGGAACAACCCTTCATCGTTTGGACGGATCATAAGAATCTGGCTTACCTCCAGTCAGCGAAGCAGCTCAACCCCGCCAAGCCAGGTGGGCACTATTTTTTTGGGAGATTCAATTTTTCTCTGTCTTACCGTCCTGGGTCACGCAACGTCAAGCCTGACGCCCTGTCTCGTGTTCATTCGGCTGTTGATACTGGTAGTAACCCTGAACCCATTTTGCCTCCTACCTGCAGTATTGCAGTCATCACATGTGACATCGAGGGGATTGTTAGACAGGCTCAACATCATCAAGCTGACCCTGGGAGGGGTCCTCCTAACCGGATGTTTGTCCCTGAGTCTGCTCGCTCCCAGGTACTTCAGTGGGCTCACTCGTCTCCCTTACCTGTCACCCTGGAGTTTCGTGGACCCTTGACTTTGTGCGACGGAAGTTCTGGTGGGCCACGATGGAGGCGGACACTGAGCCTTCATTGCTGCTTGTACGGTATGTGCACTGAAGTAAAAACTCCACCCAGGCCAGCGCTGGTCATCTACGACCTCTACCTATACCCAGCCGGCCCTGGTCGCATATCGCTATGGATTTTGTCACTGGACTTCCCCCCTCATCTGGTAAGACTGTCATTCTTACGGTGATTGATCGTTTTTCTAAGTTCGCTCATTTTTGGCCCTACCTAAACTGCCCACTGCCAGAGAGACGGCTGATATTTTGTTGAACATGTGTTCCGCTCTCATGGTCTACCCACGGATATTGTCTCTGACAGGGGTCCCCAGTTTGTCTCCCAGGTGTGGAAAGCTTTCTGTAAAGCTTTGGGCATTACATCCAGCCTGTCCTCTGGATATCACCCCCAGACCAACGGGCAAGCCGAGAGAGCGAACCAGGAGATGGAGACCGCACTTCGCTGTGTCACTGGGTCTAACCCTGGGTCATGGAGCTCCATGCTTCCCTGGGTGGAATATGCTCATAACACCTTGACTAACGCTTCCTCTGGTTTGTCTCCTTTTCTGTGTGCTCTGGGTTATCAACCTCCCTGTTCCCTTCCCAAGAGAGGGAACTTGCGGTACCCGGTGCAGTCCCACATGCGCCGCTGCTGCAAGGTCTGGAGGAAGGCCAGGGTAGCTCTGTCCCGAGCTTCGGCGTACATGCAGAGGCAAGCCAACCGGCCACCGGTCCCAGGCTCCCGGTTACTCTCCTGGTCAAGAGGTATGGCTGAAGTCACGGGACCTTCCATTGAAGGTGGAGTCGAAGAAGATGGCGCCTCGTTTATAGGACCGTTCAAGATACTGTCTATTGTTAACCCCTGCGCGGTTAAGCTACAGCTTCCTGCCTCCCCTACGGGTTCATTCCACCTTTCATGTTTCCCAGATTAAGCCTGTGTCGGTTAGCCCTTTGTGCTCGCTCTCGTCCCCCTCCTCCGCCCAAGATCGTGGGTGGGGGTCCGGTCTACACTGTCCGGCGACTTCTGGATGTTCGCCGCCGGGGTCGTGGTTTCCAGTACCTGGTGGATTGGGAGGGTTATGGTCCTGAGGAACGTTCCTGGGTGCCCAGGAGCTTCATTGTGGATCCTGCTCTGGTTCGTGAGTTTCATAGGTTACATCCTGATAAACCCTGTCGCCGCCAGGTGGCGTCCGTAGAGGGGGGTACTGTTAGGCCTACTGCTGCTAGGTAGCTCTCTCTCTGCTCTCCCCTCCCCTCTGTCTGTCCTTGATTGCAGGAGTGAAGTCTGGTGTGCGGGAGTCAGGGTTCCAGCTGCAGCTCATTCACCATAATCACCTCAGCCTTTAAGACCCGGTCAAACTTTCCACTCATCGTCAGATCATAGTCAAGACAACCATGTTAGTCTCGCTGCCGACTCAACCTGTCTGTTTTCGCTCTTGTGTTTTTTTGGACTGTTTATTTACTTTTTCTCCTGTGCCAAGATATTTGGAACCTGACTCCTGCCTCCGCTTCACCCTGCCACCACCATCCTGCTCTTCACTATCGGGCCTCTCCTTTGGACTCACCACGGACACTAGGACATTACGGTACCACACCTGCCCTGACCTGGATCTGTACCCTCCCTGTAACCTGGACTTGCTCTTCCCCATTTATTGGAAACCTGGACTATTGAACATTATAATAAACCTGTTAAAACTTCTCTGGCTTGGTGTACTTGTCTGCATTTGGGTTCTATCCAGTTAAATCATAACACATTCTGTCCGTGACAAAGAAAGTAATGATGCATTGTGTGTGCATCTGAGAGAGCAGAGGTGTACAAAAGGTGTACTGGAACAGTTTCAGCAGTTTTTACACAGTAATATTTCGGAATTGAATACTTCCATTGAGTGTGCTTATTTCCACTTTATTAGGAGTTACAAAGAGAATAACCATGAGACAACCTTGCACATTAATACGCGAGCACGTGCTCCAAAACATTTGTTTGCTGCAGCATTTATTTTCAGTTTTGAAAAGATTATGGCTGAGACACTAGACACTACCTTCTTTTTTTTTCTGTCATGCAGAATTATAAACATCAGTCAAATCTAGGATACTGGTTTTGTCCATTTTATACCATGACTCTCCCAAAGGCATTGTTCTAACATAGTTAATGAGATGCCAGTAAAAGTTGGAATTAAGTTGATCTAAGAGCACTTCATTCACCTGCCGGGCTTCAGACAGGCCCACAGTCTATTGCATTAGCCTAATGTTGTATATCTTATTCAAATACATGTAACAGATTCAATAGTATATTCGAAACAGCTTCCTCAACAGCATAATTCTCTTATACTGGTGGCACAGTAGCACTGGAGTCAGGTCCATCAAACAAAAACGAATGCCGATGTTCTGACTGACTGTTTTAGGGCTGTGACTGGGATGCTAGCTCTGACTGTCACTATGTGCCCTACCTCGTGGGCTAATTTATGACTAAAGAAATGCTGTAGAACCCTCGCTCTGCTATATGAGAATAATAAAATAGTCATGGGAGTTTTGCTCTTTTGACAGCACAAACGTTCAAGTTTCAGTCTTTATAGCCTCTGATACAATTCTTATTAATGCCTCTCGGGCTGCTACAGGCTGAACTGAATGCTCAATCAGACAAGACTGTCCTGAGAATCTAATACACTTATTGGGAGAGAAGCCTGCCCTCACTCAGAGATTCAGAGAGCGAACTGGCTGTCAAATGAATCAATTTCAGAGGCACTAGCAGAAGAATATTCCGAAATCATGTAGACTAGGTCCTTGTGTTCGTGATGCTGCCTGCAAACAAAATACAAATATATCCCACTTGTGATAGTTGATCCACTTAAACACTGCAGATCAAACATGAAGATGTTGTCATAGTTTAAATGATGGCTGTTCCTATGCATTTAGAAAACATGTTCAGATGAAGCAGCCCTGGGTCAACAGATAATGTATTTCTCAGAAACATAATTTAAGTGGGTAGCAGGGTGTCCCAACTCTATTCCTATAAGAAGTAAGACTACCCTGGAGACATCCAAACATGCCAATTTCTATCTAAAATCATCCTTGGTTGACTCTGGACCTGTGGATTATTCAACCTGCCACTAGATGAAAGGCACCCAGCCTCCAGCTTGACCCAACAAACCCAGATGTAGTGGCCAGCCCACTGAACAGAATATCCCATAGCCTTCCTCATCTTATTCCTCCATACAGCAAGTCATTAGAATTCAATATAGAACTGTAAGACTCTTTACATTCCATGTGGCCTACATACAAATATAGTCAAAAGATGTTAACTGACTCCTTTACAATCTTTTCGCTGTGTTTCTAGTGATGATAGGCTCATAACAGGAGCACTTTGCCTTTACACAACTGTGTCCCACACAGCCTCGTTACATTCAATTATTCATGAAGAATAAAACCCTTAGTCTGACCGGAGGCCCTGGGCATTACATATACCACTGTGACTGCACATTCCCAACACAGCCTAAAGTCAACTGGGCAAATGCCACGCTGTATACATTTTTAAAGGATGTACTCCCCTCATTAAATCCCGTAAATGATTATCCTGTCGGTTTCACACCAGTATTTTATTTCTCTAGTTTCACCAAAGCATTAGTCTCTTTTAGTGAGAGAAACCAATAAAAAAGTAGAACTATAAACTTACACAGCCTTAGATCTGCTCTGCTGCATATTTCTTCTTTACTGGTATCAGTGTGAAGGCTATCTGGGTAATTGTGTGTTGCCTGCTGTTCTTCTTTTCTAAGTGCATCTGCTTAGACCTTAATTACAAGGGGCCATCTCTATAAGAAAGGGAGGTAATTGAATACGGTGTGGGTCATAACATTTAATAGTATGACTCATCATTAACACTTTGGCAACAGTGATCGATACAACGTAAGTGAAAAGAATACTTGAAAACAAGGCTCCACCAGCAACTAAGTGCTCAATCAGATAACTGCCGCTCATAACTCACAGTGGGGAGAGAGTGGAGAGAGACTGGAGAGAGAGAGGGTCCTGCTGCTGGGTGTTTTTCTCTGTCAGAGGGCCGATTCAGATTACTCCTCATCACTGTCACTCTCCGGTGGCTCAGCCAGGCCAGACTAGACTGACACCCAGCACTCAAAACCCCTCTCCCTGTCTCTCCATGTTTCAGGTTGCAAACTCAGGGTTGAGGGTTAAATCAGAGCAGATTTGTAGTACACTGTTCCCCCAAGAAACTTGAATCTGACTGTCTGACTGTCTGTGTATCTCAATACTATTTGATTTTAATAAAGTTGTCAACTCATCCATTTTCATTTGCCTGGATCCATCTATGCCATCACAGTTAATTTCCTGCTGCAGAATAGCAATATTAAACTCAACATACTCTGGAGCTTGGAGCCAATGACGCTGTATGACTGCCTCCGTAAACACCCTAGGCTCGACAGAAAATTGTCAAAGCCGATCTTTTCACAAGAAATAGCCTCAGCAATCCTAGCTAAGCCGAGATAACCCAGTGGTAAAGAAACTAGGTCCACGGTACACACTACGCTCTGCCAACACGGCTAAGTATTTCATGCTTATTGTTTCTGTCCCTGGGCGCTGGCGATTTTGAATCTTTAAAATGGTACAGTGCAGTAAAACCTGCAGCACACCATCCACAGCCCTGCAGGGGATGCATAGCCCTGCCAGAGACAGTGGTTGCCAAGGCAACTCTGACAGCGCCTCCCTATAAAATGTCTAAATAATAGTGGTGGATAGCAGCTCAAAATTAGTCATGCTTCTCTATCACTTTGTGTTGCATTCCGCTGTCAGACTAGCCACATCTGTATCCCCGTAACTCTATGCCCCTGTGTGGCCCAAGTTACGAGTGTACTCTGTCACTACATAAAAAAACTGACAGACATCCTTAAAACTATCAAGTCATCTTCACCAAGAATAGGATGTTGTTTCACTAGCATGAATCAAGAAAAATCCTCTCAAGTCCATATAATAAACACTAAACCAGAGAAATGACTTGCTGGTATTGTTTTTGATGCCACTTGAAAGGTAACATTAGTTCTTATATGTTAATGGTGAAATCCTTCAGTAAAATTCCATTAGGCTTTCCTTCGCCTGCATTATTTGACAAGCATGAAAAAGCAGAGTTGAAGAAGAGAAATGTGGTCCCTTCTCTCAGCCCTTTTCCCGGCCTTCATTCCCGGTGGCCATGATGGGGAAGGTGCTTTCTGTGAAATTGATTAACCTGACTCTCATTTAGTTATGCCTGCCATTAGTCTACCCTAATTCTGGTCAAAATGACTTAAGTAAATCAGCTTGCTGTTGAAAATATTGTGCTATGGCATCATGTCCAAGCACATCAATAAACCTTGATCTTTTTCATGGTCAGGCTTCGGCAGCGACGCAGTAATGCAAAAAAATATATAAACTGCTGAACCCTGATGCAACTGGACACGCCACAGAGGGGGAAAAACCCATCACACCCCGTCTGTCTGTCTGTCTGTCTGTCTGTCTGTCTGTCTGTCTGTCTGTCTGTCTTAGTGAAGTAATGAGTGTCTGCTCTGCAGTCAGACAACAAACAGACGCTGCTCTCATCATTTTTGTCAACAGAGAGGTCAGGCTGGAGACTTGATACCCTGGACACAGCAACACTCAGCCGCAGAGGAAGATAGAACTTGATGTTTATCAGTTAATTCACAAGCATGAGACAGCATGAGGCTTGAAAGGGGGAAGGAGGGCTTTCAATATATTGTCAATGCACAATTGTTTTTTGCTAGATCTAAACTTTTAATTCAACTTTTATTTAAAACTCAATCTGAAAAGAGACACTTTATCTACAGTGCATTCGGAAAGTATTCAGACCCCTTGACTTTTTCCACATTCTGTTACCTTACAGCCTTTTTCTAAAATTGATTAAATTGTTTTTAAGTTTGGGAACTTTACAGTCCTATTGATCAAACAGCCATGAAACGGTAGGCTCTCTCTCCCTCAGTTATGCACAACAACAAGATCAACAACTAATGCTAGCCAGAGCAAGATGAGCTAAAATCTAACGAAGGAACAAACCTTTTCAGCTAGTTGGCCGTCAAAATTGTACTGATAAACGATGGGGAATTGTCTTCTGTGAGCTGCTCCATGGGGATGTAGTTCAGTTGGTAGAGCATGGCGTTTGCAACGCCAGGGTTGTGGGTTCGATTCCCACGGGGGTATAAAAAAAATAACGTATGCACTAACTGTAAGTCGCTCTGGATAAGAGCGTCTGCTAAATGACTAAAATGTAAATGTAAAAGCAGTTGAGAGCTGCACACTCTTGCTGCCTGCAGATTATATTCTGCTGAAACTACGCTATGTGTGGCGCGTATATTTCACGTGCTTTGCGATTCTGTAGGCTACTTTGTGCATAATTTCTCTATTGTCCTACATAATTGATGTCATATACCTCCACTACTTTGATACGCATTAGTAGGGATTAAGAACTGAGTATACGCAATACCCACTGATAAAAAAAGTGGGAATACAGTTTATACCTGTGTATACCATCCACTACACTACTGGCCCTTTGTGTTTTACAAAAAGTGTGCTCTTCTACATGAGTGCGCTGGTATTACGGTTGCTGTCCTTTCAGAATCACAAACCTGTCACACACTGAAGTTCTTATAGGTTTGCCACTGATCAAACACGTCTATAATAGATAAGGCTGTTAAGATATTCATGTTTCAAGAAAGAAGTGTATATATTTGCCTGGCGAAGTGGTTTTATGCGCTGACTAAATGGAAGCTGATAATTATTTGTTTTTTACACCTTCCAGAAATTACGAGTCCTCACTGTCTGAGACCAAGTCAAGATCGAGTATAAATGTATCTGACACCTAGACAAGACCGAGATACTCAATATGTGGTCTCAAGACCGGACTCGAGTACTACAACACTGCAGATTAGATTATACTATTTAGAACGAGCAGCCAGCTCACAAAAGAAATAGTGCAACAGGGAGAAGGCAACAAGCATGCAGATGCAATAAGTGAAAATACATGATCTAACTAGGGCTAGCTAACATAATGTCATAAAGCATGATGCACTAGCCAGTTAACTTTAATTCTGAAATAACTTCATATTTTCGAGTTAGTCAGATATTAGTTTAGATAGACTTGAATTTGGCATAACTAGCTAGCAAGCTACCAGCTAGATATAGTTAGCTACTGTAGCTGCTTATCAAAGTTAAATACATTTCACCAAACTGGTTAATTTGACCAAAAACAAACAACCAAAATATTTCTCAATGTCTCAGAATTACCGTAGCTGGCTAATTAATTTGATCATGCTTTGTGATACACCAGGTTTTCTGCCATTTTAGTCCACACAACATGTCGCCCTATCACCTACAGTAGAACATGATGGACACCGGGGTAAATAATAATACTGGCCAGCCACAGTCATGCTTTTTTGTCCTACCAGATCCCCGACGAGAAGGTTCTAGCTAGTGTATCCCTCTTTTGACTCTTATTGGATGTAGATGTCCAGTTTATCAGATCCCAGGCTCCCATGATTATTATGATTATTTATTTACAAGTTAATTACAAATTTGCTTTTTGTACCTGATAGAGCAGATCTAGCCTGCGGAAGTAAGCTGTCAAGAGACTCATTGGGAGGGAGGCTAGTGCACATTTGAGTCCTCCAGGACAGTCCATTTATTTTGTGCTGTTGAAATGTATGCTATTCCACCTCATAGCTGGCAAAGCAATCCAAGCAATGTTTGCACGGCCTATGCGCCCGCGGCGCTGCTGCTGCTAGCAGAGTCACTGAGGGGCAGAGTAGTAAGTAACTGAACAGCTTGTTTTGAACAATATATTTTTGAAACAGGAACATTTGCACATTTAGCAGACTTTTACGAGCATTTAAAACATAATCCATGAATTATAAAATATACATATATATTTGTATTTATTTAAAAAATGTAACGCCCTGATGGGCGGGCCACCACTGGCCAACATGGAAAGTCAACAGTCATGGTACCACAGATATGGAAAGAGTGATGGCGTGCTTACACCAGCCAGTAATGTTGACCTTCTCTCTACAGACACCTGCAGTGTTTCCCCATACTCATATATATTTTTTTAATAATTTTCGGGATGGTCCAACGTTTTCAGTGTAAACTTAGAAAAGATAAAGGAGCTATATATTTTATAAGATCATCTTTGAGAACTAACAACCACCAGAATAAAAACTAGACAGTGTGGGAGAATCTCAAATTCCCCAAATGTCATGACATGGGGCCCACATTGATTTTGTTATAATGTTTGTGTCACTCAGATAGCATAAGAGCCATATAATTAGGAATAAAAACACTCTAGATAAGAACACGGCATAAGCCATGAGTGGAATTGCAGGAAATTAGCTTTAAATCTGCAAATTTCCTCACAGCCACATCGCAAAATGTGTACAATTGCAGGAAATTTGCTTTAAAACTGGTATATATTTTTTGTGCCCCATAACAAAATGTGTCGAATTGCATTCAGGGCTTAAAACTGCAACCAAAACACAAAATGTTGTATTGGTTGCTAGGGTGCCAGTGAAAAATATTTTGTTGGATACATTCGTTTTTGGTTCAGTTTGATAAAATAAAAAAGATCAACATTTATTGGCTGTGACCCCACTCTCCGAGGGTGTCGCAGCGGAGTGGGATATGCAAAAAACACATTTCCATTTCACACATAACACTTGTACAGGTTACCCACTTGTACATACAGTGAAACAGGACTATATAATGCAGTTTTGTAACACAACGCCACAGATGTCTCAAGTTGAGGGAACATGCAATTGGCATGCTGACTGCAGGAATGTCCACCAGAGCTGTTGCCAGAGAATTTAATGTTCATTTATCTACCATAAGCCGCCTCCAACATCGTTTTAGAGAATTTGGCAGTAAGTCCAACCGGCCTCACAACCACAGACCACGTGTAACCACGCCAGCCCAGGACCTCGACATCCGGCTTCTTCATCTGCAGGATCGTCTGAGAACAGCCACCCGGACAGCTTGCTAACTGGGTCTATATGGAACATTGTTACTCTGATAGCACTTCTCTTTGTTCCAACATTAATCTTCACTTCTGACAAACGCTCTGTTTACACACTTAGAAAGATGCAGTGGTGGAAAAAGTACTCTATTTTCATACTTGAGTAAAAGTAAAGATACCTTAATAGAAAATGACTCAAGTAAAAGTGAAAGTCACCCAGTAAAATACTACTTGAGTAAAAGTCTAAAAGTATTTGGTTTTAAATATACTTAAGTATCAAAAGTAAATGGAATTGCTCAAATGTACTTAAGTATCAAAAATAAAAGTATAAATCAATTCAAATTCCTTATATTAAGCAAACCGGATAGCCAGGGGCACAGTCCAACACTCAGACATAATTGACAAACTAAGCATTTGTGTTTAGTGAGTCCGCCAGATCAGAGGCAGTAGGGATGACCAGGGATGTTCTCTTGATAAGTGTGTGAATTGGACCATTTTCCTGTCAAACTGTAACGAGTACCTAGGGGTGTCAGGGAAAATGTATGGAGTAAAAAGTACATTATTTTCTTTAGGAATGTAGTGAAGTAAAAAGTAAGAGTTGCTAAAAATATTAATAGTAAAGTGAAGTACAGATACCCAAACAAACTACTTAAGTAGTACTTTAAAGTATTTTTACTTAAGTACTTTACACCACTGTAATCATGCCAGCCGTGGCATTTGGCAGACAGCGTGTATGGCATTGTATGGGCGAGCGGTTTGCTGATGTCAACGTTTTGAACAGAGTGCCCCATGGTGGCGGTGGGGTTATGGTATGGGCAGGCATAAGCTACAGACTACGAACACAATTGCATTTTATCGATGGCAATTTGAATGCACAGAGATACCGTGACGAGATCCTGAGGCCCATTGTCATGCCATTTATCCAGCGCCATCACCTTATGTTTCAGCATGATAATGTACGGCCCCATGTTGCAAGGATCTGTACACAGTTCCCACCAATATCAAGAAACTTCGCACAGCCATTGAAGAGGAGTGGTACAACATTCCACAGGCCACAATCTACTCTATACGAAGGTGGCGCAGTGGTGTAAGGCACTGCATCGCAGTGCTAGCTGTGCCACTAGAGATCCTGGTTTGAATCCAGACTCTGTCGTAGCCGGCCGTGACCGGGAGACCCATTGGGCGACGCACAATTAGCCAGCGTCGTCCAGGGTAGGGGAGGGAATGGCCGGCAGGGATGTAGCTCACTTGGTAGAGCATGGCGTTTGCAACGCCAGGGTTCTGGGTTCGATTCCCACGGGGGGCCAGTATGAAAATGTATGCACTCACTTAACTGTAAGTCGCTCTGGACAAGAGCGTCTACTAAAATGTAAAATGAGATGTGTCGCAGTGCATGAGGCAAATGGTGGTCACACCAGATACTGACTGGTTTTCTGATCCACGCCCCTACCTTTTGTTTTAAGGTATCTGTGACCAACAGATGCATTTCTGTATTATCAGTCATGTGAAATCCATAGATTAGGGCCTAATGAATTCATTTTAATTGACTTATTTCCTTATATGAACTGTAACTCAGTAAAATCTTTGAAATTGTTGCATGTTGCGTTTATATTTTTGTTCAGTGTTCATGAATTTTTTCATGTGTTCCATCGCAAACTGTCATAAACCAAAAGCTCCTGGCTACTATCCAATCAAAGTTATATTGACATTATCCCACCCCTGTTTAGCCACGTAATATCTGCCGATTACTTTCCAGCAATATAGCCCTGTTTGGTGCACGCGTTTGTCTATCACTCTGTATGTAGCCAGTTAGCAATGCTAATGATAACCGTCTTGTGGGTAGACCGAAAGACTCCCCCAAAACCTTCTCAATTAAATGCAAATTACCTGACAGAACTATATCATCATTATTTACATGAATTGGGTGGTGATTGTTTTGCTAACTCTGCCATGACATGCTCTGCAGCAGTAGGCCTAACAGCAGAAACATCGCTAGACAGACACATTCCTCTCTTGCTAGATGCAATTCAAGGGGAATTACACTAAATGTGTTAGTTTATTTTCTACAGAGTGCAAAAATTGTCTTCTGATATGATTTAAGCATTGATATGGACAAAGAACATCAATTTTCGTTGTTTCTCTATGAATAATTGTAATGTTGGGAGTAAAAAAACTGAAAGAAAATCCAAAAGCAGGAAAACAGAATTCAGGAAAAAACTAAATATGATTTTATGGGGCCCCCTTAAAAGTTGTTTATTAACCATTATTTTTACGAGTTATATTGACAGAAAACACATCTTGTACACGAAGAACCCGGGGAAGAGTTGCAGGGTAGAGGAAAATAATGTGCCTATTTGAAAGCTATAAAGAAAATGGGTAGCTTGCAACATGTTTTTTTTAAGTGGCTCTCATGCTATAAAAGGTTGGAGACCCCTGTTCTAAAGACATTCCCAAAAAACCTTCCCAATTAAATGTTTACTGCAAAGTAGGCCTACCTGGCAATTTGTATCAATCGTGGGGTATTTTTTTTGCAAACTCTGCCATCCCGTGTAGCTACATTGTACAGTGCAAAAACACCTCTAGCCAAACACAACAGTCTCTTGCTAGGTGGGCAATTGAATTAAAGGGCAACTACACACTCCAAATTATTTTTGGGACTTAGAACATGCAATTTTTGTTGTTTTTCTATAAAGAAAATGTGATTTTGAGAGTGAAAACCTGAAAAATAACTAGGAAAACTCAGGAATCTGGAAAAATAAAACCGGGAAAATGGAATTTACCAAAAGATAAAACAGATTTTATAGGGCCCTACAACTGTAGAGTGACTGTTCAAAATCGCTAACAATAACACCCTTTTTGAAATTGCGCTAAGGTTATATTTCTTCCCTCCAAAACATCAATGTAAATATGATATTGTCAAGTTAAAATGTAAATACTTGTGTAAGAAGGGGTGTCATTTTAGGTTATAGGCTAATTGCTCAGCCCACAAATTAAAGAAAACATTTAAATGATGTGCGCATCATCCACTTTCCCCAGCCAGTATTATTTTCATTCGGGCCAGTAGCTTTCAGTTGGCACTGGCCCGGTGTGCCACTATCAAATTTACCTGAATGTCAAGCCCTGCAAGGGCATGCTAGTTTAAAAGATTGCTAGTCATTATTATCCTGGTTTTGTATGGAATGCAGGTACATTATGGGACACAGGTCAGGTTATGGAGCGACCTAATCATGTGCTGGTGCCATCAACTGAAAAAGTCGGTAGCAACAGTGCCACCAGTGGAAAAAGTTAGTCTAGAGCCCTGGCAATTTTACCATTTTAAAGCATGCCAAAATGTTGTCTCCGCCCCATGGCAAAATATGTAAAATTGTAGGAATTTAGCTTTAAAACAGCAAAATTGTCTTTGCGGCCAAGAGAAGGGCCTCTAAAATGTTCGGCCACGCCCACTACCAAGCCCCCCCCTCCCTACGCTAACTTTGCAAACGCTGCTGAAAAAAGTCCTAGGGGAAACACTGACCTGCATTGGACCTTCCATTACACTGAGCATACAGTACACACATTCTTCAACGTCACTCACTGTACTGTATATGCCTCAGCTCAGAAGATCTGTTGTTCTTTACAGAAACACTGCTACAGGTGCAGTATCATGGCTTAGCCTACAACAGAGACTGGTGGAACGATAAGGCATGAGGCAGTGAAAAAACGAATGAGCAGTGAGAGCTTGCTACAGGGAGGAGGAGGAACATGGCGAGGAAGCGAGTAGGCATCACTCAGAGACGAGTCGGTGTAATTATTTATGCATTCCAAAGTCAATTACACACAGTACAGAGCACTGGTAGTAAATATGGATTCATGCTAGGGGTATTAAGTACAAAAATTTGAAGTACAAAATCTAATGTAATCAAACATAAGGTTTCTAGCGGTACACCGTTGGGAAGGGCGTCTATTTTGCATCCCATATGGCTAAGGGATGTGGATTATGATATTGTTTTCAAAGGCGCTAAAACGCGCAGCTGTCCTTTAGATGTTACACAGCCAGACCTCCACAAATCATTACAGGGAGGTATAATAGAGCACACTTGATCAGACCCAAGAGAAACAGAATGCAAAGGAAGAGCAGATCGGTCTGTGAATAATAATCACGGTCACCTTAGCTATAACTCACCAGCCACAGGAAGAGGACTGACAAATTCCTGCGCCATACGCATCAGCTTTCAATCGCATACAATAACCCCTTTGCCTCTCTCTCCCTAATTGCATTGCAAGCAAGCAATTAATCCCGATTGTTGTTCGGCAAACACGTCTGTTCAAATTGGGCATTGCTGCTAGTTGGTATTTGACCATGGATTATTATGGATCAGGATTGATGACACAGTGCTTTATAGGGGTAGAGCTCCACTATGTGTGTTATATTTGTTTACTTAATGAGAGTCAGTAGTCAAGGTCAAGTTAGATATTGCTTGAATACTATTTACACTGAGTGTACAACATTAGGAACACCTGCTCTTTCCATGACATAGACTGACCAGGTGAATCCAGGTGAAAGCTATGATCCCTTATTGATGACACCTGTTAAATCCACTTCAAATCAGTGTAGATGAAGGGGAGGAGACAGGTTAAAGAAAGATATTTAAACCTTGAGACAATTGAGACATGGATTGTGTATATGTGCCATTCAGAGGCTGAATGGGCAAGACAAAAGATTTAAGTGCCTTTGAACAGGGTATGGTAGTAGGTGCCAGGCGCACCAGTTTGAGTGTGTCAAGAACTGCAACAATGCTGGGTTTTTCACACAACAGTTTGCTGTGTGTATCAAGAATGGTCCACCACCCAAAGGACATCCAGCCAACTTGACACAAGTGTGGGCATTGGAGTCAACATGGGCCAGCATCCCTTTGGAATGCTTTCGACACCTTGTAGAGTCAATGCCCCTACAAATTGAGGCTGTTCTGAGGGCAAAAGGCGGTGCAACTCAATATTGGGGAGGTGTTCCTAATGTTTTGTACACTCAGTGTACATTAGTGCTGAGCGATTCACCTATATTTCAGTTATTTTTCAGTTTTTAAACAACTAATTGACCGACTTTGGTTCAATTATTTGAATTCCATTTTGTTCGTTTTTTTTTCTGTGAGCTCAATGCGCACATTGCACAGTTTCTCTAGATAAATGAGATCCAGCCTAAACTGTGTGATGTAGTAAGATGTTGTAGTTTCCAACTGGCCAAAATTCTACATAGTTTAGTGCATAAAACGTGGTATTTAACTACAATGACCATAATCGATTGCGCATCTACTTGTCCAGTCTGTGTTTATTTTATGCCTGCTACAGAACAGACAAAAGAATGTGCGATTGTGAGGGTATATAGAGAGCAGCTGTTGCTTAGCGAGGCATCTCTACCTGAAAATACATGATCTAAGTGATTGATAGTTGGTATTCAGCAGTCCTAAAAGTATGCCTTATTTACTTTTAAGAACTACAAAATTGTTATTTTGTCAGACCGCATATGCAGCAGCTCTATAGAGATGAGATGATGACTTGGAATGAAATAATAAAGTAATCAAATAAAACAAATGTAATATACACAACAACTGAAATATTTTATTAAAGTAAAGTAATGTGAATAAATTATGGTTAATAAGTGATAAGCAGTAATGGGCTGTCACTACCATCATGGGACTTTCATTCCGTTTTATTCTGTGTTGTTACAGCATTCAACCCACATAATGCATATTGCATTTAAAAAATACTCGAAACCGAAATCGAAAACCATTATTATTTTTCATAATGTAACCGAAACTTCCTCAAAAAGCACTAATTGCTCAGCACTAGTGTACATTCAAGTACTGCTTTTGCTGCCAAAATAAAATGTAATATAGCTAACTTTGGCTTGAGATATTGAGAGAATCACTGTAAAGGACACTGTAAAATCTTAGTGATAGAGAAATGGAGAGTAGCCTATCTCTTTCTTTCATTCAGTAGCAGGATGCTCCATTTTTTTCTTCCAGAAGGTCAACGGAGACTGGCCTGCTTTCAGCTTCCTGCCTGGCAGCCCTACCCAGTGGAGTCATTAAGCTGACGTCTCTTGCAGTTTGCCATCATGGCGTTTATTATCCCAAATTAGGCCTTTGACAACGCAGCAGCTCTTAATTCATCCCTGTGGTATACTGTTGCCTATGTGGGGGTGAGTGGATGGAGTGCACAGTGGAGAGAGACACTCCTTTTATGAGATCCGTCCTTTATTAAAGTTTCTGCTGTCTTTCTGAAGAAGTGCCAGAGGAGTAGGATATCGAGCTCTCTAGTGAAGTCTAGTGGTGCCCACATTGTACGAAGTTATGCAGTTGTCTTTTTACCCATGATGAGCATTCAACAACATGCTGCTGCAATGTGTAGATACTAACGTGGTATTGTTCCGTGTGGTTATGTCTGTTTCCACGGACTGTTACAGATGAGGTTGGAGACTTAACTAATTGCAAAAGCCCTATTAGAAAGTAAATGCAGAGTAATGATGACAGGCTGATCTACACTGCAAAAAGCATCTGGAGACAGTAATGAAAGTAAATCACCACAGAGAGATGACGGGAAGACACAGAGACGAACACAAACACACAGAACAAAGAATAGCTTACACAGAGAGAGAGAGAGAGAGAGAGAGAGAGAGAGAGAGAGAGAGAGAGAGAGAGAGAGAGAGAGAGAGAGAGAGAGAGAGAGAGAGAGAGAGAGAGAATAGTTTGGCGCAAACCATGTGTTGGTGTTATGCATGATTTGGTGGTCTTGTTACATTTTGGTATCACTTTAAACTCATGGATTTAATTGGCATAGGAAAAATATGACAAGAAACCAAGCCTAGGGTACACTACAACCGGTGCACTTCAACTACCTTGGTCTCCATCGCTCAACAGAACACAGAGAAACCCCAAAAGTAAACCTGTGAGGGATATGTTATAGGACACTAACACGTGTTTATAAAGCAAAGACCCTCTTAGATCAACATCTACCCAATCACTAGGAGCCCAGATTAAAAATATGTTTTAAGATCTGAAAATGTCTGACATGAGAACTCTATTAGCACATCACAGAAATCAGGTTATATTTTGATTTGCCATGCATGACGATGGTAAACAAAATAAAGTGTAACACATCCTAAAAATAAATCTAAAAACTAATGTATCTCAAAACCTTTCTTTATGAATTTTTGTTTTACCATTGACACTTTATATGAACTGCCTGTGTAATGCATTGAGTGTCCTCTATCCATATCACAGTGCAATATACTGTAAAAACCTGCTATAGGCATTCATAAAGCAATTTGTAGCAAATAACAGCATAAACAAATAGAAGCTGTGCATGTTCAGAATACGATGTACAATAAACAGGTGACAAAGTTACAATTTAATTTAGTGGAAATTATGTAGGTTATTAAATTGTTATTAGATGGAAATATAGTATACTATTTATCCAATACAGCAGTGTTTCCCAACTCCAGTCCTGGAGTAGCCCCCAACAGTACACACTTTTAGTGTAGCCCTGGACAAACACACCTCATTCAACTCATCAAGTTGAATCAGGTGTGCTTCTCCGGGGTTACAGCAACAAATGTGTACTGTTGGGGGTACTCGAGTACTGGAGTTGGGAAAAACTGCAATACAGAACATAACTGTGAACTTAACGGCTGACATAAGGGAAAGATAGGCATTTCAAACTTTTTTTTGCTATATGGGCAAAATAATATCACGCCTACCAGGTCAATTTTATCCCTGTCCTGACAGGTTAAAATATGGAGGGAAATGGAGGGAAATGCAAAGGCCTACTATTTGTCCATGTAAAAAAATAAAAAATAATAATACATTCTGTTAACTAAGTTATAGGGTCTCATCCAAACTTTGGGATAAAAGCGTAAAATATGTCCATTCAGCCATTGCTTCCTTAGTTAGGCTACCTGTCCGTAGAAAACAGCCTGAATAACACGTCCGGAATGTTTGTTTTTTTACCAACAAAATATTACTGTAACCCTACCTGTTAGGCATCCTCCACGGGACACCGCTATCCTCTCAGCGGCGAAATGCACAAGAAGAACGGACAAGATGCAGTAGAGGTCTGAAAGCGCCCCCACATAATCTCCTGCAGGCTAGAGCAGGTGCTTCTCGGTCTCAAGCATCGACACGAACTGCCGCAAGAGATGTCCCGGACCGACTCGTCGAGAAAATGTTTCTATATGCTATCAAACTATTCTAAACAATCATCATGATGGTTCCACAAGGGACACGTGCGCACACAAATATCGGCGCCAAGAAGACAGATGCAGGTAATCTGCTACAAATGTAATGAAGTAGGTTGTCACATCTCGTGGACCTCTCTCTGTGGGAATGGTGTTGGTGAATCTCAGCGCTGTCCCGCGGAAACTGTAGATCGGTAAGTGCGTACTCTGCTTTCAGGACACCTTGAAAAAGCACTGTGCAGTTGGAATATGCGCGTTCAAGCTTTTGAGTTCCAAAATACAGTAGGAGTGCCCACCACAGACGTCGACCAGTAGCAGCAGACTTGTGACTGACGATTGATGTTGAGAGTTTGGGCGTGTTTCTTGGAGGAGAGAGGTGGATGCACAAAAGATATGCAGCTCAACTCAGACAAGAGATGTAATGGTCAGCGCTAGAGCCATAAGTTTATTGTGAAGTAGGCTACTGTAGCCTCTGTGTCCAAATGTCAATCACATTAGCCCACCATAAACATAAAATGATTTGGTCCTTTCATATAAAAATCACCAGATATGTAGAATTTCGGTTTTAACTATTTGGAATCATTGCAAATTTCCCATAATTGATAACCGGAACAGTGTGTGTGTGTGTGTGTATGTGTGTGTATGTTGACAAGGAGAGGTCATTGAATCTCCATAAAACCAATTGTACCACTTGATATTTGAAATACTATCCAGGGGCTTCATGCTTGCCACTATCATGACATTATATAATAGGGCAATTAGCTGACAACCAATATAAAAGACTCTACTGAGAATGCCCTAACTAATTTGTCACTGGAGTCATGATTCGATAAAGATTAATTGAAAGATGGGGGGACCAATGTCAATAATACTTGGGCTCAAATGACAAGATAGGGTTGCGTAAATTGGAAGCATAACTTTGACACCAGCACAGTGCCACAAATATCAATTAATATATTAGTGCAAGATCAACCTCCTAACACAGGGTTATATTGATAGCCAGGCTCCTCAGTTAGCCTAGTTTGGTCACAAAGGCTATTTGAGGATATAGTCTAGATGTTTCTGTGGCACTCACAGCTGCCAGCTGGTCCTGCATTAGAACTTTCAATTATTCAGTCATCTCAGAGCAGATTGAATCTGTCAAGCGTAAGACAACTTGGCTGGTTTCTTCCTGTGCTGCTGGGGAACCATGTGATATGTACTAGAGAGTTGGTACCAACTTTTTGCAGATCCAAATTTGACTAATAAAGCTTATGCGGGTGCTATTGCTCAAGATTTTGTTAGCTAAGCTACGTAATTGTTTTAGAGAGTATAATATGTTATGTTTTCATTGCAGAGGAGAAGAACCAGCAACTATTTAGCCGTTCCAACTTTTACTAACTACACAGCACTTATCTGAACATAAAATAATACAGAACGTTATTCCTTTTAATAGATTCTGAATGTTTGCTCCGTTCACTAATGCAACACATAAAGTCAGGCTATGTCAAATGCAATTATGGAAATGACCAAAAGTTGAAGAAGAATGTGTGAAAAGCCATAAAACAAAACCTGGCCATAAATTTACTAAGAGACATCATGTGAAGCTTAGGACATTTAGTGGTCCACAATTACCATATTGTCCATTAGTGATATTAGACTGAAGTTTTACTGATTGCCTGTATGATTATTATACTGATGTATTATCAAGATAGCTCCTGTCACATTAACAGAACCACTGACACTATGAACATAAGTCTCCAAATATTGTTACACTGAGTGTATTTTGCCCTCAGAACAGCCACAATTTGTCGGGGCATGGACTCTACAAGGTGTCGAAAGCGTTCCACAGGGATGCTGGCCCATGTTGACTCCAATGCTTTCCAAAGTTGTATCAAGTTGGCTGGATGTCCTTTGGGTGGTGGACCATTCTTGATACATACGGGAAACTGTTGAACATGAAAAACCCAGCAGCGTTGCAGTTCATGAAACAAACTGGTGCGCCTGGCACCTACTACCATACCCCGTTCAAAGGCAATCTTATGTCTTGCCCATTCACACACTGAATGGCACACATACACAATCCATGTCTCATTTGTCTCAAGGCTTAAAAATCCTTCTTTAACCTGTCTCCTCCATTCCATCTACACTTATTGAAGTGGATTTAACAGGTGACATCAATAAGGGATCATAGCTTTCACCTGGTCAGTCTATGTCATGGAAAGAGCAGATGTTCATAATGTTTTGTACACCAAGTGTATATAATGATGTAATTTCCTTTGTCTGCTTGCAGCTGGTTAACGTCTACGGGATCGGTGTCCCGTATACGGGACGGTTGATCTAACGTGAGCTAATGTGATTAGCATGACTGTTGTAAGTAACAGCAAACTTTCCAGGACATAGACATGTCTTATATGGGCAGAAAGCTTAAATTCTTGTTAATCTAACTGCACTGTCCAATTTACAGTAGCCATTACAGTGAAAAAATACCATGCTATTGTTTGAGGAGAGTGCACAACAACAAAAAACGTGTCATGGCAACTGGTTTGATACATTCACCTTTGAAGGTAAATAATGTACATTCAGTAATCTTGCTCTGATTTGTCATCCTAAGGGTCCCAGAGATAAAATGTAGCATAGTTTTGTTTGATAAAATCCATTTTTATATTCAAATGTAGGAACTGGGTTGTACAGTTTGAACTTCTGCTGTCTCTGGCTCCACACCCTGTCAGGGGGTCAGTGTGATGCGGTAGGACAAAGTCAGGCGCAGGACACAGAGCTAATCGAAAACGTACTTTACTCGTAGGTAACGTAAATAACATAACCTCCACGCAGGGAGGAACAAACCCACTCACCAGACGACAACCAAACATGAACACACACGCACAAAACACAGTGGGAGCCAGAGGGTTAAATAGGGAAGAAATCAATACATAATGGGAACCAGGTGTGAACAATAAAGACAAAACAAGTAGAACACAGAAACATAGATCGGTAGCAGCTAGTACTCCGGTGACGACGAACGCCGAAGCCTGCCCGAGCAAGGAGGAGGAGCAGCCTCGGCTGAATCCATGACACACCCACCCCGCCCGGCCATCTAGATGTGTGAAAGTTCGTGTTTAAGCTAATGATCCATCATGTATGACATTCCTGGTAGTGTGTAAACTTACATTTTGTATTACTATATCATTTTTGTATGTTCTCTATAGTTATGTACTTGAAAATGTATCAATTGACCAATTCGGCACATTTGGGAAGACTTGATACAAAATAGTCCAGTATTGGCCTCCTGTAGCTCAGTTGGTAGAGCATGGCGCTTGCAACGGCAGGATTGTGGGTTTGATTCCCACGGGGGGCCAGTATGAAAAATGTATGCACTCACTAACTGTAAGTCGCTCTGGATAAGAGCGTCTGCTAAATGACTAAAATGTAAAAATGTATTGCAACGCTTCACTGGATCTATCTGAAACTTTGCACACACACTGCTGCCATCTAGTGGTCAAAATATAAACAGTGCCTAAACTACAATATTATATTGTGGCCTTTCTCTTGCATTTCAAAGATGATGAAAAAAAAAGAACAAAGAAAACGCATGTTTTTTTTGTTTGTATTATCTTTTACCAGATCTAATATGTTATATTCTCCTACATTAATTTCACATTTCCACAAACTTCAAAGTGTTTCCTTTCAAATGGTATCAAGAATATGCATATCCTTGCTTCAGGTCCTGAGCTATAGGCAATTAGATTTGGGTATGTCATTTTAGGCGAAAATTGAAAAAAAGGGTCCGATCCTTAAGAGGTTCATCCTTTATAACAGGATGAAGAAAGCCACAGTGAAGAGGTGGGCTGCGTCCCAAGTGCCACCCTATTCCTAGTGCACTACATAGAGCTCTGGTCAAAAGTAGTGCACTCTATAGGGAATAAGGTGACATTTGGGACACTCTAAAAGAGGGGCCCATTAATCCAGTTGGGGGTGGTGCTCTCTTCTCACTCAGTGGCTCTCAACCTCCAGTCATTTAGGAATCACTTGAAATTAAAATGGAGAGATCTTATGTGAATGGGGTAATATTGCATCTTGAATCAAGAGGCTAATCACACTGTACATGGTGCTGAAATATCAGGTTTACTTCGAATAAGTGCTACATTTTCCATGCATGCCCATCATCTGAAGTGCTTGAAATTAGTGTTTCTTATAACAAGGTAGTTATACACTTTAGAATTAATGGTCCGTGTATCTTGATTCAATATGGAGTCAGATGTAACATGTAATGCTAGCTTTCTCACATCACCCTTTTAATGATACCCAACCTTTTTCGGTTACTGTACCACCAACTGTTTTTTGCTCTGTCCGAAGTACCCCTGAAATACCCCCTCATGTGCATTTTACCAATAAGCCTATGGTCTCATGGTCTTCTCAAGTACCCCCTGTGGATAGGCCAAGTACCACCAGGGGTCCTAGTACCCCTGGTTGGGAACCACTGCATTAGACCAGCACTGTAATACAATAAAAAATGGAAATCATGACATTTCAGATAATATTTCAAAAGTTTATTCGTTCTTGCACTTCAAAACAGATGTAAAAGGTAAAATGGTTGTGAAGACTATGGTTGTTGCCATATTGACTTCCTCACATGCATAGAAATCCATATAGGCTACATGTCAAATTCCGCAGGGCAAGCTCTGTTAGACACCCACAGACAGAGAGAATGGCAACCAAGTTGTAAATATTCATGTGTAGCTGACTAGCTGTCAGTTGTGTACCTCTACACCAGCTCTTGTCAGGCCATTGATCTCCCACACATGACATTCACTTTGACTGACCGTGCCGGCACTGCTCTAACCTCAGCCATGTGAGGAGAGGAGAGGGGCTCACACTCTCACCTGCCTATTGTCTGTCTCAGAGACCACAACTATCTGACCGCTACAACCACAGAAGGTAGAAGCTACTCCTAACCACTGATATATGATCAAATACTGTATGTTCATATGCTCTAATGGTAAGGATTGAGAATAGACTGATTCTACTGTAGATCTGTGATGCAGGGCAACTTCTACCTCGAGACCTACAACCATTCTGTTCTATGCCTGATCTATATCCTGCCCTATGGACAAGCTGCTGCACCTAGTATTAAGTAAAAACGCTCCATATAGTGTCAGAACATCTACTACCCCTGTTGCAAAGTAGAACCATATCTCAAGTAATGTGGTATTATATAAATCTATACTTAAGTCTTTGCATAATGTTTAATATTAGATGAACTCTTATGTGGGGATCCAATAACCTGCAGCGACGGAGTGACCTCTCATGATGTCTAATTTCAGTCCTCCATGCACAATTTATTTTATCTGTTTTAATCGTATAAATTTAACAATAGCGTTACTCCTCTGGGTAAAGACTGCCATGGGGAAACTTAAATCCGATTAAAACGCATAGCTGCCTTAAAGCATTATTATTGTCCCTAACAAAATTAACCCCTCAAGAGACATTATTCTTAACAACACCACTACATCGCACCATAGGCACTTTAACTCCTAAGCTGGTGTGTCATCAGTTTTACCACACTGATGTTCAACCCCATACATGTGATAGATATACAGTACCAGTCAAAGTTTGGACACACCTACTCATTCAAGGGTTTTTCTTTATTTTTACTATTTTTTACATTGTAGAATAATAATGAAGACATCAAATGAAATAACACATACGGAATCAGGTAGTAACCAAAAAAGTGTAAAGCAAATCAAAATATATTTTCTATTTGAGATTCTTCAAATAGCCACCCTTTGCCTTGATGACAGCTTTGCACACTCTTGGCATTCTCTCAACCAGCTTCACCTGGAATGCTTTTCCAACAGTCTTGAAGGAGTTCCCACATATGCTGAGCACTTGTTGGCTGCTTTTCCTTCACTCTGCCGTTCAACTCATCCCAAACCATCTCAGTTGGGTTGAGGTCAGGGGATTGTGGAGGCCAGGTCATCTGATGCAGCACTCCATCACGCTCCTTCTTGGTAAAATAGCCCTTACACAGCCTGGAGGTGTGTTGGGTCATTGTCCTGTTGAAAAACACATTATAGTCCCACTAAGCCCAAACCAGATGGGATGGCGTATCGCTGCAGAATTCTGTGGTAGCCATGCTGGTTAAGTGTGCCTTGAATTCTAAATAAATCACAGACAGTGTCACCAGCAAAGCACCCCCACACCATAACACCTCCTTCTCCTTGCTTTACGGTGGGAACTACACATGGGGAGATCATCCGTTCACCCACACCGCGTCTCACAAAGGAACAGCGGTTTAAACCAAAAATCTCCAATTTGAACTCCAGACCAAAGGACAGATTTCCACCAGTCTAATGTCCATTGCTCGTGTTTTTTGGCCCAAGCAGGTCTCTTCTTATTATTGGTGTCCTTTAGTCATGGTTTCTTTGCAGCAATTCGACCATGAAGGCCTGATTCACACAGTCCCCTCTGAACAGTTGATGTTGAGATGTGTCTGTTACTTGAACTCTGTGAAGCATTTATTTGGGCTGCAATTTCTGAGGCTGGTAACTTTAATGAACTTATCCTCTGCAGCAGAGGTAACTCTGGGTCTTCCATTCCTGTGGCGGTCCTCATGAGAGCCAGTTTCATCATAGCGCTTGATGGTTTTTGCGACTGCACTTGAAGAAACTTTCAAAGTTCTTAAAATGTTCCGTATTTACTGACCTTCATGTCTTAAAGTAATGATGGACTGTCGTTTCTCTTTGCTTATTTGAGCTGTTCTTGCCAAAATATGGACTTGGTCTTTTACCAAATAGGGCTATCTTCTGTATTCCCCCCTACCTTGTCACAACACAATTGATTGGCTCAAACGCATTAACAAGGAAATAAATTCCACAAATTAACTTTTAAGAAGGCACACCTGTTAATTGAAATGCATTCCAGGTGACTACCTCATGAAGCTGGTTGAGAGAATGCCAAGAGTGTGCAAAGCTGTCATCAAGGCAAAGGGTGGCTATTTGAAGAATCTCAAATATAAAATATATTTGGATTTGTTTAACACTTTTTTGGTTACTACATGATTCCATATGTGTTATTTCATAGTTTTGATGTCTTCACTATTATTCTACAATGTAAAAGATAGAAAAAATAAAGAAAAACCCTTGAATGAGTAGGTGTGTCCAAACCTCTGACTGGTGGTGTACCTTAATAATCAACAACAACACACTGTTGTAAATACTGTCTATATATACCATGGTGTGTATACACTGGCACTTGCAAGTACATATGTCTTATACAGTATTGTTTTTATAATGAGATGCACAATCAATTGCTATCTGAAATTACCATGGACAGATAGTATGCAGCCCTAATTAAGCAGGGCATAATCATACTGTAGTGTATGTCAGTTGTCTGTATGGTATCTGAAAAACCTGTATCAATTAAATCAGGACAGCTCTAACCCCTCTCCCTCATGTTGTTTCCTTCTTAGCCCACTCCACCAGCCCTGATTCTGGTCATGTGTCATGAACTCTGTGAGGCACTGGCAGACGTGGGCCGAGGCCTGTTAGCTGAGAAGATGAGAAATTGAACAATTTTTCATTATCCTCTCAGGCTGATTCTTCCTACGTTCCACCAGATCCAACTCTTAATTGCCCCCAAGAATCCATTCAAATAGAAACACTGGCAAACTGTGTTGAAAGACTAGTCCACTGTTGGGTCTGTGAATCAATCAGCTACAGTGGAGCCACAGAACAATTAGGCTTTTTTTTTCTTCATAGAAATCATTCTTATAGGATGATTTCCCAAATGGCGTTGTTATCTTAGTGAAAATTTACCATATGGGCTGAGATAGCTATCTATAATGATTTTTCCCCTTTAATTATAATTTGCTGAACAGGGACAGACCAAGCTATGGTACGTAAAGGCAGGCATCAACGATTGAGAAATTGTCATGCACACAGTGCTGGCCCTGGTCCTGGTGAAACTGGAGATGCTCAGTATTTTCTTCTGGGATATTTGCTTAACATCACTGGTGGGGATTTTAGTGTCATGTCATTTTAATTTATTGTTGCTGTAAATGCAAGAAGTTGTATATTAATTCATAGTCTCTGGCAAGTTCAGGTTTCCTTTCCAAGATCTCATCTATATCCCATATCCCATATCTTTCAATGGGGATTTCAGTTCAACGATTTTAATAACATGCATGAGTGGCTAGGCATTTCTTTCTTAAAGAAATAAATAGTTGCAATGATTTTTCTTTCTCCCATGGCATTAGCAAGCAATCAATGGCCAATTGCCTTTTTAATGCTTTTCTTCAGGATCCTGTTGAAAGTCAGCCACATTTCAAGGTATCCGCCCCAAACTTCTTCCTTGGCTGCCCCTACATTTTCTGTTTCCATGCGACAAGGAGCAGAGGAGTGGGTACAAATAATACAGATAATGTTAGCTGAGTAATGATTTCCCATCTCCTTACTTGTACCCCATTATTAGTTAGATCAGTATGGCAGTGTACCTTTATTTTATTTTCACTTAGAAGGAATGGTCACACTTTATTTGGATAGTCTGGATAGTCCATCTGTAAATGCTCTACAGATGGTCATACTATCAACAAACTATCTGTTGATAAGCAACTGCTTGCTAAGGTTACGGTTAGGGTTAGGTTTAGAATAAGGGTTAAGGTAAGGGTTAAAGTTAGGGTAAGGGTTACATTTAGGGTTACGATAAGGGTTAAGATTAGGGTTAGGGCTAGGTTTAGGGTTAGTAGATAGTTAGTTGAAATGTTACTGTAGATAGTAGGGGTTGGAACCGGTTCAGGGAACAGAACAAAAAAACGGAAAATAAATAAATTTTTCATGGAACAGAAATGGAACCGGGAACAAAAAGTGATCCATACTGTTCCGCAACAGAACCGTTCTTTTAAAAGCATGGTTAATGTAAAATAACCAGTTAATAATGTTACTTTACAGGATTTTTTTTCTAGCCCCACAAATAAAACGCAACAAAACGCCTATGCAAAGACCTCACTCTGTCACTCAGAAACGTATTCCAGTGTCTGCCTGCAAGCTAAAAAACTTTGCAAGTGTGTGTGCATGTTTAGGCTACCTGCCCCACCCCCCTCTGAAGCATAGGCTACTGTACTGATGTTACAAGCGTAATTCAGAAGATAGGGAGAGAGATTTTTAATTAGTTAGAGAAGAATGGATTAACTTTTTCAATGCTAGTTAAGGATACTATAGGCATAGTGATCACGTTTCACATTGGATTTATTAACTACAAAAAAGTAAGAAGTGTTTTTAATTCTGGTGCCGCTCTGCACACACAATCGTGTTAGCTAGCTAGCTCAAGGTTGTTAGCTAGCTAGCTCAAAGGACATTGAAAGTTATCTATAGAAGCCGCTCCTCCTAGGTATAATTCTGTGGACCTAATTCAGATAATGCATCTTGCGCCATAGGTTACACTTGTCTGTCCATCACCCATGTGAACAACTAGCTTGCCTGCTCTATCCACACTGTTGAAGTGAAGTAATTTAATGAGCTAAATGTAGAAAACTGTTGATTTCAAAGGTTAAAAAAGGAACAGAAAGGAACCAGTACTTTTTTTTTTTTGAACCGGTTCAGAACTTTATTTTGCTGGTCGGAACAGTGGAATGGAATGAAATAAATAGCGGTTTTGTTCAGAACTAAACGATTGGAAAATAATTGTACTTCCAACCCGTGGTAGATAGTCTGTAGAGCATCTACAGATGGACTATCCAAATAAAGTGTTACTGAAGGAACATTACCCTGATTAATTTCAGCGTGGAGTGCAATTTGAGCAGTAAAATCAATTTGTCCTGATGTGAGAGGAGTCGGGGCGTATGGGGGTATAAACAAGTATGAAATTACCCTCTCTGTCTTCTCCTCTAATAGGAAAGGAGCAGCAATTGGCAATGCCCTTTTTGCAGGAAGTGGTGCCCGTTTTGGCATTTATTAGAAGGAGAATAACTTGAAAAATGGGATTGTCTCAATTTATAGACCATTTACCTTAATCTTTCTCAAACCAGTTGTGTTGTTGGAATTGGAAAATCTATTTAAAGATAAAAGATTTTTAAAAGTAATTCTTTTACGGTTTGGTGTTCATTAATTCTGTATTGCCATTCTGCTTGTAATTAAGTAATTGAAATGTACATATTGGTGAGATCTGCCTTTAAGGTATAAACACTGTTAAATAATTACAACAGCATGCTCACACCCAATGGAGTCTGCCCTCCAACCCCTCCTGCTGCTAACATAGGGTATCACGCCTCCAGAGGGGACCTGAATACATATTTGCATGTCCTCAAAATGAATATTCTGATTGGCCTCCAGATCAGTCAACAAGACAGAGACCATGAGCAAATGTGGAATTCTCATGTAGATTTGCATAGCATATTTACATGATGTTATCACTTGCATTTAGGGCTCTCTTAGGGCTCTCAGTATTTAGCTTCTGAGAAAATTGACTGAGCGGTTCTTCTGAGGGAAAAAAGATCTGTCCTAATTGCGTAATTAAATCATTATTTGGACATGAAGTTAAGTCAAGCATTAAAGCAGTAACAAATTAAAAGGTGTCTCTAAAATGCAGTGGTCTTTAGGGGCTGCAGACATAGACCTCTGGATGCTGCTCTGCTCTGTTGCAGGTCTATTAGTTATAATGTCCTAAACTGCAGTGGAATGAGCAATCAGATATTTGCTAAATTAATGAATCAGTCAGTTTAGGATTTAAATAGTTATTTCCAATGCAGAACCTTAGCCCTTCAAAATCACAACAGCATTCAAACCTCTGTTCTACCTCTTAACTAAACCCTGAAGAACTGGTACTGTATATGGCTTAAACCTTGGTTCCTACAGGTAGCATTACAATGTATCTATTCACCTGGTGTCACACACCTCTAATGGGATAAAGATGAATGGCAGGCCACGTTCCTCACGGACAAGCCAACGTCCAAGGAGTGGACCATGAGGATGAGAGATTGAAGGCAGACCAGTGGCTCCATCCCTCAGAGGAGGTACTCTGGGAGTGAGAAGGCCATAGAGGAGGCACCATCCTTGGCCACCGCAGGATACCTGAAGTCACCACTGCACCTGAAATGGAATCAAGACTAATGGTGCAGTTCTTTGTCTTGTGGGCGAGCTGTGGTCCTCAGCCCAAAGGCCTCCATCGGTGCTTGATGAAGACAGATGAGCACTAATGTGGACTGTTTCAGGGCCACCTGGGGTCATCCCTCAGAGGGCCAGGTAGATAGCTTCAGGACGGAGAGAGGCTGATGTCCTTGGGCTGCTGCTGGTGCTGAGTGGAGGCGCTGCATCTTTAGGGATGGACCCTCACGCTGACTGATTGGGGATGGAAGGAAGGACATGATGAGTTGCCAGTGTTTTTCATCTCCTGTCCTGAGCCAACGTCTTGATGGATGACCGTACCTTTCCCTCATCGAGTTAGGGTTTGGTGGTGAATCAATAGTCTGGGAGCAGATAAACCTGGAGAGGAGGGATCTCATGAATGACAAGCTGCTCACACACAGGAATGATGTTCAGTCTTCCCTCTCTCCCGGACAAGACAGTGAGGAGAGTGACTGCCTCTATGATTACATGAGGAACACACACGTCACGCACCAACCCTGAAACCCATTAATTTCTTAGCTTAGAGGGCTTGGCTACTTCCAGACTAAAATAATGTGCTCATACTTCAAATTAGTCACTATCCCTATCCTCTCTAAACTCATCCCCTTCTGCTACCTTCACCTTGTGCCCATCTTCTGTCTAAGCAGCGTTCTGCTCTGGCATGCATTTTGTTTTATGGCTTCTCTTTTATTTCCTTTCAAACAACGTCGTTTGTTAATAAAACCAGTTTATGTGAGAAGGTGCTGACACGTGTTTATGTTTGTTGAGGAATGATGCCTCGCGACTAATGATAATGATGCGGCTTTCTGCTTAGAGCAGCTCAAAATGTAATTGACACAGGAAGAGCCTTTGCAGACTGCCCTATGTAGCTTCTGAATGCATTAACAGATGCCATTTGAAGAATGCAGACAACAATTATACCCTTTCAAGGAGACCAATTTGTTGATAATGCGCTCCTAACATTGAGTGTTCAAGTGCAAAATAACTTGCATCTATACTGAACAAAAATATAAACGCAACATGTAAAGTGTTGGTCCCATGTTTTACGAGCTTAAATAAAAAATCCCAGAAATGTTCCATATGCACAAAAAGCTTATTTCTCTCAAATGTTGTGCACAAATGTGTTTACATCCCTGTTAGTGAGCATTTCTCCTTTGCCAAGATAATCCATCCACCTGACAGGTGTGGCATATCAAGAAGCTGATTAAACAGCATGATCATTAAGGCCAATAAAATGTGCAGTTTTGTCACACAACACAATGCTACAGATGTCTCAAGTTTTGAGGGAGCGTGCAATTGGCACTGACTGCAGGAATGTACACCAGAGCTGTTGCCAGATAATTTAATGTTAATTTCTCTACCATAAGCTGTCATGGGGTGCTGAAGGTGGGTGTGGTGCAGGAATCAAGCGCAGGACGCAGAAGCTAAGTCCAAAAGACTTTAGTGAGTTATTCACGTAGTACACGAGAACAATAAGCCCTGAGGCGAAATAACGGCGTACACAGGCGTCAAACAAACGGCGCACTAACATGTGCGAAAACCTCTCCAAACACGGAGGGAAGAATACGTAGCTCCGAACACCAAACAGAGGAGCAATCACACACAACACCCAACACACACAACGAGAACTATATAGGACACTAACGAGGACTAACTAGACACAGGTGTACAACATCAAGACAAAACCAAACGAACATGAAACATAGATCGGTGGCAGCTAGTACTCCGGGGACGACGACCGCCGAAACCTGCCCGAACAAGGAGGAGGAGCAGCCTCGGCCGAAACCGTGACATAAGCTGCCTCCAACGTCGTTTTAGAGAATTTGGCAGTATGTCCAACAGGCCTCACAACCACAGACCACGTGTAACCACGCCAGCTCAGAACCTCCACATCCGGCTTCTTCACCTGTGGGATCGTCTGATGGGGGGTGCTGAGGATTATTTCTGTCTGTAATAAAGCCCTTTTGTGGGGAAAACCTCATTCTGATTGGCTGGGCCTGGCTCCCCAGTGGGTGGGCCTGGCCGCCAAGTGGGTGGGCCTATGCTCTCCCAGGTCCACCCATGGCTGCACCCCTGCCCAGCCATGTGAAATCCATAGATTAGGGCCTAATGAATTTATTTAATTGACTGATTTCCTTATATGAACTGTAACTCAGTAAAATCTTTGAAATTGTTGCATGTTGTGTTTATATTTTTGTTTAGTGTACAAACACATTATGTAAAGTTCAATGGTGCTGTAGCTGATATGATGTTTTAGACATCCTCTGAAGTGATACAGAAGTTGCGTTAACATGACTTTATATGATAAGACATAGGAGCCATTGGTAGGGAGAGGATAAGCTCAGTATGTCATGGGCCAGTGCGGATGTACAGTTTGTTCAGTGGCGGAGCGATAGAGTTGATAGTGAACTACTAACCCTGGAAAAGAGACTTGAACCTTGACACGCACACCGAGAAAAGAATATACCTTTGCAGATCTGCAGGCCGTTTAAACCTGCTGACTTGCATCATTTCACCATAATGTCTCAGAAGTTCTCAATAAATAAATTACATTTAATGAAATCTATGTGTCATGTTCATTTGAATATTGAACATTGTTAGTATTATATATTTAGGTGTCATAACATGGATTTATACTATTGAAAGCCATTGGCTGGATGGATGGGGTTTCAGTTGAGTCATTACATTGATGTTCAAAGGGCGAAATGGTGTGCAAGCACTAGTTAATGTGAAGATCTAGCCATCTTCCAAGTAGGCTGACTTAATGTCGTCTGATCTCATTTCAGTAGCGTATGAGTGGTGGAGGGTAATTAGCTTAATAGATGATTGGACCTTCAGAGGATTTCACTAGTTGAAGAAGCCATTGTCACGATCGTTGAGAGACGGGTCAGACCAAGGTGCAGCGTGGTATGCGTACATGTTTATTAAGACAAATAAACACTTGACAAAATAACAAAACAACGAAAACATGAAGTCCTATGGGCTATACACACAACAAGCCAAACAGGAACACAAACAAGATCCCACAACTAAGGAAGGCAACCAGGCTACCTAAGTATGATCCCCAATCAGAGACAACGAGTGACAGCTGCCTCTGATTGGGAATCACACCTGGCCAAACATAGAAATACAATAACATAGATCTCAAACTGAACTCACACCCTGACCCAACCAACAAGAGTTCTCTAGGTCAGGGCATGATAGTACCCCCCCCCAAAGGTGCGTACTCCGGCCGCACCAACCTGACTCATTAGGGGAGGGTCTGGGTGGGCATTCAGCCTCGGCGGCGGCTCCGGCTCCGGGCGTGACAACCTCTCCCTCTCTGCCTCCCCGTTGCGCCCCTGGTCTGGTCTGGACCTCGGCACGATGCTTCCCCTCTCCTTCCACCCACGACGCACCAAGCCCTGTCTGGACCCTGGTGTGGGAGACCCCGACCCTGAAGAGGGGCTGACGTCTGGGCCTGGAGTGGAACCGCTGACCGGAGCTGTACTGGACCCCGGTGGGGCGGACTGCTCTGGCTCCGGAGTGGAACCGCTGACCGGAGCTGGACTAGGCACCGGTGGAGCGGACTGCTCTGGCTCCGGAGTGGATCCGCTGACCGGAGCTGGACTGGGCACCGGTGGAGCGGAATGCTCTGGCTCCGGAGTGGAGCTGCTGACCAGAGCTGAACTGGACCCTGGTGGAGTGGACTGCTCTGGCGCTGGAGTGGAGCCGCTGACCGGAGCTGGACTGGGCACCGGTGGAGCGGACTACTCTGGCTCCGGAGTGGAGCTGCTGACCGGAGCAGGTCTGGGCACCGGTGGAGCGGACTGCTCTGGCTCCGGAGTGGAGCAGCTGACCGGAGCTGGACTGGATACACCACTGGTTTGGTGTAGGGAGCAGGTACGGGGCATACCGGGCTGGCGACACGCACCACTGGTTTGGTGCGGGGAGCAGGTACGGGCCGTACCGGACGGAATACGCGCACCACTGGTTTGGTGCGGGGAGCAGGTAAGGGTCGTACCGGGCTGGTGACACGCACCACTGGCTTGGTGCGAGAGGCAGGCACAGGCCGTGCCGGACTGGGAACACGCACCACTGGCTTGGTGCGAGAGGCAGGCACGGGGCTTACCGGGCTGGGAACTGATGTTGGAGATGTATGACTATTCCAGTCCTTCTCTCTCCACCGCCAATCCCCCTCCAGTGAGGACTCCTCCGGGAGCCCCCATGAGTGAGGGAACAGAAATTCATCGTCATCGTCTTCCTCCGACTCCTCTATGCAAAACTGCTCCCATTCATGCTCCCATGGTTGTAGGGAATCCACCTGAAACCAGGATCCTTTATCGGCTACACTCTCCTTCATCGCCTCCCGGTAACGGACGGCCTCCTCCTCAGTAATTCTCCCCCAACCGAGGAGGACATCTACCAAGGTTACCTCCCGTTGAGTCCCAGGCATTTGCTGAAGTCCTCTGGGCTATACACACAACAAGCCAAACAGGAACACAAACAAGATCCCACAACTAAGGTCGGCAACCAGGCTACCTAAGTATGATCCCCAATCAGAGACAACGAGTGACAGCTGCCTCTGATTGGAAATCACACCTGGCCAAACATAGAAATACAAAACTAGATCTACAACATAGAAATCCAATAACATAGATCTCAAACTGAACTCACACCCTGACCCAACCAACAAGAGTTCTCTAGGTCAGGGCGTGACAGCCATTCAGTTAACAAGTGCGTGCTTGTGAGGATCAGAGTGGTAGGGGTTATGATATGGGCAGTCATGAGGTACGGACAATGAACACAATTGCATTTTATCAATGGCAATTTAATTTGCACAGAGATAACATGACGAGAACATGTGGCCCATTGTCGTGCCATTCATCTGCCGCCATCACCTCATGTTTCAGCATGATAATGCATGGCCCCGTGTCTGTAGGATCTGTACACAATTACTGGAAGCTGAAAATGTGTCCCAGTTCTCCCATGGCCTGCATACTCACCAGACATGTCACCCATTGAGCATGTTTGGGATGCTCTGGATTGACGTGCACAACAGCGTGTTCCAGTTCCTGCCAAAATCCAGCAACTTCACACAGCCATTGAAGAGGAGTGGGAAAACATCCCACAGGCCACAATCAACAGCCTGATAAATTCTATGCGAAGGAGATGTGTCGCGCTTCATGAGGCAAATGCTGGTCACACCAGATACTGACTGGTTTTCTGATCCATGCCCCTACCTATTTTTTAATGTATTTGTCACCAACAGATGCATATCTGTATTCCCAGTCATGTGAAATCCATAGATTAGGGTCTAATGAATTTATTTCAATTGACTGATTTCCTTATATGAACTGTAACTCAGTCAAAACTTGTTGCATGTTGCGTTTATATTTTTGTTCAGTATAGCTATAACCGGGCTAATAACTCACTAACCAGCAAAGAATATGAACAAATGTACAAAGGTGGCTACATGCAGCTCTCAAGCGCATTTACTTGCGACTGCTAATGCTATAAACACAGTCCAGTTCAAAGTGAATGGCACAGAGCCATATATGGCAATGGGTATTTGCATATAGGCCTACTGCAGCTCTGATTGGTTATGGTGCACCGGTCTGTGTAGGGTATGGGCCTGAGTCATGCCTGTCAATGCAATAGAATCCTACTCCAATGAGCTCTGCCTACAAGAAAATATCTTGCATAGTTTGTTTTGTTTCGGTATGTTACATAGAAACATACTTGACGGTCTCTTAGAGTTGTATCGTTATGTATCGTCTGCACTGAGACAATGACCACCGTTTTTCAGCATTGTCACTCTAATCCATCTGAATATTATGGATGGGAATTTAAAGATAGAAATTAATAACAGGCATGAGTTGTTTCAGTATTGTGTGCCATCATGTTTGGTGCATCATGTTCCGCTCCGCCGGCCCCTGTCAGTTGTCCCTCGAGTTATTGGCTCCTAACAATATTAAAGAGAAATACGGCTTAGGAAATTGGAAGTGGGGCGACAGAGCGTGCCAATCAAGATCCACTTCCTTTTACTGCGGCCTTGTATACCAAGTAGCCACTCTGGTGTAGTCTGGTGGGCCTCATCATGACCTTGTGAAAAGTGGGAGCCTTGTTTGGTCATTGTTCTCCCCTCCCAACATGGCTGATTTATAATTTTACATTTTGGGCTGGACAGTTCAAACGAGCATAAAACGGAATCAGATTTGATACTGTGTCAAGACCAAAGCATTGGTACCTTAAAGACTGGGTTGAGTTCACACTCCTTGTTTGACCAGTGCTTTAGTGTTGTGTACTGCCCAACTACTTTAGTTGCTGGAGGTGATGTGGTGTAGTTTGCTGCAAATAAATAAATGTTCAGAACATTGGCCGGAGGAGAGCGCAAACAGTCATATCCAATTTTTTGGAAATACTTACCCTGTGGGGACGTGAGAGAGAAACAGTAGAATGTCCTTCTTGAGAACAGAACCAATATCAGAGGCTTGATAAATGGTACAGGTAAATGTAGTACATGCATCGGTTACATAGAAATATACAAGACAAAAATACTGGTGACAGGTAGTAATGATAAAGGCCTTCGCTGTCTCTTTACTTCTGTGTGTAGAAGCAGGCACACTCCATCTTTCATGGAGCCCTCATTTGACAATCTGATAGCAGGGAGCTGTAATGTGTTCAGGGGTCACCTCATGCACATTTATCAGGCAAATTCTAGAGGCCATTGTTATGATAACAGACTCAAACTGATATGTCACAATTAAATGTAAATAAAAAAAAAGTAAAAAAGGCTTTTTCAGGCTGCACTTCTTGGCAGGGGCGTACCCAATCAGATTGAGCAAAAACAAAAAATATATACATTATTATTACAAAAATATTCCTCAGCAGCCCAACACATTTCTGCCTACGCCCTGGCTTCTTGGATTTGTTTTACAAAAGCTAAATACACAACAATCAACAGGCTTTAAACAAAAATAGGGATTATTGTGTCTAAGTGGGTGTGAGACTAATCACCATCAATACATATATTTTAACAATGAATCTGTAAAAGTTGTAAAATTATGGATGGAGAGGTACTGTAAGTCATTGAGGTTCATAGAGTCCTTGTTCCTGGCTCCCCTTAGGATCTATATGAGATGAAAGACAGAGATAGCACTGGCCATCCCCATAAATCAAATGAGTGGGATGTCTGACTTGATGTTCAATTAGCTTGTGAACGATGCCCTTGATCAGCAGCTGTAAATTAATCTGATGACTCCACACAGCATAGAAAAGTACCCACAAAAATGAGTTAAGTGCCAGTGATGACGGACAGACGTGACACACGCACATGCACAAGTGCACACACGCACACACGTTGAAAAATGTTATGTGTAGAGCCTCAACACCACATATTGTTGTTGCACGCCCAATTTCGTACACATCGACACACTCACTAACGCATTAATGTAACATTCATTTTCCTGAGAGTGTTGCATCTGTTACAACATTTCCTCAGATCTTAAGCCAATTAACCTGCATCGTCAACCATCTCCACAATTGCATTTTCATTAGCAAAGGGGTGGGGAAAGTCGGCTCAGCTTTTAATTGGCTAAGAGGAGGAAAGGGTAGTTTAGGGAAGAGCCGGCAAATGCTGACTCCCATTGAGAGTGGCATATGGCTGAAATGCCGCCATTTTTAAGTCTCCCGAGTGGCGCAGTGGTCTAAGGCACTGCATCGCAGTGCTAGCTGTGCCACTAGAGATCCTGGTTCGAATCCAGGCTCTGTCGTAGCCGGCCGTGACCGGGAGACCCATGGGGCGGCGCACAATTGGCCCAGTGTCGTCCAGGGTAGGGGAGGGAATGGCGTTTGCAATGCCAGGGTTGTGGGTTCGATTCCCGCGGGGGGCATGTATGAAAAAAAATATAAAAAATATGTATGCACTCACTAACTGTAAGTCGCTCTGGATAAGAGCGTCTGCTAAATGACTAAAATGTAAATGTAATGTTTCTAGACGTTTCATCGGACTGTAAAACTTATCGAAATAGTAACTAAACCTGAGGGTGTTGTCATAGAAAACATTATAATGATTCCATTCAACTTTTCCCATACACAATGTCATTTAACACTAACAATAGCTAGCTATGTTGAAATGTTGAAGATGTATAGAAAGCAAGATAGTGTAACTGCATTCATTTGTTTAAAATGTTTAAGGTTACAACTGTGTTGGGTCATCCATATACCGGTAACCAGTATGATATGTATATTTGAAGTAAATATATATGATGTCATTGAAAAAATATATGCCATTGGATTTATTGTATAGTAATGCAGGAGAAGGCAACCAGCACACTGAATCATCAATGAATGGAGCGTGCTATAGATGAGACATTAGTATTCACATTCACATACTCACTGGCTGGCAAGGTGAGGCACAATTGACTAATAGATTTTGTTTTGTCACTCAGTGGAAGTGGAAGTAGCACGATTAATTTCCAAATGGTAATTCTTTATTAAAGGAAGAAAATGAATCTTTTGACTCCATGCTCATTAAGTATTGTCAAAATGCATCATTCCGCAGAATAGAATGCTGAGAGTGTTCCCCGTTGTGCATTCATCAAAACATCACAGGGTATTTAGTTCAATCAAAACTAATTAACATCCAACTGGCACCATGAGTAGTGGATGTGTTTTATGGCCATTTATAACGTAGGATTTAATGTTGTTGATGTTAACATGAACAGGCTCTAATATACTTCCTATTCTTGTAGCAGAAAAAAAGGATACAGATAAGCTACTTTGATTTTATGATTTCACACAGGTGGATCCCAATCAATACAAAGAAAATCCCCAAATCAACTAATCAAGGTTATAAACCAACACAGCACAAATGGTAAACCAATGACCACTTTAACAGGTAAACCAGCAAGAGAACATGGTATTGCAGTTACCGGTACATGCCTTTTCTAAACTGTATGTCCATAGAGATCCTAGACAACCCTATAGGGATTCTATATGTAATTCTATGTGTACATCATCCAGACCCCTCAAGGACAAAGACGAGGCTGATGCTCATGTCTAGTCCTAGTTAGGCCTGGGGCTGTGATCCTGACCATCCGAGGACTGTGAGGGTGGGAATATCCACTTAAGTCTAAGCCAATCTCTTCCCTCCCTTTGCATTTCACCGAAACATCACTTAACATTTCACCTCGACACTTCAACTCCTCAATGTTATAAAAAGTGACACATATTACCTACTAAAGGAAATGGGACCAGGAAATGGCCTGTAAATCTTAACAAGCACCATCTCTCAGGAAGCATGCTGAGGAGTCTTAAACTTGGGTCTAAATATTATTATGACTCAATAAGAGGAACTACTGTATGTGGCAATCAACCAAAGTGCTAATAAACGCAGACAGAAGATATTACAAACCATTATCCAAAACAAATATAATGATCGGAAATCAGTTCTTTATGTTGATTGGCTAAGAAATGCTCCAGAAATGATAACGTGACATTTTATTGGCAGACCATTATTGGCAGACCATTGACTTTCTGAATGCCAAGGCACTTTTTGTTATATAAAGTAGTTAACTATGACGCCATGCTATCAAAAACAACTACCTGAATATAGAGAAATTATATTCCAAAAACAAAAGATGGTACAGTATATAACAGTATACATTTTCAAGAAAACTTTTGTTCTCCTCTGCTGTTCCCTAGACTGCTATGCTTGTCAGTTATTTTGGTTGAGGGGGAACTCCCTTGGACCTGGCTGTCACATCTACGCTCTTCTCTCCCCAACTCTGACATCTCAGTCACTTTCATTTATTTCAACAGAACTTTGCAAGGGTTTACTTTGCTCTTCCTCTACATATAAAATGCAGCACTCTAACAATATGTATATTGATATTGTCGTAACTGAATGTCATTGAATGGTTGCGTCTTATTTCTACCACTTCCAAAAAATTGGGAAGTTATATTATTTTATACTAATACAATTGCTCAGAAAAATATATATTTGTTTATCAAGTAATACTTTTTTTATCTCAAAAAGATAAGGGTAAAAATTATTGCCACCCCTGTTTTCAATATCTTTCAATACCTCACCTGTATGGAGGATAATGGCACTAAGCCTTTTTGTTAAATATTTTATGAGATTGGAGAACACTTTGGTAGACATTTTAGACTATTCCTCCATACAGAATCTTTCCAGATCCTTGATATCCTTCGTTTGTGCTTATGGACTTCCCTCTTCAATTCAAAACTCAGGTTTTCAATTGGGTTCAAGTCCAGAGACTGAGATGGCCATATTCATGTGTGCTTGGGGTTTCAGCTGTCTGGCCACGCACACCAGTGATGGGTTTGGTGTCGAAAGAAGGATGCATAAGCAGAAAAGAACCCAATACCTACTGTAAACTATGGCGGTGGATATTTGATGTCATGGGGCTATTTTGCTTCCACTGGTCCTGGGGCCCTTGTTAAAGTCAACGGCATCATGAACTTTACCCAGTGCCAGGACATTTTAGCCAAAAACCTGGTTGCCTCTGCCAGGAGGCTGAATCTTGGCAGCCTGTGGATCTTACAGCAAGACAATAGCCCCAAGCACACATCAAAATCCACAAAGAAATTGTTAATTGACCACACAATCAACATCTTGCAATGGCCATCTCAGTCTCCGGACTTGAACCCCATTGACAACCTGTAGTTTGAATTGAAGGGGGCAGTCCATAAGCGCAGACAAAGGATATCAAGGATCTGGAAAGATTCTGTATGGAGGAATGGTCTGGTCCCAATGTGTTCTCCAATCTCATAAACATTTTAGAAAAAGGCTTAGTGCCGTTATCCTCGCAAGTGGAGGTATTGAAAGGTATTGAAAACAGGGGTGGCAATAATTCTGACCCCTATCTTTTTTAGAATTTTTTTTTTACTTGTTAAACAAAATATTTTTCTCTTAGAAATTGTATTAGTATAAAATAAAATGTAGCATACAATATAGCTCAGTATTTGTATTATTTATTTTATACTGTCTTTTTTGCTCATCTTTATCAAGGTTGCCAATAATTTTGGACCTGACTGTACATCTAGCATTCTCCTCTTTAAAGTAAGGAATGATGGCCGTGTGGATTTAGAAATGATGTGAATCCATTGTGACAGCTTTGACAGTGATGTGAGCGTTCTTAGGGGGTTAATGGAAGTGTCACTATGTGCGGGCACGGTGTGTGCCTCCTAAAAACACCACAGTAACCCATGTGTCATTTAATTTGACCTTCTAGGTGACACTGGAATGACAGGGTTTACAGAGGGAAGGAGAGAAAGCTATCTGAACCGTAACTGTCACACTGTGAAGGAATACTGATCCTATCTGGAAAAGCAAACACAAGCACTTTCCAAAAATGGAAAGAACTTCTAGTTTTTATGTGATGTGATAGCTATGATGAAGTCTTGAAAGTAGTTGTGAATATTTGTATTGAATCCTATATGGTGGTGTGCAAATGCAGTGTTGTACTATTCTCATCAGGAAGACAAAGAATGGATCGTCTCAAATTAAGAATCAATGATAACAATAAAACAGGAAAGGCTAATTGAGTCCAATCTACAGGAAGTTGGATTAATTAGAGGGAAGAAAAGTAGCTTTCTAATTGGACTGCTGTAGGATTAGGATTCTCTGGACTGTTGATATTCCTGTGTGGTTTTGTGGAGGTAAATTAAAACAGATACACAGCATTGGCAAAGCTGAAAAGTTTCAGGAAAATAAACTACTTGGAAACATTAATTGAAGCCTATGAATAAAGAGAATATCAATGAACACAACGTGTAATACCTCATTGCAATCTGTTTATGCCTGGACTGAAATCTATGAATGTATGTATGAAATGATTTCTGCCGAGCAGGAAAATTACATATCCCCTAAATTCCCTGCCCTGTTGATTTGGTATATTTTCCCCCTGTATTTCCCATTTTGATTCCTACCTATTCTATGGTTAAGGACAGCATGACTCTGTGGCCTCGACATCTCCTCAGGGAGCTTGAGTTAATCAGAGAGGTGACTCTAATGACCGTAGAACGCCTGAGGGTCAGTGTCTCACCACCGAGACCTCTGTCTCTTCTGTCTGTTCTGCTCTGGGTGTGTGTTTATACACACAGATGGTTGCCGGGAGAGATGGAGGCGCACAGTTACAGTCTCTGAGGAAGTCACCTACCACCGGTGGAGCCCGACCTCTCTCAGACATCTGATCTGATTCCAATCACACCAGCCGTCTGTGTGTGCTCTCCGCTAATGCAAGCTAGCCGCCTGCCCAGGAGACGGCTCTCTCTGTCCACACACATCTCTAATGCAGATCTATTCTGGATAGTGCATAGTGAATAAGCCCCCTGGTCTCAATACTCCACTGTGCCCTACTCTCCCACAGAGAGAAGAGAACGATTGACACAGTGGTATTTTAAAATCATGGTCATTACCATTTTTATACAGGTCCTACGCTATAAATGGTTCCAATTCCTCTGTGTTGAGAAGACTGGATTTCTGGCTGAGCTTCTATAGGCCAGGGGACTGATTGGAATTATATTACGTCCTCCGACCTGAGATGACTGTAAGAAATTCTGTTTTAGCCGCATGGGCACTGCTTCTTATAAAGGATGTGATCTGCTTCTCCTCAGTGATTGGCAGGCCAAGAGGTAGAATACAGTCGCTAGTGAAAATCTACACACACCACACATTTTACTGCCTTAAAATTTTATTTAAGAAGAGATTGCTTTAGATTTTCTCCACAGTGGAGATTGGAGTATCTGTCCATAGGACCACTTTAAGCCGTACACTACACAGAGCTGGGCATTACGGAAGAGTGGCCAGAAAAAAGCCATTGCTTTAAAAAAAATGTGCAAACATGTTTGGTGTTCGCCAAAAGCCATGTGGGAGACTCCCCAAACATATGGAAGAAGGTACTCTGCTCAGATGAGACTAAAATTTAGCTTTTTGGCCATCAAGGAAAACGCTATGTCTGGCACAATCCCAACACCTCTCATCACCCCGAGAACACCATCCCCACAGATGAAGCATGGTGGTGGCAGCATCATGCTGTGGGGATGTTTTTCATCGGCAGGGACTGGGAAACTGGTCAGAATCGAAGGAATGATGGATACAGGGAAATTCTTGAGGGAAATCTGTTTCAGTCTTCCAGAGATTTGAAACTGGGACGGAGGTTCACCTTCCAGCAGGACAATGACCCTAAGCATACTGCTAAAGCAACACTTGAGTGGTTTAAGGGGAAACATTTAAATGTCTTGGAATGGCCTAGTCAAAGCCCAGTCTTCAATCCAATTGAGAATCTGTGGTATGACTCAAAGATTGCTGTACACCAGCAGAACCCATCCAACTTGAAGGAGCTGGAGCAGTTTTGCCTTGAAGAATGGGCAAAAATCCCAGTGGCTAAATGTGCCAAGCTTATAGAGACATACCCCAAGAGACTTGCAGCTGTAATTGCTGCAAAAGGTGGCTCTACAAAGTATTGACTTGGGGGGAGGGGTGAATAGTTATGCACGCTCAAGTTGTCTGTTTTTTTGTCACATTTCTTGTTTGTTTCACAATAAAAAAATATTTTGCATCTTCAAAATGGTAGGCATGTTGTGTAAATAAAATGATACAAACCTCTCAAAAATCAATTTTAATTCCAGGTTGTAAGGCAACAAAATAGGAAAAATGCGAAGGGGGGTGAATACTTTCGCAAGCCACTGTACTTGGTGGAAGCACCTTGGGCAGCCATTACAGCTGTGAATCATTTTGAATAGGATTCTACCAACTTTGCGTAACTCTTTGTGTTGTATGGGACACTTTTAAATATGCCTTTAGAGGCCATGCAATTCAGTACTCATCTCGAAAAACAAAAGCAATTTAGGTCAAAAGAGTCCACACTAACAAAGGAAATAGAAGGTCTAACAGAACAGATAGATAGCAATAAAAACTGTAACATAGAGGCTCAGAATAAATTAGGAAAAACTAAAAGAAATGGAGAAACTTATTCAAGAAAGATCAAGTGTAATATATTATAAAAATAAAGCAAACTGGATGGAATATGGGGAAAAATGCACCAAATTCTTTTTTAATCTTCAACATAGAAATGCTACCAAAATAATTTACTGAAACTGGTTACAAATGATGGAGTCACCCATGATTTATCAAATTTTATTTTGAAGGAGGAAGCAAAGTACTTTAAGCATATGTTTTCGTTTCAGTCGCCTCCATCTCCTCTAACTGAAGCTAATTGTAGGGATTTTTTTCTATTGATAATGTAAAATTAACAGCCATACAGAAAGACTCATGTGAAGGTGAAATTACAGAGGAGGAACTTCTGGATGCAATTAAAGACTTAAAGTCCGGGAAAACTCCAGGGTTGGATGGCATACCAGTCGGGGTATACGAAACCTTTTTTGATATACTCAGAGGACCTTTATTAGCATGTTTTAACCACTCCTATGTAAATGGTAGATTATCAGACACTCAATAAGAAGGTCTGATCTCATTATTACTGAAACAGGATACAAGTGATCCTCTGTAGCTCAGCTGGTAGAGCATGGCGCTTGTAACGCCAAGGTAGTGGGTTCGATCCCTGGGACCACCCATACACAAAAAAAAATTATGCATACATGACTGTAAGTCGCTTTGGATAAAAGCGTCTGCTAAATGGCATATTATTATTATTATATAAAGATCCAGTCCATAAAAAAAATTGGAGGCCCCTTACACTTCAGTGTTGTGATGCAAAAATTCTAGCAAAATGTATAGCGCATAGAATTAAAAAGGTATTGTCGGACATCGTTCGTTCTAATCAGACAGGTTTTTTACATGGACGATACATTGGAGATAATATAAGGCAAGTACTGGAAATATAAGGTAAGTACAGAAAAATCTGGGAAACCAGGCCTGCTATTCATAGCATACTTTGAAAAGGCATTTGATAAAGTACAACTGGATATACAGTGAGGGAAAAAAGTATTTGATCCCCTGCTGATTTTGTACGTTTGCCCACTGACAAAGACATAATCAGTCTATAATTTTAATGGTAGGTTTATTTTAACAGTGAGAGACAGAATAACAACAAAAAAATCCAGAAAAACGCATGTCAGAAATGTTATAAATTGATTTGCATTTTAATGAGGGAAATAAGTATTTGACCCCTCTGCAAAACATGACTTAGTACTTGGTGGCAAAACCCTTGTTGGCAATCACAGAGGTCAGACGTTTCTTGTAGTTAGCCACCAGGTTTGCACACATCTCAGGAGGGATTTTGTCCCACTCCTCTTTGCAGACATTAGGGTTTCGAGGCTGACGTTTGGCAACTTGAATTTTCAGCTCCCTCCACAGATTTTCTATGGGATTAAGGTCTGGAGATTGGCTAGGCCACTCCAGGACCTTAATATGCTTCTTCTTGAGCCACTCCGTTGTTGCCTTGGCTGTGTGTTTTGGGTCATTGTCATGCTGGGATACCCATCCACGACCCATTTTCAATGCCCTGGCTGAGGGAAGGAGGTTCTCACCCAAGATTTGATGGTACATGGCCCCGTCCATCGTCCCTTTGATGCAGTGAAGTTGTCCTGTCCCCTTAGCAGAAAAACACCCCCAAAGCATAATGTTTCCACCTCCATGTTTGACGGTGGGGATGGTGTTCTTGGGGTTATAGGCAGCATTCCTCCTCCTCCAAACACGGCGAGTTGAGTTGATGCCAAAGAGTAATAATGAATATAAATCCTGTAATAATTAATATAAATGAGCTAAAGTGAAGATGTTGTCAGCTATATGATATGGTCATTATTTGATCTGGCTAGCCAGCTAACTTAACGTTAGCTAGCTAGCTAACAAGCTAGAAATGAACCAAAACATTGTTTAGAAAGTTGCTTTTATTTGCCTGGATTGCTAGATTGACATATACTAAATTCATTTTTAAACGGGTGGGTTTATTGGTGTTGAAATACACCAGTTATGCTATTTTGGACCACCAGGCTGCTGATGTAGTTTTTGTGTTTATACTTTTTCATAACGACAACGACAATTTGATGTCGTAGTATAAACCAGCCTTTAGTCTTGAAATCTTTGGTTGTTTAGTACATGGCCTCACATGTGAATCCTTAAAGAGATGGGTGGGGTTAATGCTTAAGAGGGTGTGAACGATGCTGAATGGGTGTAGACAAAGAAGAGCTCTCCAGTAGGCGTACCAAAACATTCCAGGGCTATTTTCACAAAAGTGGGGTTACAAGTTTATCAACTTTCAAAACATAATTACTTTCCCATTGTTCCTCAACTGTAGTGTATGATATACAATTTTCTAGCTCTGAGTCTCTACTTTTATCCTTTGTAAAAAACACAATTTCAAATGTTGCTACATAAGACCGAATTGAGCCGGTCGGTCACATTTACTGAGCTTGAGTGATTTTGACAAAAACAACAGACATATGCCCTAAAAGTTGTACAAAGTTGGTAGAATCTTGTTCAAAATGTTTCACAGTTGTAATAGCTTCCACCAAGTATTATATCTGGGGTGTGAAGACATACGCAATCAAGACATCTTTATTTTTATTTATTTTTATTAATTTGGAAAATGTGAAGTAGGTTGTGTAGATCGCTATGAAAAACATATACAGTGGTGGAAAAAAGTATTTAGTCAGCCACCAATTGTGCAAGTTCTCCCACTTAAAAAGATGAGAGAGGCCTGTAATTTTCATCATAGGTACACGTCAACTATGACAGACAAATTGATAAAAGAAAATCCAGAAAATCACATTGTAGGATTTTTTATGAATTTATTTGCAAATTATGGTGGAAAATAAGTATTTGGTCACCTACAAACAAGCAAGATTTCTGACTCTCACAGACCTGTAACTTCTTCTTTAAGAGGCTCCTCTGTCCTCCACTCGTTACCTGTATTAATGGCACCTGTTTGAACTTGTTATCAGTATAAAAGACACCTGTCCACAACCTCAAACAGTCACACTCCAAACTCCACTATGGCCAAGACCAAAGAGCTGTCAAAGGACACCAGAAACAAAATTGTAGACCTGCACCAGGCTGGGAAGAGTGAATCTGCAATAGGTAAGCAGCTTGGTTTGAAGAAATCAACTGTGGGAGCAATTATTAGGAAATGGAAGACATACAAGACCACTGATAATCTCCCTCGATCTGGGGCTCCACGCAAGATCTTACCCCGTGGGGTCAAAATTATCACAAGAACGGTAAGCAAAAATCCCAGAACCACACGGGGGACCTAGTGAATGACCTGCAGAGAGCTGGGACCAAAGTAACAAAGCCTACCATCAGTAACACACTACGCCGCCAGGGACTCAAATCCTGCAGTGCCAGACGTGTCCCCCTGCTTAAGCCAGTACATGTCCAGGCCCGTCTGAAGTGCATTTGGATGATCCAGAAGAGGATTGGGAGAATGTCATATGGTCAGATGAAACCAAAATATAACTTTTTTGGTAAAAACTCAACTCGTCGTGTTTGGAGGACAAAGAATGCTGAGTTGCATCCAAAGAACACCATACCTATTGTGAAGCATGGGGGTGGAAACATCATGCTTTGGGGCTGTTTTTCTGCAAAGGGACCAGGACGACTGATCCGTGTAAAGGAAAGAATGAATGGGGCCATGTATCGTGAGATTTTGAGTGAAAACCTCCTTCCATCAGCAAGGGCATTGAAGATGAAACGTGGCTGGGTCTTTCAGCATGACAATGATCCCAAACACACCGCCCGGGCAAATAAGGAGTGGCTTCGTAAGAAGCATTTCAAGGTCCTGGAGTGGCCTAGCCAGTCTCCAGATCTCAACCCCATAGAAAATCTTTGGAGGGAGTTCAAAGTCCGTGTTGCCCAGCGACAGCCCCAAAACATCACTGCTCTAGAGGAGATCTGCATGGAGGAATGGGCCAAAATACCAGCAACAGTGTTTGAAAACCTTGTGAAGACTTACAGAAAACGTTTGACCTGTGTCATTGCCAACAAAGGGTATATAACAAAGTATTGAGAAACTTTTGTTATTGACCAAATACTTATTTTCCATCATAATTTGCAAATAAATTCATTAAAAATCCTACAATGTGATTTTCTGGATTTTTTTCTCCTCAATTTGTCTGTCATAGTTGACGTGTACCTATGATGAAAATTACAGGCCTCTCATCTTTTTAAGTGGGATAACTTGCACAATTGGTGGCTGACTAAATACTTTTTTTCCCCACTGTAATTTAATCACTTTTTAGATAACATTTTAACGCAGCAAAATGTGAACACTGTGCAAGGTGTGTGTAGACTTTCACTAGGCACTGTAGGTACTGAGGTCTTGTCTCATATTGTGAGGCCAAGGAGTCTTGATTCCATTTTGAAATTACTACGTCTACATGTATGAATGATAGTTCATTTTGTTCTGGACAGTTGGCAATGCATCTGAATTATCAATTAAGATACTATCTCCTGTTTCATCAATCTGGTCATGCTGTTATTGCCTGTAATAAAGTGATGAATGAAACCGGGACATCAGCTTGAGGGAAAGTCATGGTCCCTCTATCTGCATTTCTCTGTAGGAGAGCAGATGAGCAGCACCAAATGAAAAATCATTCCAATATTTGTCTGTGTTCTGTGAATGCTTTTGGTCCATTCATTGTGTGCAATCGTTTGAGAGATTATTATGTTTATTATCATCATTATTCATTGTGCTACAGAAATTGATAAGGCACATTATAGACCAGTTTATTTTCTGCACGTTATGTATAAATTAATTTTCATGATGACAGTAAAACAAACCACTCAGGAGCTAGTCAGCCCCCACTACACTGTGAACACCAACGGAATTTCACACAATAATGGTGAACTTTTCTAAAGACGGCAATAAAATAAAATACATTCCTCTGCAGTACTGAGTAAAAAATGATGTTGAACCGGGAGGCGACGTTGCACATTCTAAAATCCACTCCCACTTTAGTCTGGGATCATAAACACATCCCTTCACAGGCACATTTCTTCCCCAAATGCATATTATATGCTGATAAAATAGAGAAGAAAACCTGATCAATTGTATATTACAGCATCCATGTGCCATTGCACAGAACAAATGAAAGCAGCTGCAGGTGATTTATCCACAGCTGGGCTTCCTTCTCTGACTGTGTCCCAAATGTTACCCTATTCCCTATATAGTGCACTACTTTTGACCATAGCCATATGGGCCCTGGTCAAAACTAGTGCAGCACGTAGAGAATAGGGTGCCATTTGGGACACAACCTCTGGGATTAATATTGGATCAGGAAAAAAAGACCTGCGCTCACATTCCTGCTCTGCTCTACCAGGCTATGCACTAAATGATGGATTGCCCCTGATTTCAATACGAGGTGCCATAGATTAACATTTGGGCTGTCTTTAAAAACACGTTTCGTTATTTCCATAAATGTAATCATACCAGGAACCACGGAACTGCTTGTTCACCAGGTTGCTACAGTCAGCATCTCTGTGCGTCTATTTCCTGCCCCTTGACTAGGCCCTTTTCTATAAGTGTCCCATCTGGCAAATTTTCAGTGCCGACCTTAATGGAGAATCTCTTTAACAAACTGTTGTCATGTTTGTCTGTTGTCTCGTCATCTGGCGAGAAACAGGAGTGAATGTGTGAGCTGGGAAGTGTCAATGTCTTACTGCTGGGGAGAAATATGTCATTCACACATCATGCACACTGTTCTAAGAATGCTCCCAAGGTTCTTCAGGTTGTTGTTAACTGTATGTGCTTATGTGTCAAACATACACTTACAGCATATGCAAATCATTTCTGAAAGTAAAACAACTCTAGGGAGATATCTAGGGAGACAAGCTGATTGTAGCAGGTGGGTTTTGATGAGGAAGGAGTCACATGCTCGTGAAGATATATATGACATTCCTGTAAACGGAGAGTATAGTTTCTCTGGAAGGCCTCCTCTCCTCATCTCCATCTGTTAACATATTACTGCTGTAATTTGCAGAACGTGTCCCTCTTTGGGTGATTAAACCCATCGACTCTGGCCTCAGTCGGTGGGGGGAGGAGTGGGGGATGGAGGGTGGATGGGCACTCAGGACTGTTCAGACCCTGGGGGGCTGGGGGGGGCTGGGGGGTTGTTCCTTTTGTGCAGAGACCTAGTGACATTATCAAATGGATTGACTTTTCCAATATTTGCTGTGCTCAGCAGCTCTTAATCCAGCCTAGGTGAACGATGGGCCTTCCCCTCACCACAGCCCAGCTAGCCATGTGTGTCCATTTAATCACCAGCGCAGATATGAGATCCAACAGCCACTGCTCCCCAGACCTTTAAATATGCAGCGTACTGTAGAAGAGAAGAGCCAGGGAGATACAACAATGAAAAAAACAGCAACAACAACAACAAACAACAGCAACAAGGAGAACAACAACACATAATACCATTTAAAAAACAGGTACTTTCCCTACCAACTTTGTTCCCTGCATACCAAAGCTCCTTTATACGGTAAGCTCCGGGAGAAAGGTTAGGAACCAAATATTTTAAAGAGAGCATACCACTAAATGTTTAATTTGGGTCAAACTCAGTAAGAACAGACACTATCCATGTGGCCTATTTAACCCTTTTAGTAGCCGCAGCGAATACTTCTCAGGTACGGCTGAACATAAATGACTTGTCTGATGAGACAGCGTTTGGGATTGTTACTAATCCACACGTGGTTGAAATTAGGTTGCAGGGCTACGTCAGCAAAGCCTATTGCATATTTCACTTCTTAAAGCTGGTGTGAAGGTGAAGCGCTGTCAGACATACTTTTGCAAATAAAGTACAGTGAAACTAATCTTGCCAAAATAGATTAGGCACTGTGAGTGAACATGGCCCAATTTACCATCTGCTTGCCCGCAAGTGTAGAGATGTTGGCGGACCAGAGAAACAAAAATGGGTGATATACCATCAATGACAAGAAAGCAGACATACTTCGGAATCCAAATTGCCCTTAAACTGGGAACACAGATTGGGACCAGGACCAATGACTGTTGTGACTCCAATGATATATAGTGTTTCTTCTAATGTACTCATTACCCCCATAGTGACAACTAGGACTGAACTGTTTATGTTACGACATTTAAAAAAAGTGTAATAATAACGAAACGCTTTTGGTCATTGTCACAATTAAGCATTTTAATTACTAAGATGTCACAACAGTGTCATAACCACTTTGTGTCACTAGCAGAGCTGGCCCTAGATGGTCCTATGCAGGCCCTCTGGGAGCTAGTTGCACAACACTTCCTGGTCCACTCTCATTTACGTTGGACAATGAGAGGGTTGTCCTTGCAGAGAGGGTTAGGGTTGAGGTTAGGGTTAGGCTTGAACCAGGATGTTTATTTATTTATTTATTTAACCTTTATTTAACCAGGTAAGCCAGTTGAGAACAAGTTCTCATTTACAATTGCGACCTGGCCAAGATAAAGCAAAGCAGTGCGATAAAAACAACACCACAGAGTTACATATGGGGTAAAAAAACATAAAGTCAAAAAATACAACAGAAAATATATATACAGTGTGTGCAAATGTAGCAAGTTATGGAGGTAAGGCAATAAATAGGCCATAGTGCAAAATAGTTACAATTTCGTGTTAACACTGGAATGATAGATGTGCAAAAGATGATGTGTAAATAGAGATACTGGGGTATAAATTAGCAAAATAAATAACAATATGGGGATGAGGTAGTTGGGTGGGCTAATTTCAGAATGGATGTGTACAGGTGCAGTGATCGGTAAGCTGCTCTGATAACTGACGCTTAAAGTTAGTGAGGGAGATAAGAGTCTCCAGCTTCAGAGATTTTTGCAGTTCGTTCCAGTCATTGGCAGCAGAGAACTGGAAGGAATGGTGGCCAAAGGAGGTGTTGGCTTTGGGGATGACCAGTGAGATATACCTGCTGGAGCACAGACTACGGGTGGGTGTTGCTATGGTGACCAGTGAGCTAAGGTAAGATGGGGATTTGCCTAGCAGTGATTTATAGATGACCTGGAGCCAGTGGGTTTGGCGACGAATATGTAGAGAGGGCCAGCCAACAAGAGCGTACAGGTCACAATGGTGGGTAGTATATGGGGCTTTGGTGACAAAACGGATGGCACTGTGATAGAATACATCCAATTTGCTGAGTAGAGTGTTGGAGGCTATTTTGTAAATGACATCGCCGAAGTCAAGGATCGGTAGGATAGTCAGTTTTACAAGGGCATGTTTGGCAGCATGAGTGAAGGAGGCTTTGTTGCAAAATAGGAAGCCGATTCTAGATCTAACATTTGATTGGAGATGCTTAATGTGAGTCTGGAAGGAGAGTTTACAGTCTAACCAGACACCTAGGTATTTGTAGTTGTCCACATACTCTAGGTCAGACCCGTCGAGAGTAGTGATTCTAGTCGGGTGGACGTGTGCAAGCAGCGTTCGGTTGAAGAGCATGCATTTAGTTTTACTAGTGTTTAAGAGCAGTTGGAGGCTACGGAAGGAGTGTTGTATGGCGTTGAAGCTCGTTTGGAGGTTTGTTAACACAGTGTCCAATGAAGGGCCAGATATATACAAAATGGTGTCGTCCTTATAGAGGTGGATCCGAGCTTCAACAGCAGCAAGAGCGACATCATTGATATACACAGAGAATAGAGTCGGCCTGAGAATTGAACCCTGTGGCACCCCCATAGAGACGGCCAGAGGTCCAGACAACAGGCCCTCCGATTTGACACATTGAACTCTATCTGAGAAGTAGTTGGTGAACCAGGCGAGGCAGTCATTAGAGAAACCAAGGCTATTTAGTCTGCCAATAAGAATGCAGTTGTTGACAGAGTCGAAAGCCTTGGCCAGGTCAATGAAGACAGTGCGCAGTACTGTCTTTTATCGATCGCGGTTATAATATCGTTTAGGACCTTGAGCATGGCTGAGGTGCACTCATGACCAGCTCAGAAACTGGATTGCATAGCGGAGAAGGTACAGTGGGATTCGAAATGCTCAGCGATCTGTTTGTTAATTTGTCTTTCAAATACTTTCGAAAGGCAGGATGGATGGACATGAAGCTAGGGTTGTGGTTAGGTTTGAACCAGGATAGGGACACTAAGCTAGGGTTAGGGTTTAGTATTAGGGTTGAACCAGGAAGTGGACAGGAAGCTAGGATTGTGGTTGAGGGTAGGTGTAACATGCGGGATATGAACCCGGGTCTCCAACAGGAGCAACCAACATTTTAGACCATTAGACCAATGGGAAATTCCTTCTTGGGCCGAGGGCTGACACTGGTTTTGAATTTCGCAGGTGGGGCAACCTCATCACCATGACCATGACCTCTACATAGGGTTAGGCTTGAACCGGGATGTGGACATGAAAAAAGGGTTAGGGTTAGGGTTGTGGATGAGGGTTAGGGTTGCACCGGGATGTGGACATGAGGTTAGGGTTAGGGTTAGCGTTAGCAGGAATATGAGCATAGAGAAGGCGACAGTCAGAATCCTTCCAATGCGCCTGTTATTTCTACGCTTTATTACAGCTAAGAGAGAGGGCCTACTTCACGTCAGGCATGTGGGCTTTCCATTTCCTATTTCCCTGGCTCTTCCATTCGATGACACACAGGCTTTGTTTGGGTAAGGCCAACCTGGTAGTTGATTTAATGAAACCTGGAAGCCATGATGGACTGGATTGTGGTGTGGTCTGCAAGCGATGGACTCCGAGCCTCCGGAGAGGAGAAACTAACAGCACTCAAATCAGCAGGAGAGTGACTCACTCACACATTACACCACTACGTTCCAATGAATAAACTAGAAAAGGAAATTTCCTGAAGAAAATGTGGTGTGCTTGCTCCTCTTTAAGTGTTTTCATGGTAATTAAAGAAGTTGAAGTGGTAGAGGTAGTGACAGTGAAGGTAATAGTATAAGTAGTAATGGTAGTTATATGGTTTCCATAGGCTATAGTTATAGTGACCTATTTGGGGGTAGTTTGTAGGTGTAGAGTTATTATAGTGGGTTATAGCTAGTAGTAATGGTAGTGGTAGTAATGGGGACTGTGGCAGTAGTAGTAGTAGTAGTAGTAGTAGTAGTAGTAGTAGTAGTAGTAGTAGTAGTAGTAGTAGTAGTAGTAGTAGTAGTAGTAGTAGTGGTGGTAGTTACTGCAATAGTAGTGGTATTAGTAGTGACTGTGGTAAATTCTAGCAGAAAGCTTTATTGAAACAATCAACAACAAAAAATGTGTCAGAGCTTGTTAATGCGGACCAAAACTAGACCAGTGCTAGCTACGCCCTGGACCAGAGCTAGAGCGGACCAGAGCTAGCTATCTAGCTACTAGCTGCTCCTTGGACCAGAGCTAGTTAGTGCGGACCAGAGCTATATCAATGCTAGTGTGAACCAGAGCTAGCTTCTAGCTATATCCTGGACCAGAGCTGGCCCAGAGATAGTTAGTGCGGACCAGAGCTAGACCACAGCTTTTGCAGAAAAAAGTTAGCTAGCTACTCTCTACACCCTGGACCAGAGCTAGTTAGTGGAGACCAGAGCTAGACCAGAGCTAGTGCGAACTAGAGCTAGCTAGCTACTAGCTACGTCCAGGACCAGAGCAAGTGCAGACCAGAGCAGTAGTTGTGGTCAGTAGTTGTGTGGTCAGTCGTTGTGTGGTCAAAAGTTGTGTGGTCAGTAGTTGTGTGGTTGTGGTCAGTAGTTGTGTGGTTCAGTAGGGCGGCAGGTAGCTTAGTGGTTAAGAGCGTTGTGCCAGTAACCAAAAGGTTGCTGGTTCTAATCCCCGAGCCGACTAGATGAAAAATCTGTCGATGTGCCCTTGAGCAAGGCACTTAACCCTAATTGCTCATGTAAGTCGCTCTGGATAAGAGCGTCTGCTAAATGACTAAAGTAGTTTTGGTCAGTAGTTGTGGTCAGTAGTTGTGTGGTTGTGGTCAGTAGTTGTGTGGTCAATAGTTGCGTTCAGTAGTTGTTTGGTTGTGGTCAGTAGTTGTGTGGTTGTTGTATGGTTGTGGTCAGTATTTGTGTGGTCTGTAGTTGTGGTTGTGGTCAGTAGTTGTGTGGTTGTGGTCAGTAGTTGTGTGGTTGTGGTCAGTATTTGTGTGGTTCAGTAGTTTTGGTCAGTATTTGTGTGGTTCAGCAGTTTTGGTCAGTAGTTGTATGGTTGTGGTCAGTATTTGTGTGGTCAGTAGTTGTGGTTGTGGTCAGTAGTTGTGTAGTTGTGGTCAGTAGTTGTGTGGTTGTGGTCAGTAGTTGTGGTCAGTAGTTGTGTGGGTGTGGTCAGTATTTGTGTGGTTCAGTCGTTTTGGTCAGTAGTTGTATGGTTCAGTAGTTGTGTGGTTGTGGTCAGTATTTGTGTGGTTCAGTAGTTGTGTGGTCAGTAGTTCTGTGGTTGTGGTCAGTAGTTGTGGTCAGTAGTTGTGGTCTGTAGTTGTAGTTAAGTAGTTGTGTGGTCTAGTTGTGTGGTCTGTAGTTGAGTGGCCAGTAGTTGTGTGGTTCTAATTAGTATACAAGCACACCATTCCAGACCGGTCTGCACATTTTATAGCTTGAATGGCAATTCTAGCAGAAACGGTTGAAGATTAGTAGAGACCTGAATTTTTCCCATTCAAGTCTATAGCACCTGAAATGCATTGGGATTTATGCAAATAGGTTGTAGTGTGAAAAGTATACGTAGTATTTTCGAGCAACAGTACCAGTGCTAGTCTGCATGTTTTAAAGTTGGTTTATCAATTGATTGATTTATAGGATAGGATAGCCTGAACATGTGAAAGTTGGTTTGGTGTCTCTAGCTTGAACAGTTCAATAGTTACTGTTGTGGGTATATTTTATGCAAAGGTATATAATGATAGTTATAAAGAATTTGAAGTTATCATAGCCTTAACGTGTTAAAGTAGTTTTTTATAGCTTAATTGGCCAAGGACAAGGACCATTTTGAATAGCAACCACTGTATTCCTATGGTTCTCATTTAAACCCATGTTAATTTATGCAAATTCTTAAAGTATGCGTAGTATAAAAAATCCTTTGACAAGCAATCTAAGTATGATCAGTCTGAACATCTGAACATTGGTTTTGTTTTGAGAGCTTAAACGATGAGAGGAGATGTGTTTACAATTTTAGATTTCAAGTCAATGTCTATTGAAAAGCATTGAGTTTTATGCAAATGTGCTGTGACGTCACGAGAGGCTACACAGCTTTCAGCGGGATTGCTCAAGTAGTGCAAGGAGACAAGGTTCAAACAAAACAAGGATTTTATTATAGGTCTTGGGAAATTAACGAAAATATAACAAAATTCTGTTCTCTTGTGGCTCTTTAAGGGTTAACAGTTCAGGGATGTCTCTTCCACATCCAAAATCATAATTCTCACTCGCTCAGATAACTTTTCCCCCAGCCTTACTGTAGTCCACGTTGCAGCTAGTGGCCAACCCAGCAAAAAGTCCTTCCAAATGTCTCTCACGTATTTCCACAGGTGCATATATCCAAAGGTGAGTATTTCCCAAAGGTAAGTATCTCCAAATCCTTATATTCCTCATGGAAGTGGACGTGCAGCACTCTTGTCCTCCAGAGAGCCCAGCTTGGAGACTGTGTCTCTTCCCTTCCCAAACCTTCAGCTCATCAGCTCCTCATTTGTTTCAGCTGCGTGGGAAGATTGGCCATATAGGGGTGGAGTTCCCCGACCATACCAGCAGATGGAGCCATAGCTGTCTGGGGTTGCAGCCACCTCAGGGGGATGTAACGTCCCTCCAGGACACAGCCTCTCGTGACATCACACATCCCCCTCCTCGGGACCGACGTCCTCGTCGGGTAAAGGCAGCGAAGAAGGCATCACGCCGGGAGAGGGCGTCCCGCATTGCCGTGGTGCTTCCCAGACTGCTCTCTCTTCAACTCCTCCAACTCCAGGACCAGGGACTCAGCCTCCTGTTGTCTCTCCTTGAGTTTCTTACTGAACGCATCAGCCTTGGTTTTAGCAGAGTTTAGCTTCTGTTGAGCAGCTTTCAGTTCCTTCTCTCTCTCTGCCTCCGCATTCTTCATCTTGTTCTCCAACACCTTGTACTTCTCCTCTGCCTTCTTCTGGACCTCCTTACTACTGCGCAGGGTCTCCTCACACTCCTCGATGGTCCTGCGCAGCCTCTCCAGCTCCTCCTGTTGCTTATGGAAGGAGCTCTGTTGGAGTTTAGCCTGGAGGATATCTAACTCTTCTGTCTTCATGTCTAACTGTTGCTTTAACAAACGATACCTCTCAGCGGTCCCCTTCAGACCAGACAGTTCTTTGTCCAGATTCTGTAGCTCTGTCTCTGTGTCCGGTCTGGGCACCTGCCATCCCTATCAGAGCCCGGGCGGGAGTGAGTAATTCGGAGGATTGCACCGGGCCTTCCCAGGATGAGTCTTGCCTCTCCGTTTCCGAGGTACTCGGGTTATCCTCTCCTGAGACTCTCTCCAGAGTGGGTAAAAGGCTGGGCAGTCTCGTCCAATTAGGACAGGGACGGGGAGGGAATCAACCACCCCGCCGTCGTGTGTATGGTTCCCCGTGTGCTGGTCATTGTAAGTTCAGTAATGGGGTATTCTCTGGTGTCCCCATGGACACAGGAAACTGGGAGGACTTTCCCGGGGGTCAGACACGTTGGGCCCACCAAATCCTTATGCACCAGGGTGGCCCGGCTACCAGAATCCAGTAAGGCCTCCACATCATGGTGATTCACAGTTACCGGGCAGGTGGGGGGTCGATCTGGGCCGCCATCTACGACTCCCAAGAGCGAGGCAAAACGGTGTGTGGGTGCTGAGCTGGAGGACTCCGCAGTGGGCATAGGTTCATCGGCTGGTTTCCACACTGCCAGGAGATATGTCCCATCTCCCCACACCGGTAACACTGTCGAGTTTCCCCCTCCTGGTGTACTCTTCTTGGACCCGCCTGGTTTCTGGCTCCCCCTGGAGCCGGGATAAGTCCTGGACGTGGCTGGGTTCGAGACCTTGGGGTCCTTTGGACGGGTTCTTCCCATTTGTGGTGGGGCCGCCCTCCTGGGGTCTTTTCGGGGAAGCATTCAGCATCTCCGCTGTGGCCTGGTACTTTTCCACAGCTTCCACGGTCAGATCAGCCGTGGTCAAGGCCTGTTGACTGATGAACCGTTTTGCCTCATAAGGCAGGGGCGCGTAGGTAACGATCCACCACAACGGCCTCCACCACCGCCGCTGCTGTATTCCTCTGCGGATCCAGCCATTTCCTTGCGATTCGGACAAGTTCATGCATCTGCGCCCGAGGAGGTTGGTCTGGTTGGAAGGTCCAGCTGTGAAAGCGCTGGGCCATACCAAACTTTGTGAGTCCATATCTGCTGAGGATCTCAGACTTCAGGGCATCATAGTCAGTAACCTGGTCAGGGCCCAGGTCCCGGACAGCATTCAGCGATTCCCCGGGTTAGAAAGGGGGCTAACAGACCAACCCACTGTTGCTTGGGCCAGGCTTCCCTAGTGGCCGTGGCCTCAAATGCATGCAGGTATGCCTCAATGTCATCGGTAGCTCCCATCTTAGATATAAAGTCACTTGCCTTTATTGGGCGGGTATTTTGGACCACCTCTGTCTCTGCAACTGCAATTCCTCTGCCTTCAGAAGGTTGGCTTTCTTTGCTCCTCCAAGAGAGCCACGTTTGCTTGCATCTGGGCTTGCTGGCCAGCAACAAGGGGCTTTCAATATGTCCTCCATTTCAGTCGGCGGGGAGCCTACGGCCAACTTGGAAAACTGGGTGATCAAACCTTCGGTATCCTCCTCTGACATGCACTATTAACGCTTGAGCGTGCCCGTATTCTCCACCATCTGTGACGTCACGAGAGGCTACACAGCTTTCAGCGGGATTGCTCAAGTAGTGCAAGGAGACAAGGTTCAAACAAAACAAGGATTTTATTATAGGTCTTGGGAAATTAACGAAAATATAACAAAAATTCTGTTCTCTTGTGGCTCTTTAAGGGTTAACAGTTCAGGGATGTCTCTTCCACATCCAAAATCATAATTCTCACTCGCTCAGATAACTTTTCCCCAGCCTTACTGTAGTCCACGTTGCAGCTAGTGGCCAACCCAGCAAAAAGTCCTTCCAAATGTCTCTCACGTATTTCCACAGGTGCATATATCCAAAGGTGAGTATTTCCCAAAGGTAAGTATCTCCAAATCCTTATATTCCTCATGGAAGTGGACGTGCAGCACTCTTGTCCTCCAGAGAGCCCAGCTTGGAGACTGTGTCTCTTCCCTTCCCAAACCTTCAGCTCATCAGCTCCTCATTTGTTTCAGCTGCGTGGGAAGATTGGCCATATAGGGGTGGAGTTCCCGACCATACCAGCAGATGGAGCCATAGCTGTCTGGGGTTGCAGCCACCTCAGGGGGATGTAACGTCCCTCCAGGACACAGCCTCTCGTGACATCACAGTGCGAATAGTACAAAAAGTATAAATAGTATCAAACATATTTTCTCAAGCAACCTGCTGATGGGCATTCTGCACGTTTTAAAGTTGGTTTTGTGTTGATAGCTTAAAAGATTTAAGCGCTAGAGCCTAGCGGAAGAATAATAAGACATCTAGAGCGTTCATGCCTTCAGCAAACACACTAATCAAGACATGCCCCCCCCAAAATGCATTAATCACCACAGAGTAGAGTATGAGGGGGGGGTATGGATGGGTCCAAATTAGTGCCTCAAAGCAGTATCTACTCCCCGGTACCATCCACAACGTCTAATGCTGCTGCACAATTTACGTGATAATGTGAAGTTAAACATCAGTTCCGTGGCCCTTTGACCAACCTTATGTGGACATTGTATAATGACTAATGTAGAAATTCGCACCTTGCTTTTCCAACAAGGCCCAGAGGTATAATGGTTGATTGGAGATTAGTCTTCACAGCAGGCAAACTCTGCAGGGCCACCTTGGGTCAAGTGAAGCTCATCGTTAAACGCATCCTTTCCGGTAGTTTCTCAAATGCCCTGCACTGTCAATTTAAATGGTCCTAATGGAAGACATACAGAGAGTGACAACGTTATCTCTTATTCCAGAGACTATTGGCGTCCCATTGTTAAGAAGGCTATTGCCTACCATGAGAAAAATCCATCAAGTCAGCAATCGCCCTCAGGGCAGGCGTCAGCGGCTGTGATAAACAATTCAAATACTGCAAGGCTCTACACACGATTTATTTAGTAAATAAATGAGCCGTGGAAAGCAACACCTGAAAACGATTACAGCTAAAGCATGGTGTGTGTAGCTTGTGATATCCGTTCCACATTGACGGGGATGTGTCTGTCTCACCCTTTTCCCGGCGGCTACTACTGTTTATTTATCCATTTCCCCTCCTTTATTTCATTAATTTGGGATCTTATAAAACATGATTAATATATCAGCGAACACTACAAAGCTGAGAAAGCTGAAAGCTGCTGCTTCACTCTATTTTCTTAATCTCCATGAAAAGGGAGGGATCAGCAGTATTTTTTTTCAGTACAGAAGTAGAGAGATTCATATAGTCATCTGACTCCCCCCATTTGCATGTTGAGTGAGAGGCGGACAATTTGAGCTCATTGATGGTAAAAAAAAAAAAAAGGCATTATTCTGTCGACTAAATCAAGGATTTGTCCTCCACTGAGACTTTAAGCGCCGGCCATTGAATCTCTCCATGTGGCCACCGGTCTAATCATTGAGACCAAATTTACAGGGCATAAAATCAAATGTTTATGGCTTTTTGCTGCAGGCAGCACTAATAGAAACTGGGACGCACAGTACTGGGGGAGTGGAGCCGGGTCGATTAAGGACAGAAGATGCACTCTCAAACTTTTGTATAATTTCAGCCGGTAGTTTTGAAAGTGGTGCTCACGAGCCAAAAGTGGTCCCTGTTTGTTGGGTACTACATGTACGTCATCAAATTATGTACTACGTTATCCATTTCGTATGCTATCACATCAAACTGATTTCACAGGTGGACCCAACACACAAAGTTACCAATCTCCTGAAAGTGAAAGTAATTTGCGATAACAGTAACATGGCAATAACCCTAAATTCAAGCTCAAGGACTGAAGTACCCTAAGGATTAGGCGCACACACACCCCTCTAATCATAGTGTGGGTGTGGGTCCAGCAGGCAGATCCTCAGACACCCATCCGTTAGCTGAGTCAGCACTGCAGTGGACAGGAGGACAGCGGCCTGGCAGATTTGCTGGTTGATCTACTGTAAGTGATGAGGGGACTGGAGACAAAGTGGGAGATTGTGTCCCTTTCGTGATTAAAGACGGGAGTGAGTGACATGCATGATAGCCTCATGACTCCTCTGACCCCAGTGGAAGAAATATAAAGTGACGACTGGAGCTCCTACACTGCATTCCTCTCAGCTACCGGTGAATTAAAATGAAACATTTACAAGTTCCTGCCAACCCAAAGCATACTGATGTTTTTGGCCCAGGTGAAAGGGCGTGTTATTCATCAATATATTGATGAACTGATTCACTGACTATCAACATACAGTCGTGGGATCACCATGGACAGACTATCTAAACAATTAACAGACACAGTGGCCAACTCAATAACGTGGGAATAAATGCAGATAGCATCCTGAATACAGACCTACAGTCAATTTCCCACAACAAAAACATAATGGACATGCAAAATATCTCAGTAGTGATATTTCTGTGCTGATGAGGGAACATGACTGAAGAGGCACTAAAAACAATGTCCGTGTATTGAGTATTAGCACATTGAATAGGCCATTAGAATCACTATGTGGATACACTAAATATTTACTCGCTGAAATCAATAAAGCTAAGAGGCTTACTCTGGGCCTACTAATGCATTATGCATAGCTGTCAATGCTTGTCATAAATTCAGATGTGGTTTGGGAAATTAACGGCACTGTAAATGTTGATCAACAGTGACAGCCATTGTCTCAGGAATACGGTCAACAAAGAGTTTTCATCCTCAGTTGTGCTGATCAGCCCAGTAATCAGACCCACTTTTTTTTAAGGCTCCTCTTGGCACAAACAGGCCCTGTCAGGGATATACATTTACATAATTTCAGCATCTAACAGGGCTAGACCAATCATGATCATGGTCAGAAGAGATACATATTTACATAATTTCAGCATCTAAGTGGGGCTAGGCCAATCATGGTCATTTTAGGATAGTAATTGAATGACATTAATTGCTCAACAGGCTGTCAACATGATGATTTGATCCGATTTAATGAGATTATTGGGAGATTTTCATCAAATGCTCATCATAGCAGCACTAGAAGAGACTGTGTGTGTGGGTGATGACATTAGTACCTGTCACAAAGACAGATTCCTTACAAAACAGAGAACACACTCAACGCACATTTAAATGCATGAAGAAAAAAAAGCTTCCCAAAGCTTCCCAGAGTCAATACATCAGCTCTATTTCTTTATGGAATACTTATGATGGTAATCGTCTTGGCAACCCAAGGGGGACGCTGAAATGATGGAATAATTCATTATGCCTTAGAGGGGATGGAAGACTGGACAGCTCTGCATGGACTGACAACATAGATGTATGGAGACCTTATGGGAGAGTGGGAATAGAATCCAGATAAGAGTCAAGGATGCTTATGACAGAACCCCACTGACTTAGCCACCCTATAGCACAATCTGAGCTGTATTGTGTGTGTATACCCACACACCCTTTCAATACAACCGTGGCCCATCCATTCCCAGGGGATCAAGGTTGAGCTCAAGGAAATGCATCACATCTGTGTTGTTTGCTCATTAGAGAAGGGGGATTGTTCAGCAGGACGTTAACAACAACATCATCCAGGCCCTGTGTTTTTCTAAAGCGTTGTTTATGCAGCAGACATTTATTTGGGTGGCCGAGTCAGGGAGGACGATCCATCACGAGGCTGCAGTTAATAAAATTACAGCTCACTACCGACCGACCAGCTCTGCTCTCACACATCCCCCTGATTCATCACCTGCCGCCAGCCAACTCCTGCCACATCGCATCAGTCTGAGAAAGAGAACCAGACTTTGGGGAAATCAAAGGGAAACCCGTAATGGGATTTTGATTAGCAAACGCTTTGCTGTGGCGAAGCTTGTCCAGCGGACCTGTTTTGACAGTACTAAATGAACGTCCGTCTCTGGCCTAGGGCATTGTGGGCTGGTGGTGCCACTGACTGACCGGGGGGCTGCTGCTGCACTTGCTGCTTGGCTTCGGCTGCAGTGCTGGAAGAGGAGGAGGAGGAGGAGGAGGAGCGCGGCAGGCAGAGAGGCAGGCAGGCAGGCAGGGAGACAGACAGAGAGGCAGGCATGGAGAGAGGCGGGGAGACTGAGCAGCAGGCATGACAGAGAGGCAGGCAGGGACAGAGAGGCAGTCAGGCAGGCAGAGAGGCAGCCAGAGAGGCAGGCAGGGACAGAGAGACAGGCAGGCAGGCAGAGAAGCAGGCAGGCAGAGAGGCAGGCAGAGAAGCAGGCAGGCAGAGAGGCAGGCAGAGAAGCAGGCAGGCAGAGAGGCAGGCAGGCAGGCAGAGAAGCAGGCAGGCAGAGAGGCAGGCAGGCAGGCAGAGAGGCAGGCAGGCAGGCAGAGAGGCAGGCAGGCAGGCAGAGAGGCAGGCAGGCAGGCAGAGAGGCAGGCAGGCAGGCAGAGAGGCAGGCAGAGAGGCAGGGAAAGAGAACCAGGCAGCTGCTGCAGCCTGAAGGTGACCTACAGTAGAGGAGAAGAACATCTGTAATGGCTGACAGGCCAATAAGGGCCAACACACTATTATCATCAGCAGCAAGGGGACGCATCACCGCAAACTCACGTTGAATTAGGTCTCATCTGACTGAATCAGCAGGATAACGGCCCTAAACAATATTTGGGCTCTCGGCCTCAGGAATGTGCCCAAACCTCTTTTTACCATACTGTAGACAGACACTCAATGTCCTTTGAAGTGATCCCTTTCTTCAGCTCTGATGCTGACAGTTATCATTGAAATCAACAGCAAAACGTACAATGCTTTAATACAAAGTGTCAAGAAAATATACAACCTATAAAATGTTATTGCTTTAGGGTTACTCAGCCTCCCCAGATAGTGATAAGACATAATTTATATAACAGTTTAATTATCATAGCCGAGGGGGAGCGAAGGAAAGTAATGAGCATCACCATTTGTTGGGGTAAATGGCAGTAATTGTCTTGAAATTAGATATCTGCATTTGGGACAAGGAATAAACAATAAAACAGTGGAGGGTGTCAAATTAACATATCTGGTTAATTCCCAACATAATATATGTTAATTTCAAACACATTTAGGTTGATTCATGTCCTTAGTTTAGCTCTACACGCTTAGAAAAAAAGGTGCTATCTAGTACCAAAAATTGTTCCTCGGCTGTCCCCATAGTGGAACAAGCTCCCTCACGACGCCAGGACAGCGGAGTCACTCACCACCTTCCGGAGACATTTGAAACCCCACCTCTTTAAGGAATACCTGGGATAGGATAACGTAATCCTTCTACCCCCCCCTTACCCCACCCCACCCCCCCCCCCAAAAAAAAAAAAATAAAAAACATTGTAAAGTGGTTATCCCACTGGCTATAAGGTGAATGCACCAATTTGTAAGTCGCTCTGGATAAGAGTGTCTGCTAAATGACGTAAATGTAAATGTAATAACCCTTTGAAGAACCCTTTTGTGTTCCATGTAGAACCCTTGGGTTCCACATGGAACACAAAAGGGTTCTACCTGGAACCATAAAGGATTCTACTTGGAACCAAAAAGGGTTCTCTTATGGGGACATTCAAAGAACCCTTTTGGAACCCTTTTTCTAAGTCTAGAGGTGCTAAGTATCCTGTCATTCAGCCATATTGAATATTCTTATGACATGGTACCAATTTTTTTACAAAGTTTTATGCAAAATATACTACATAGACTACTTTTGTAGTGTCTTAATACATTGACAAAGCTGATACTCTCACCTGAGGTCTTTTGGACTATACTTTCAATCTCTAAGAGATGTCCATATCTCATGTTTTCAATTCCCTGGTATATGTTATTACCGGCCCTACAGTTGGACTCAAAGGCCCCATATTGGGTTTTCTTTGTTGTTCCTCTATCGATGCGCCTCGCCACCTTCTCACACATAAACAAAAACCTTATTGTGTGCCAGCATCTAACAGCCTGATCCCATAAAAAAACGGCATTCAATTATTGCATTGCTCTGGGCTTAGGAAGGTTTCCACTCTCCTCTGTTGTTTAATGTCACACTAGGAAAAAGGAATTGGCCAAGCAGCGAGACTGTGTGAGCGAGAGGAAGAGGAGAAGGAGGAGGAGTAGACGGACAGTGTCATTACTGGGAGTGTGTCTGTGTTGCAGCACTCATAGGGATGGATGGAAATTACTCCTCGTTTTATGATATGTTGATGTGGCGGAATAATATTGCTGTGCTCTCACTGAGTGTGATGTTATGCGTATTGCATCACAGACCACCTCAGTGTCCTCTGTTTGTGGGACCTACAGTATTGTGAGATTTACGAACCATTCCAGAACCTGGATAGGATACCTTTGGTTCTAGCGATCAGTAACCTTAATCCATGATGGGAGAGGGAGTCGGAAGAGGGGCAGCCACAACAAATCAATACCAGAAAAAGGGAATGAATAGATTTCCAATCCCAGCATTCCTCCAGTAGCTCTGGTAATGACCAAAGGGGTGTAATTCAAGGTGTCGAACATGAGAATGCACTCTCAGAGGTAAATCCCAGTTATAATTTAATCATATCCCCGATGTCCCCTCTCTCGCTCTCTCTCTACCTCTCTTCCTCACATTCTTTAGGAACACTTTAAAGGGACATTAATCTTCGTCCTGAAGACTGTCATATCGTTCATCCCAATAGATTTGCCATTTTACTATAACGACCGTATTTCATGGCACCATGGCCTCTGCATACGTTCAGGATTTACTTCCAAATAAATGTTATTTACACTGGGCAGAGGGCAGGACACTGCACTGAAATGTGAGGGATTCTGTGAAACATAGACATAGAAAGCTTTTCGTGTTGCATTTGTGAACAGCCCCTTCGTAATAATCTCCTTTAGCCCACTAAGTTCCAATATCATTTGTGACACACATTTGTTTTCGAGACGGTAATGAAAATAGAAACAGAACTAATGGATTCTCCTCGTTGCTAAGCCTTCTATTCTATTCAGCCCAGTGAATGATATAATACGTTGCATGAAGCAGGTATTGAGGACATTCGCAGGATGGCTTTCAGCATTTTCTTAACCTAAATCCCCCCTCCCTCCCTCCCTCCCTCCCTCCCTCCCTCCCTCCCTCCCTCCCTTCCTTCCTTCCTTCCTTCCTTCCTTCCTTCCTTCCTTCCTTCCTTCCTTCCTTCCTTCCTTCCTTCCTTCCTTCCTTCCTTCCTTCCTGCCTTCCTTCCTTCCTTCCTTCCTTCCTTCCTTCCTTCCTTCCTTCCTTCCTTCCTTCCTTCCTTCCTCCCTCCCTCCCTCCCTCCCTCCCTCCCTCCCATCTCTTCAGTATCCTCTTGGCCTGCTGTGAGTGTCTGTACTCTAGTTGACTGTCCTGTCTGCTGATCCATCGTCTCTGCTCCAGATCCTGGGGTAATGGAGAGCAGACGGATGCTAATTAGCTCAAGGTGCTTACCCTCTGGGTGCCAGTTCATCAGCTACAGACAGACATAGCACATTAGTGTTTGGTGTGTACTGGGGATTTATAGTCAATTAATGAGTGGGCCTCAGCTTCATTTAAACACATGGGAGGAGAATGAATGTTTGAATCCTAGAGGACTAAGTAAGTTCTTGAACACTGACAGAATTTTGTACAGATGTATCTTTTTATAGGCTACAATACTTGCTTTTGTAATGTTATCGTTTGATATTATATAATGACTTATCTGAAAATGTGCACTATCATGATTTGTTTAGGTGGAATGCTCATCTGAGAGCTTGTCAAAGTGTCAGACTGAAGTACACTACTATGGTAATTATAATAAGATAATCATGTTTATCCTGCAGTGAAAAGTCTTCTCCATTAGAAGGTGAAAACTATAAGTAAGTCAAAAGCTAATAAGGATTTTAAACGTCTCATTGTGAAACCTAGCATGAAGAATCAATTACGCATTGTAGTGAAACCACAGGAGGTTGGTGGCACCTTAATTGAGGAGGACGTGCTCGTGGTAATGGCTGGAGCGGAATGAGTGGAATGGTATCAAATACATCAAACACATGGTTTGATGGCATTCCATTTGCTCCGTTCCAGGAATTATTATGAGCCGTTCTCCCCTCAGTAGCCTCCACTGAGTGAAACAATGTTTTGATTAAAACCAATTAAGTCAAGTATCTGCTTTAGTTATAATTTGTTAAGTTATTTAGGTTGATAAATATTTGTGTGGCTAGCAGTATGGAACTGAAGCATGTGACTTACTTCCTATGGGGGTCCAGAGATGTCACAGAATGTAATTAGAAAAGGAGGGAAATGTATCTTGTGTCTGGAGTAGGTGTCCCGACAAGGACTGGAGAAGCAGGGGACCAATGATACTCACATACCCTCAGTCCATCTCTCTACCTCTCCATAGGGATGAGCAGAAGAAAGGCCCAGCTACTCCCACAGACCTGTCATGATGAGGGAAGCCTGCTCATGCTGTGGGCGGTGTCAGGACAGTAATACTGAACACACTGGTAGATTCAGAAGCAGAAAAGGACACTACCTTCCAAACATGGGAATTGGCATTAAGCATTTATGGTCTTATCTGGAGTGACATAATATAACAGCCTATGTGAGATGTTGAAGGTGACAAAGTGGGTAGCTACAGCATATAATATAATAATATAATATGCCATTTAGCAGATGCTTTTATCCAAAGCGACTTACAGTCATGTGTGCATACATTTTTACGTATGGGTGGTCCCAGGGATCGAACCCACTACCCAGGCGTTACAAGCGCCCTGCTCTACCAATTGAGCTACAGAGGACCATGTCTCAGGAAGGAAAGCAAAGGGTTATTTTAGCACTATGTTGTGTGTGACATTTATGTTTATTATAGAACATAATCATTGCTTGCCAAGAAACAATCCCATGTATATTATTAAATTGGCCCTAGGTAACATGTCACATGTGTTTCCTCTCTGATTGCAATGCCTGTCACAGGTAGGGCTATTTAGGAGATGATTTAGGAGTGTCCGGAGTCACTTGTCTGTGACAGTGTAGCGTTTTGGCATTCCCTTTGAGTGCCTGAAATGCCCCGTCACTAAAGGAACCCAAGCATTTGGCAAAAACGGTTGGACTTCCAGGGCGATTTGTAGCTGACAGACACATGCATGTCAGAGCAACCTTGACCTTTTCTGTGACACATTCTAATATGGTCTGAAAGATAATTGGAGAGATGATGGATGTCTTGCTCTTTTTATTACGTTGATTCATCCATTGAATCTCCAACTGTCTGTCAAGGTATCTTTATATAATGCGTCATCACCAGGTTTGAATGGTTAACAATCCTCCTAAATGGCTTTAATCAATGCTTAGAGGGGAAATAAATTGAGAGAAAAGCTATTGAGGTCAAATTGTTAGTGGGATCACTCTGTTCCTCCCTGCATATCACCACCATGTGAAAGTTAGACTGCCCCAGGAGTGTGGCTATATGACTCTCAATCAACTATACCCTTGCAGGAGTTCAAGTTCACTGGCGCCATTGAAACAACACGCAACAATGAAAATAGATCAATGGTCTCTCGGTTGATAATAGCATACCTCTAGCTATGACTCACTAGTCATTCTCAAATGATGAACATAATTATATATGACTAAAAGCACTGCACTCAATTTCCCATATAACCTGGTGATAGCTCTACTCTGCAGCCTGTAGTGGTGATCTGACCCATGAATCCAATAACCGATGAAGGTGTCCTGTTTCCAGTAGTGTGGAAAATGAAGGCTGCCGGTGGAAGTGAGAAAAATAAGATGGCCATCCCCTGAGCGAGGCAAGCTGCATGGGAGGATGTCACTGTCGTTGCCTGATAGCCGCGACACCATTAGCATAGTGTCAAGTTCCGCTGTGGGTCTGTCACACAGTCACGGTCTGTCCATCCGTCTGTCCGTCTGCTGAGAGGGCAAGTGTGCGGCCCTCCAAGGTTGGGGCAGACAGACAGGAGACCTAGGAGGCTGGAGGAGATGGAGGAGCTCTGACAGACATGACCCTCTATCAGGACACTCTGGGGGCAAAGCGTATCCCATCCGGGGGCCTGGAGAATTCAGAGAGGGCCGGGAAATGTCGGCGAGACACATTGCTCCTGCCAGCACTCCTGATGAAGAGCGGCAGGCGGCTCGGCAGTTCAGGTGGCCGCGACGTGCATCTCCCTGTGCAAATCAGCCAAATTCATTTTTTCACCCGACAAAGACGGATGCGCCGCATTGAAAGATGGACAGATGGGCGACCTCCCGCAAAAACTCTCCAAAGTGAAGAGCGCACAATGTCAGTGAAGGTCAAAGCCACTCCTCCATCTTATGTCTAGCACTTCTAAAATTATTAAAATCCCACAGTTTCTTATTCATGACTTGCCTGGACAATGCAAAGAGGTAAACTATCTGTCCTTCCTTCATATAAGAAAAGCCTTACTCTCTCTCTCTTTAAGGGCTATGTGACTTGGCTGTAACACCTGTATAATGGCATCCATGGACATCCATTCGAGCTGCATGGGTAACACAGATGAACTCTTCCTCTCTGTGTTCCTCCCTCACTGACATTAAACTCGTCTACATGTAGACCAAATGGAGCTGGCAGATCGAGGAGTTTAATTGTGCATGCAGAATCCCCATCATTATGAAAGCATGGCTGATTAGACTGCTGCTATAGTCAGCATGGACGACATAAAGGGAAAACCCCAGAGTCATCTTGACTGCTTTGTCACGTCTGGGCTGTTTAATAATCAGTGAACAGCTGGAGACAAACAGTCATCCTCTCAACCCGGTGATCCACTCCCCTCACATCTGGCTATGTTTCCTGTAGGCATGGAACAGTGCAGCACTACCCCCACTGACACGATCCCATGAGTTGATCCAATTTAAATTTGAAGGTAAGAAACACTGCGTTGTACCTCGTTTGTTCTCCCAGATAATTAAAGGAACTTTATTAACATATGGCCATTTCCGGAGGCTTCTCCCAAGACTTAATCCATATGCATTCATTAACTGTTTTCTCTTGCACCAACCTCACTTTCTCATCTTTATGCAGATTTTCTGAGCGCCGAGAGTATTTTCTGCCACAGATGAGAAACACCATCTTGTTTGGGCTGCCTCAGAGAATCTGGCTGAGCGAATCTCATGCTTATCCTGTGCTGAGAGCTAAAGGCACAAGCAGAGGAGGAGTGGATGGCTGTTTTCCCAGTTGTTCACGGCAGGTTGTCTTGCCACCCCCCAGTATTTGGCCACCATGTGGGAACATCTCTCTGATTCAGTTTGTTCCTTGTTGTGCCTTTGGGAGGAGATGGAGAGACTTAGAGTTGGTAACAGCAAGAACATCTTGTCGCAGCCCATACCATGCCTTCTGTTACAATGTCATCAGGTGCAAGGTACAGTATATTTGTACAGTATATATATGTGTATACATACAAATAGTATGTTCTAATAAAACTTGATTTCACCTTTATGGTCAGTGGATAAAAACAACACTTTTTAGTATTTTTTAGCAACAGAAGAACGGCCTTTGATCACATTGCTCTTTAAATCTTAGGTTAGAAATTAACTCACATTCCTCTTGAGGGTATTTTGACAAACAACAGGTGTTCAAATCAAATCAATCAAATCAAATTGTATTTGTCACATGCGCCGAATACAACAGGTGTAGACCTGAAATGCTTACTTACAAGCCCTTAACCAACAATGCAGTTCAAGAAATAGAGTTAAGAAAATATTGACTAAATAAACTAAAGTAAAAATAAAAGTAACACAATATATTTACATAACAATAACGAGGCTATATACAGGGGGTACCGGTACCGAGTCAATGTGCGGGGGTACAGGTTAGTCGAGGTAATTTGTAGGTAGGGGGTATAGTGACTATGCATAGATAATAAAGAATGTAAATAGTCTGGGTGGCCATTTGATTAATGTGTTGATGTGAAACTGAGTGCAAATGTTTGAGCTAATAACTAGGATAATTTAACAGGTCACTAAATGATGCTACTGCAAGCACCTTAAATGACAACGGACATTCAAATTGAAACATTCAGATTGGCATTGCATTCAATTGTGTCCTTTAGAATATATTATCAATGCTGTACGGTCAATTATTGAAATCGTACCAACTTTGCTTCATCATTCAAGTTTGGTTTATAATGTAGACACACCTAATAATAATAATAATATGCCATTTAGCAGACGCTTTTATCCAAAGCGACTTACAGTCATGCGTGCATACATTTTTTTGTGTATGGGTGGTCCCGGGGATCGAACCCACTACCTTGGCGTTACAAGCGCCGTGCTCTACCAGCTGAGCTACAGAGGACCACCTGCTATTCTTTCTCAAAATTATATATGTCCGAAATAATTTCAGTCTTAATGCCAGTCTAGTAACTTTTTGTAGCATATAAAAAAGTTATCTCAGCATTTACATTAGATTATGAATAAGTGAATTCAGCACACCTGTGCCAAATGGACCATCAGGAGCTGTGCTGGGCTTTCGGACACCCTGCCCGCTCGTGTCCACACAAGCTTCCTGTCATAAATATTGCACACCTCAGCTGGCAGGCTGATGAGAGAGCAGAGCAGAGCACTCTCACTAACACAGCTGGAACCACAGAGGTGCCTGGCAGGCCTCGGGCAGGGAGAGCTCTTCATTAAAGGCTACATATTAACCTCTCTCTAGCCAAAGGCAGTTTCCAGTTCCCTCTGTGCACTGTGATCCTGCAGCCAACTGTCTTCCTGAGAGGCCAAATGTCTGCCTGACAGGCCTCCCTGCCCGACCTCCTGCTGTTCCACAAGGATACACCACACATCACAGACCACAACATTCAGGCTGGGGTTGTGATGTGTTGAGCCCCTCCTATCTCTCTCTCCAGCCTGATTCAGGGTCAGTGCCAAGGTGCTAGTCCCCTCAAGCCAGTGGCACTTCAGGCTGGTGCCTGCCTCCCTGGTGCCACTCAGCCAATCACATTCCTCAGGCACCTCATCAACACTTGACCAGATGGACTGGAATAATGGCCGCTTTGTCCATCACTTAAATTGGATGCATAATCGTCCATGGCAGCAAAGTTGCATCTAGCGACAAGTTGCTTGTCACCTTGAAGTGACATTTTAACTTAATTATTTATTTGCGTTTGCCATATGAATGACAGAATGTAATATGATATTGTCGACTCGATTTTGATACATTGAGACTAGGTTACAGAGACTATAGGTGTATTGCATTTCGAGGGAACAGCTTGTGTGGCGGTTGTAACCATTTGTCTTATTGACATGAAAAAAGACACAAGGCTGAGAGGCTGATGGGATCTCGCTTAGCAACATGCTGTGTTGCGCTAGAATTGGAGAAATAAAAATACCTTGCGGTCCACCATCCACATTTTTCCATCTGTAATGAATAATGTCCTGGAAGACTCTCTTTATTGTCAATAGCCTCTGAAATATGACTACTGGGTTTGGGACACTTATTTATTCCAGCCGTATTGTCAGTGTCCCCCACCCCCTCTCCTGATCTCTGGCTGAATGGTGCTTGTAAGAAAAGCTTCTTCAAGCAGAACAAAGCTGTGCATTAATCATTCAGAAAGCGCCTGGGCTCTCCTCCGGGATTCTACAGGACTCAATACAAAATCTGTTAAAGAAATAGTTTTGGAGACTCTTACCAAAGGTCAAGCAGATGTATCAAGTGATAAAAGTCGTTTGAGATAGAAGTCTACGAGACAAAGCGATAGAACGCCTGTCTTTCTCTGACCTTTCAGAATCCCCTCGTGTGGGCTAGTGGCCAATTGAGGACAATGCACGGTGACCCTACCAGAAATGGTCACTTTGTATTGGTTCAGCCTGTTACACCCGGACCATCCCGGCCTTCCATGCCTAACTGAGTATTCTCCGTGGGTCAGGTGATCAGACTTTCTATCCTGTGTGGGTGTTAGCCCGCTGTGTTCAGGAGTAATATCAGAGGCTCTGCCAAATCCTCTAAAGCCCCACTCCAACGTAAGGAGCTCTACAAGGGACCACAGGGGTACAGTTGAGGGCATAGACTAGTGCTCTGGACTTCCCAGGGTTCCCCCCTCATTCTTTTAACGAGGGCCCTTAAACGCCACCCTTCATCAAGGGCACGCAATACAAGGGTTCCTGTAGAGCAGGTAATTAATGCTTCATTTCCTGGCAATGGAACATTTCTGGTTGAAGTGGTTCATCGCGCTCCAATGCATTAAACCAAATGCTCGGTGTGTTCTCAAAGGGTATGGCAAATTGTCAGCCCTTTATTTTTACTGAGGAGATACCGCTAATAGCCCTCCAGATACTTTAGGATACATTAGGAGCTTTGCCATATTCTGAGGAGGACCAACGCTAAATTAGAAAGACTAAGGTAAGACTATCGCAAGGTCTGGTATGCTAAATGTTAAATGTAATAATAATAATGTGTTTTCTTCTATTCCCAGAAATATCATCTGTGAGGATCATGGTGTTTCGGGATGGAAGATCACAGCAGAGATCCTTTACAGTAAATCTCTGTCTTCCATATTTAAATTACAGCATCTATTCAGAATGTGGGCATTGACTGTGTTTTGATTAATATTTCTGTATATTAATATGATTACTCGATCCTCATTATTATCACTGTCTCACATCCTACTACGGACGCCACCTAGGTTCAGCTGTTGTCTTGGGCACCATGAACATACCTCAGTTATTCATTATTATGGACTTCCCAAAAACATGTCTGCACAACTTCAGTCAAGTGTTGCACATGGATTTCCTACGCATGGTGGAGATAGAGCTTAAGAGTTGCGCATGCTAAGAACTACACTGAGTCAACAAAACATTAGGAACACCTTCCTAATATTGAGTTGCACCCCCTCCCCCCTTTTTCCCTCAAAACAGCTGAGATTGCCTGTATGATTATTATACTGATGTATTATCAAGATAGCTCCTGTCACATTAACAGAACCACTGACACTATGAACATAAGTCTCCAAATATTGTTATGTGATATACACTGAGTGTATTTTGTCCTCAGAACAGCCACAATTCATCAGGGCATGGACTCTACAAGGTGTCGAAAGCGTTCCACAGGGATGCTGGCCATGTTGACTCCAATGCTTCCCACAGTTGTGTCAAGTTGGCTGGATGTCCTTTTGGTGGTGGACCATTCTTGATACACACGGGAAACTATTGAGCATGAAAAACCCAGCAGCGTTGCAGTTTTTGACACAAACCGGTGAGCCTGGCACCTACTACCATACCCTGTTCAAAGGTACTTAAGTCTTCTGTCTTGCCCATTCACCCTCTGAATGGCACACATACACAATCCATGTCTCAATTGTCTCAAGGCTTAAAAATCCTTATTTAACCTGTCTCCTCCCCTTCATCTACACTGATTGAAGTGGATTTAACAAGTGACATGAATAAGGTATCATAGTTTTCACCTAGATTCACCTGGTCAGTCTATGTCATGGAAAGAGCAGGTGTCCTTGAACATTCAGTGTATGTCTGCATGATGTCTAAGAGGGCTTTTTGGCTGAATACTTTACAGTTGAGAAGTGTTTGTAAGCCACAGCCATACTGTATGCAGAGGAAACACAAAGAATCCCTTATGGATGGAATGCTTTCAAACTGTGTTTTAGTCTACATTTATTAAAATATATTTCCGTGAGTTTATACAGTATCTTCCTCTTTCTCTCCTGTCTCTCAATCTTTAACATCATAGCCATGATTTTAGTTCTACACAGCACTGTGTGTGTGTGTGTGTTAGTGTGTGTGTGTGTGTGTGCGTGCGAGCATTAGCGTGTGTGAGCGTTAGCGTGTATGTTCAATCCCTCAGTGTACTCCCCATTTCCCACTCATGTCTGCTAATGAACATCGATGGTACTCTAATGGAATTAGCTACATTTTAACTATGTTTGCTGATTTTATGACAGCAATTAATTTGATCAGTGTAATCTTATACTCCCCAAATCTTCCCACATGAACAGCATAAACACCGAGCAGTGCCGTTGGTTGCCCCTTCAGCAAATAATAAACACCAGGAATGGTGTACTCTCTCTCAACTAGTCCTGGCTAATGACTCTCCCCAAAATGAAGGAAACAGACACGTGGGCATGAATGCCCATTTACTAAATATTCAGTGGACTGGCATACTTAATACCCAATATGAAAATGTTATTTAACCATCCTTTCCTTTACGAGCAGAGGTTTACAGGCTAAGATACGTTGGATGTTTACAGCAAGTGTTCCATTATCATGTGAATCTCTTCAAGCAGCCATATCCTTGAAATCTATAGAACTCTACAGTGCCTTCAGAAAGTATTCACACCCCCTAATTTTATTTTGAAAAATGTTGTGTTACAAAGTGGGATTAAAATGGATTTAATTGTTATTTTTTTTCAATGATCTACACAAATACTCTGTAATGTCAAAGTCGAAGAAAGATTCTAACATTTGTATTAAAAAAAGAATACTGTATACAGTGAACTCGGAAAGTATTCAGACCCCTTCACTTTTTCCACATTTTGTTACGTTACAGCCTAATTCTAAAATGGATTAAAAAATAAATAATCCCTCATCAATCTACACACAATATCCCATAATGACAAAGCAAAAACAAGTTGTTGTTTTGTGTGTGCAAATTTATAAAAATTAAAATAAAACACTGAAATATATTAGAGTCCTTTAGGTGCCTTTTGGCAAACTCCAAGTGGGCTGTCATGTGCCTTTTACTGAGGAGTGGCTTCCATCTGGCCACTCTACCATAAAGGCCTGATTGGTGGAGTGCTGCAGAGATGGTTGTCCTTCTGGAAGGTTCTCCCATCTCCACAGAGGAACTCTGGAGCTCTGTCAGAGTGACCATCGGGTTCTTGGTCACCTCCCTGACCAAGGCCATTCTACCCAAATTGCTCAGTTTGGCCGGGCGACCAGCTCTAGGAGGAGTCTTGGTGGTTCCAAACTTCTTCCATTTAAGAATGATGGAGGCCACTGTGTTCTTGGGGACCTTCAATGCTGCTGAAATCTTTTGGTACCTTTTCCCAGATCTGCGCCTTGACACAATCCTGTCTCGGAGTTCTACGGATAATTCCTTCGACATCATGGCTTGGTTTTTGCTCTGACATGAACTGTCAACTGTGGGACCTTATGTAGACAGGTGTGTGCCTTTCCAAATGATGTTCAATCAATTGTATTTACCACAGGTGGTCTCCAATCAAGTTGTAGAAACATCTCAAGGATGATCAATGGAAACAGGATGCACCTGAGCTCAATTTCAAGTCTCATAGCAAAGGGTCTGAATACTTATGCAAATGCTGATTTTATGATGGTCATTAATTACCATCGTGACGGCAAGACGGAGCTGCTCTTCCTCCCGGGGAAGGACTGCCCGCTCCATGATCTCGCCATCACGGTTGACAACTCCGTTGTGTCCTTCTCCCAGAGTGCAAAGAACCTTGGCGTGACCCTGGACAACACCCTGTTGTTCTCCGCTAACATCAAAGCGGTAACCCGATCCTGTAGGTTCATGCTCTACAACATTCACAGAGTATGACACAGGCACACGTCCTAATCCAGGCACTTGTCATCTCCCGTCTGGATTACTGCAACTCACTGTTGGCTGGGCTCCCTGCCTGTGCCATTAAACCACTACAACTCATCCAGAACGCTACAGCCCGTCTGGTGTTCAACCTTCCCAAGTTCTCTCACGTCACCCCGCTCCTCCACATACTCCACTGGCTTCCAGTTGAAGCCCGCATCTGCTACAAGACCATGGTGCTTGCCTACGGAGCTGTGATGGGAAGGCACCTCCGTACCTTCAGGCTCTGATCAGTTCCTACACCCAAACGAGGGCATTGCGTTCATCCACCTCTGGCCTGCTGGCCCCCCTACCTCTGTGGAAGCACAGTTCCCGCTCAGCCCAGTCAAAACTGTTCGCTGCTCTGGCACCCCAATGGTGGAACAAGCTCCCTTACGACGCCAGGACAGCGGAGTCACTCACCACCTTCCAGAGACACTTGAAACCCCACCTCTTTAAAGAATACCTGGGATAGGATAAAAGTAATCCTTCTACACTCCCCCTACCCCACCCCACAAAAAAAAAATTATAATAATAATTAGATATATTGTAAAGTGGTTGTCCCACTGGCTATCATAAGGTGAATGCACCAATTTGTAAGTCGCTCTGGATAAGAGCGTCTGCTAAATGACAAAAATGTAAATGTAAATGTAAAAATGCAAATAAGGTATTTCTGTTTTTATTTTTTATATATTTGCAAAAAATCTAAAAAACTGTTTTCGCTTTGTCATTATGGGGTATTGTGTGTAGATTGGTGAGGAAAACATATTTAATCCATTTTAGAATAAGGCTGTAACGTAACAAAAAAAGTCAAGGGGTCTGATACTTTCCGAATGCACTGTATGAAAAATAAAACACTAATATATCTTGATTAGATAAGTATTCAACCCCCTGAGTGAATACATGTTAGAATCACCTTTGGCAGCGATTACAGCTGTGAGTCTGTCTGGGTAAATCTCTAAGAGCTTTGCACACCTGGATTGTACAACATTTGCACGTTATTCTTTTAAAAATTCTTCAAGCGCTGTCCAGTTGGTTGTTGATCATTGCTAGACAGCCATTTTCAAGTCTTGCCATAGATTTTCAAGCTGATTTAAGTAAAAACTGTAACTAGGAACATTTAATGTGTATTTGGCCTTGTGTTTTAGGTTATTGTCCTTATAAAATGTGAATTTGTCCCCCAGTGTCTGTTGGAAAGCAGACTGAACAAGGTTTTCCTCTAGGATTTTGCTTGTGCTTAGCTCTATTTCGTTTATTTTTATCCTAAAAAAACTCCCTAGTCCTTGCCGATGAAAAGCATACCCATATCATGATGCAGCCACCACCATGCTTGAAAATATGAAGAGTGGTACTCAGTGATGTGTTGTGTTGGATTTACCCCAAACATAACAATTTGTATTCATTTCTTTGCAAATTTTTTTGTAGTTTTACTTTAGTGCCTTATTGAAAACAGGATGCATGTTTTGGAATATTTATTGTGTACAGGCTTCCTTCTTTTCACTCTGTCAATTAGGTTAGTATTGTGGATTAACTACAATGTTGTTGATCCATTCTCAGTTTTCTCCTATCACAGCCATTAAACTCTGTAACTGTTTTAAAGTCACCATTGGCCTCATGGTGAAATCCCTGAGCGGTTTCCTTCCTCTCCGGCAACTAAGTTGGGAAGGATGTCTGTATTTTTGTAGTGACTGGGTGTATACAGTTGAAGTCGGAAGTTTACATACACCTTAGCCAAATACATTTAAACTCAGTTTTTCCTGACATTTAATCCTAGTAAATATTCCTTGTCTTAGGTCAGTTAGGATCACCACTTTATTTTTAGAAGGTGAAATGTCAGAATAATAGTATAGAGAATTATTTATTTCAGCTTTTATTTATTTCATCATATTCCCAGTGGGTCAGAAGTTTACATACACTCAATTAGTATTTGGTAGCATTGCCTTTAAATTGTTTAACTTGGGTCAAATGTTTTGGGTAGCCTTCCACAAGCTTCCCACAATAAGTTGGGTGAATTTTGGCCCATTCCTCCTGACAGAGCTGGTGTAACTGAGTCAGGTTTGTAGGCCTCCTTGCTCGCACACGCTTTTTCAGTTCTGCCCACAAATGTTCTATAGGATTGAGGTCAGGGCTTTGTGATGGCCACTCCAATACCTTGACTTTGTTGTCCTTAAGGCATTTTGCCACAACTTTGGAAGTATACTTGGGGTCATTGTCCATTTGGAAGACCCATTTGCAACCAAGCTATAACTTCCTGACTGATGTCTTGAGATGTTGCTTCAATATATCCACATAATTTTCCTTACGTATGATGCCATCTATTTTGTGAAGTGCACCAGTCCCTCCTGCAGCAAAGCACCCCCACAGCATGATGCTGCCTCCCCCGTGCTTCACGGTTGGGATGGTGTTCTTCGGCTTGCAAGCAGCCCCCTTTTTCCTGCAAACATAACGATGGTCACTATGGCCAAACAGTTCTATTTTCGTTTCATCAGACCAGAGGACATTTCTCCAAAAAGTATGATCTTTGTCCCCATGTGCAGTTACAAACCGTAGTCTGGCTTTTTTATGGCGGTTTTGGAGCAGTGGCTTCTTCCTTGCTGAGCGGCCTTTCAGGTTATGTAGCTATAGGACTGTTTTTACTGTGGATATAGATACTTTTGTACCTTTTCCTCCAGCATCTTCACAAGGTCCTTTGCTGTTGTTCTGGGATTGATTTGCACTTTTCGCACCAAAGTATGTTCATCTCTAGGAGACAGAACGCGTCTCCTTCCTGTGCGGTATGACGGCTGCGTGGTCCCATGGTGTTTATACTTGCGTACTATTGTTTGTACAGATGAACGTGGTACCTTCAGGCGTTTGGAAATTGCTCCCAAGGATGAACCAGACTTGTGCAGGTCTACACATTTTTTTCGGAGGTCTTGTCTGATTTCTTTTGATTTTACCATGATGTCAAGCAAAGAGGCACTGAGTTTGAAGGTAGGCCTTGAAATACATCCACAGGTACACCTCCAATTGACTCAAATGATGTCAATTAGCCTATCAAAAGCTTCTAAAGCCTTGACATAATTTTCTGGAATTTTCCAAGCTGTTTAAAGGCACATTCAACTTAGTGTATGTGAACTTCTGACCCACTGGAATTGTGATACAGTGAATTATAAGTGAAAGAATCTGTCTGTAAACAATTGTTGGGAAAATTACTTGTGTCATGCACAAAGTAGATGTCCTAACCGACTTGCCAAAACTATAGTTTGTTAACAAGAAATTTGTGGAGTGGTTGAAAAAACAAGTTTTAATGACTCCAACCTAAGTGTATGTAAACTTCCGACTTCAACTGTACACCATCCAAAGTGTAATTAATAACTTCAGCATGCTCAAAGGGATATTCAATGTCTGCTTTTTTGTATTTTTCCCAATCTACCAATAGGTGCCTTTCTTTGCGAGGCATTGGAAAACCTCCCTGGTCTTTGTGGTTGAATCTGTGTTTGACATTCACTGTCCTTCTGAGGGACCTTCCAGATACAGTGAGCTGCAAAAGTATTGGGACAGTGAGACATTTTTTGTTGCTTTGGCTCTGTACTCGGGCACTTTGGAACTTTCTCGTCTGTAACTTTCTCACCAATCAATATTCACGATTCATTTAAGACTATCCGTAATCATGGTAGCATCCAGATTAATGTAGAACTGTTTAGAAACATATTCTATTCTTATTTACAATAAAGGTGACTCCAAAATGACACAATACATTATTTGCCATTCATTTCTATTGGGCACAATATAATAATCTGAAACACAACCAAAGCAAACAACAAATGCATCCAACAAGTTTGTAGAGTCACAAGCTTGGTGTAATCATTGCGTACTAGGAATATGGGACCAAATACTAATCTTTTGACTAAACTGTTCCCTGATTCAGAGGGGTTGAATTAAATGTGGAAGACACATTTCAGTTGAATACATTCAGTTGTACAACTGACTAGGTATCCCCCTTTCCCTTTCCTTTCCTTTAATACACATATAAGTGAATTTGTCCACATGCTTTTGGTCCCCTAAAATGTGTGTACTTAGTTCAAGAAGTGCTGTAATTTCTAAATGGTTCACCCAATATGGATGAAAATACCTTCAAAGCTGACAGTCTGCACTTTAATCTCATAGTCATTGTATTGTTTCCAATGTGCTGGAGTACAGAGCCAAAACAGCAAAACCTTTGTCACTTTCCCAATTTTTTTGAGGTCACTGTAATTGTATGTGTGGGGTACCGAGATGAGGTAGTCATTCAAAAATCATAAGGATCGGACCCTTCAATTTCAATTTTCGCCTAAAATGACATACCCAAATCTTACTGCCTGTAGCTCAGGACCTGAAGCAAGGATACACATATTCTTCATACCATTTGAAATGAAACACTTTGAAGTTTGTGGAAATGTGAAATTAATGTAGGAGAATATAACACATTAGATCTGGTAAAAGATAATAGAAACAAAAAAACAGGGTTTAAAATGCAAGAGAAAGGCCACAATATAATATTGCAGTTTATGCGCAATTTAGATTTTGGCCACTAGGTGGCAGCAGTGTGTGCGCAAAGTTTCAGATTGATCCAGTGAAGCATTGCAATACTGGACTATTTTGTATCAAGTCTGCCCAAATGTGCCGAATTGATCAATTGATACATTTTCAAGTACATAACTATAGAGAACATACAAAAATGATATGGTGATACAAAATGTAAGTTTACACACTCCCAGGAATGTCATACATGATGGATCATTAGCTTATACACTAACTTTCACACGTCTAGATGGCCGGGCAGGGTGGGTGTGGAGCCAGAGACAGCAGGGGTTCAAACTGTAGAACCCAGTTCCTACATTTGAATATAAACATAACTATGCTACATTTTATCTCTGGGACCCTTAGGATGACAAATCAGAGCAAGATTACTGACTGTAAGTTCCTTTATTTACCTTCGGAGGTGAATGTATCAAACCAGTTGCTGTGATACGTTTTTTGTTGTTGTGCACTCTCCTCATACAATAGCATGGTATTTTTTCACTGTTACTGTAAATTGGACAGTGCAGTTAGAATAACAAGAATTTAAGCTTTCTGCCCATATAAGACATGTCCATGTCCTGGAAAGTTTACTGTTACTTACAACAGTCATGCTAATCACATTAGCACACATTAGCTCAACCGTCCCGTATAAGGGACACTGATCCCGTAGAGGTTAAACACTATTATTGCACACAGAGTGAGTCCATGCAACTTATTATGTGACTTGTTAACCACATTTTTACTCCTGAATTTATTTAGGCTTGCCATAACAAAGGGGTTGAATACTTATTGACTCAAGACATTTCAGCTTTTAATTTTTTATGAATTTGTTAACATTTCTAAAAACATAATTCCACTTCAACATTATGGGGTATTGTGTGTAGGCCAGCGACAAAATCTAAATGTAATCTATTTAAAATTCAGCCTGTAACACAACATAATGTGGAAAAAGTCAAGGGGTATGAATACTTTCTGAAGGCACTGTATGTGGACACTTAAAGCTTCCAGAGCTGGGGGAGGATACTAATGGTGAACTTCCAGGGGCTTACATAGAAACTGTTATCTATTAGCCATATGAGGCTGGTTCATGCTTAGTGCTACAAGCTCACATACTGGTACGCATACACTTTGAAGATGTATACAGTAAGTATAACACAGTACAGCAATGCATATGCAATACAGTGCCTCAACGTGATAGTATACATTACCAGTCAAAGGTTTGGACACACCTACTCATTCAAGGGTTTTTCTTAATTTTTTTACTATTTTCTACATTGTACAATAATAGTGAAGACATCAAAACTATGAAGTAACACATATGAAATCATGTAGTAACCAAAAAAGTGTTAAACAAATCAAAATATATTTTAGATTTTAGATTCTTCAAAGTAGCCACCCTTTGCCTTGATGACAGCTTTGCACACTCTTGGCATTCTCTTTCCACGACATAGGCTGACCAGGTGAAAGCTATGATCCCTTATTGATGTCACTTGTTAAATCCACATTCAGTGTAGATGAAGGGGAGGAGACAGGTTAAAGAATGATTTTTAAGTCTTGAGACAATTGAGACATGGATTGTGTATGTGCCATTCAGAGGGTGAATGGACAAGTCAAAAGATGTAAGTGCCTTTGAACTGGGTATGGTAGTAGGTGCCAGGCGCACCGGTTTGAGTGTGTCAAGAACTGCAACGCTGCCAGTATGTATCAAGAATGTCCCATCACCCAAAGGACATCCAGCAAACTTGAAACAACTGTGGGAAGTATTGCAGTCAACATGGGCCAGTATCCCTGTGGAATGCTTTCGACACCTTGTACATTCCACGCCCCAACAAAATGGAACTTTTCTCAGGGCAAAAGGGGGTGCAACTCAATATTAAGGTGTTCCTAATGTTTTGTACACTCGGTATGTATGTATGTATATATATATATATAAATATATACAGTGGGGAGAACAAGTATTTGATACACTGCCGATTTTGCAGGTTTTCCTACTTACAAAGCATGTAGAGGTCTGTAATTTTTATCATAGGTACACTTCAACTGTGAGAGACGGAAAAATCCAGAAAATCACATTGTATGATTTTTAAGTAATTAATTTGCATTTTATTGCATGACAAAAGTATTTGATACATCAGAAAAGCAAAACGTAATATTTGGTACAGAAACCTTTGTTTGCAATTACAGAGATCATACGTTTCCTGTAGGTCTTGACCAGGTTTGCACACACTGCTGCAGGGATTTTGGCCCACTCCTCCATACAGACCTTCTCCAGATCCTTTAGGTTTCGGGGCTGTCGCTGGGCAATACGGACTTTCAGCTCCCTCCAAAGATTTTCTATTGGGTTCAGGTCTGGAGACTGGCTAGGCCACTCCAGGACCTTGAGATGCTTCTTACGGAGCCACTCCTTAGTTGCCCTGGCTGTGTGTTTCGGGTCGTTGTCATGCTGGAAGACCCAGCCACGACCCCTTTCAATGCTCTTACTGAGGGAAGGAGGTTGTTGGCCAAGATCTCGCGATACATGGCCCCATCCATCCTCCCCTCAATACGGTGCAGTCGTCCTGTCCCCTTTGCAGAAAAGCATCCCCAAAGAATTATGTTTCCACCTCCATGCTTCACGGTTGGGATGGTGTTCTTGGGGTTGTACTCATCCTTCTTCTTCCTCCAAACACGGCAGAGTGGAGTTTAGACCAAAAAGCTATTTTTTTGTCTCATCAGACCACATGACCTTCTCCCATTCCTCCTCTGGATCATCCAGATGGTCATTGGCAAACTTCAGACGGGCCTGGACATGCGCTGGCTTGAGCAGGGGGACCTTGCGTGCGCTGCAGGATTTTAATCCATGACGGCGTAGTGTGTAACTAATGGTTTTCTTTGAGACTGTGGTCCCAGCTCTCTTCAGGTCATTGACCAGGTCCTGCCGTGTAGTTCTGGGCTGATCCCTCACCTTCCTCATGATCATTGATCATTTACAATGCTGCCGTCAAGTGGATGGTCACCCCTGAAAGTGAAATATTTGCCCTGGCTTGTGCTCTAATAATTGACATTCCGCACGCTGTGCCAAGGCAACTGGAAACAAATATTGCAAATGAGTCAGTCACATGGTGAAAACGACCTTGCTTTATGACTTAAGTGCTTCCCGCCCTTTCCTCGTCTAATCTGCCAATTCCATCTATCTCTCTAATGATGTGGCAGAGAGCCAGCCAAATTAAGCTCAATTACTTGTCGTCTCATTAGTGACTGACAACATTACAGCGATGTCTCAGCTAATAGTGGCTGCATTTAGTCAGGCAGCCCAATTCTGATCTTTTTTTCACTAATTAGTCTTTTGACGAATCAGATCAGCTCTGACAAATTGCTGCTGTGAAAAGATCTAATGGGATTGGTCAAAAGACCAATTAGTGTAGAAAAGATCAGAATGTGGCTGCCTGTCTAAACGCAGCCAGTGTTACTTGGTAGAAACATTGAAGCATTTCTCATTTATAATTCAAAGGATGTAGGCTACAGCAGAATTGTTGGTTATTTTCCAAATCTCAGCACTAAACAATCAAAAGTAAAGAGTTATTGTCATTGTGCGTCTTGATCTTTCTATAAATTAACAAGCTCAGAACTTGATTGTATTTCATGGAGTGATAAAGATCAAATGACAGGGAAGAACCAGAGGAAATTAATCAATGAGCTTGATTAGTTGAGTCAGCATCTCCAGAGGACTCCAGTCACAGAGAAGCAGAAACGGGTCAAAGCGATGAAAACGCAAGTCAATGGCTATACACGAATCCATTTCAGATTCCAAAGCCAATTAATTACAGTAAGTGAGAAAATATGATTGGGGTTTTGGGGGACTTCAATCCCATAAACATGACAGGACATTAATAAATCTGTGTTTTTAGAAGGAAACATTATGCAGCCCCGTGTCTCGGGTGTTGTTTCGGCCTCCTGCCCAAAACCTCCAGTTTTCATAATGCTTTGTTTTTCCATTCAGCCAATTGCCCCTCTTAACAGGCTGAGGCACTGAGCGGAGCGGGAGGGGCAGAGGGATGAGACAGTAAATGTTTTGATTGGCCTCTGAGCCCAGGGGATGGATGGGGCACAACCTGGCCCTCCACAGATGGTGCCCCCTGTTAGCCTTCATCGCCCATCTGCCCTGGGCAGCCTTGCCTTGCCATGCCATGCTCTGCTAGTGGGCACAAGCTCTGCTCGGCCTCTCCCTCCCTCCCCCCTCAGCCTCAGCACACCCACACACTAGCAGACCCCTCAGTCAGGCAAGAGGGGGAGGCCACATGGGAACACAGGGCTCATCTCTCCTCCTCTCCCCGCTACTCTCCTCCCTCTCTCCACTTGGACCAGAGCTTCATTTGCTTTCAGTGACCCTCCTAATTTGTGTGTTGGCTGTCAAACACTGATAGCAGACAGAAGCCTCAGGTCCCTATCAGCCAGCCAGAAGATTAGGCCCACGTTGCATGTGGATAATGATTTATACATGCAGTGGGGACTATTAAATAGCCCAGTTTAATATGAGGCCAACACATTCACAGTTGCAGAATGGCTTCCTGTCTGTCCACATTGAGACTACACTGTGTAGCAATATAAGTATTTGAATTATGACTTAATCGGTCACAGAGCAATATGAGTCTGTAACAGTAGGTACATATACTGCAAACTGTGTCCGTATCATCAAAGACACATGACCGAGTGCGAACCAAAGCCTTAGCGTTCTGCCATATTTCTGGAGGATATCATGCATCTTGTTGCCTAAGCCCCGACTCTACTCTTTATTTACTTAGAAAAGCATCGGGCCAAGCAAGGTCTCTGCATTGGGAAGAAAAACTGTTGAAATGTTAAAGTGCTTGTAACTAAAATAAATGAATTTCATTAAAAATGGAAATCTTGCAGAGGATTAGTAGGGGAGGGCTGGAAGGCGCCTCCCTGCCTGCATGGATTCTCTGTGTGATGCGAGCTCAGGCAGAACACACAAAATGGTGTCAGTGCTGTTAATTGCGTCCATGTCCCTGTTCAACACCGTGGCTCTCTGTAGCCTCTCTGCTCCTCTGGACTAATCTGCACACAGTGTTAATCAATGCCGCTGGGATTTCTATAAAAAGGCAAACTACACGATGAGAGTGTGTGTGTGATTTAACATTCACTGTGGTGTCGATTTAATACATTGTGCAAAGTCTAGTGACATGATGTATTTTGTGCTTTAGACTTGAAACTTATTCTTCTTGGAGATGAAATAGTTGAGCATAGAAAAGGGAAAGTGTGGGCCACAAGAGCATGGACTTTTGTAAAATGGGCTAATCCTGCAAGCACACAGAAATATTCCTTTCCCATTTTAATGATATTCTGTGCCTTTCTCTCTTTTTCTCCTCTCCTCTCCTCTCCTCTCCTCTCCTCTCCTCTCCTCTCCTCTCCTCTCCTCTCCTCTCCGCTCTCTCTCGCTCTCTCCCGCACACACACAACCTGAATTTGACCAAACTGCTTTTTTCCCTAGACACATCACTGTATCAATAGAAGTATGTGATTTCAAATGAGTTCTGTTTTTTCCCCTTTGGGAGCCATTTCCTCACTTTCTCGTGGTCACTCTGAAATTACTCCGCCGGCCCGGGAGGTTAGGATATCATCATGTGCTAAGTGCTAACTAATGTGGGCCAAGGAAAACAGATGTGCGTGTCACCACCCGGTTGAAAACACATGACGAGGACACTTGTCTGAGAGGGAACAAGTGCAATTCAAGTCAAATGATTCATCTCAGGCAGGCAAGCCATTTGTCTGTGTCAGAGTTTATGCGATGCTCCCAAACACTTTGCCTAGCTCCCCCAACTTCCCTGTCTCCCGGCCTATAAAGCCGAATCAATCAAGCTTCCCCATGCAGGAAAGTGCCGAAATAAAGTGACAATGAAGTGGAATGAGGAAAAGCAGGATTGATAGCATTAGATGGATTTGGGAAAGGTTGTGAAGAATCTCATGTGCACCAGCTTTGTGGAGAAATAGACACTTCAGGCAACAATGCTGAATAAGAACTATGCAGAGAAGTGGAGTAAAAAATGATTGTATTCCATATTCAGTGTTTATGGAATGATTGAGTTTATTGATCTGCTGAATGATTGTCCATCTTTCTTTTACTGTGTTACAAACATCTGCACTGCAAGCTAGGCCTCTAGTCTCACTCTCTTCAAAATTAAGGCTAGAGGGTTCAGAAACTTCAGGGTCACACATAAGGAGAGTAGAATGATTTGATTAATTCTCCCAAAGCTATGTGAATCAGCCTTTGTCATTAACCTTGCTTGTCCAACCCGTTTACAGGCTGATGGTAAACATCCAAGAGATTGCTTCCGTCAGTATGCGTTCATCTTGGCCTTACACTCTCCTAAATAAGACCTAGCATTGTCTGACATGAGGAAACAATGTGTAGCTACAGTAGCTATAGAGTCAAGCTAAGCTAGCATGTTTCATCACCATCAATCTCTACAAAATAACCATGTAAATATATCAAAGTTCACCAAAATAACCATCCACAACATCAGGAAAGACGTTAGAGAATGTCTTACGTACTAAAAATACTATCAAGGCATAATACTCTTGCAGATTGATGGAGATTACAAAGGTACTGTATGTAGAATCAAACATAGTTTTTCCATACAGTATGAAATAAGGGCCACAGACCAGTGGAAGCAAAAAAGTCAAAGATGCACCACCATTTTTTTACCGTAGGTATGAGGTACTTTCGATGCCGAAAACCCATCACTGCGTGGCCAAAGAGCTCTATTTTCATGTCATCATGTCATGTGCGCAATGATCTGCCAAATCTTGATTTAGTGCATTATTATGGGTTACATTTTAGAATACACTGCCTCAATATTTCCAACCATATGAATATGAGCTGATCCGTTGTCATTATTTCTGAATAATTTTACTGTTAAGGTAAGATTTGAATGGAAAAAGCTGATCCGAGAGCAGCGCTGCCTTTCATTCGATACTATCAGTATCGACACATGCCTCATCAAGGCACTTAACCAATGTTCTCTCTGAGTGGTGTTTTGGGAAATGCATGTTACATATTCGTCCATTTTAGGAAAGCTGCATCGTTAAAACACTCGTAAGCCTAAGTTCCATCGCTATCGGGAAACCGGGCCGAGGTCATTTTAGCCAAAAACCTGGTTGGCTCTGTCAGGAGGCTGACACGTGGCCACAAGTGGATCTTCCAGCAAGACAATAACCCCAAGCACTAATCAAAATACACAAAGAAATGGTTAATTGGCCACAAAATCAACATTTTGCAATGGCCATCTGTCTCCGGACTTAAACCCTGTTGAAAACCTGTGATTTGAATTGAATAGGGCAGTCCATCTGAGCAGAAGAAGGATATCAAGGATCTGGAAAGATCCTGTATGAAGAAATGGTCTAAGATCCCTCCCAATGTGTTCTCCAATCTCATATTTAAAAAAAATAATTAAAAAATAAAGTCTCAGTGTTGTTATCATTTTACATTTTAGTCATTTAGCAGACGCTCTTATCCAGAGCGACTTACAGTTAGTGCATACATTACTTTTCTTTTTTTTCTTTTTTTATTATACCCCCCGTGGGAAACGAACCCACAAACCTGGCGTTGCAAACGCCATGCTCTACGAACTGAGCTACATCCCCTGCCGGCCATTCCCTCCCCTACCCTAGACGACGCTGGGCCAATTGTGCGCCGCCCCATGGGTCTCCCGGTCATGGCCGGCTACGACAGAGCCTGGATTCGAACCAGGATCTCTAGTGGCACAGCTAGCACTGCGATGCAGTGCCTTAGACCACTGCACCACTCGGGAGTAAGGCTCACAAGGGGAGGGTGCTAGGGTATTGAAAACAGGGGTGCCAATCATTTTTACCCCTATCTTTTTTAGATTTTTTTTAATTACTTGCTAAACTAAATATATTTCTCTGAGCAACTGTATTAGTATAAAATAATATAATTTCTCTTTTTTTTCAGCGTACAATATAGCTCAATATTTGTATTTATTTTATCCAGTCTTTTTTGCTGATCTTTATCAAGGGTGCCATTAATTACGGACCAGACTGTATATTAAAATGTTTACGTGTTTCTAGCATGTATTTGCATATTTCCATTAAGGAATGCCTACTCTGTGAAGTGTGCGTGTGTAATAACTCAATTCGCCCTTGCACTCCTTCTAAATAACGCAATTTTTTAAAACTTTGGCAAAGTGTAAAATATACAAAACTTTGTCCACTCTGTTCGTAACAGATTATAATTTTGGGAACAGAAAACTGTATTAAGATCAAATGTTTCATTGATGAGTAAATGTGCATAATGTCGGCCAAAATCCATCTCGCTCCATCTTCTCCCACTGCCGGCCACTGGGGTTCCTCTCATCACCATATTTGGTAGTGAGTGGAAATGCCAACCGGATGCTTCACACTTATACATCCGTTGAAATATGTCTTATTGTTCTATCTGTGCATGAACTACAACTCCCACCAGTTGTACAGTTGAAGTCGGAAGTTAAACCTTAGCCAAATACATTTAAATTCAGTTTTCACAATTCCTGACATTTCATCCTAGTAAAAATTCCCTGTCTTAGGTCAGTTAGGATCACCACTTTATTTTAAGAATGTGAAATGTCAGAATAATAGTAGAGAGAGATTTATTTCAGCGTTTATTTATTTCATCGCATTCCCGTGGGTCAGAAGTTTACATACACTCAATTAGTATTTGGTAGCATTGCCTTGCTCGTACACGCTTTTTCAGTTCTGCCAACACATTTTCTATAGGATTGAGGTCAGGGCTTTGTGATGGCCACTCCAATACCTTGACTTTGTTGTCCTTAAGCCATTTTGCCACAACTTTGGAAGTATGCTTGGGGTCATTGTCCATTTGGAAGGCTCATTTGCAACCAAGCTATAACTTCCTGACTGATGTCTTGAGATGTTGCTTCAATATATCCACATAATTTTCCGTCCTCATGATGCCATCTATTTTGTGAAGTGCACCAGTCCCTCCTGCAGCGAAGCACCCCCACAGCATGATGCTGCCACCCCCGTGCTTCACGGTTGGGATGGTGTTCTTCGGCTTGCAAGCAGCCCCCTTTTTACTTCAAACATAACGATGGTCATTATGGCCAAACAGCTCTATTTTTGTTCATCAGACCAGAGGACTTTTTTCCAAAAGGTACGATCTTTGTCACCATGTGCAGTTGCAAACCGTAGTCTGGCTTTTTTATGGCGGTTTTGGAGCAGTGGCTTCTTCCTTGCTGAGCGGCCTTTCAGGTTATGTTGATATAGGACTCGTTTTACTGTGGATCTAGATACCTTTGTATCTGTTTCCTCCAGCATCTTCACAAGGTCCTTTGCTGTTGTTCTGGGATTGATTTGCACTTTTTGCACCAAAGTACGTTCATCTTTAGGAGACAGAACGTGTCTCCTTCCTAAACGGTATGACGGCTGCGTGATCCCATGGTGTTTATACATGCGTACTATTATTTCTACAGATGAACGTGGTACCTTCAGGCATTTGGAAATTGCTCCCAAGGATGAACCAGACTTGTGGAGGTCTACAATTCTTTTTCTGAGGTCTTGGCTGATTTCTTTTGATTTTCCCATGATGTCAAGCAAAGAATCACTGAGTTGGAAGGTATGCCTTGAAATACATCCACAGGTACACCTCCAATTGACTCAAATGATGTCAATTAGCCTATCAGAAGCTTCTAAAGCCATGACATCATTTTCTGGAATTTTCCAAGCTGTTTAAAGGCACAGTCAACTTAGTGTATGTAAACTTCTGACCCACTGGAATTGTGATACAGTGAATTATAAGTGAAATAATCTGTCTGTAAACAATTGTTGGAAAAATTACTTGTGTCATGCACAAAGTAGATGTCCTACCCGACTTGCCAAAACTATAGTTTGTTAACAAGAAATTTGTGGAGTGGTTGAAAAACTAGTTTTAATGACTCCAACCAAAGTGTATGTAAACTTCCGACTTCAACTGTATATGTCTCACTTTTGACAGCTTTTACAACAGACAAAACATTTTGCAACAGAATCGGTGTAATGAATACACCCCAGGGACATGAACACGGAAGTATGACGTAGGAACGCTTCACTTGCAGAGGGTATTAGCAGAGATACTGTATATAATGACAAGATGGTCTCCACCCTAACAATGGGAGTCGTTGTCCCAAAGGCAGGCGATCTGCTTATTGTTTTGCTTATCTATGTATTCCCGCAAGGACACATTTTGACTGGAGTGGACCCTCTCGCTTCGCCTCTTCCTGGCATTAGAGAAACAAACTTCCTGTTTACTAAGTTCACATGACAGTTAAGGTCAAGGTCATAAAAGTAAGAATACTGCTTATAGAAAACTGCCAGCAGGGGGAGTCCAGTGGGTTATTCCATGGTTTTTGACTGTGTCAAATCCAACACCCTTCTATCAAATGAAAAATAAGAGGACATCCAAGTCGAAGGGCATTATCCTTTTTATTCAAAGTGAGAACATTTCCTTGTGGTCAGATTAGAATATGCGAGTGCTTTCTTGGCCAGCTTTGTCAATGATCATGGCAGTCCTTGAACACCATTTGATAGACTTGGACATCTGTGTCAATGTCAGAGAGTACTTGGCAAAGCTGATACTTTATTGTCCAGGGCTGGAGAGGGACATTTCTGGCTTTAGTTCAGGTCTCTCATTTCTGGAAGAAACACTTACTGTTGATCAACATCTGTTGTCAAGTTCATTTGTCAAATGGAGAAGTTGATTACAGGTTTATGGACTCCTACATTGCGTTGTCACGGTCAGAATGGCCAGACCATTTTAAATGATTCAAGGGAGTTAAAAATTCTCATGACAGGTTGCATACTTCCACTGTTTTCATTACTCCACCAGAAAGTAGATTTTAAAAAACAGTACTTTGAACTAGATGACATGCCATGACAAAAATTTAATTTTTCCAAGTCAGTATCCTAGGGAAGTAGTGTGATGTGTTCAGCATGTAAACCTTTGCTCCAGTCTGTTAGTCTCTCGCTCCCTGCTAATGGACCTCTTTCCGCGAGACTCTTCCTCCTTTGATCTCATCCAGTTAGCAGCAGACTTCTCCTTAATGTGAGCCTCTGACAAAATGGATCAACCATATGGTCACACAGCAGGATTCTGGGTATTTTCACCCCCTTTGCTGCCACTGCTCGGCATGAAAACGAAGCCTGGCTACGAGGAGCAGAGAAACTGTGTTCTTCCGGAGTTCACATTTTTGTCCTATAAACAGTTAGTAATCAAACATCATGCCCCTCACACCACAGTCTAACAACATCTGTACATTTATGAAAATGTATTGGAGGGGCTTGTTTTTTCAGCCATTTTCTGTTTGTAGGCCTACAGCAGCACATTCTCATATCTTATGAAGGTTGCTATGATTGTTAATATTCAAACAGTAGCTATAATGGTGGGCTCCTTAGGGGTAATTTCCACCTTTTTTTCGATGGTTCAGGACAAGTAGCCTGATAATGTATTGTGTTATCATTGAGGTGTGTCTCCTTTAGCCATGGCTCTCTGTAAGGGGTCCGCTGGGGTCTGGTGGCCGATGGATGGAGCAGGTGGCCATGGTCACACACAGAGCTAACAGCTTGATACGCTAAGAGCAGGACCTGGGTAGGTGTAACTGGGATTTTGGACAAATGACACTTTTCTACTGCTTAACCAACCCCAATGTCATCTGCCCCATTTAACCAAATGTCACCAGGAAACAATTTTTCTTTAAGATGAGACTTAAAAAATTTATGACATGAACTGTTAAATGGCCTAATATAATTCCAATTAACATGCATAGATATTTGATCTTTAATTGGGAAAGTGAGTGATTGGAGTGGATGTTCTGAATGTTTAAACAGAGAGAGATAGGGATCTCTGAGAGGTCAGAGGCCTCATTTATCAATATTGTGTAGAAACTATTCTAAAATACTACACTGAACACCAAAATATAAATGTAACATGCAACAATTTAAAATATTTTTACTGAGTTACAGTTCATATAAGGAAAAATGTCAATTGAAATAAATTCATTAGGCCCTTATCTATTGATTTCACATGACTGGGAATACAGATATGCATCTGTTGGTCACAGATACCATAACATAAAGGTAGGGGCGTGGCTCAGAAAACCAGTCAGTATCTGGTGTGACCACTATTTGCCTCATGCAGCGCGACATGTTTCCTTTGCATAGAGATGATCAGGCTGTTGATTGTGGCCTGTGGAATGTTGTCCCACTCGTCTTCAATGGCTGTGCGAAGTTGCTGGATATTGGTGGGAACTGGAACACACTGTTGTACACGTTGATCCAGAGCATCCCAAACATGCTCAAATGGGTGACATGTCTGGTGAGTATGCAGTATGGAATAACTGGGACATCATGCTGAAACATGAGGTGATGGTAGCAGATGAATGGCAGAACAATGGGCCTCAGGATCTCGTCCCGGTATCCCTGTGCATTCAAACTGCCATCGATTAAATGCAATTGTGTTCGTTATCCGTAGATTATGCCTGCCCATACTATAACCCCACCGCCACCATGGGGCACTCTGTTCACAACGTTGCCATCAGCAAACCGCTCGCCCACACGACATCATGTGCCATCTGCCCGGTACACTTGAAACTGGGATTCACCCGTGAAGAGCACACTTCTCCAACATGCCAGTGGCCATCGAAGGTGAGCATTTGCCCACTGAAGTCGGTTAAGTCGACAAACTACATTCAGGTCAAGACCCTGGTGAGGACGATGAGCACGCAGATGAGCTTCCCTGAGATGGTTTCTGACAGCTTGTGCAGAAAGTCTTCGGTTGTGCAAACCCACAGTTTAATCAGCTGTCAGGGTGGCTGGTCTCAGACGATCCCGCAGGTGAAGAAGCCGGATTTGGAGGGGGTCTGCGGTTGTGAGGCCGGTTGGACGTACTGCCAAATTCTCTAAAACAAAGTTGGAGGTGGCTTAGGGTAGAGAAATGAACTTCCAATTCTCTGGGAACAGCTCTGGTGAATGCCAATTGCACGCTCTCTCAACACATCTGTGGCATAGTGTTTTGTGACAAAACTGCATGTTTTAGAGTGGCCTTTTATTGTCCCCAGCACAAGGTGCACCTGTGTAATGATCATGCTGTTTAATCAGCTTCTTGATATGCCACACCTGTCAGGTGGATGGATTATCTTGGCTAAGGTGAAATGCTCACTAACAGGGATTTAAACAAATTTGTGCACAACATTTGAGAGAAATAAGCTTTTTGTGCATATGGAAACATTTTGGGATCTTTTATTTCAGCTCATGAAACATGGGACCAACACTTTACATGTTGCGTTTATATTTTTGTTTTGTGAACATAATTTAGAATGTACATATGCATAGAAAAAGTGTGATTTATCAAATAATCTTACTAGTGTCATAACCATTTATAAATACCAATTGTTCTCAATCTCAGGGCTGGTGCACGGCCTTGGCTATTTGCTTTTCAAAACGCCCCTAATTAAACATAAATGGTCAAAATCATCCCTTTAAAGCCTGCGGGGAATATACAATGCCGTACCATAAAATACAAACGTCGCAACCCAAAAAAGCTACGGAAAAAAATAGAGGTGTAGCGTCAGAGGTTGAGTACAACTAAAACGTTTTATTTGGCTCGCTCAGTTGTGGCTTGACCAGTAAAAAATAAAAAGATAGTTACAAAGAGAGGACCATTAGTTGCTTTAGCAATGACAAATATTCTTCAAATGAGTAGGGAACACTCACCAATAAGCCATTCATCCTCAACAGCTCCCTCCTGTAGGCATTTAGGCCAACATTGCTGTTCTGCAGAATGAACGAGTATGCGTTCCACCTGGCCACCACATTCAGCAGCATATTTTGCGCATCACATAACCTATCATCTGCACATAAAGAGTGGAAGCCTTTTCTGTTCCCGTAGTTGAACTCGTTTTGGGATGGTGCTTTTATGGTGATGTGGGTGCCGTCTATTTGCTCCGTTCGTATTTCGGAACCAATTGATGGCAAAGAAACCCCTCTTGACTTCAACCTGTTGTGCGATGGTGTATGGAAATTGTATGTAACTGTTCGTTTTGCTGGTGATTGCAACCAAAAAATAGTCTCATCAAGGGTGGATACACTGTAAAACCTTTCTTTAATTTCAACAGTAACACACTGTTTGTTTTCATCCCTACATTGCCCCATTCTTCCAAGAGCTCACTGAGTTTGAATGAAGACCTCTAGTGAGGTAAGTACACGCACACACATAAACACACACGACACCAGCTTGATTATGTCCCTTGTCTCCTGTCTTTTTACCCACAGAGTAACAGCCATGGTGCTCTCTGTCTCTCATTCTATTCTTTCTTTTTTTTATGCTTGTCCAAGGAGTGAGAAGAGCTGACAAATCAGAACTGATGAGGATTGTTACAAAGACCCACGAGGAACACTTTATGCTGTGCTGACTCTCCTGCCCAAACTGTCCCGTTATGTGTTTCACCGCCTCTGAACCCCCTTACCCCGAATAGAGTTGCCCCTGATCATAGATCTAGGATTGTACCCAATCCCTTTTTTAACTCTGTCACCCTCTCTCTCTTTGTCTGTCTCTCTCACACACACACAGGCATACAATATCATTATTACATTAGTGTTGTCATGATGCTCTTATTTGGTTACATATGTGTCCCCAGTCCACCTGGTCGTGCTGCTGCTCCAGTTTCCACTCTTCTGCCTGCAGCTATGGAACCCTGACCTGTTCACCGGACGTGTTACCTTGTCCCAGACCTGCTGTTTTCAACTCTCTCTCTCTACCGCACCTGCTATTTCAACCTCTAAATGCCCGGCTATGAAAAGCCAAGTGACATTTACTCCTGATGTACTGACCTGTTGCAACCTCTATAACCACTGTGATTATTATTTGACCCTGCTGGTCATCTATGAACGTTTGAACGTCTTGGAGAAAAATCTGGCCTTAATGGCCATGTACTGTTATAATATCGGATACTAAGCTAACATTTGGAATTGTTTTAAGATGATCATACCATAGATTATTTAACTATTTGATTTAGAATTTTAGGACCCCTTTAGGTATCCCCCAAAAAATTATCTTAGTGACAGAACTCAGGTCATCGTGATTGATGGGGTTAAGTCTGAATTACTTGAAGTGCATAAATGTGTACCACAGGGGTCAGTTTTTAGACCTGTTCTCTTCACTATTTACACTGCTCGAAAAAATAAAGGGAACACTAAAATAACACATCCTAGATCTGAATGAATGAAATAATCTTATTAAATACTTTTTTCTTTACATAGTTGAATGTGCTGACAACAAAATCACACAAAAATTATCAATGGAAATCAAATGTATCAACCCATGGAGGTCTGGATTTGGAGTCACCCTCAAAATTAAAGTGGAAAACCACACTACAGGCTGATCCAACTTTGATGTAATGTCCTTAAAACAAGTCAAAATGAGGCTCAGTAGTGTGTGTGGCCTCCACGTGCCTGTATGACCTCCCTACAACGCCTGGGCATGCTCCTGATGAGGTGGCGGATGGTCTCCTGAGGGATCTCCTCCCAGAACTGGACTAAAGCATCCGCCAACTCCTGGACAGTCTGTGGTGCAACGTGGCGTTGGTGGATGGAGCGAGACATGATGTCCCAGATGTGCTCAATTGGATTCAGGTCTGGGGAACGGGCGGGCCAGTCCATAGCATCAATGCCTTCCTCTTGCAGGAACTGCTGACACACTCCAGCCACATGAGGTCTAGCATTGTCTTGTTGGAGGAACCCAGGGCCAACCGCACCAGCATATGGTCTCACAAGGGGTCTGAGGATCTCATCTCGGTACCTAATGGCAGTCAGGCTACCTCTGGCGAGCACATGGAGGGCTGTGCGGCCCCCCAAAGAAATGCCACCCCACACCATGACTGACCCACCGCCAAACCGGTCATGCTGGAGGATGTTGGAGGCAGCAGAACGTTCTCCACAACGTCTCCAGACTCTGTCACGTTTGTCACATGTGCTCAGTGTGAACCTGCTTTCATCTGTGAAGAGCACAGTGGCGAATTTGCCAATCTTGGTGTTCTCTGGCAAATGCCAAACGTCCTGCACGGTGTTGGGCTGTAAGCACAACCCCCACCTGTGGACGTCGGGCCCTCATACCACCCTCATGGAGTCTGTTTCTGACCGTTTGAGCAGACACATGCACATTTGTGGCCTGCTGGAGGTCATTTTGCAGGGCTCTGGCAGTGCTCCTCCTGCTCCTCCTTGCACAAAGGCGGAGGTAGCAGTCCTGCTGCTGGGTTGTTGCCCTCCTACGGCCTCCTCCACGTCTCCTGATGTACTGGCCTGTCTCCTGGTAGCGCCTCCATGCTCTGGACACTACGCTGACAGACACAGCAAACCTTCTTGCCACAGCTCGCATTGATGTGCCATCCTGGATGAGCTGTACTACCTGATCCACCACAGTGGCCTGGCATTCAAAAGTGACCAAAACATCAGCCAGGAAGCATAGGAACTGAGAAGTGGTCTGTGGTCACCACCTGCAAAACAAGTCCTTTATTGGGGGTGTCTTGCTAATTGCCTATAATTCCCACCTGTTCTCTATTCCATTTGCACAACAGCATGTGAAATGTATTGTCAATCAGTGTTGCTTCCTAAGTGGACAGTTTGATTTCACAGAAGTGTGATTGACTTGGAGTTACATTGTGTTGTTTAAGTGTTCCCTTTATTTTTTTGAGCAGTGTATATACACCATTGGTCAAACTGTTAAAAATTGCCAACTTCATCTATATGCGGATTATACTATTATGCATGCTATTGCCCCAACTGTTGATCTGGCTGTATCAAAACTACAGTCAGATTGTATAGCTATGTAGGAATCCCTTGCTGATTTAAAGCTTGTGCTTAATGCTGGCAAAATGAAATATAAGTTGTTTTTAAACTCTCGTAAGAATGTTGCAGATGAACTACATGTTCACTCATTAGATGGTTCTCCAATTGCATTAAACGTGATCAAGCCTATAAATGCTTAGGAATTTGAATTGATATGGATTTGACGTTTAAAAAAACATATAGATGAGCTGGTTAAGAAGCTAAGATTTAAAGTTGGCTTTTTCTACAGAAACATATCGTGCCCTTCTCTAAGCAGTAGGAAGCAGATTATTCAGTCAACCTAGGTCTCAATATGTCTTCCCTGGTAAAAACAAACACAGATCTGACAAACACTGCTGTAGCTTGGCCACCTTCCACCGCAGATGCGAAAGACAGACCAGCCCATCAGCAGCCCATGCAAAAAACATGATATCGCTAGCTTAAACTGACGGATTTTGATGGTGATTTTTTAAAATTATGTTACTTAGATTGACGCACAGGTGCAACAATAGACTCTTAAGGATAATGTTATTACCAATTGGAATAAATGCACTTTATGTACAAATGTATTGTTTTTCTTATTTAGATTTCAGCAAGAATTTCACTAAATCTACAGCATTATCCTAGCACCAGAGTTGCCAGCTTAATACTAATTGTGCTTTACAGCAGAGATCCTGTATATATTTCACAGTACTATTTTCCTTACTGTAAAACATTACACTATCCCTGTAAATGTACAGCAACGATGCTGTAATATAGCTTAACAGTAAGGAGAATAGTACTGTAAAATATATTACATCATCTATGCTGTAAAATAAAAATACAGTATTAAGCTGGCAACTCTGCTGCCAGTATAATGCTGTACATTTACAGGGGAAAGTTTTTCAGTGTAGCACTTGATGTGCACCGGAATGGCATGTGTTTCCCTTTCTAAAGTAGGTCTTAAATCCTTTCAAAAATCCTATAAGATTGGTTTTGGGAAACAATATCTGATGAGCCAATCTGTACTTTCTACAAAAAGAAACACCTGTCTCTAAAAATGTACTCTCTGCGGAATGCAATGTGTGCCAAATCTTCGAACAGAGCAAAATCAACCATCTCTCATTTGATTTCCAATGTAATATTATTTCAACAATGGTTTCACTTTCACATGTACCTCTAATTTAAGAAATGACTGTACTTTATATGGATTTTTATCGTAGCATATGCACTGATGTGGTCAAATTATATGATATAGCCTGTCAAGATATGTTGCACGAATTCACAATGGAAATACAATGAAATTGATTTTTTAAAACATAATTATTACTCTCACAATTTCACACATTTTCTAAATTGTACCCATTCACTAGGCTACGCTTGACAAGCAGTTCCCTTATTCCACCACTTGGCACTGTGCGTACTCATGGTCATGGCTGTGCGTAAATTTACACACACTCTCAAGCATTTCCACGCATGGTTTATGCACAGATTTGTGCCTATGCATGAGTGATAAATGAGGCCCCAGGATTCTAATAGGGCTTACTTAGTTTGAACCTTGGGTTTATTAAAAGCAGTATGCTATGCTGTATCTATTGTGGCGTACCGCTGACAAGCCACCAGGGGGAGACTCGTCGAGGCCTGGTGACAGACGGAGTCTACATCACGCGACGGCTCCTCCGCCCAGGACTAATTGGGGTTGATTGAGGCTGGTGAGTAATCAAGGGGCTGATTGCTCACCAGCCGTACTGGGCCCATAAAGCTGCCAGGAGGGCAGCAAACAGGAGGGTTGGGGGTAGTGAGAGGTTGCTACCGGACTGACGTCCTCACGGTCTGATAGAACCGAGGGGCTTGGTGTTCTACCCCAGAGGAGATAGCATTCCCCGGAGCCCAGAAGGCGGTAACCTGGAAGAGGTTTCCTGGAGGAGACCTGTTTATTTTCTTTTTCTTTATTGTTTTAAATAAACACCCTTGAAACGGAGGTATCACACGTGTGTCTGATCTGGGTAAACGTCTTGATGAAATCCCCTGGTCTGCCGCACTATCAATATCTTCATATTAATCTTCAACTATTTTTGTAAAAGCATAATGTTAAATAGCATTGCTGATTGGTTTAGTAGTCTAGAACTGGTGCCTGAAAGTACAGTATATTTGGGGTCTGTGTTATGTTGTGTCAATCAAATAATAAATAAGATCAATCTTCATTTACATCCTTAGATCATATTGCCGGTTCTCCTGAGTGCAGATTTTATGTGGTTCCAGATGCTCATATTACAGCCAGCGTGTCAGCTGTCACTGTCCCACACAGGCTGCATCCCAAATGTAACCCTATTCCTTTTATAGTGCACTATTTCTGACCAGCATGGTCCATAAGGCTCAGGTCAAAAATAGTGCACTATATAGGGAATAGGGTGCCATTTGGGAGGCATACGCAGTCACAGGGCTGGCTTCTGTTTCACGTCAGCACTAAACCAGCTCTGTCCTGTCCTGTGTGATGATGACCTTGATCTTACAAAAGCAGAACCTGCTCTGGCTTTCTTCAGACCCAACCACAGAGAGGGAGATAATTAAATAACAGATCCCTTATGGCGCGTCAAGACCACAGTGGCCTGGCTAACAGTGCTAATGAAGGACACCGCATGGCCAGGGAGTGTCCTCTTCCCTTCCGACGGCCGCCAATCGATGCGTGATGAAGATGTGGCCCTGGTCAAAAGTAGTGCAATTAATAGGGAATAGGGTGCCATTAGGGACACGGACTGGGACTCTGGGGGATGGGGGTAGGAGGGCCATCCATTTCCACGATGAGGCTGAATGCTCTCAGTCCCATCCCTTGCCCCTCTCCCTGGGCCATTAGGGCTGGCGGGATCAATGTGACCAGGCAGGGCCAGCCAGGGAGGAGTCCATCCATCATGTCAGCCGCCACACACCCATGATGTCCCCTCTGGAGCTGGCCCCGTGAACCTGCCCTGACCCCACACCACACATGTAATTACACTCAGTCTCTCTCTGACTCCTCATCTCACACTGCATTCATTAAGGACATTCATATTTTGAAGACAACAGAGGTCACTGTTGTTGTTGTTGTAAGTTGTTGATTGTCATCTGGTAAACAAAGGAAATGTAACTGATCGAAGGTGAACTGATGAGAGGGAATTATAATCATATGCTTGCTAGAGAATTGGTGTTTCTCTGTCTTACTGTAGTTCTGTTCTGCCACATGCAGCACAGCTCATACTATATCTGTATTTAATGACTTTGATCCTCTGATAGGTAACATGGAATGGCGTACATATACAATGATTAGAGTGCTTGGTTTCCTCTCAACTCCCTACAGGCCCTTGTAAAAATCAGCAGCGTTCAGGATTAGAATCAGGCATATCTGCAGGGCTACATCAGATTAGAAATCGAGCACCACATTCACTTGCAGTGTACATAGAGTGGATCAGAGGAGGAGTGATATGATTGTGAAACATGATTGGTTGATAAGCTCCCCCCCACAGCACCTCTACACTCTTAGAAAAAAGGGTTCCAAAAGGGTTCTTTGCGGAGGGATAGGGTTCTACCAATAACTGTTTTGATCAGAAGAACAAGGGTTCTTTGTAAGGCAAACGGTTCTACTTAGAACCTTTAATATCATAAGAACATTTTTTGGAAGAAAGGGTTCTTTGATTCTTTGGAAGGAAAGAAGGATTCTTTGGAAGGCAAGAAGGGTTCTACATAGAACCATATAATATTTCCCAGCATGCTCTATTGCATGGAGATTTTCTGAATTGTTTGTTTGACTGTAATATCTATGTTTTGCATTGCTTGGTTGATTCATGCTACACAAAGATAAATAACATACAGTTTTTTAACTAATCCAATCTGTTAGTAATTTGATTTCTTGCACCATTACTGAGATGGTTGTTCCAGTTTAGATGATTGAGCTAGGTATTCTCAGTATTCAATATTCCCTACCCTGGCAGTCATTCTGAATGCAGGTTGCAGGTGATTAACAATTCCACTTGTTGGATATCCTAACTCCTGCTGGAATCCAATAGGAATTACACATCACTTTGCAAACCAGCATAATGTGACTTGCAGGCATGATGTGGCCTGTAAACCAGGAGATTCCTAACACCACTGTGTTAGGGTATAATTAGGCCCTCAAATAAAGGCGTTATGATATATGTAATGTATTGTCGTAAATTATTACATTTGAAAGGCTAATAAGGCTGGTAGAACCCTTCACAGACAGTTCTAGGAAGAACCTTTAGATGATTAAATGGTTCTTGGTAGAACCCTTCATAGAGGGTTCTAGGCAGAACCCTTCATAGAGGCTTCTAGTTAAAACCATATACAGGGGGTTCTTTGAAGAACCCTACATAGAAGGTTCTAGATAGAAACCTCTGCAAAGGGTTCTACACAGCACCAAAAAGCATTCCCCTATGGGGACAATCTGAAGAACCCTGTATGATTGTACTTAGCACCTTTTTTTCTAAGAGTGTAATGTCACCAGCACCTCTGATCTCATCTAGATTGCTACCTGGGATTGGAAAAGATTTTGTGTAAAAAGGATGCAAGATGGACATTCATGTCCGAATCCAATTTCTATACGACACAACCTTGACCATTGCAAGCTCATTTAATCGGCAGTGTTCTTTTTTTCATCCCATCAAAAACATCCATTTTACCAGGGCGGTAGTAGAATACAAGAAAATGCAATACATCATGTAGACTAGCTGCTTATTATTTACAAAACACTTGTCAATTTCTATCATGAAACACTCCTGGAAATACCTAAAGATTTTACTCCTTCAATTTGGCCGGCACATTAGGTGCTCTGAGAAATAGCCTTCCTGTGCCTTTTTTCCTGTGATCAGGAAATGCCACCATTTGGATGGTGACAGTGTGAGTCTGATTGTCTCTCCTCCCTGGGCAATTGCCTCAGACGCACGGTGACATTTGCAGATAAGACTTTAAATGATTGATTGATCTGCAGGAAAATGGGCAGAATGTGATTTCTGAGAATTAATCAGGGAGTTAACTAATTGGAGCAGACAAATAAACCATCCGCCAGACAAGTTTTGGCTCTTGATGCTGAGGAGGTAACTGTTGATTCCACCTGGAGGTTACACTGCATCTTTTGAATATGCTAATTCAAATAGTTTCATTTTAGAACTGGCAGAAATAATAATAATTGAGGATCAAAATAGTTTATTTTGTAAAGCTAGACCTACAGTATGTATTTCAATCCTATGAGCAAGCATCGCAACTCTGGCCTAATTTTAATCCCAATGTTTTATATTTATGTTCTTTTTAAAAGCGAACAATTAAAAAAAGATTTAGATGACCATAACAATTTCCATCTTTACACCATGAAAGGGGATTTTCACTTCAATACTGTTTTATTGTCTCTCAAATAGATTTTTTGATATGGAGGCTTTATAATGCTGACGCAAGACATGTAAGTCATAGAGCTGAATTAGACTCTGTATTGAGTTCCAAATGCTTTCCGTTTCACTCCTCTATACTGTTATTCTGTCACAGTCAATCATAGACACCTGCAGACATAGGAGAGGAGAGGAGATGCACAGGGCGAGTAACTCCGAGCTTGTCTCTATGAATAAGGGAATTAACGCCATACACATTGTGCCTTCAGGAAGTATTCATACCCCTTGACTTTTTCCACATTTTGTTGTGTTACAACCTGAATTTAAAATGGATTAAATTGAGATTTTTTTGTCACTGGCCTACACACAATACCTCACAATGTCTAAATGGGATTATATTTGTCGATTTTTTTACAAATTAATAAAACATGAAAAGCAGAAATGTGACCGACCAGCTCGATATGGTCTTATGTAGCAACATTTGAAATGGTGTTTTTTACATTGGATAAAAGTAGAGAGCTAGACAATGGTATATCATACACTACAGTTGAGGAACAATGGGAAAGTAATTCTGCTTTAACCTCACTTTTGAGAAAATGGCCCTTGAATGTTTTGGATCTACTGGAGAGCTCTTCTTTGTCTACACCCATTCAGCATCGTTCACACCCTTTTAAGCTTTAGCCTGTCCCATCTCTTTAAGGATTCACATGTGAGGATATGTACTAAACAACCAAAGATTTCAAGACTACAGGCTTGCTTATACAATGGGTGTCTTCGTAAATTTAATCTGGAGTGCCAGAGTGTGCTCTGGGTGTTTGTAAACTCAGAGCGCACACTGGACACCTTGGCCGAAAAGTAGGGTTGAGCCGAGCATTCTGATCTAACAGCAGTCAAGCACCCAAGCTAACTGGCTAACGTTGGCTAGCTAGCTAGCTACTTCCAGACACAAATGAGAGAACAGCTCACTCTGACCATTTTACTCGCCCTAGCAGAGCTGGTTAGGCTGTTTTTATGTTATCCAGAGCATTGGTGCTGCTGGCAACAATTTAATTATGCTTTTTTGCCAACGTTTACTGACACCGGCCATATTCAACTGGTGTTGAGCATTTGTAAATGTGTTAGTTATTTTGTGCTCTGGCACACTCAGACGAGAGTGCTCTGAAAATCGGAGTAGCTACATCTATCGACAGTTGTCGCAGTGACATCATAAACATTATATTGAAATAGTTACTTGTATTGTGGATTATTTTGTTTAGACATGTAGCTAGCTAGCTAAACAATGAACCACAATCCCAACTCATAATGTTACTGCCTTGCATGAATCTGCAGGTAGCTAACCAACCAGGTTCAATGTTAGCTAGCTAACATTAAGCTATAACTAGCAATGCAAATGGCTCTGAGATACGAATAATATTACTACACAGATCATACACGTAACGTTAGCTAGCTAGCCAGCCAGCTAACGTTAGCTAGCTAGCTAACAGTACACTTTAACTTGAAAAGAAAACAACTTTCTGACAAAATTTGAAACTTTTAATATCTGAAAATGTAGCTTGCTAGAGTCTCTTACCCATATACATGGATGGATGCTTCTCCCTCTCTGTCACGGATGCCATGGTTGCCCTTAGTTTGAAGATGTAATCCGGAGCGTTCTGTGTGTTCTCTGTTCGACTCCGTCTGCATATTTGCAATCAAACGCCAGAATTTTCTCCATCTCCTTAGCTATCATATTCTAATTCAACTGATTTCAAAACTCGGTCCTCCAGAAAGTGGAGAGCAACACTTATGCAGTTCTACTATGTGATATCTTTCAGAAAAGTCACTTTAGAAAGGATTACCTACACATACTGACCAGGTCATATTATATACAGAAGCGGGCTACATGGCAGACCAATCCGAACTCATCTCTCGGCATGTCCAGCCCACTCATTATCTCAGCCAATCATGGCTAGCGGGAAGGTTGCTGTCTTTTTCCATGGCTAAACCAACTAGGCTCATAATTTAACAATTGTATTCGTATTTACAGATGGCATACAAGTTATTAAGGCACATGAAAGTTCACATGTTCCAGAAGGCATTTCTGCCAGAAAACACATTTTGATAAAAAAAAAAAGTTTATGTTCAAATGGCGCTCCTGTGAAGTAGTGACGCACAACATACACATAGTTTCCTGAAACAAGTCACAAATGTCTTGAGTCAATAACTATTCGACCTCTTTGTTATGGCAAGCCTATATAAGTTCAGGAGTAAAATGTGCTTAACAAGTCACATAATAAATTGCATGGACTCACTCTGTGTGCAATAGTGTTCAACACGATTTTTTGAATGATTACCTAATCTCTGTACCCCACACATACAATTACCTGTAAGATCCCTCAGTAGAGCAGTGAATTTCAAACACAGATTCAACCACAAAGACCAGGGAGGATTTACAATGCCTTGCAAAGAAGGGCAACTATTGGTAGATGGGTAAACTTTTATTTTTAAAGCAGACACTGAATATCCCTTTGAGCATGGTGAAGTTATTAATTACACTTTGGATGGTGTATCAACACACCCAGTCACTACAAAGATACAGGCATTCTTCCTATCTCAGTTCCCAGAGAGGAAGGAAACCACTCAGGGATTTCACCATGAGGGCATGGTGAGTTTAATGGCTGTGATAGGAGAAAACTGAGGATGTCTCAACAACATTGTAGTTACTCCATAATACTAACCTAAATGACAGAGTGAAAAGAAGGAAGCCTGTACAGAATACAAATATTCCAAAACATGTTTCCGGATTGTAATAAGGCACTAAAGTAAAAATGTGGCAAAGAAATTGACTTTATGTCCTGAATATAAAGCGTTATGATTGGGACAAATACAACACAACACATCACTGAGTACCACTCTTCATATTTTCAAGCATGGTGGTGGCTGCATCATGTTATGGGTATGCTTGTCATTGGCAAGCACTAGGGAGTTTTTTAGGATCAAAGAAAGTCTGAATATAGCACAGGCAAAATCGTAGAGGAAATCCTTGTTCAGTTTGCTTTCCAACAGACACTGGGAGACAAATTCACCTTTCAGCAGGACAATAACCTAAAATACTGGAGGCCAAATATACACTGGAGTTGCTTAACAAGACGACGTTGAATGTTCCTGAATGGCGTAGTTACAGTTTTTACTTAAATTGGCTTGATAATCTATGGCAAGACTTGACAATGGCTGTGTAGCAATGATCAACAACCAACTTGAAAGAGCTTGAAGAATTGTACAAATAAAAATGTGCAAATATTGTACAATCCAGGTGTGCAAAGCGCTTAGCGATTTACCCAGAATGACTCACAGCTATAATCGCTGACAAAGACGATTCTAACATTTATTGACTCAGGGGTGTGAACACTTATGTAAATGAGATATTTCTGTATTTCATTTTCAATATATTTGCAAAAAATTCTAAAAACATGTTTTTATTTTGCCATTATGGGGTATTGTGTGTAGATCGGTGAATTCAGGCTGTAACACAACAAAACGTAGAATAAGTCAAGGGGTATTGTAGAAAAGGCTATCATTTGTTTGACACTTTTTAGGTAACTGTCCCTTTAATTGCACTTTTTAGTTAACTAATAATTGCAGGCCATCGAGATGTACAGAGAGCAAAATGTATCAGTCCACAATGGCACTACCCTTGTCCTCTAACCGGGACACCTGCACCTGTATCAGCTCCTACCTTCACCCAGTGCATTTAAAATAGGCAACCTGCCTTAACAAGTGGTCCTTTGAGCCGGATATGGAGTGGGATACAGGTGTTCCCATGGATGGGGACCTCATTTCCCTCCACCCTCACTGGCGAACCTCAGCCTGACTCCGCCATAGCTGGGATCGCACATATGAGATGCAAGAAAGTGGAACCTTCACTGTCTCACAGCCAAGTTCAACAAGTGCACATCCAGCAGGAGCTAAAGAAGAGCCTGTTTTGGGTGAAAAAATCCAGAGGGGGAAACAGCCCCCAGCCCATTTGAGAGACAATGAGGTTTTCTCCCACATAACCCTAGCTCAGAAGAGATGATCCACACAACCAAAGCAGCTATCTGTGGCAGCTTACCTGGCTCTATATTCTCCATCCAAGGCCTTTTCTTCAGAGCCTATGGAGGCCCTAACACAAGAATGCCTGCCATTGACCAGTCTCTGGACAACTCACAGAGGATGTACACGAGGGGATCAGAGTGACATTCTGTTGAATCTCTCAGATCCACAAAATCATCTTATTCAGTGAGAACAGAGGGTTGAATATTTTCCAGGTATTTTACAAATGTCCCATCCCGAGAATAAATCCCTTTCTCCCAGGTAACCCAGTATTTCACGTCAAAACCGGAAGTGTAATTCAAAAACATTACAAAGCATATAAATACTGTATGTCTGGATTTGATTAGAGCTTTGATCAGCAATAAAATGCTAACCTGATGCTACCTGAGCCTGATGAGCCATATCTGAAATGTATTTTATGAGCCCTACATTAACGACACTTAATGAGCCCAAGGCCAAAAACGCCCAAATGATTGTGTCGTTATCCAATACATATAGGCTATATGATATAGGCTACTGCACATTACTGTGAAGGAACATTTTATGTTTGTGCTTTTCTAATAACCAATTCGACTGGGTTCATGCAAGTGACTGATTGATCGTGTCTGGGAGGAATACTCACAACCAGTATAAGCAATTTGGCAGTACGCCCAGAACATTGTTTTGAGAACCGAAAGGGGTGTCTCAGTTTCAAGGTCTCAGCTTGGAGAGAAGAAGCCTCGTGAGGTATTGGTCGGTCACATGCATGAACCAAACGTTAATTAATTAATTATGAATAATGAATAAGCTAAATCATGCAAATATAACTTGTCTTTGTAAGCAGTATATACAGTTGAAGTCGGAAGTTTACATAAACCTTAGCCAAATACATTCAAACTCGGTTTTTCACAATTCCTGACATTTCATCCTAGTAACAATTCCCTGTCTTAGGTCAGTTAGGATCACCACTTTATTTTAAGAATGTGAAATGTCAGAATAATAGAGAGAATTATTTATTTCAGCTTTTTTTTCTTTCATCACATTCCCAGTGGGTCAGAAGTTTACATACACTCAATTAGTATTTGGTAGCTTTGCCTTTAAATTGTTTAACTTGGGTCAAACGTTTTGGGTAGCCTTCCACTAGCTTCCCACAATAAGTTGGGTGAATTTTGGCCCATTCCTCCTGACAGAGCTGGTGTAACTGAATCAGGTTTGTTGGCCTCCTTGCTCGCACACGCTTATTCAGTTCTGCCAACACATTTTCTATAGGATTGAGGTCAGGGCTTTGTGATGGCCACTCCAATACCTTGACTTTGTTGTCCTTAAGCCATTTTGCCACAACTTTGGAAGTATGCTTGGGGTCATTGTCCATTAGAAAGACCCATTTGCGACCAAGCTTTAACTTCCTGACTGATGTCTTGAGATGTTGCTTCAATATATCCACATAATTTTCAGTCGTCATGATGCCATCAATTTAGTGAAGTGCACCAGTCCCTCCTGCAGCAAAGCACCCCCACAGCATGATGCTGCCACCCCCGTGCTTCACGGTTGGGATGGTGTTCTTCGGCTTGCAAGCATTCCCCTTTTTCCTCCAAACATAACGATGGTCATTATGGCCAAACAGTTCTATTTTTTTTCATCAGACCAGAGGACATTTCTCCAAAAAGTACGATCTTTGTCACCATGTGCAGTTGCACACCGTAGTCTGGCTTTTTTATGTCGGTTTTGGAGCAGTGGCTTCTTCCTTGCTGAGCGGCCTTTCAGGTCATGTTGATATAGGACTCGTTTTACTGTGGATATAGATACCTTTGTACCTGTTTCCTCCAGCATCTTCACAAGGTCCTTTGCTGTTGTTCTGGGATTGATTTGCACTTTTTGCACCAAAGTCTGTTCATCTTTAGGAGACAGAATGTGTCTCCTTCCTGAGCGGTATGACGGCTGTGTGGTACCATGGTGTTTATACATGCGTATTATTGTTTGTACAGATGAATGTGGTACCTTCAGGCGTTTGGAAATCGCTCCCAAGGATGAACCAGACTTGTGGAGGTCTAAAAAAAAAAAACTGAGGTCTTGGCTGATTTCTTTTGATTCTCCCATGATGTCAAGCAAAGAGGCACTGAGTTTTAAGGTAGGCCTTGAAATACATCCACAGGTACACCTCCAATTGACTCAAATGATGTCAATTAGCCTATCAGAAACTTCTAAAGCCATGATCATTTTCTGGAATTTTCCAAGCTGTTTAAAGGCACAGTCAACTTAGTGTATGTAAACTTCTGACCCACTGGAATTGTGATACAGTGAATTATAAGTGAAATAATCTGTCTGTAAACAATTGTTGGAAAAATTACTTGTGTCATGCACAAAGTACATGTCCTAACCGACTTGCCAAAACTATAGTTTGTTAACAAGACATTTGTGGAGTGGTTGAAAAATGAGTTTTAATGACTCCAACCTAAGTGTATGTAAACTTCCGACTTCAACTGTAAGACAACTAACGGGACTGCCCCGGCGGAGCTCCTGGCAGACATATACTACTTGGTGCATTAGGTTTGTTGGAACCTCTCCAGCTTGCTGATAATAAAGAATGATTCCTTTAAGATTGACTTCAGGTGACCCTGGTGGCAATTTCCAAGACATTACGCAACACAGAAAAACATAAAAACCCATAGATGTAGCTAGCTATATGCTTTCTTGGGTAAATAAATGAAACTGGCTCCAGTAGCCTAATCTTTTTGAGTGTGAACTGTATTACTGTACTGTATTGTATTATACTGTATTATATGGACTGGAATTACTCACATAGTTGAAACCATGATAAAGCAGAAGAGAACATGCGATTCTGGTGCAGCACATGAGGCCCACAAAGGTACAAGTATAGGCTAGCAAATTTGATTTTAATTTTGAAATATAATAGGGGCTATTTGTATAGGCTAATTAGTAGACTAACACATATAAACTCAGCAAAAAAAGAAATGTCCTCTCACTGTCAACTGCGTTTTTATTTTCAGCAAACTTAACATGTGTAAATATTTGTATGAACATAACCAGATTCAACAACTGAGACATAAACTGAACAAGTTCCACAGACATGTGACTAACAGAAATTGAATAATGTGTCCCTGAACAAAGGGGGGGTCAAAATCAAAAGTAACAGTCAGTATCTGGTGTGGCCACCAGCTGCATTAAGTACGGCAGTGCATCTCCTCCTCATGGACTGCACCAGATTTGCCAGTTCTTGCTGTGAGATGTTACCCCACTCTTCCACCAAGGCACCTGCAAGTTCCCTGACATTTCTGGGGGGAATGGCCCTAGCCCTCACCCTCCGATCCAACAGGTCCCAGACGTGCTCAATGGGATTGAGATCCGGGCTCTTCGCTGGCCATGGCAGAACACTGACATTCCTGTCTTGCAGGAAATCACGCACAGAACGAGCAGTATGGCTGGTGGCATTGTCATGCTGGAGGGTCATGTCAGGATGAGCCTGCAGGAAGGGTACCACATGAGGGAGGAGGATGTCTTCCCTGTAACGCACAGCGTTGAGATTACCTGCAATGACAACAAGCTCAGTCCAATGATGCTGTGACACACCGCCCCAGACCATGACGGACCCTCCACCTCCAAATCGATCCCGCTCCAGAGTACAGGCCTCGGTGTAACACTCATTCCTTCGACGATAAACGCGAATCCGACCATCACCCCTGGTGAGACAAAACCGCGAGTCGTCAGTGAAGAGCACTTTTTGCCAGTCCTGTCTGGTCCAGCGACGGTGGGTTTGTGCCCATAGGCAACGTTATTGCCAGTGATGTCTGGTGAGGACCTGCCTTACAACAGGCCTACAAGCCCTCAGTCCAGCCTCTCTCAGCCTATTGCGGACAGTCTGAGCACTGATGGAGGGATTGTGCGTTCCGTGTGTAACTCGGGAAGTTGTTGTTGCCATCCTGTACCTGTCCCGCAGGTGTGATGTTCGGATGTACCGATCCTGTGCTGGTGTTGTTACACGTGGTCTGCCACTGCGAGGACGATCAGCTGTCCGTCCTGTCTCCCTGTAGCGCTGTCTTAGGTGTCTCACAGTACGAACATTGCAATTTATTGCCCTGGCCACATCTGCAGTCCTCATGCCTCCTTGCAGCACGCCTAAGGCACGTTCACGCAGATGAGCAGGGACCCTGGGCATCTTTCTTTTGGTGTTTTTCAGAGTCAGTAGAAAGGCCTCTTTAGTGTCCTAAGTTAACTGTGACCTTAATTGCCTTAACGACCGTTCCACAGGTGCATGTTCATTAATTGTTTATGGTTCATTGAACAAGCATGGGAAACAGTGTTTAAACCCTTTACAATGAAGATCTGTGAAGTTATTTGGATTTTTACGAATTATCTTTTTTTGCTGAGTTTATATACCTTTCATAATATTTCCCCTAATGTTATTAGCCTACCTCCTCTTTCTCTCTCTATTGTTGCTTAATTCCTTCCTCACTTTCAACAGTTAAATTAAATATGTTCTGTTGTCCTTATCTTAATCATTCTAATGTCATCCTTGAATAATAGGACTAGAATTAGATGCAGAAGGCTTTCCTTCACAAAGATTGAATGGTTATGGGTCTGAATAAATAACTGCTATAGCCTACCGCTATCGCTCATTTGCTCTTCTTTCAAACTACCCATGAGTTCTGTATTTAACATTAAGCAAAAAAGAGCTTGCGTCCCTCTTTGAATAGTCTATTGGTAAAAACAATTATAAAAACAGAATGTCCAGCAAGCTATTCTAGTCTAGCTTTTCCTGCATGGGACTCCAAGCATTTTCTAAGGCGAGGCCAGCGGAGCACAGTTGCTTGCATATTGCGCAAGAGACAGAGCCTGTAAGTTAGAAGCTTATTATGCATAACCCATCATTAATTCGCTAAATGTAAGGCTAATACTGCATTGAATGTATTACCAGATAAAGGCAGACTAGAACATCTATATATTGGGCTATATATCAATCTAGAACATGATTATCTGTTTTGGATGCAATTTGAATGGAGTTGATGGAGAGAGAGAAAGACTGTGAGGGAGTGCTCGCGCGTGCACTGATTTAAAACAATGACCTTGGAGGCTGTTTTAAAACTCTGCAGCTGCAATAAAAATAAAACATATTTACAATTAAAAAACAAGGTGACCCCCGAAAGCCAGATGGGTAAATTAGACGCGCATTCTGTCTTTATATTACTGTAGCATAGGCTATGCTGCAGCAAATGTAGGCCTACCAATCACCATAATGAGGTGATAGGTCTACATGCATTGTGAACTGTGCTCCATACTGAGATGGGCTGTCTGTCCCCACCCTGAGCGTTGATTCATCATGCAGAGGCTGTAGAGAAGCCAGATTTAGACATCGCATATAATTGAAAAGTTCCATTTCACGCTATGCTGTTCATATAAATAATGTATTAAAATTTACCGGTTTCTCGCAGTTATTTATCCCGGGAAAAGGGAGTGGTTTTGGGTGGTAAATCACGGTAAATCTCAGTAACCGGGTTCCCGCCATTCAACCCTAGTGGGAATGGATGGAGTAGAGTCCCATCAGAGGACCTGAGTGACTCACAAGCTGCTGCTCTCCGGAAGCGTATGATGCGCCTTAAACTAGAGGACGTCAAACACCAAATGATAGAGGACACTCAAGCTGACAAGGAGTATAGGTGCTTGGACACCCAAACACGACAAGCCTCAGAAGCACGTGAAACCATAGTCAAACAGCTAGAAAGACAGCGATGTCTACATCAAGCTGAAACGGATCTGGAGGAGGCTCAGATGATAGCAACCTTAGAAAGGAACCAACAGAAAAGTGGTGAATCTGACCCTGAGTGACAACAACAAACGGTTGAGCCTTACCCACACCATAGAGCTCATTGCCCTCTTCAACAGCGGGAGGAGGGGCCTACAGGAGCAGGCATATCACCACAACCTGTCATGTTGTCATTCTCCTCTCAATTAATCAATCAATCAAATGTATTTATAAAGACCTTTTTACATCAGCAGATGTCACAAAGTGCTTAACAGAAACCCAGCCTAAAACCCCAGACAGCAAGCAATGCAGATGTAGAAGCACGTTTCGAATCCTCTGCCAGTGAAGAGTCAGAATGTGGAGTTGCAGGTTCAAGATTGAGATCAGGATCAGGATGAGTTGGGGGTTCAAGATCTGGATGGAGCGCAGGATCAGTCACCATCCCCACAATCTCCCTCACCATCACCTTATAGGCCTCTTCCTACACTGGCCCGAAACCACCTCCTCGTCCACAGACTAGTGGGGTTCAAACCCAAACCCCACCTTCTCTTACGCCATGCCCTGCTCCAAAACCTCCTCAGCTTCCGCAGACCATTGGGGTCCAAACTCAAACCCCACCTCAGCCGGTGCTTCCAAGCAAGGTTCCGGACTCATCTCAGACTCCAATGATAACCAGTGGGGTCCAAATTGGTGACCTACCCTGCTTAGCTGGGTTCGAAACCCACATCAACCTTCTGGGCCACGCCCACCAGAAGAAGGCCAGGGGGCCCAGTCTGGCCCTAGCTCTGATCCACCAGCACAGCTATCCTCCCGGCCTTCCACTCAGCAACTGACAGAGGTGGAGCACCCTGACCCCTTTCTCTCACTATCACTGCCACAGCCAGACAATGGGGCCAACATGATGGAGCTCCTTGTTGCCTACGCTGATGGTATACCAAGACCTAAGTTGCCTTATTTCAAAAGTGGGAAAGAGAGCGATTTCATCCTCTTGAAGATGGTCCTAGACAGCCTCCTAGGTAACCATGGTCACCTCTCAGAGCAGTACAAGGTTCAAGTGCTCCTGGATCATCTGAAACTGCCAAGTGCACAGAAACTGGCGAAGTTATACATGTACAACACCAGGCCATACACCTCAGCTCTCAATGCCCTGAATGCCAAGTATGGACAGCCCCATCAGCTCATGCAGAGTGAAATTGGCAACATCCTCAATGTGTTACATGTGAGGGTAGAAGATGACACAGCCTTCCAAGAATTCACTCTCTCCATCCAATCCTTGATAGGCATGCTGTGGACATTGGAAGGTGACCAGGGCACTGTGCTCAAGTGTGGTTCACATGTGGACAGGTTGCTGGGTAAACTGCCACCTGCATACCGTGAGGGGTTTCAGTGCCCTGGTGGGTCAGAGTACCTGCTACACCACCTCGTTGAGCAACACAGCGGCAAATGCAGACTAGTGTTCAACTGCTCTTATCAGCACAACGGTCAGATCTTGAATGAATGCCTGCTACCAGGACCAACCCTTGGCCCTTCCCTGATCAGAGTGCTCCTCAGGTTAAGGCAACACACAGTGGCTATAAGCCACGATATCAAATACATGTTTCACCAGGTTTCCCTTCTCCCCTCCGACAGGTCACTCCTCAGGTTCATTTGGAGGGTTTTCGACCGAGAAGCAGAGCCCAGCACCTATGAATGACAGATCCTACCCTTTGAAACGATGTATAGTCCCTGCTGTGCCATCTATGCCCTCCAGAGACATGCTCGGGACCACTACGATGGCAACACGGATGTTCAGGAGTTGGTCAAGCACGCCTTCTATGTTGACAACTGTCTTCAAAGTCTACCCAAGAAGACAGAAGCAAGGACATTGGTGGACAGGCTGCGCTGCTGCCTCATAGCTGGGGGGTTCGAGGTCAGGTAATGGGTTAGTAACATACCCTCTGTTGTGGAACACCTTCTTCCAGAAGCGAGGTCAGAGAGCAGTGAGCTATGGCTCTCCCAGACCACCATTGATCCACAATAACCAACTCTGGGCCTGCACTGGAGCTGTCAGCCAGACACCCTTGGCTACAAACATGGACCTGTTCGGAGAGAAGAAGAACTGACCCTGAGGGTCATTTACAGAGTGCTGGCCAGCCAATATGATCCCTTAGGCTACATCCTCCCTTTCACAACCCGGGCGAAGGTTCTTGTACAGGACCTCTGGTGCATCAAGAGGGGCTGAGATGACCCCATACTGCCTGACTGCCTGATGGACAGATGGAAGACATGTGAAAGTGAGCTCTCAGACCTCTCCACCATAACCATGCCCAGATGCTATGTGCCCCAAAGGGCAGACAATCAGATGGTAGAACGTGAACTGCACAATTTCTGTAACTCATCAGAGCGAGCCTATGGGGCCTTAGCTTATCTCCGTACCCAGGACTCCCAAGGCCACATCTGTCTCCAAACAGTCATCTCACCCTCTCACCTGAGTTAAACCTGGCTCCTAGGGAAGAGGACCCTGCAAGGCCATTTTCTGTGGCGTTCAAACCAACTCCCCCTCCTCCTCAAGGGACAGAGGGGTCAGATCCTCATTGTATTGTTCCGACAGATGGCAAACCGTACCCCCTTCCTCCAACTGCAATTCAGGCACGCCGCCCTCCTCAAGAACCACCACCCATGGTGCTCCATGGGGGGGCAGTACCACTCCCCTTCATCATTTTCCTACCTGAGCAGACCCAGTCACTCCCAAATTGCTCCTCATGGGGCAGCGTGACAGCTCTCTGCCCCAAGCTATCTATGCTGACAGTGATCTTGTTGGTTGACGGCACTGGTGCCATAGCCAATCACGGCTGACAACTTCTGGGCCAACTTCAAAACTTACCTCAGACCGGGGGCCCGTCTGATTCACTTACCTGAGGTCAAGGATAACACAAATTAAACCAGGCCACTGGGAGAGCCTTTGTGGAGCAATAGCAAAACCAGCAGAGACTGCTTTTGGTGGCAACTGTAGAAAAGGCTCTAATTTTTCAGACACTTTTTAGTTAACTGTCCCTTTAATTGCAGGCATCTCTGAGCCATAGAGATGTATAGAGAGCACACCATATCAGTCCACAATGGTGCTGGCCATGTTATACATTGCTATGCTCTGAGCGCACCTGCCACCCATTCACTTGTTAAATACCTGAGTTACTTTGTCTTTCAGTTCAGTGCCAAACAATCCAGGCAGTTGTAAATAACCTCTCCAGCATTTCTGAAGTGTCCTGTTAGGGTAAAGGAGACGGAGCTGGCAAGAATAAGGGCTGTCCAGAATGTCTCCTATCCAGAGGTGGCGTTGAGAAGAGTGGAAGAAAGGTGTGAAGTTGAAGAAGTAATGGTAGTAGGAGTAGAAACACAAGATTATGTTCCTTGTCAACAGAGGGATCATGTTGCATGTTAATAAAGTGGACTTTGTAGCGTTTATTAATTTTGTTATTAACTGCACAGCGCAAACGGAGAGGAAATCTGAGAAAATAGGCATCATTGTGAGTGCAGCTGAGCATTTTCTGGGACTCAGGAACTTTTCTACAGAGGCATTACAAGGAATCCTGTCGATGAATGCTCTGTCCTCACAGGCACCTGAGCTTGTGTAGGGATTTGGTTCGAATGTGACCGAAGGAGTGGGTTGGTTGTTTTGATTTATTTTTGTATTATCCCAACAGGTGTAGTCTGCCATAAAACTTTAGCAAGAAGAACCTCTCCATCATTATCCATTTTATTTCTGATATCTGTTCATCCAATACCCAAATGTAGGTAACCCAAAATATTGTCTGCATTGTACTTTATTTTTCATGTTTTAATTTATGTGCATTTAGATGCACTGTTTATTAGTGGTAGAATGTTTTGATGTCACTGTGTATGGGTAGTAATGTTGGATATGCCTTAATATATTTTGTAAATGCTTCGGAGAGAATTATAATTATGGTTTGGCTACTGGCTCTCTGTGTGACGAGTACTGATTATACGAAGAGGCAGGACGCAGACGCAGGAATTAACAAGGTCAAGGTTTACTTAACAATGACAAAGACAAATAACAAAGAGAGTAAACGACACGAAGCTAAACAATCACACACAACATCATCCAGAACAGTCCAGGGCTAAATAGGGGTGGTGGTGAGATGATGAGGTGCAGGTGCGCTGGAGGTGATTAGGGTGCGTCGGGTTTCCATTCCAGTGTTGACGAGGTGGTGCGCTCAGACCGGTGGCTCAGTAGACCGGCGAATCAGAGCACCGAAGGGGAGCAACGGGAGGAGACACTGAGATTGTGTTAAAGTGTATGACAAGGAATATTATTATGTTGTAAAATATCCTAATGTATTTGTTTCTGTTTATTTGTAGCACATAAATCAATGAAATTAAGATGGATTATGTTTGATTGGAGAAAATAAATGGGACCTCAAGCCTCTCTCTCCCTATCCCTATCCTTGTCCTTTAACCAGGGCACCTGTATCATCTCCTACCTTCACCCAGTGCATTTAAAATAGGCAACCTGCCTTAACAGGTATGAATACTTTCTGAAGGCACTGTAAATATGGAGCCCAATTTTTTACAATCCTCTTTCTCCATGCAAACAAGAGCAATTCATTTGGATAACTCTCCCTAAATGTTAGGCCTACTGCTGCTAGGTAGCTCTCTCTCTGCTCTCTCCCTCCCCTCTGTCTGTCCTTGATTGCAGGAGTGAAGTCTGGTGTGCGGGAGTCAGGGTTCCAGCTGCAGCTCATTCACCATAATCACCTCAGCCTTTAAGACCCGGTCAAACTTACCACTCATCGTCAGATCATAGTCAAGACGACCATATATTTGGAACCTGACTCCTGCCTCCGCTTCACTCCTGCCACCACCATCCTGCTCTCCACTACCGGACCTCTCTTTTGGACTCACCACGGACACTAGGACATTACGGTACCACACCTGCCCTGACCTGGATCTGTTACCCTCCCTGTAACCTGGACTTGCTCTTCCCCTATTATTGGAAACCTGGACTATTGAACATTTTAAATAAACCTGTTAAACCTTCTCTGGCTTGGTGTACTTGTCTGCATTTGGGTTCTAATACTGGTAAATCATAACAGTATGATCTGACCAAACGATGAACCCAGCAGACAGTAGCTTGGATACCACCCCAGAGTGCACTCAAATTTGGACTGCCATAGCCAATCAGGGCATTTTACTTGGCCAACATGATACCCTGTTTAAGACGATTGCTGAGGACAGTCAGGTGCTGCTTAATCAGGTTCAATTACTCACCAATCAAGTGTCTGCCCTTACTACCCCTTCAGCCCAGATCAGAGAGCCTTTTGTTCCTGCTCCAGAGCGCTATGACGGGAACATGGGAACCTGTGGCGATTTTTTGACTCAATGCTCGTTAGTGTTTGAACAACAGCCCCCTCACCTACGCCTCAGAAAGAGCCCGTATTGCCTACCTTATCAACTCTACTAGCGGTTCCGCTCGTGCCTGGGGATCCGCGGTCTGGGAGAGTCAGTCGGACATTTGCAACGCTTTACGTTGCCTTCACCACTGAGATGAGGAAGGTTTTTGACCACCCCGCACGAGGCAAGGAGGCTGCGAAACGGTTGTTTTCTCTCGGCAGGGGGCTCGCAGTGTGGCGGAGATGGCAGTGGAGTTTCGGACTTTAGCAGCAGTGAGTGGTTGGAATGACGAGGCATTACAAGGAGTGTTCATCAATGCTTTGTCTGAGACTTTAAAAGATGAATTGGTGTCATATGATGAATCGCCTACGCTGGATAATCTTATTTCACTCACCATCAGGTTGGATAATCGGATTCGGGAGCGCCGCCGGAGAGGAGTGTTAGTTCCAAGCAACCTGTCTGTCATCAACAAACTCCTCCCCGCATCTTCCCCTACGGAGAAAGCCGTGTCTTCCCGAGTCGATACGAGGAGCACTGAACCCGAAGCCATGGAGGTGGGTCGTGCACGGTTGTCCTCAGAGGAGCGTGCACGTCGCATTCAGGCTCGGGTCTGCCTGTATTGTGGAGAAGCTGGTCATTTCGTTCCTTCCTGCCCAGTTCGTCCGGGAAAAAGGGGCCGGCTCATCATTAATGGGAGAAGTTTTGGTGAGCCGAGCAGCGGATTCTTCCTCTTCTCTCCCGCATTCTGCTCCAGGCATCCCTCCAGTGGCAGTTCCAGAATCTCTCTGTTAGTGCGCTGATTGACTCTGGTGCAGACGAAAGCTTTTGGATAGAGAGTGGGCTCAACAAATGGATTTGGAGACTGTTCCTATGGACTGTCCGCTGCAGGCTAAGGGTCTGAATGGACAATTGTTGACCCATATTACCCATCAGACTGTTCCTGTTTGTCTTAGAGTGTCGGGAAATCATCAGGAGAACATTCAATTCCATATTATCGACTGCCCACAGACCCCCTCTGGTCCTTGGTATCCCCTGGCTCATAAGACACAATCCACACATTGATTGGGTGACAGGTAGAATTGTTTCATGGAGCACATTTTGTCATGTGAATTGTTTGTGTTCTGCTCTGACTCCTGCCAGTACTGTGCCTCGACCTCCACTGGAGTCCATGGATCTTTCTAATGTTCCTGACGTGTATCATGACCTGGCATCCGTTTTCTGCAAACACAGAGCTACTTCTCTTCCTCCTCACCGGCCCCTTACGACTGTGCCATTGACCTCCAGCCAGGAGCCCCGCTCCCCAGCAGTCGCCTGTACAATCTCTCCCGGCCGGAGACGGAGGCTGTTGAGAACTACATTCGGGACTCCTTGGCGGCAGGTATTATGCGTCCTTCCTCGTCACCTGTAGGAGCGGGATTCTTTTTGTTGCTAAGAAGGATAAGACCCTCAGACCCTGTATTGATTACCGTGGACTTAACAACATCACCATTAAGAACAAGTATTCTCTGCCTTTGATTAATTCTGCTTTTCCCCTCCTTCATGGTGCTACCATCTTTACGAAACTGGATCTACGAAATGCGTATCACCTGGTGCGCATTCGTAAAGGTGATGAATGGAAGACTGCCTTCAACACACCCTTGGGACATTTTGAGTATCTGGTTATGCCTTTTGGGTTGTCTAATGCCCCTGCTGTTTTTCAGGCACTAGTCAATGATGTCCTTCGGGACATGTTGAATCGGTTTGTTTTTGTCTATCTGGATGATATCTTGATTTTCTCAGAGTCCTCCCAGGAACATGAACTGCATGTGCGCCAGGTGTTGCAAAGGTTGTTGGAGAACAAACTGTTTGTGAAGATGGAGAAATGTGAATTTCATGTGTCTGAGACCTCTTTTGGGTTACATCATCGCTCAGGGGGAGTTGCGGATGGACCCAGCTAAGATCTCTGCTGTCACGGACTGGCCAGCCCCTCTACCCGCAAAACAACTTCAACGATTTCTGGGGTTTGCGAACTTCTATAGGAGGTTCATCAAGGACTACAGCCGCATTAGCGCGCCACTCACCGCTCTCACCTCCATCTCACGACCGTTCGCTTGGAATGAAGGGGCCGAATCAGCGTTCGAAGAACTTAAACATCGCTTCGCCTCGGCTCCCATTCTGATGCAGCCGGACCCCCGACCGCCAGTTTGTCGTGGAGGTGGATGCATCCGACACTGGGGTAGGTGCGGTGTTGTCACAGCGTTCTCCTGAAGATAACAAACTGCATCCCTGTGCTTTTCTCTCAAGGAAACTTTCTCAGGCAGAGAGGAATTATGATGTTGGCAATCGTGAACTGCTCGCTGCTAAGCTGGCTCTCGAGGAGTGGCGACATTGGTTGGAGGGGCGGAACAACCCTTCATCGTTTGGACGGATCATAAGAATCTGGCTTACCTCCAGTCAGCGAAGCAGCTCAACCCCCGTCAAGCCAGGTGGGCACTATTTTTTGGGAGATTCAATTTTTCTCTGTCTTACCGTCCTGGGTCACGCAACGCCAAGCCTGACGCCCTGTCTCGTGTTCATTCGGCTGTTGATACTGGTAGTAACCCTGAACCCATTTTGCCTCCTACCTGCAGTATTGCGGTCGTCACATGTGACATCGAGGGGATTGTTAGACAGGCTCAACATCATCAAGCTGACCCTGGGAGGGGTCCTCCTAACCGGATGTTTGTCCCTGAGTCTGCTCGCTCCCAGGTACTTCCAGTGGGCTCACTCGTCTCCCCCTTACCTGTCACCCTGGAGTTTCGCGGACCCTTGACTTTGTGCGACGGAAGTTCTGGTGGGCCACGATGGAGGCGGACACTCGAGCCTTCATTGCTGCTTGTACGGTATGTGCACGAAGTAAGAACTCCACCCAGGCCAGCGCTGGTCATCTACGACCTCTACCTATACCCAGCCGGCCCTGGTCGCATATCGCTATGGATTTTGTCACTGGACTTCCCCCTCGTCTGGAAAGACTGTAATTCTTACGGTGATTGATCGTTTTTCTAAGTTCGCTCATTTTTTGGCCCTACCTAAACTGCCCACTGCCAGAGAGACGGCTGATATTTTGGTTGAACATGTGTTCCGCTCTCATGGTCTACCCACGGATATTGTCTCTGACAGGGGTCCCCAGTTTGTCTCCCAGGTGTGGAAAGCTTTCTGTAAAGCTTTGGGCATTACATCCAGCCTGTCCTCTGGATATCACCCCCAGACCAACGGGCAAGCCGAGAGAGCGAACCAGGAGATGGAGACCGCTCTTCGCTGTGTCACAGGGTCTAACCCTGGGTCATGGAGCTCCATGCTCCCCTGGGTGGAATATGCTCATAACACCTTGACTAACGCTTCCTCTGGTTTGTCTCCTTTTCTGTGTGCTCTGGGTTATCAACCTCCCCTGTTCCCTTCTCAAGAGAGGGAACTGGCGGTACCCTCGGTGCAGTCCCACATGCGCCGCTGCTTCAAGGTCTGGAGGAAGGCCAGGGTAGCTCTGTCCTGAGCTTCGGCGTACATGCAGAGGCAAGCCAACCGTCACCGGTCCCAGGCTCCCGGTTACTCTCCTGGTCAAGAGGTATGGCTGAAGTCACGGGACCTTCCATTGAAGGTGGAGTCTAAGAAGATGGCGCCTCGTTTTATAGGACCGTTCAAGATACTGTCTATTGTTAACCCCTGCGCGGTTAAGCTACAGCTTCCTGCCTCCCTACGGGTTCATTCCACCTTTCATGTTTCCCAGATTAAGCCTGTGTCGGTTAGCCCTCTGTGCCCGCCCTCTCATCCCCTCCTCCGCCCAGGATCGTGGGTGGGGGTCCGGTCTACACTGTCCGGCGACTTCTGGATGTTCGCCGCCGGGGTCGTGGTTTCCAGTACCTGGTGGATTGGGAGGGTTATGGTCCTGAGGAACGTTCCTGGGTGCCCAGGAGCTTCATTGTGGATCCTGCTCTGGTCCGAGAGTTTCATAGGTTACATCCCGATAAACCCCGTCGGCCGCCAGGTGGCGTCCGTAGAGGGGGTACTGTTAGGACTACTGCTGCTAGGTAGCTCTCTCTCTGCTCTCTCCCTCCCCTCTGTCTGTCCTTGATTGCAGGAGTGAAGTCTGGTGTGCGGGAGTCAGGGTTCCAGCTGCAGCTCATTCACCATAATCACCTCAGCCTTTAAGACCCGGTCAAACTTACCACTCATCGTCAGATCATAGTCAAGACGACCATATATTTGGAACCTAACTCCTGCCTCCGCTTCACTCCTGCCACCACCATCCTGCTCTCCACTACCGGACCTCTCTTTTGGACTCACCACGGACACTAGGACATTACGGTACCACACCTGCCCTGACCTGGATCTGTTACCCTCCCTGTAACCTGGACTTGCTCTTCCCCTATTATTGGAAACCTGGACTATTGAACATTTTAAATAAACCTGTTAAACCTTCTCTGGCTTGGTGTACTTGTCTGCATTTGGGTTCTAATACTGGTAAATCATAACACTAAACCTGTCTCATCCATTTGTTTTCCCTTTGAGGAGCAATCACCCCTTGTCTGCTTGTAATTTATGACCACAGTCAAATCCACCATGGTTCTACAGGGATGCTAAGGAAGACCTATACTCTGTGTTATTGTGAAGTGTTATGGTAAATGAGGAAAAATACACTTTTTAATGGGAACAGACAGGTAGTTTTCATGCTGGATTTCCATCCTTATGCCTTTTTTTGAGACACTAAAAAGATTGATTGTTGTGCGTTGCTCACTTGTGCATCCTCGATAAATCATATCCAAAATATGCAAATAGCTTATCAATCCGAACAGTTTTTAGACTGTGCATATCTACAGTTATGTTTTGTCTGGATTTCGGATGACATATTCAGCCTACAATTACCTAAGGACAGGCTGTGTTCATGTACAGTATCACTCCTGTACATTAAAGTGCATTGTCTCATCTGAACCTATAACCAAGTGGAAAAAAAGTTTTAAAATACTTCTGGGCATATTTTTCCATTAGTAATAAGCCATAACTAGTCTATATGCATTAGTGCACCTTAGTTTTAGAACCACATACAGTTGTCTGGAAAGACGAGGGTGAAACATTGTGTACCATCACAAGGAATCCTTACGCAAGGTGCCATATGATGAACACATGAGTGCTGCCCCACAAAGTAGGAGATTTTAAGATAACTTTTCTCCTCTCACAGCCTTGTCCTGTCAGACTAGGATAACTAACACCCTGTTTGGAGAATACCTAATGTTCCAAATTATCCATGTAGAGAGTTGGACCGAGACTGCATTGGAACCATGACAGTGTTAAGGACAGGGACATTGTCGCACGTCAGATGGTGTCACTCCTTTGCGATGCTCGTCCCTCAACCGATATAAAGACAGTACCACAGAACAATGAGCCAGATATTTCCCCGGATGTAGAAGTGTGAAGCATCCAGTTGGCCTTTCCACTCACTACCAAATATGGGGATGAGAGGAAGCCCAGTGGCCGGCAGTCGGAGGAGATGGCTTTTGGCCGACATTCTACTACACTGAACAAAAATATAAACGCAACATGTAAAGTGTTGGTCCCATGTTTCATAAGCTGAAATAAAAGATCCCAGAAGTGTTCGAAACGCACAACAAGCTTATCTCAAATTTTGTGCAGAAATTTGTTTACATCCCTGTTAGTGAGCATTTCTCCTTTGCCAAGATAATCCATCCACCTGACAGGAGTGGAATATCAAGAAGCTGATTAAACAGCATGATCATTACACAGGTGCACCTTGTGCTGGGGCCAGTAAAAGGCCACTCTAAAATGTGCAGTTTTGTCACACAACACAATGCCACAGATGTCTCAAGTTTTGAGGGAGCGTGCAATTGACATGTTGACTGCAGGAATGTCCACCAGAGCTGTTGACAGAGAATGTTATGTTCATTTCTCTACCATAAGCTCCCTCCAACGTCGTTTTAGAGAATTTGGCAGTACGTCCAATCGGCCTCACAACCGCAGACCACGTGTATGGCGTTGTGTGGGCAAGCGGTTTGCTGATGTCAATGTTGTGAACATAGTGCCCCATGGTGGGGTTATGGTATGGGCAGGCATAAGCTACGGACAACGAATACAATTGCATTTTATCTATGGCAATTTGAATGCATAGAGAAACCGGGACCAGATCCTGAGGCCCATTGTCGTGCAATTCATCCGCCGCAATCACCTCATGTTTCAGCATGATAACGCACAGCCCCATGTCGCAAGGATCTGTACACAATTCCTGGAAGCTGAAAATGTCCCAGTTCTTCCATGGCCTGCATACTCACCAGACATGTCACCCATTGAGCATGTTTGGGATACTATGGTTCAACATGTACGACAGCGTGTTCCAGTTCCCGCCAATATCCAGCAACTTCGCACAGCCATTGAAGAGGAGTGGGACAACATTCCACAGGCCACAATCAACAGCCTGATCAACTCTATGTGAAATCCACAAGGAGTCGCTAGAGCGCGATGAGCCAACTAAAGCCCCCCCGGCCAAACCCTCCCCTAACCCGGACGACACTGGGCCAATTGTGCGCCGCCCTATGGGAGTCCCAGTCATGGCCGGTTGTGACACAGCCTGGGATCGAACCCGGGTCTGTAGTGACCCCTCAAGCACTGCGATGCAGTGCCTTAGATCGTTGCGCCACTCGGGAGGCCCCCCTTACCTTTTTTTAAGGTATCTGTGACCAACCGATGCATATCTGTATTCCCAGTCATGTGAAATCCATAGATTAGGGCCTAATGAATGTATTTCCATTGACTGATTTCCTTATATGAATTGTAACTCTTATATGAATTGTAAAATCTTTCAAATTGTTGCATGTTGGATTTTTATATTTTTGTTAAGTATATATTTTTTATTATAATTTTCTCATCAATGAAACATTTGATCTCAATACAGTTTTCTGTTCCCAAAACTATACTGAATAAAAAAATAAATGCAACATGTAAAGTGTTCTTCCCATGTTTCATGAGATGAAATAAATGATCCCAGAAATTTTCCATACGCACAAAAAGCTTTTCTCTCAAATTCTGTGCACAAATCAAATTTGTTTACATCCCTGTTAGTGAACATTTCTCCTTTGCCAAGATATTCCATCCACCTGAGAGTTGTGGCATATCAAGAAGCTGATTAAACAGCATGATCATTACAGGTGCACCTTATGCTGGGGACAATAAAAGGCCACTCTAAAATGTGCAGTTTTGTCACACAACACAAAGCTACAGATGTCTCAAGTTTTGAGGGAGCATGCAATTGGCATGCTGACTGCAGGAATGTCCACTAGAGCTGTTGCCAGAGAATTTAATGTTAATTTTGCCACAATCGCATTTTATCGATGGCAATTTGAATGCACAAAAATACCGTGACGAAGTCCTGAGGCCCATCTGTGACCAACAGATGCATATCTGCATTCCCATTCATGTGAAATCCATAGATTAGGGCTTAATGAATTTATTTCAAATGACTGATTTCCTCATATAAACTGTAACACAGTAAAATCTTTGAAATTGTTGCATGTTTTATATTTTTGTTCAGTAGAATCTGTTACAAATAGATTGGGCAAAGTTTTGTAGATTTAAAAAATTGCGTTTAGAAGGAGTGCAAGGGCGAATTGAGTTATTGCACATGCGCACTTCAGAGTAGGCATTCCCTAACGGAAATATGCAAATACATGCTAGAATGCGCCAATATGATCTCACTAGCTCGTGCTTGGCTCTGCCCCCCTCCTTGCTTGTTCTGTCCACTGTTTCTCCAAAAGAAAACACAGATCACACTTGTAGGCGATGTCATGGCGACATTGCCTAGCTAAGCTTTGACAAATGAAAACGTGTCAGTTTGTCACTTTCATGAGGTTTGAGTAATAACATGTTCAACTAAAGACATTGGCTTGAATCTAGATTGTGCCTTTAACAACTAAGAATTGTTCACTTCTCTCATTGACTTCTCAAACCCCAAACCCTGGCCTGGTCTGCTTGGTCTGTTTCGCAAGCGTTGCCTCTGGGTTTGTCTCTGGGTTTAGAAACTCTGTGACCGATCTGTCTTGTAGGACGTGGAAATAGTATAAAAATTTGCTATTGAGCATCCCCCATTCTAAAATGAATACATAGTTACCAATTTTTTATATCACTGAGCTCTCTAGTGATTTTATAGTTTGCAATTGTGAGAAAATTAAAACAAGCCATCTCCTGCACAGATTCTGTGCAAGGACGTTCTGTGCAAGGACGTTGATCAGCTGTGTAGCTAACTAGTTAGCTACCTCTTCCGTCACTGACCTAAAAAGCTTGCTTAGCCTGTTTAAATGACCCTGAAGATGTAGACATGCAGTTAGTTATAAAAATATTTGGACCTACTTTCGAGCTATCCCATTACCCTTTGCGAGATGCAAGACAGATCAACGCGCTATCTGACGTAAGACAATGGGACAGGGACTCTGCTCCCCTACCTCAGGAAAGGGACTGTATTCCAATATGCAACCTTATTACACCTGCTGTAAATATAAGATACTATAACATGGTATTAATTTTAAAAGCCATATGAATTCTTAGTTTCACAAACTGCGCTCTATGGAACAGGATTTTCACAAGGAGTGACATTGAGGTCACAGGGGTCACTGTGGCAGTGACAGCGTCTGCATCCCAACAAATATTAATTTAAACTTCTATAGCACTTTTCATAATAGAAAACGCAAAGTCCTTCACAAGCAGAAACAAACAAGCAATATATCCAATAGAGGCCAAGTCTTTGAATGCCTCTGCAGATGGAGAGGGTCAGTTCATAGCTTGAGCAGAGGCAGCTGGTCAGAGGATGGTAAATTATGGTGATGGAGTCTGCTGATGATTTTCTGGGAACCAGCCTGAGTCTTATAGCCACTGGACTTCTCCTCTTCCACTCTGTGTAGCACCCACTTGGGTGATGCCTCAGCAGCTTTGGGCACCAGAATGCTATCCACACAAAGTTCCGAATAGTAGCCAGTGGTCCTCTCTACGAGCCCTCTGCCTCAGTACTGCTGGATTCCTCTATCTCCCATTCCTTTCACGCTTCAAGCAACTCCTCACATTATGTTTTCAAAAGATCAGGAACTGGCAGCCAGGTGAAATAAAAAACTGGGTACTGTTTCCAGATGCATTTGTAATAATGTATTACATTTGTAAAGCACTTTTCATTATACAGAATAATCTCAAAGTGCATTATTAGCATTTCAGTTATGCATTTTTTCAAACAAAAACATTAGCCAGTTAGCTAGCTAGCCAAGCCAAGAGTTGACCTATCAGTCAATCTGCAAATCTGTGGCTCAAAACCAGCAGATATATGCAATAAAACTCAATGTTTTTGTAACCAACATTTTTGTTTTCGATAACATTTACATTTAAGTCATTTAGCAGACGCTCTTATCCAGAGCGACTTACAAATTGATGCATTCAACTTAGGATAGCCAGTGGGACAACCTTTTTTTATGGGGGGTAGAAGGATTACTGTTATACTATTCCAGGTATTCCTTAAAGAGGTAGGGTTTCAAGTGTCTCCGGAAGGTGGTCAGTGACTCCGCTGTCCTGGCGTCGTGGGGGAGCTTGTTTATAACAAGAAAAACCAAATGGCACCATATCCCCTATACAGTGCACTACTTTTGACCAGAGCTTGTACACTAGTATACTATATAGGAAATAAGGTGCCATTTGGAACTCATCCAGCTTGTTTGAGGCTCTCGGGCAGCCCTAATCTTTATGCAGAGAACACACCTAGGTGACAGCATTGATTAACTGAATACACACAGGCTGGGATTTCAGCAGGAACGCTGGGGAAACTATTCAACAGTTAGGACTACCTGAAACCTGTTATTATGGAGAGGTATTTAGTATTATTTAATGTCTTGGTTCAGTTATAGCTAGGTTAACCACTCACCAGATATGGAATCTTTAAAGCTAGAATCCTTAAAGCTGGAATCCTTAATGGTGAAACAGACATGTTCGTTTGCGATATTACGACAACAAACACTTTTTTTACCCTTCGGACATCAGTGCACGTGCGATAGAAGGGCACTATGTACTGCAAAAATGTTTTACCATGCTGCGCAACGCTCCTCAGCTCTGCCCGCAACAAAACAATAACAACATTGGTAGGGCGGCCAGTGTCGCTGCTGATTCCATATTTTATTGCAACAATAACAAAGCATCTACCCACCTCTGTTTTGGTTAAAAGCTGAAGGACGGGCCTCGAGAAATGTAACCACTCTCAATTCATAGATAGGGCTATAGATGCAAGGACTGACCATCCCATGATGTAATTTTTAAAAATAGTTTTATCCATGTTTTGAGGCTATACAGTGTTTGTTTACATTTACTTTGTTTACAAACATTTGAGTAAAACAAGCTTATATTTTGGGTTCGGATGGGGTACGACAGTTAAACTAAGCTCATGAAGCATTTACAGGTTATATTCTAATGGGTATATATAATTAATTTTAGTCCAAAAATGGATGTAGCACCTAAGGATTCTAGCTTTAAACTGATTTCATGTCATAGCAAGGCAATGGCAGAGTTATGAACAGTTCTAAGTACAAAGAGAATTTTAGCACCATCATGTGGTAAGGATGGTAAGTTACACCTTGGAAGAATGAGGTTGAAATGACTTATTGCTTTGCAATATTATAACTTTAAAGAGCAACTGCCTTTAAAAACCAACTAAGCCCTTTGAAAACGGCCCGATACGAGTCAAACAGTCATTCTAGTGTCAAAATTGACTACAAATTGAAAATATGATTAATTTGGTCATAAAGTCAGTCTTCTCTAAAACGGAGTTTGGAACATCCGTGCGTCACAACAGGTAAATGAAGGTTGGGTTTTGATTTGAAGATGTGCATTTGCCCTCTGGGATGGGATGAAAAGCTGCGTTGATTGCTCTCTATCCAATAGCACAGTGAGACAGACCTGACCAGCAGGCCAACTTTGTTTACATAAGACAACACCTCATACATTTTTTTACTTAAGAAACACTGCACCAAACACCTTAGTTAGATGTAAAATTGCGCAACTAAAACATCCTTTGCAAAAATGTCAAAATGAATTAGATCTCTTGAGTTATCTTAGATTCATTCAGGGGATTTTGAGGAAGTGAAATAGTCTTCCGCTTCTAGTGTCTCATGGGGGATAAACATTAACCAAACGCGGAATCAGTCAGGAAGACTGAAATCGCATATATTTTAATTTTTTACTTTTTACACCTTTTTCGTGATATTGGTAGTTCCAGTCTTGTCCCATCACTGCAACTCCCGTACGGACTCTGGAGAGGCAAAGGTCGAGAGCCATGCGTCCTCCGAAACATGACCCTGCCAAGCCGCACTGCTTCTTGACACACTGCTCTCTTAACCCGGAAGCCAGCCTCACCATACAATTGGCGACCGTGCCACAGGAGTCACTAGAGCGCGATGAGACAAGGCCATCCCGGCCGGCCTAACCCGGACGCTGGGGCAATTATGTGTCGCCTCATGGGTCTCCCGGTCGCGGCCGGCTGCGACACAGCCCGGGATCGAACCCAGATCTGTAGTGACACCTCAAGCACTTAGACCGCTGCGCCACTCGGGAGGCCCGTTGAAATCGCGTTTTTCTAATGAGCAACAGAAAAAACGTGCCAATCGGAGTGTTCAGTGGCTCTTTAAAACAATTTATTAGAAAACAGAATATATCAGAGGATTTAGTGTCTCTTGACCAAAACTGTTGGTAACATGTTATCAAATAATTCAAAATGATAATTAAAATTAGCTATTCAAAACAAGGGATGGCACACAATGTTACTGTATATTCATATTATGTATACTGAGTGGAGGCCCACCCACTTGGGAGCCAGGCCCAGCCAATCAGAATTAGTTTTTCCCCACAAAAGGGCTTTATTACAGACAGAAATACTCCTCAATTTCATCAGCTGTCCAGGTGGCTGGTCTCAGACGATCCCGAAGGTGAAGAAGCCGGATGTGGAGGTCCTGGTCTGGCGCGGTTACACTTGGTCTGCAGTAGTGAGGTAGGTTGGACGTACTGTCAAATTCTCTAAAACGACATTGGAGGCGGCTTATGGTAGAGAAATAAATATTCAATTATCTGGAAACAGGTCTGGTGGACATTCCTGCAGTCAGCATGACAATTGCATACTCCCTCAAAACTTGAGACATCTGTGGCATTGTGTTGTGACAAAACTGCACATTTTAGTGGCCTTTTATTGTCCCCAGCACAAGTTGCACCTGTGTAATGACCATGCTGTTTAATCAGCTTCTTGATATGTCACACCTGTCAGGTGGATGGATCATCTTGGCAAAGGAGAAATGCTCTCTAACAGGGATGTAAACAAATTTGTGCAGAAAATTTGAGAGAAGCTTTGTGTTTATGGAACATTTCTGGGATATTTTATTTCAGCTCATGAAACATGGGACCAGCACTTTACATGTTGCGTTTATATTTTTGTTCAGTGTAGATTCTCACCACAGATTAATTAAAACAAACGTATAAAAAACATGAAATATGTATCAAACATGACATTCAATTAACCTTACAATAAACAAATTAAAGGAAATAATCTTGTTTTTCTGATCAAGTGTACACTTTCATACAGGTTATGACCTACAAGTACAATCAGACATTTTTTTAAACATAAAATACACTGCTCAAAAAACGAAAGGGAACACTAAAATAACACATCCTAGATCTGAATGAATGATCTTATTAAATACTTTTTTCTTTACATAGTTGAATGTGCTGACAACAAAATCACACAAAAATTATCAATGGAAATCAAATGTATCAACCATGGAGGTCTGGATTTGGAGTCACCCTCAAAATTAAAGTGGAAAACCACACTACAGGCTGATCCAACTTTGATGTAATGTCCTTAAAACAAGTCAAAATTAGGCTCAGTAGTGTGTGTGTCCTCCACGTGCCTGTATGACCTCCCAACAACGCCTGGGCATGCTCCTGATGAGGTGGCAGATGGTCTCCTGAGGGATCTCCTCCCAGACCTGGACTAAAGCATCCGCCAACTCCTGGACAGTCTGTGGTGCAACGTGGCGTTGGTGGATGGAGAGAGACATGATGTCCCAGATGTGCTCAATTGGATTCAGGTCTGGGGAACGGGCGGGCCAGTCCATAGCATCAATGCCTTCCTCTTGCAGGAACTGCTGACACACTCCAGCCACATCAGGTCTAGCATTGTCTTGCATTAGGAGGAACCCAGGGCCAACCGCACCAGCATATGGTCTCACAAGGGGTCTGAGGATCTCATCTCGGTACCTAATGGCAGTCAGGCTACCTCTGGCGAGCACATGGAGGGCTGTGCGGCCCCCCAAAGAAATGCCACCCCACACCATGACTGACCCACCGCCAAACCGGTCATGCTGGAGGATGTTGCAGGCAGCAGAACGTTCTCCACGGCGTCTCCAGACTCTGTCACGTTTGTCACATGTGCTCAGTGTGAACCTGCTTTCATCTGTGAAGAGCACAGGGCGCCAGTGGCAAATTTGCCAATCTTGGTGTTCTCTGGCAAATGCCAAACGTCCTGCACGGTGTTGGGCTGTAAGCACAACCCCCACCTGTGGACGTCGGGCCCTCATACCACCCTCATGGAGTCTATTTCTGACCATTTGAGCAGACACATGCACATTTGTGGCCTGCTGGAGGTCATTTTGCAGGGCTCTGGCAGTGCTCCTCCTGCTCCTCCTTGCACAAAGGCGGAGGTAGCAGTCCTGCTGCTGGGTTGTTGCCCTCCTACGGCCTCCTCCATGTCTCCTGATGTACTGGCCTGTCTCCTGGTAGCGCCTCCATGCTCTGGACACTACGCTGACAGACACAGCAAACCTTCTTGCCACAGCTCGCATTGATGTGCCATCCTGGATGAGCTGCACTACCTGAGCCACTTGTGTGGGTTGTAGACTCCGTCTCATGCTACCACTAGAGTGAAAGCACCGCCAGCATTCAAAAGTGACCAAAACATCAGCCAGGAAGCATAGGAACTGAGAAGTGGTCTGTGGTCACCACCTGCAGAACCACTTCTTTATTGGGGGTGTCTTGCTAATTGCCTATAATTTCCACCTGTTGTCTATTCCATTTGCACAACAGCATGTGAAATGTATTGTCAATCAGTGTTGCTTCCTAAGTGGACAGTTTGATTTCACAGAAGTGTGATTGACTTGGAGTTACATTGTGTTGTTTAAGTGTTACCTTTATTTTTTTGAGCAGTGTATTTTACAAAGTGATTAAAACAAGTAATTATCAACAAGCACCTGTACAATTCCGGTCTCACCTAATAATTCCAGTGTCAAAACGTTTCAGTCATTGATCCATAAAAGAGGCATGTTACAGAGCGAGAAAGGAGGTGGCACATTCCAACACCTCTGATCCATCATTAAATCAATATAAGACTACTGCAGTGTGGAGAGCAAGCAGTCTGTCCGTTTATTCAATTCCAGTTCCTATTGCACAAGAACAGCATCCCCACTATGACATACATAGACATTAGGTGAATGCACAATAAGATTTACTCTCCAAATCCTCCCCCAAATCCAAGTCTGTCCAGTTGAATCATATCTTTCTGTGAAAATATTCTATCAACATTATTCTGTCATTCCTATGTATTCATGAGTGTTCAGTGATAATAGTGCCCTCTCTCACCATGCTTCAGAGTGGATAAAGTAAAACAAACAAAATACCCCTGATGAATACTTGGCAGCCAAGCAGTGGAAGAAGGCCTTCTATGCGGAGTGAATGCAGAACTAGTTCGCCAATCTAGATCCATCAGGCTTACCGGAGAACAGCTGTTGTTGTGCAAGCCCAACCGGGCCATGGACTGGGTTTGTGACTTCGTCAAGAGCATCTAGTGAGTTTAGCTGGATCTGAGATGTCAGCCTCAGTATCACCCATTTAAAAGTGCATTAAGTTGACAAACAAAATTTGAACTAGTGGGAGTCTCACAAACTACAGTTACAACAGAGGATTACCCGTCATAGTCATGTTGGACTTTCTTTAATGACAATACATGAGCAGCCAAATAAAACCTCCACAAACTTTTCCGATCAAACCGTTTATGGTCCCACATGTTCGACCACATAATATAATCCTAATAAATAGATATTCAACCATAATGTGATCAGGGAGAGGGCAGTTCAACTATGCTAAAAGCAATGCTACCGGTATGCTAGATACAAACTGTTGGGAGTATAAAATTGCATTTATCTTTGGTATTTGATTATATTACTTGTGGCAGAGTGGACATACCGTACTTTCCTCTGCTGACCCATGAGCAGAGCATAATTGATCCCTCTATATAGTACACTACTGGTAACGGTTGCCGTCATCGTAGGAGGTCACATCCAGGTCAAAGAAGTCCTCTAGCTTCCACTGTAGGGTCTCGAAGGTGGGTCTGTCCATCTCATTCTCCTTCCAGCAGTCAGACATGATCTCATACATCATCATGGGACAGCGTGGTGGGTTGGGCATCCTGTAGCCTGTGGGCAGACGCTGGACCACCTGGTAGTTGGTCATGGCTGGAACAATAACAGAGGGGATTATAGTTTTGATCTCACACAGTAACACAATCTAACCTGCTGCTGTGCGTTTAGTGTGGATAAACTATGAATGTTCCCTTGTGTGCCAGGTGTATTTTTAACTGTTGACTGTAGGGCATGCTACTCATACAATATTCCTACCCCGCCTGCTTACATTATTATACACTCAAACATTCCACGGTATTAAATAACAGGATTAACACTGACTGATTACACCAGCTTTATTTTCTATAGAGTAATACATTAAACATGCATGTAAAAGTCTTACTTGGATAGGGCATTCCGCCGAAGGTCATGATCTCATATAGCAGAATGCCGAAAGACCACACGTCAGACTTGATGGTGAACTTGCTGCTGTGGATGGCCTCCGGGGCGGTCCATTTCACAGGGAATTTAGTGCCCTCTTTAGCTTCGTACACATTCTCATTCTCCATCTAAAACACCAGAAAACAACAGGAATCAAATCTGACTCCTCAATACTTTAAAGAGCAGAATAAATAATTTTAGTGGGCCTCCAACAGTTTGATTTCATGTCTTAGAAAGAGAAATGGAGACTGGTCTTGATAAAGGCCTTGGCGCAGAAATTTTGACAAACAGTCCCAACTATATCCTCTTTTCTTGTTTTTCTTACAAAAAGATAAAGAGATACCCACCATGAAGACTCTGGCGAGGCCAAAGTCAGCCACCTTGCAAATGTTGTTCTCTCCCACCAGAACGTTCCGGGCCGCCAGGTCTCTGTGGATGTAGTTCTGCAGCTCCAGGTAAGCCATCCCAGCAGCCACCTGGGCCGCCATCTCTAGCTGGTCTGAGATGACCAGCTCCGTACCCTTGTCCTCTGTGGAGGAGGAGAGAAATAAAGTACCATGGTGAGAGAACTGATATTTCATTCTAATGAGTGCTTAAGTAAAATGTTATAGTACAATTTTCAGAATAACAGTCTGCATGCAAAAGTATGACTATGCGATTCCTTGTAAAAGTTTCTGAAGTTTAGAGTTCCCCCCCCAAAAAATTGCTAGTAATGGCTGAATGTCTGAATTTGAGCCAGTGTATAAGGGCATCTAGTGAAATATAGCGGTCTCGGGGCAACCAACATCAATTTCACATGGCCGCTCCATGAGGTGACCATCACTCTAACAGGCAATGACACTGCATATTTCACACTATGGCACAGCATCTCTCATGGGGAGTAAAACTCAAGGAGTGCTGGCAGTCACCAGGGAGTCGACAACATCAGATAATCTTAAATATACAGAGCATTCAGAAAGTATTCAGACCCCTTGACTTTTTCCACATTGTTACGTTACAGCCTTATTCTAAAATTGATTACATAGTTTTTTTCCCCCTCATCAATCTACACACAATACCCCATAATTATGAAGCAAAAACAGTTTATTTATGCAAATGTATAAAGAATAACAACAAATATCACATTTACATAAGTATTCAGACCCTTTACTTAGTACTTTGTTGAAGCACCTTTGGCAGCAATTACAGCCTTGAGTCTTCTTGGGTATGACGCTACAGGCTTGGCACACCTGTATTTGGGGAGTTTCTCCCATTCTTCTCTGCAGATCCTCTCAAGCTGTCAGGTTGGATGGGGAGCGTCACTGCACAGCTATTTTCAGGTCTCTCCTGAAAATGTTCGATTGGGTTCATGTCCGGGCTCTGGCTGGGCCACTCAAGGACATTCAGAGACTTGTCCCAAAGCCACTCCTGCGTTGTCTTGGCTGTGTGCTTAGGGTCGTTGTCCTGTTGGAAGGTGAACCTTCGCCTCAGTCTGAGATCCTGAGCAGGTTGTCATCAAGGATCTCTCTGTACTTTGCTCCGTTCATCTTTCCCTCGATCCTGACTAGTCTCCCAGTCCCTGCCATTGAAAGACATCCCCACAGCATGTTGTTGCCACCACCATGCTTCACCGTAGGGATGGTGCCAGGTTTCCTCCAGATTTGACACTTGGCATTCAGGCCAAGGAGTTCAATCTTGGTTTCATCAGACCAGCGAATCTTGTTTCTCATGGTCTGAGAGTCTTTAGGTGCCTTTTGGCAAACGCCAAGTGGGCTGTCATGTGCCTTTTACTAAGGAGTGGCTTCCGTCTGGCCACTCTACCATAAAGACCTGATTGGTGGAGTGCTGCAGAGATGGTTGTCCTTCTGGAAGGTTCTCCCATCTCCACAGAGGAACTCTGGAGCTCTTTCAGAGTGACCATCGGGTTCTTGGTCACCTCCCTGACCAAGGCCCTTCTCACCCGATTGCTCAGTTTGGCCAGGCGGCAAGCTCTAGGAAGAGTCTTGGTGGTTCCAAACTTCTTCCATTTAAGAATGATGGAGGCCACTGTGTTCTTGGGGACCTTCAATGCTGCAGACATTTGTTGGTACCCTTCCCCAGATCTGTGCATCGACACAATCCTGTCTCGGAGCTCTACGGACAATTCCTTCGACCTCATGGCTTGGTTTTTGCTCTGACATGCACTGTCAACTGTGGGACCTTATATAGACAGGTGTGTGCCTTTCCAAATCATGTCCAATCAATTGAATTTACCACAGGTGGACTCCAATCAAGTTGTAGAAACATCACAAGGATGATCAATGGAAACAGGATGCACCTGAACTCAATTTCAAGTCTCATAGCAAAGAGTCTGTTTTTCATTTTTTATAAATTTGCAAAAATTTCTAAATACCTGTTTTCGCTTTATCATTATGGGGTATTGTGTGTAGATTGATGAAGATATCTATTAATTTAATCCATTTTAAAATAAGGCTGTAACATAACAAAATGTAGAAAAAGTCAAGGGGTCTGAATACTTTCTGAAAGCACTGTAGATGAAATTCAATATACTCATTTAGAGCAATGATGAAATGCACGTGATTACGTAGCAATAGTGTTGAATACCATTATAATCACAATCATGCTTAAAAAAGGTAAGCATTTTGTGGTGTAGCATAGCTAAAAAAGAAAGATGGTACAATACAGGTTGCTTGGATGATCTCCTTCCCATTTTACACGTGTTGCTAGTCCATGGCATAGCACGTCAGCCATACATGGTTCTATGGTCATTGGCACATTTAATTATGTTCACACACATGCGAGCAAGCTGCGAGCGAGCACACACACACACACACACACACACACGTACACACACAAAATTATTCATAGAATGAGTCATATTAATCTGGTTGGCATAAAGGAAATTAAACAGTTATTCCATGATGCTGTTCTATTGCGGTCATAACAGCTCTGGGATAAAAGCCGGAGGTTGTTTGTTCCAGCCCACTCCCTAAACCACATCATCCCTCTGTACTTGAGCTGTGCAGTAAATAATTATATATATATATATATTTTTTTTTTTCCAGGACAGTCAGCCTGACCTCAAGTACAGTGGGGAAAAAAAGTATTTAGTCAGCCACCAATTGTGCAAGTTCTCCCACTTAAAAAGATGAGAGAGGCCTGTAATTTTCATCATAGGTACACGTCAACTATGACAGACAAAATTAGGAAAAAAATTCCAGAAAATCACATTGTAGGCTTTTTAATGAATTTATTTGCAAATTATGGTGGAAAATAAGTATTTGGTCAATAACAAAAGTTTCTCAATACTTTGTTATATACCCTTTGTTGGCAATGACACAGGTCAAACGTTTTCTGTAAGTCTTCACAAGGTTTTCACACACTGTTGCTGGTATTTTGGCCCATTCCTCCATGCAGATCTCCTCTAGAGCAGTGATGTTTTGGGGCTGTCGCTGGGCAACACAGACTTTCAACTCCCCTCCAAAGATTTTCTATGGGGTTGAGATCTGGAGACTGGCTAGGCCACTCCTTCGTTGCCCGGGCGGTGTGTTTGGGATCATTGTCATGCTGAAAGACCCAGCCACGTTTCATCTTCAATGCCCTTGCTGATGGAAGGAGGTTTTCACTCAAAATCTCACGATACATGGCCCCATTCATTCTTTCCTTTACACGGATCAGTCGTCCTGGTCCCTTTGCAGAAAAACAGCCCCAAAGCATGATGTTTCCACCCCCATGCTTCACAGTAGGTATGGTGTTCTTTGGATGCAACTCAGCATTCTTTTTCCTCCAAACACGACGAGTTGAGTTTTTACCAAAAAGTTATATTTATTTTGGTTTCATCTGACCATATGACATTCTCCCAATCCTCTTCTGGATCATCCAAATGCACTCTAGCAAACTTCAGACGGGCCTGGACATGTACTGGCTTAAGCAGGGGGACACGTCTGGCACTGCAGGATTTGAGTCCCTGGCGGCGTAGTGTGTTACTGATGGTAGGCTTTGTTACTTTGGTCCCAGCTCTCTGCAGGTCATTCACTAGGTCCCCCCGTGTGGTTCTGGGATTTTTGCTCACCGTTCTTGTGATCATTTTGACCCCACGGGGTGAGATCTTGCGTGGAGCCCCAGATCGAGGGAGATTATCAGTGGTCTTGTATGTCTTCCATTTCCTAATAATTGCTCCCACAGTTGATTTCTTCAAACCAAGCTGCTTACCTATTGCAGATTCAGTCTTCCCAGCCTGGTGCAGGTCTACAATTTTGTTTCTGGTGTCCTTTGTGGTTCTCAGTAGCTCAGCTGGTAGAGCACGGCGCTTGTAACGCCAAGGTAGTGGGTTCGATCCCCGGGACCACCCATACACACACAAAAAAAAATTATGCACGCATGACTGTAAGTCGCTTTGGATAAAAGCGTCTGCTAAATGGCATATTATTATTATTATTATGACTTTGACAGCTCTTTGATCTTGGCCATAGTGGAGTTTGGAGTGTGACTGTTTGAGGTTGTGGACAGGTGTCTTTTATACTGATATCAAGTTCAAACAGGTGCCATTAATACAGGTAACGAGTGGAGGACAGAGGAGCCTCTTAAAGAAGAAGTTAAAGGTCTGTGAGAGCCAGAAATCTTGCTTGTTTGTAGGTGACCAAATACTTATTTTCCACCATTTTTTGCAAATAAATTCATAAAAAATTCCTACAATGTGATTTTCTGGATTTTATTTTCTCAATTTGTCTGTCATAGTTGACGTGTACTTATGATGAGAATTACAGGGCTCTCTCATCTTTTTAAGTGGGAGAACTTGCACAATTGGTGGCTGACTAAATACTTTTTTCCCCCACTGTACATTAAGATCTCTCCTTCAGTCAGACTTTGATCCCTTCTCCCTTAAAGGAAAATTCCACCCAAAAACGTTTGCTATTTGTTTCATTAGTCCATTGTTGATATAGTCCCAAAATGTCTTGCATGTCAGCAATACATTTTTTAAGATACTGTTAGCAGTTGATGTTATTCTTCAATAACACAGACCCCAAAGAAAATCAGGGGGAGAAAAATATAATTTATTCAAAGAGAACAAATCATAGTTGTTATGCTGTGAAGTAGATGGTAGATGTTCATTCTTCCCTGTTCTCAATGTTTCTCCTCTGAACAAAGAGACAGGATGTAGTTTATAGCCTCAAGCCTAGCATGTGGCTGACCAATTAGAATTCCTTGCAATAAAATTGGGCCAATGGCCAACCCCCCAAGTATCTTGTTTCAGGTTCAATGTATAGACCATTTGGACCAATTAGAACTTGCCACATGTAGCTATGAATCAAAACAACTATTTCCATTGATCTTTAATTCCCTCTTATTCTCTAGTCCTCTTGACCTCTAGTCCTCTGTGGTGTATATTTATCTTCTAATATTCTTACAATAAAGTGCATTCGGAAAGTATTCAGACCCCTTGAGTTTTTCCACATTTTGTTACGTTACAGCCTTATTCTTAAATTGATGAAATTGTTTCATTTTGTCATCAATCTACACAGAATACCCCATAATGACAAAGCAAAAAAAGGTTTTTAGAAAATGTTGCTAATTTATTAAAAATACAAAATTGAAATATCACATTTACATAAGTATTCAGACCCTTTACTCATTACTTTGTTGAAGCACCTTTGGCAGCGATTACAGCCTTGAGTCTTCTTGGTTATGACGCTACAAGCTAGGCACACCTGTATTTGGGGAGTTTCTCCCATTCTTTGCAGATCCTCTGAAGCTCTGTCAGGTTGGATGGGGAGCGTCACTGCACAGCTATTTTCAGGTCTCTCCAGAGATGTTTGATCGGGTTCAAGTCTGGGCTCTGACTGGACCACTCAAGGACATTCAGAGACTTGTCCCGAAGCCACTCCTGCGTTGTCTTGGCTGTGTGCTTAGGGTCGTTGACCTGTTGGAAGGTGTCTGAGGTACTGAGCACTCTGGAGCAGGTTTTCATCAAGGATCTCTCTGTACTTTGCTCCGTTAATCTTTCCCTCGATCCGGACTAGTCTCCCAGTCCCTGCCGCTGAAAAACATTCCCACAGCATGATGCTGCCACCACCATGCTTCACCGTAGGGATGGTGCCAGGTTTCCTCCAGATGTGACACTTGGCATTCAGGCCAAAGAGTTCAATCTTGGTTTCATCAGACCAGAGAATCTTGTTTCTCATGGTCTGAGAGTCCTTTAGATGTCTTTTGGCAAACTCTAAGCAGGCTGTCATGTGCCTTTTACTGAGGAGTGGCTTCAGTCTGGCCACTCTACCATAAAGGCCTGATTGGTGGAGTGCTGCAGAAATGTTTTGTGCCTCAACACAATCCTGTCTCGGAGCTCTACGGACAGTTCCTTCAACCTAATGGCTTGGTTTTTGCTCTTACATGCACTGTCAACTGTGGGACCTTATATAGACAGGTGTGTGCCTTTCCAAATAATGTCCAATCAATTTAATTTACTACAGGTGGACTCCAATCAAGTTGTAGAAATATCTCAAGTATGCACCTGAGCTCCATTTCGAGTCTTATAACAAAGAGTCTGAATACTTATGTAAATAAGGAATTTCTGTTTTTATTTGGAATACATTTGCACAATTGTTTTGTTTTTTCACTTTGTCATTATGGGGTATTGTGTGAAGATTGATGAGGACATTGTTTTATTTAATTCATTTTAGAGTAAGGCTGTAACATAACAAAATGTGGAAAAAGGGTAGGGGTCTGGACACTTTCCGAATGCACTGCATGTAACTTTCAAAATACAGAAGCCTGGCACGTATTATGCATTTTGCATAGTTTGTAGAGGCAACTGTATCACACCTATACATAAAGTGAAGAGGGAGCAAAACTGTAGCTTTTTTTGGTTGTTGCCAAACTTTCACTTCACTCTGTTACATAAGTTAAAGAAACGTCTGTACTGTATTTCAACTCTTGTTACAGTTGGCACATTGTTGAGGTGGTGTTCTAATCTACACGTCCGACAACATCCAGGGTCTGGTCCATTGAGGAAAGTGCAGTGGTCTTGTACGTAGGTAGGTTATAATGCAATACACTAGTGTGTTCTTACTTTGGAGGTACTCCAGCAGACTGCCGTTTTTCATGAGCTCTGTGATGATGTAGATGGGTTCCTCCACAGTACACACAGCGTAGAGCTGGATCAGTTTGGGGTGCCGCAGTTTCTTCATGATCTGGGCCTCCTGTAGGAAGTCCTTTACGTCCATGGTGCCTAGGATAACAAGAACATGTATACGTTGTATTGAACTCTAACACTAGCTGGAATTCAATCCAACCTGCACTGTGACGTAGACATTTTTTAAATGTCCAGTGCAGTCAAAAACGTGATTGTGTTTTATATACTGAATAAAAATATAAACGCAACAATTTCAAAGATTATAAGGAAATCAGTCAATTGAAATAAATTAATTAGGCCCTAATCTATGGATTTCACATGACTGAGAATACAGATATGCATCTGTCGGTCACAGATACCTTTAAAAAATGTAGGGGTGGCCTCCCGAGTGGCGCAACGGTCTAAGGCAGTGCTTGAGGGGTCACTACAGACCCGGGTTCAATCCCAGGCTGTGTCACAACCGGCCGTGACTGGGACTCCCATAGTGCGGCGCACAATTGGCCCAGCGTCATCTGGATTAGGGGAGGGTTTGGCCGGGGGGGCTTTACTTGGCTCATCGTGCTCTAGCGACTCCTTGTGGCGGGCCGGGCGCCAGTTGTACTGTGTTTCCTCCAACACATTGATGCGGCTGGCTTACGGGTTAATAATAATAATAATAATAATAATAATAATAATAATAATAATAATAATAATATGCCATTTAACAGATGCTTTTATCCAAAGCGACTTACAGTCATGCTTGCATCAAAAAAATGTTTTACGTATGGGTGGTCCCGGGGATCGAACCCACTACCCTGGCGTTACAAGCGCCATGCTCTACCAATTGAGCTACAGAGGACCACGTTAAGCAGGCGGGAGTTAAGAAGCGCGGTTTGACAGGTCATGTTTCTGAGGACGCATGACTCGACCTTGGCCGAGCCCATTGGGGAGTTGCAGCGATGAGACAAGATCGCAATTGGATATCACAAAATAACTGCGAGAATACGGCTAGGTTCGAAGATACAGGGAATAATTGACTTAGTAATTGCTATCGGCAAGGTCCGTAACTACGTGGATACGGCTAGGTTCGAAGAATTACACCGGCAAGGTCCGTAACTACGAGGGTACGGCTAGGTTCGGGAAATTTTTGATAAATACTAGCGACTGGCAAGGTCCGTAACTTCGAGGGTACGGCTAGGTTCAGCGGAGTATTTTGAAGATAGTAGAGGAGGCTGTGTGCCCAAATAGAAGAGGCTGTGTGCCCAAATAGATTGTGTGTGGAGTGTAAGTGTGTCATTTATGACTGTGTGACATATTTGACTGTGTGATAGGATTATGACTGTGTATTGTGAGTGAGTGCGATAACTGTGTACTATTTTTGCTGTGTGATAACTGTATACTATGTTTAACTGTGTACCATTTTTGGCTGTGAATACAAATAATATTTTAAAACAGTAAATAATGAGAATTACAATTAGGAAATAAAGTTTAAATTGTGCAAACGTTAACAAAAGACACCCATAGGAGGTACTATAAAAAGTTAGACAGTGCGAGTGTTGTCGTATGCATGAGCGTGTGAATGATAAACCTGTATACATTGATAGAAAACTAATTGGGAATCAAATACGTCTGTGGCTGTCCAAACTGTATAATTTGGGGATAACTGTTGGGTTTGTGGTTGCTTAAACCATATAACCCGTTAATAACAATTGGGAACATAAAGCTAAAGTGATGAATTGTGTGACTGAACTGAAACGTTTGAGCTGATATGATTGAACTGTGGCGTTTGATGTTTGACATAGCATAATACTGGTTTTAGGTGCTTGGGTTGAGGCTTTTTGGTTGATTATTTAATGTAACGTTTGATGTTTGACCCTGCAAAATACTGGTTAAACAATTAGACTGAAATAATTTGGTTTATCGTTGAAATATAAACATGCACCAACTTTAACTAATTAGGAGGGAATGATTTGATTTAAATAAATAGACTAAAGTACCTTAATTAACGGCAGAATATTGAAAACACTAAAACAAAACACAGCTCCTCAAAAGAGCCTACTCCCAGAGGAGAGGAAGAGAGAGTTGCAAAGGGAGGGGCTGGAGACAGCGGAAGTGTGGCTTTTGGAGCCAGGAAAGACTGGGAGTTGGCTGGGAACACAACGGGGCGATTGTTTGAGAGGTGCCTATAAATTTATAACGATATATATGTATGGGCTTGCTCACCCGAACGTAGACGTACATCATGGGTGAGAAAGTAGAGAATATTTACATTTGCATTTTTGGTAATTTGGCAGACGCTCTTGTCCAGAGCGACTTGCAGGAGCAATTGGGATTGAGTGACTTGCTCGAGGGCACATCGGCAGATTTTTCGCCTGGTCGGCTCGGGGATTGGAACCGGCGACCTCTCGGTTGTTGGCGCGGCGCTATTGGTCACTAAGCTGCCTGCCGCCCCATATGAGTTTAAGGTTGTGCCGTTGTTTGATCATTTGATAAGGTTTTAATGGGTAATCGGACCATAACTAATGTGGTTATGGAAGTAATGTATCAATAGTGGAGAGCCGATAGGGGGCTCCATTGAACTATTATGGTTTATTTGGCATTTCAATGGCATAAGGGGAAATCTGTATGTATGAGAGGAATTCGATTATGTATTATTATAGTATTATGGACACTCCGTAATAAATAAACTGAACCAAACAAGACTTTACTACAGCAATAGAGGATGGTTAATGTTGTTACGTTAGTTTTTAAACCCGATGATAGAAGTAAATGCAGAACGCTGTTAGAGAGTGTGTTTTATTTTTCCTACTAGGGTGTTTGAGATGAGAGGGCTGGCTAGATGGTGAGTGATGACGTGGCTGGTTGTGCGACATGGAAGTTGTTGTTGTTTGGCGTGCTTTGAAAGCATCGCAGATGGTGTGGAGTGACAGATGGTATGTAGAGGGTTCCTGGTTCGAAAAAAGGTAGGGACAGTGAGTAAAGCTTTCGTATTGGGGCTATATACCTAGATTACTATGTGGATTGAGAAATGTGAAAGGTTGAATTAGATAGCTTAAGTAGAAATATTCTAGAAAGGTCTATGAAAATATGTTACAAGGTCCCCATGCGCTTTCCCCGAAGGAGCAAGGGGAGGGTGAGAGAGAGTTCAAATGTTAGGAACATAATTAAATGTATGCTTATCAACGATAGCAAGTATTTGTTTTATTAATTAGGGCGTAATCAGAGAGAACAGTTAAAGAAATTGAATAGCCAACTGAAATGGGTTAGCGGGAAAATATAAATAGTTGGTACATTTTAGAACGATAATTTATTTTGGTTACGGGGAAGCAAGTGGCATTGGCTGTTGTGCTGGGGGAATAGCGCCAGCCTGTGGTGGGTTATGGATTTGTTACATAAACAAACTTATATTTTAAACTAAAGTGATGGAATAGGCTACAATTATAACATTATCAGAAAAAAGGCACAATTTAATGTGAAATAGTTATTACAATTATTATTGATAGTTATTACAGTCATTATCATTGATCCAGTAATGATAGAAGGATAGTAGGGTTAGGACTGGGGATATCTGTATCATGTTTTGTGTGTACTACCATCTTTAGATTATAACCAGGAGAAAGAGATTAGCTCATCTCGTTGGAATGTTGCCCAGGGCTAGGGGAGCAGTAGTGAAGTTAGGCAGTATTTAGGTCATAAAAGTGAGCTACCAAATTAAGTGAGGCCTGGCTATTTGTGGTTGTTGTTTTTCAAATTGGGTTTTCAGCAGGTCAAGGGTGATAGATCTTAGAGAAGCACACACAGTGAATTTTATGGAGTTTTTTAGGTTTTGGCTGAGTTTGGGGTACATATGATTTCTTATGAGAATGAATGTCATGAGGACTTAATGAACACTTGGGATAACTAACATTTATGAAATATTTAGAATAATGGTAATGTTTAGTATACTATGGGATGGCAATTGGATAATGAATTACCAATATTACCTAAGTGATTGTTTAGGTAGGTGGTAATATTGACACATGGGCAAATCATGTGTCAAATGGGGGATGGATGGTATGGTAGGAGATGGTAGGATTAAATAATAAATATATACGAAGGAGAGGACAAAATACTTTTAAAAAAACAACAAAAAAAAACAAAAGATTAGAAATTGAGAGCTGAACATGTATGTGTGAAGATAGTTTATTAACCACACCCGTATGTCAGAGGTTTTGTGCCCCACAGGTGAACTAAAGGAGAAGGTAACCCACTCTATCTAACCAGGAGACTGGGTGTGGATCCAGTCCCTAAAAGAAGAAAAACTGGAAGCAGGCCTGTTGGGAAGGGCCCTACCAAGTCCAATTAGATCCACCTGGGTGCATGTCACACACGGCAAAAAGGTAAACCCAGTTACACCTGACGAACAAACACAGAGTTAGGAGAAAGAACCGATCACCACTAGGGCTCTGGGGTTGGCTCCTTAACGAAGATTCCCTTACCCTGTCTGATCATCCCTGTGTGAGTTCGATAAAAGGTAAAGCAATGGGTTGGCCTCTGGCGTCTGACATGTTCTCAGGGCGAGGGTGGGGATTCACAGGTCTCCCGACGGTAGGTAGCTGTCTGATTGTGGGGGCCATATTCCTAGCACACTCAAACCCTCCTGATCAGCCAGAAGTAGTAGTTAACCTAACACAAGTTGATAAAATAATACCTGAGCACAGTCTACAAAGGCATAGGAGACAGCTAGACGTAGGGAAAGGGGACGTACTAGGGACTTTAGGGAAGGACATCACCATATGTATGTCACCATGTACATCCTGGGACTATGTAGTTGCTCATACCGAGCGGGGGGGGGATATGTCAATCTCCATACACAGTTTAGGGACAGGTGTAGTATTGTGAAAGTAGGGAATTACCAGAAAAGGCAGTGCGACCCATATAAGGGTAGGTACTGTCTGAAAGTCTGAATTACGCTAAAACAGGTTACAGACCTGACAAGTGAGATATCCTCTTCAACTGGGGCACCCTATAGAGTAAACCTCTCTGAGGGAGGTAGTGAGACCGGGGCTGTGGTGAAGATAGTGCAAACTATAGACCTGAAGGAAGTAGGACAGGTGGAGACGGGGTGTAGATATCTTGACCTGTGGTTGGAATGGATTCAGTATACGGCAAGAACTATGTCTAAAGAGGACTGTTATGCCTGTGGGACAGCCAAACCAAGGTTAACAACTACTCCGTTCCCCTTGACAGGCTTTGACTCTCTGTCAGGTTTATCCTCCATGCAAGCCACCTGGGAATGTGGTGAAAGAGTCTTGTAGTAACTTGCACTATCTGTATCCCCCGATAACAAAGTCATCCCGACCTAGGTTGCCTCTGTTTGAAGTCACAGGGGATTCTTATTGTTTTTCTAGGACTAGTAAGAAAGGATACAGGGTAGGGCATCTTAGCTCCTGCTCCCACACAGAGAATATCACAACTAAAGAGACCATGACTAATCTCTCCTCTTTGTTGCAGCCAGAGGATTTTAGGAACCAAAACCAGGCCCGTGCTGACATCTGATGGTTGTGTGGTGATAACAGATTGTGAACTCACCTACATACGCAAACAATCAAACGTGTCAGAGACTGGTGAGTTGTCACGTAGAAAGTAGGACCTCCTCCCGGGATCCTTTGATGAAAGGATATATATTGATGGGATAGCAGTACCTCGAGGGGTTCCAATAGAATTCAAAGCTAGGAATCAGATCGCAGCTGGGTTTGAATCAAGTCTTTTCTGGTGGTCAACAATTAATAAAAACGTAGATTGGATTAATTATATTTACTATAACCAGCAAAGATTTATAAACCACACTCGTGATGCAATAAAGGGATTAGCTGAGCAGACAGCGGCAACTAGCTTAATGACATGGCAGAATACAATAGCTTTAGATATGCTTTTGGCTGAGCGGGGCGGAGTTTGTGTTCTGTTTGGATCTATGTGCTGTACTTTCATCCTCAAACAATATAGCACCGGACGGGTCCGTGACCAAAGCGCTTCAGGGACTCACCACGTTGGCGAACGAACTGGCTGAGAACTCTGGTATTGATAGCTCCATAAACGGTTGGTTTGATAACATATTTGGTAAATGGAAAACTATTGTTGTAACTATTCTGGGTGAAGTTATAGCTTCTATGGGTATACTTGTTCTTTGTGGATGTTGTCTTATTTCCTGTGTCTGAGGGTTGGTGAGAAAAGGAGATGGAGAAGGTGGTTTCCCAACAGATGGTGAGATACGGCCCAATCCCGGACTCCGACCTAAGGAATGAAGGATATGACCTACCAGGCTTGGTGGAGTGACACCCTAGAGGGTGTCTAAAGGGGGCCAAAATGTACTTCCCTGTTTGTGTTTTAATAATCTTGTGTTTTGTGTTCTATTAATCCTGTGTTTTATGCTTTATTAATCAAGTTAACCATTGTGAATGTTTGTCTTTCCTTATGTGAAGGTTTGAAGTTCCTGGGTGACTTGTAGCCAACTCAGTACAAGTTAGGTGTAGATGGAAGGCCTGAGGGTTGTTATTTTTCAGTATCATTATTGCCTATTAATAAAAGTGTGATTATTTTTGTTTGTATTGTATTTTAATGAGTGAAACCCTGTGTTTTCTTATTTTGGGTTCACACCCAGTGGGTGTGAAAAGGGGGATTGTGGGGATTTATTATTCTCATAAATGGATGGGATGACTAACTTAGAAAGAATGCATTAATGATTAAAGCATAAAAAGGTCTGTACTGTACTGATATAAATTGTTTCACCTAACATGCTGTGATTAATGTGAGGAGCTGTTTTAGGGAGTAGGGGAAGATAAGAATTTGTGTCTCCAAATACTAGACTACACTGCTTCTTTGTGATCTGTGAACCGTCCTTGGACGTAGAAATGGTGTCTATGGGAGCTGGCTCTACAGGTTGTTATGATAAGAACTTATGACTGGCAACAGTGTGCAACGGTGGAGCCTGTAACAATGGATTAGTTCTCTGAATGCCCTGCGTGGTATTTCAGTGGACCCGTATATACGAACATCATATTTACCATTGAAGGTTTTGCATTAATTAAAATACTAGTCTATTTAGAAGACGTGTATTGACCTCTTTTGTTCCTAATACCAGATTTGAATTGACGCAACTTAACAGTACCTATGATGAAAATTACAGGCCTCTCTCATCTTTTTAAGTGGGAGAACTTGCACAATTGGTGGCTGACTAAATACTTTTTTCCCCCACTGTATAACAAAATCAAGGATTTGAAAATAAAGTGATTTTATGGGTTTGAATCCTGTGTTTGTGTGGAACAGGCTATTTACCAGGTTTGAGGGTCTTCACTGCTACTGCAGTGGTCTCGTTCCAGAGGCCTTCATAAACTTCTCCAAATTGCCCAGCGCCCAGTTTATTCAGCAGTTTCACAGACGTCCGGTCAATCTCCCAATGGTCGGCAGTGTTGTAGGACAGACCATGGGTCTGAGGCACCTCCATCTGACAGGAGAGAGATACAGCATCAGCCGAGACAGAGGAACTGGCCCAAAGTAGAACCTGACACACTGTCCTCTCTACTGTTCAGGAAAACCACATGACAGTTGTTCTATTGTCCTTTGTGAGCGGTTAATGGTGCTATACATGGTTGACATGGAACATTATCAGGCTAATGCATTAGGCCCAATATTTGAACAGGGTTTCTGTGATCTGGATAATCTTTAGCAAATTTGCCAGGCACATTTGTTCCATAAAGTGTGTGTACATGAATTCAGATCAAAAGGGCCACTAAACAAATCTGCTTTATCGCAATCACATGATAGTTAATAAAGAAAGTAAATGGAACACCATACCTTTTTACATGGTTCAAGCAGCCGCACACAGAGCCCATCCTCCAGTTTTGAGTAATGTTCCACCAACTCCCTCAGAGTTAGGAAGTTCTTCGACCTTGCCACGTAGTAGCCTCCAGTGTCCAGCTTCCTTACTTTGTAGTGCTTCACTTTGCACTGGTCCAGTACTGAAAGATACATACAAAGCATAAGGGCACAATACTAAAAAAGTGTGAATAAAGACAGTAAAATCAACCATGGCCATGAAAATGTGCGCCGAAGAGTAAAAAAATTGGGAAAGTACCATGTTAAAATCTGTCATTCAGAAATTACATAAGGCCAAGTCCATGGTAACAGAAGGACACAGACTCAATGCTAAACAAAAAATATTGATTGCCAAGTTAAACAAACCATACAACTCTATGCACAAGGACTACTTTTAACAATTTTTACTGAAAAGTTAACAAAAACGTATTTACTCGAAGAACAGCGCAGATGTAAATTTTGGTAACAGAATGACAGGAAAATCTCCCTCAGTTTTTTCTACGTGACCACGTTTTCCAAAAACTCTTAAATATCTACTCCGAATTAAGATTCAAAAATGTCTGCAGAAAGAATGGGGTGTCAGTTATGACATGACACACACAAAAAAAAAAAAAGCTATGGGTTCTTTTTGGTTATTTAACTACAGTAAGTGAAGTGGATTAACACCCGCTAACAGAATGAAATCGTGGGTCCCTGATCTGTACTAAACAGAAATGCATCATTATGAATTCTCTTCCATGGTGATGTAACCCCGAGGACACAAAGGTAGAAAAATGTAATATCCTCTTTTGCATGTTTGGGTATTATTCTAAACACTGGCTATTATTCTAATGAGCTCAAACAAGACCAAATTTGGTTGGTCTGGACCGGAACAAATCTGTACCAATCATAGACGTCTATCTTTCACAAGTTTGGACATCACAGTATAGCATAGTAGAGTACAGTAAGGTACAATAGAGTACAGCACAATAGAGTATAGTCCAGTAAAGTACAGTTCAGTAAATTATACTGTACTCTACTCTTGTACTAAACACTACTGTACTGACCTATACTCTACTTTTCTGTACTGTGCTGCCGAAAGTTGAAAAACAGACACTTATGATTGGTTCAGATTTGGACTGACCAAATTTCAACTACTTTTCAACATCCATGGATGTCCGATGTCGGTGTCGGTGTCCAGTGGGTGAGAAGGCTGGTTACAGAAAATGTTTTGTAAAATGGGAAGAGAGGGGGCTCATGGGTAAGTGTCAGTAAGCTCAGCTGGTAGAGCACGGCGCTTGTAACGCCAGGGTAGTGGGTTCGAGCCCCGGGACCACCCATACACAAAAATGTATGCACGCATGACTGTAAGTCGCTTTGGATAAAAGCGTCTTCTAAATGGCATATTATATTATTATTATATTATAACCGTCAGGGGGCGAGATACGTTTTCCAGACTGTTTTCACACTTTTGCTTTGACCACCACACCACAGAAAGAGAAAGAAAACAGTGGAAGGGAGGACAGTAGCAGGTGACCCAACTTTGGTTTGTGACTACTATGACTAATGTACTATTATAAACATGAACAATACATAGGCAGATAGCAACACCGTTGAACTTTCCTGTAATCATGTTACTATGAGATTATTGCATCTGTCGTGACTAAGTTAATAGACCACTGTAAATGTATAAGCAAGGGACTTTTTCCTTCCGACAGAAATGGCCAGCCAGAATCATGTGGCCTTAAGTGATGTTATCACAGTCTCTTTATAAGAAGAGAGGTCTCCCTATTTGTTTAATTTTATGACCTTGAACCTTCAAACATTTCAGTGCACTATGGGAGACTGTGATTTACCCAGAGCAAAGTGGGGATTGTTCAGGAATGAAGAAACAACTTGTGTTCTTTGTGCATCGAGTTCCCTCCTCATACCGGGAGCACAAGGAAATAGATTGATCGAACAATAAAACCACAAAATACAATCCTGAACAATAAAGCGAAGTCACAAAATGTGTCAAACATCACAAAGTAATTCAAAACCTGTTACCAGTAATGTGAGCATACTGTGAGAGTACATATTTGGTGGGATACAGATCTGAGCTTTAGTCTCTTGCAGATGCAACAAGTTCAAGAACATGACGCTGAGATTTACCTGAGAGTGAGAGCTCTCCTTTCTGACTCTCACAGTGTCTGATGAGGAAGGCTCCATGCTGGTTCCCCTCAGACAGAAGCAGCTTCTCAGCATCCAGTCTCTTGGTGTCCGCAAAGTACCATCTGTATAGCAGAACAGGAGGAAACAACTGTCAACACCAGCATCATCATAGATATTCACTTGCACTGCACAGTGATATTGAGTTGGTGGGTAGGTACATTAAGGTGTTTGCCTAGCTTAGGGTTTTTACCAATACATCAAACAGATCAATATGATTGATACTATACTATATCCATCCACTAATCAAGTTAAATCAGGTTATGTACACTATGAGACCGTGAAACAAGTCCTGATTACCAAGACAAAACCCTCTCAAGGTTCCCACAGACAGTGTGTTGTTAAAGGCAAAAACTAGGACTGCAGCTTAACTAAAACCAGTTTCAGGGGATGATCACCAGGACAATACTCTTGAGTCACACCCAAGATAATATGACTGACTTTGTTCAGAAGATGGACCCCTCATTACATATGAAACCCTTTACTTTTAATTGTATGTCTCAATGGCATTGATACATTGAATAAAAAGGTGTGGTTAGTTGTTTTTCATAGGATATGATAAGATTCAATATTTCCATCATTCTTGAACAGCTCATTTATGAATGGTACCTGTTCCATTATTTCAAACCATTACCCCAACATTACTTTTGACCAAGAAACCCAGGTCTGTTTGGTTGTCAAAGTTAAGTTTTACTCTCCGTCATGTCATGCCAAGTGCAATTGCCTTGCTTAACCAGTTTCTTTCTATATATAGCCAGTGCACTTGTGTGTGTGTTGACGCTACAAAAGGTTGTCAATATGTACAGTTGAAGTCGGAAGTTTACATACACCTTAGCCAAATACATTTAAACTCAGTTTTTCACAATTCCTGACATTTAATCCTAGTAAAAATTCCCCGTTTTAGGTCAGTTAGGATCACCACTTTATTTTAAGAATGTGAAATGTCAGAATAATAGTAGAGAGTGATTTATTTCAGCTTTTATTTCTTTCATCACATTTCCAGTGGGTCAGAAGTTTACATGCACTCAATTAGTATTTGGTAGCATTGCCTTTAAAATTGTTTAACTTGGGTCAAACGTTTTGGGTAGCCTTCCACAAGCTTCCCACAATAAGTTGGGTGAATTTTGGCCCATTCCTCCAGACAGAGTTGGTGTAACGGAGTCAGGTTTGTTGGCCTCCTTGCTTGCACACGCTTTTTCAGTTCTGCCCACAAATGTTCTATAGGATGGAGGTCAGGACTTTGTGATGGCCACTACAATACCTTGACTTTGTTGTCCTTAAGCCATTTTGCCACGACTTTGGAAGTATGCTTGGGGTCATTGTCCATTTGGAAGACCCATTTGCGACCAAGCTTTAACTTCCTGACTGATGTCTTGAGATGTTGCTTCAATATATCCACATAATTTTCCTTCCTCATGATGCCATCTATTTTCTGAAGTGCACCAGTCCCTCCTGCAGCAAAGCACCCCCACAGCATGATTCTGCCACCGCCGTGCTTCACGGTTGGGATGGTGTTCTTCGGCTTGCAAGCAGCCCCCTTTTTCCTCCAAACATAACGATGGTCATCATGGCCAAACAGTTCTGTTTTTTTTTCATCAGACCAGAGAACATTTCTCCAAAAAGTAAGATATTTGTCCCCATGTGCAGTTGCAAACCGTAGTCTGGCTTTTTTATGGCGGTTTTGGAGCAGTGGCTTCTTCCTTGCTGAGTGGCCTTTCAGGTTATGTCGATATAGGACTCGTTTTACTGTGGATATAGATACTTTTGTACCCGTTTCCTCCAGCATCTTCACAAGGTCCTTTGCTGTTGTTCTGGGATTGATTTGCACTTTTCGCACCAAAGTACGTTCATCTCTAGGAGACAGAACGTGTCTCCTTCCTGAGCAGTATGACGGCTGCGTGGTCCCATGGTGTTTATACTTGCGTACTATTGTTTGTACAGATGAACGTGGTACCTTCAGGCATTTGGAAATTGCTCCCAAGGATGAACCAGACTTGTGGAGGTCTACACATTTTTTTCTGAGGTCTTGGCTGATTTCTTTTGATTTCCCCATGATGGCAAGCAAAGCGGCATTGAGTTTGAAGGTAGGCCTTGAAATACATCCACAGGTACACCTCCAATTGACTCAAATGATGTCAATTAGCCTATCAGAAGCTTCTAAAGCCATGACATCATTTTCTGGAATTTTCCAAGCTGTTTAAAGGCACAGTCAACTTAGTGTATGTAAACTTCTGACCCACTGGAATTGTGATACAGTGAATTATAAGTGAAATAATCTGTCTGTAAACAATTGTTGTAAAAATGACTTGTGTCATGCACAAAGTAGATGTCCTAACCGACTTGCCAAAACCATAGTTTGTTAACAAGACATTTCTGGAGTGGTTGAAAAACGAGTTTTAATGACTCCAACCTAAGTGTATGTAAACTTCCGACTTCAACTGTAAATACAGCTACTGTAAAACTAAACAAAAAATTTACATGTACATTGAATCTCTTTAGGGTTGAACCACTTGGTTTTTACAGATATATTTTCCTCTGATCTGGATAATTATTAACTAATCCATTGTGCTTCCTCATCATTGACAATCATTAACTAGTTTGACCAACCACTTAGCATTTACCTATTGATTAAATCTGTTCACAATATCCAAAGTTGGCATGCATTAAACTAAACAAAATAATGACATTACTGTAGCCTATGTCAACTGTTGGTTAGTCATGTGTCATGTGTTTGTTAGAGAGCAGTCACTCAAATCTGAGGCCACATCAAGGACTAGGTTATGAGGAAGTGCAGGGAATAAATAAAGCACTTACAGTATTGTGACTCATCATATTCCACAACACTGAGTCAATGTGCAACTCTGAATTTAGCTAATCTTTCGATTGGCACAATAAACATTACACAACAGAATGCACCAAGGCTATATAGAGCATGCTCATTCTCATAAACTGTGAATGTATACAAATATTTGCCAAATCTTCTTGGAATGGTCCAGTGGTGTAGGGATACCAACAGGTCAGTTATGATGGTTAATCAAATAAGCACAACAGAAGAGTGTCAGATAGCTAGTGTCCCATTCTAAAATGATGGTTAGGTGATCAGTGGGATCAGGGGTAAAGCAGCTCTGGAACATGCCTCAAGTGTGTGTGAGTCTTTAATGCTTTACTCTGGCCTCAAGTAGCCCAAGAATAAGTAAAGGTTTTAAAGGATGTAGACTGAATTTTAATAGGCTACCCTATAAATGGAAGATTTATTAAATAAGTAATTTTCTGTAGCCCATTCTGTTCTTCACCTCATTGAATGAAGCCACAGAAACATTATTCAAACCTGACCTGGTGCTGTTCTAGTCTATACAGTAGCCTATGTCAACTACTTCAATAGAATAATTCATCCAGCACTTAATTTTGAATTGATATAAATGGTGAAGGTAGGCTACTTACGGTTCCGCATCCAGGCTCTCCACAGGTGCCACATAATTGGCTGGAATGTAACCCTTCTTGTCAGCTGAAATTCCAGTGAGTGCATTTGCATACCACCAATCGCCAGCACTTTTGTCTAGAGCGTCTAACTTGTCCCCAGCATTGAAACTCAAGTCCTCCACGGTTCGGGCGGTATAATCGTAGAGAGCGATGTAAACGTATCCCGGTTTCTCAAGGGGTATTGGTGGCAAAGCCCTGTTGGTGGGCTCCTCCGCATGAATGTTTTTGATCACCACGATTTCTCGCTTCTCCTTCCCCGGATCTGAATCTGACGGCGGTTTATTAAAACACGGGAAAACAGTCTGACAACACCACAAGCACTTACCTCGAATTTCCATTGTGAATACTCCCAGGTTTATCACACTAAACCATTTTGTGATAAAAAAAATAAAATGTAAGCGGTCTCTTTTGGCGTTTATTTTCCACTTCGGTTAGAACGAATTTCACATCATGGATTGGATCCTAGAAAGTTTCACTCATTCCCGAAACGTCTTGTCAAACCTGGTCTTTGGACTGGAATAGCACAAAAACACCCTGACCAGCAGTAAAATAAAGTGATGTATTGCCCGATGCCAACTGTCACCATGTTTCCTGGTTAGCCTACTTTAAATGATCGTTAATTTGCTGCTGGGGAGACCTGTGTGCACTTTGAGCGCTACCCAGGGGTGTTTACTTTATTGTACCGCCTGCAGGGCAATAATAGCATACCTGTATCATTCCTACCCCATTCATAGACGACAACTACCTTTTGGGTCTATATTGCCGAAGGTATCTTCTTCCCGGGGACTTTTGTTAAGAGCTCCGGAGCTCGGTCTGAACACAAACACGCGCTTGCGGTACGGTTTGGAATCATAAGGAATGTGGGCTACCTTTCATATCGGCGATAAATAATTTTAAAAAAACGTAAGGTTAAAATACTACACGCCTTTAGTTAGTGTTCCCACATGGCCATACCTACATGTTACAACCAGTGGCGTGTATTCATGGATTCCAAGGGAAGCCAGGCTTCCCCAAAAAATTGACCAAGAAAAAATATATATAAACATAAAATGATGCATCTATCGTCTCTAATTTTCCATCAATTTGCAAGAATGTATCTCACACGAGAAAGCATCCGAGCAAGCGAAACAGCGCCCTCTGTCTCTCTACGTGTAGGCCATCTATCTGATGCTGTCTGGTCCAAACGAGTATGACATTGTTGCCGCCAGTAGCATTGAAGGCAAGGTAAGCCAGCGAGCGTTGCCTCCCTTGACAAAAAAAGCTTTGAGCTAAACCAGTCCTTCTCAAATAGTGGGGCGCGCCCCCCTGGGGGGGCTCGTGTGACCCCGGGAAACATGCTTTTTTTAGCCGCAGGGAGTAGTTTTTTTTTGTTGCACCGAACAAGAGCACAGAGCAGGAGATATGAAGTGCAGATAACAAACCCTTAAGAGACACCATGGAAACATATTTAACAGGGATGAAAAGAAAGGCGGAGAGAGACGGAGATAATGAGACAAAACGTAAGTCTCCCGAAAGCTAAGACGAGGAAATATGACGAAGCGTATGTAGCGCTTGGCTTCACTGTGACTACGGTGGGAGAAGAGGAAAGACCGGTATGTTTTCTGTGTCTAAAAATGTTGGCAGCGGACAGCATGAAGCCAAATAAATTAAGGCGTCACTTAAAGACATTACACCCCAATCACGCTGATAAGCCACTTGAGTTTTTTCAGCGAAAACGTGCCGAATATTGCCAACAATCGTCCCGCTTTGTGAATGCTACTTCAGTAAACCAGCGAGCACTGTTAGCATCATATAAGGTGGCGTACCAAATTGCTCAGTGCAACAACAAAAAAACACTCCATAGCAGAGGAGCTGATACTGCCTGCAGCATTAGACATGGTCTCTGTCATGCTGGATGACGCAAGTGCTGCAAAAATAAAAACTATCCCTCTGTCCAATGACACTGTCGCCAGACGTGTATAAATGACATTGCTAACGATCTTAAAGAACAGCTGGTAGATAAACTCAAAGACAAACGTTTTGCCTTACAGTTCGATGAAGCAACTGACGGCAACAAAGACTGTTTGTTTATCGCTTATGTACGTTTTGACATGACAAACTCCCCGTGTGAGGATCTACTTTTTTTGTAAATATGTCAGAGACAGAGCCACAGCTGAAGAGCTATTCAAAATGCTGGACTGCTTCCTGACTGAGAATGGGCTAAAGTGGGAGAACTGCATTGGTGTTTGCAGTGATGGTGCACAGACCATGGCAGGGATGAGAAAAGGACTTTGGGCACTCATCAAGAAGGCCTCACCTAATGCTGAGTGGACACACTGTGTTATACACAGAGAAGCACTGGCATCAAGGCACCTTTCCTCTGAATTAAGTGAGGTTATGACTGACATTGTAGGTGTAGTCAATTTTATAAAGACCAGACCACTAAAAACAAGAGTCTTCTCTGCTATCTGTGAGGAGATGGGAGCTGAACATCAAGCTGTGCTGTTTCACAGTGAAGCAAGGTGGCTGTCACGAGGAAAAGTCTTGTCCCGAGTTTTTGAGCTCAGAGAGCAGATAAGAATGTTTTCGGAGCAGGAGCACAAGTATGATCTCGCAGAAAAATGTAGTGATGAGAACTTCCTGGCAAAACTGGCCTACCTCAGTGACATATTTGGAAAGCTAAATGAACTAAATCTACAGCTTCAAGGGAAAGATAAACACCTCCCTCAGGTCACAGACAAGATCAGCTCTTTCACTCGAAAGCTTGCAATGTGGGGCAGGCGACTTGATGAAGGAAATACTGATTGATTTGAGAACCTGCATGAATTTGTTGACACTACTGACTATGATGCTACCTCAGTGATTCCATATATTAAAGAGCATATTTCATCACTGATGGGATTCTTTAAAAGTACTTCCCTGAAAACAGTTCCCAATATGACTGGGAGAGAGATCCTTTCAATGCACCAGCTCCAATTGGTTTCAGCTCTGCAGAGGAGGACCAGTTTATTGATATGACGTCTGACTCCACATTGAGACTGAGGTTCACATCACAGACTGAGTGAATTCTGGCTGAGTGTAGAGAGGCAGTATCCACTCTTAGGGCAGAGGGCCATGGGCATTCTTCTTCCTTTTGAAACATCTTATCTTTGTGAGACTGGCTTCTCTGCTGTTGCTGCACTGAAGACCAAGTACAGGTCCCAGCTAAACATTGAGCAGGAGCTGAGAGTTGCAGTATCATGCTTCAAACCCCGTTTCGAAAAGCTGTGCACTGCAAAACGTGCTCATTGTAGCCATTAATCCTGACTTCCTCATTAAGTATTTTCTGTTACAGGCTAAAAAACAATGTTAATAAAGTTATTCTTTGTTGTAAGTTGATCTATATTTCTTTCTTTATTCTTTTTTTGTTTTCTTTAATGTTAATAAGGATACAATGTTATGCAGAGGTGTACTTATAACAATTTTATAGACAAATGATACTATTTACAGTCCCGGTGGAAAGTTGGGGGGCGCGAAATGTTTACTTCTTCCTAGGGGGGGGCGTAACAGAAAATAATTGAGAAGCACTGAGCTAAACTGAGCGAGCTCAACTGTGAATGGTCCTGGTGCACCAAAAAAAAAGTGTCAAGGGATGCCAGCTTGGATTTGGCATCACTCCTATCAAATCGTATTGAGAGCATAAATCATTGACTGAAAAACTTGAATTGTTGCATCTTGTGTTGTTTTCCTCTGGTGGCTAATATAGTTGTCACTGTATTAAACTAAGCAGAGGTGATTTGAAGATGTTGAAGTTGAAAGCATCCTGTCGGGCTGTATCACCGCCTGGTATGGCAACTGAACTGCCCGCAACCGCAGGGCTCTCCAGAGGGTGGTGCGGTCTGCCGAACGCATTACCGGGGCAAACTACCTGCCCTCCAAGACACCTACAGCACCCGATGTCACAGGAAGGCAAAACGATCATCAAGGACATCAACCACCCGAGCCACTGCCTGTTCACCCCGCTATCATCCAGAAGGCGAGGTCAGTACAGGTGCATCAAAGCTGGGACCGAGAGAATGAAAAACAGCTTCTATCTCAAGGCCATCAGACTGTTAAATAGCCACCACTAGCACATTAGAGGCTGCTGCTGCCTATTGAAATCACTGGCCACTTTAAGAAATGGAACACTAGTCATTTTAATAATGTTTACAGATCTTGCACTACTCATCTCATATGTATATACTGTATTCTATAATATTCTACTGTATCTTAGTCCATGCCGCTCTGTCATTGCTTGTCCATATTTGTATTCTTAAATTCCATTCCTTACTAGATTTGTGTGTATTGGGTATTTGTTGTGAAATTGTTAGATATTACTTGTTAGATATTACTGCACTGTCGGAGCTAGAAGCACAAGCATTTCACTACACCCTCAATAACATCTGCTAAACATGTGTATGTGACAAATAAAATGTGATTTGATTTGATTTGAAATGGTGCTGGAATAGTGGAGGCAGCTGCTATTTTCTTTTGGACTTGCGGTAACTATCTGTGGTTCTAAATCACTAGTTGTTTAGTGGTCCGAAAATGTCGGAAACATTAACTTGCTTGACCATGCTTTAGGTCATGTAACTGTCTTATTGTACATGCAATATGCTTTGTGGATTTCACTGGACAGAGGTTGCCCAGTGATTTTACCCAAGCACCGCTACTGGTTACAGCACGTGTTACCTTGTGCTAATAGCTATCAAGCATGCTCCTAACACCTGTATCTGAAGAAGGCCGCTAGAAACGTGTTGTAGGGTGAATTCAGAAAGAGTGGGACGTCATATAAGCTGGGATAGCTTCATCCTGACACATTTATTTATTGGTCTGAAAGGAGAAAATCAAAACTATTGTTGTTAAACCACATTATCAAAATCAAATAACTTAATTGGCGTGACAATGCCATGGAACCGCAAATCATTTTCTTCTTCTTTGAGATTGGGTTGGCAGATCGCATCCAACTTTTAAGGTGCACCCACCGCCACCTACTGTACTGGAGTGTGAGGCCAGTCATGGCCTACCTCACTAAATTATCTTTATTAGTCCTGTTCCTCTAAGAAAGTGAAATAGAGCCCTAGACACCACTTCCCTCCCCCTCACTACACCACCCAAGCCCCGTCCAGCCTCTAACCCTTTCACACAATCTCTCCCTATCTACGTAATACAGTACACAAAATATCAATACATGCTCCACCGTTTCCTCCACTAAACACTCATCACACAGAACTGTTTCATGTCTGCCTATCATCCACAAAGTGACATTCAAACCTGTGTACCCAAACCGTAGTCTACTCCACACAACTTCCTCTCTCCTACATCCTACGCACTCTTAGCCACCACATCAGCCTTCTCATTACCCTCCACACCCGTATGGGTGGGAACCCAACAAATGCTTACCACCACTCCCATCCTCCCAAGCCATTTGCCACACATAAGCCCTGCCATTATTCACTTTGAACTGGACTGTGTGTTTACAGGCAGTAGCAACAGCGTGACTTTAGATCATTAGAACGCATCGCCAAAAGCCACAAAATAGACCTGAATGGATTTCTGCAAATATGTAAATACCACAGGAGTCCTCTTACATTTGGGAACTTCACCGTCTTATTGCTCAAACAACCATGAAAAGGTAGTCTCTCTCCCTCAGTTGCCTATGCACATCAACAACAAGATCAACTACTAATGCTAGCCAGAGCGAGGAGTTGAGCTAAAATCTAACGAGGGAACACTAGATAAACCCTCAAACTTTTACAACTAATTGGCCGTCAAAATTGCACTGATAAACGATGGGGAATAGTAGCCTGGTCGTCCTGCAGCTTGCCTGCCAATGCATGCTTGTCCCAACCCACGTTTTGACAACTGAATGGGAACTTGCCTGCCTGCCAAATACATTTGACAACTAAGAGATATGCTAACTGTGTATAACAGTCGTTTAATTTCAGCATAGCTAGCTAACCTGCTGCATCTCTAGCTGTAGCCACTGAAAAACGATATGTCAGTGACTCACCCACTCCTCCAATAACATGACATTCTCACAGCAGCTAGCTAATGTTAAGTTGCGTCAATTCAAATCTGGTATAGGAACAAAAAGAGGTCAATACACGTCTTCTAAGATAGACTAGTATTTTAATTAATGCAAACACTTGAATGGTAAATATGATGTTCGTATATATGGGCCCACTGAAAAACCACGCAGGGCAGTCAGAGAACTGAGCCATTGTGTCAGTGTTGGTGTGGGTGCGTGGAGAGGAGTCAGACGCAGGACGCATAAGCTAAGTCGAACAGGACTTTTTACTAGATGCACAACCAGTACAAAATAAAGTGCCTCTAACGAGGAGGCAAAAATGACAACGCAACACAGTGCGTAATACTAACAATGCCTGAGTACTGCACAGGATACCACCAACAGACAGGAACTAAAATAACACACAAATAACGAACACAACCACAGGAAACTTATAAGGCACATAATCAAGACCAAACGGACACAGGTGTAACAGACAGACCAAACCAAACGAACATCGAAACATTCAACGGTGGCAGCTAGTACTCCGGGGACGACGAACGCCGAAGTCAAAAATACAACAGAAAATATATATACAGTGTGTGCAAATGTAGAAAGTTATGGAGGTAAGGCAATAAATAGGCCATAGTGCAAAATAATTACAATTTAGTATTAACACTGGAATGATAGATGTGCAAGAGATGATGTGCAAATAGAGATACTGGGGTGCAAATGAGCAAAATAAATAACAATATGGGGATGAGGTAGTTGGGAGGGCTAATTTCAGATGGGCTGTGTACAGGTGCAGTGATCGGTAAGGTGCTCTGACAACTGATGCTTAAAGTTAGTGAGGGAGATAAGAGTCTCCAGCTTCAGAGATTTTTGCAGTTCGTTCCAGTCATTGGCAGCAGAGAACTGGAAGGAATGGCGGCCAAAGGAGGTGTTGGCTTTGGGGATGACCAGTGAGATATACCTGCTGGAGCGCATACTACGGGTGGGTGTTGCTATGGTGACCAATGAGCTAAGATAAGGCAGGGATTTACCTAGCAGTGATTTATAGATGACCTGGAGCCAGTGGGTTTGGCGACGAATATGGAGTGAGGACCAGCCAACAAGAGCGTACAGGTCACAGTGGTGGGTAGTACAGTGAGGGGGAAAAAGTATTTGATCCCCTGCTGATTTTGTACGTTTGCCCACTGACAAAGACATGATCAGTCTATAATTTTAATGGTAGGTTTATTTGAACAGTGAGGGACAGAATAACAACAAAAAAATCCAGAAAAACGCAAGTCAAAAATGTTATAAATTGATTTGCATTTTAATGAGGGAAATAAGTATTTGACCCCTCTGCAAAACATGACTTAGTACTTGGTGGCAAAACCCTTGTTGGGAATCAGAGATCAGACGTTTCTTGTAGTTGGCCACCAGGTTTGCACACATCTCAGGAGGGATTTTGTCCCACTCCCGTCCATCGTCCCTTTGATGCGGTGAAGTTGTCCTGTCCCCTTAGCAGAAAAACACCCCCAAAGCATAATGTTTCCACCTCCATGTTTGACGGTGGGGATGGTGTTCTTGGGGTCATAGGCAGCATTCCTCCTCCTCCAAACACGGCGAGTTGAGTTGATGCCAAAGATCTCGATTTTGGTCTCATCTGACCACAACACTTTCACCCAGTTCTCCTCTGAATCATTCAGATGTTCATTGGCAAACTTCAGACGGGCCTGTATATGTGCTTTCCTACAGGGGGGATCTTGCGGGCGCTGCAGGATTTCAGTCCTTCACGCGTAGTGTGTTACCAATTGTTTTATTGTGACTATGGTCCCAGCTGCCTTGAGATCATTGACAAGATCCTCTCGTGTAGTTCTGGGCTGATTCCTCACCGTTCTCATGATCATTGCAACTCCACGAGGTAAGATCTTGCATGGAGCCCCAGGCCGAGGGAGATTGACAGTTATTTTGTGTTTCTTCCATTTGCGAATAATCGCACCAACTGTCGTCACCTTCTCACCAAGTTGGTTGGCGATGGTCTTATAGCCCATTCCATCCTTGTGTAGGTCTACAATCTTGTCCCTGACATCCTTGGAGAGCTCTTTGGTCTTGGCCATAGTGGAGAGTTTGGAATCTGATTGATTGATTGCTTCTGTGGACAGGTGTCTTTTATACAGGTAACAAACTGAGATTAGGAGCACTCCCTTTAAGAGTGTGCTCCTAATCTCAGCTCGTTACCTGTATAAAAGACACCTGGGAGCCAGAAATCTTTCTGATTGAGAGGGGGTCAAATACTTATTTCCTCATTAAAATGCAAATCAATTTATAACATTTTGACATGCGTTTTTTCTGGATTTTTTTGTTGTTATTCTGTCTCTCACTGTTCAAATAAACCTACCATTAAAATTATAGACTGATAATTTATTTGTCAGTGGGCAAACGTACAAAATCAGCAGGGGATCAAATACTTTTTTCCCTCACTGTACAGTGGGGGAAAAAGTATTTAGTCAGCCACCAATTGTGCAAGTTCTCCCACTTAAAAAGATGAGAGAGGCCTGTAATTTTCATCATAGGTACACGTCAACTATGACAGACAAATTGAGAAAAAAAATCCTGAAAATCACATTGTAGGATTTTTCATGAATTTATTTGCAAATTATGGTGGAAAATAAGTATTTGGTCACCTACAAACAAGCACGATTTCTGGCTCTCACAGACCTGTAACTTCTTCTTTAAGAGGCTCCTCTGTCCTCCACTCGTTACCTGTATTAATGGCACCTGTTTGAACTTGTTATCAGTATAAAAGACACCTGTCCACAACCTCAAACAGTCACACTCCAAACTCCACTATGGCCAAGACCAAAGAGCTGTCAAAGGACACCAGAAACAAAATTGTAGACCTGCTGGGAAGACTGAATCTGCAATAGGTAAGCAGCTTGGTTTGAAGAAATCAACTGTGGGAGCAATTATTAGGAAATGGAAGACATACAAGACCACTGATAATCTCCCTCGATCTGGGGCTCCACGCAAGATCTCACCCCGTGGGGTCAAAATGATCACAAGAACGGTGAGCAAAAATCCCAGAACCACACGGGGGGACCTAGTGAATGACCTGCAGAGAGCTGGGACCAAAGTAACAAAGCCTACCATCAGTAACACACTACGCCGCCAGGGATTCAAATCCTGCAGTGCCAGACGTGTCCCCCTGCTTAAGCCAGTACATGTCCAGGCCCGTCTGAAGTTTGCTAGAGTGCATTTGGATGATCCAGAAGAGGATTGGGAGAATGTCATATGGTCAGATGAAACCAAAATATAACTTTTTGGTAAAAACTCAATTAGTCGTTTTTGGAGGACAAAGAATGCTGAGTTGCAACCAAAGAACACCATACCTACTGTGAAGCATGGGGGTGGAAACATCATGCTTTGGGGCTGTTTTTCTGCAAAGGGACCAGGACGACTGATCTGTGTAAAGGAAAGAATGAATGGGGCCATGTATCGTGAGATTTTGAGTGAAAACCTCCTTCCATCAGCAAGGGCATTGAAGATGAAACGTGGCTGGGTCTTTCAGCATGACAATGATCCCAAACACACCGCCCGGGCAACGAAGGAGTGGCTTCGTAAGAAGCATTTCAAGGTCCTGGAGTGGCCTAGCCAGTCTCCAGATCTCAACCCCATAGAACATCTTTGGAGGGAGTTGAAAGTCCGTGTTGCCCAGCGACAGCCCCAAAACATCACTGCTCTAGAGGAGATCTGCATGGAGGAATGGGCCAAAATACCAGCAACAGTGTGTGAAAACCTTGTGAAGACTTACAGAAAACGTTTGACCTGTGTCATTGCCAACAAAGGGTATATAACAAAGTATTGAGAAACTTTTGTTATTGACCAAATACTTATTTTTTTTAAAAATAAATTCATTAAAAATCCTACAATGTGATTTTCTGGAGAAAAAAAAATCTAATTTTGGCTGTCATAGTTGACGTGTACCTATGATGAAAATTACAGGCCTCTCTCATCTTTTTAAGTGGGAGAACTTGCACAATTGGTGGCTGACTAAATACTTTTTTCCCCCACTGTATATGGGGCTTTGGTGACAAAATGGATGGCACTGTGATAGACTACATCCAATTTGCTGAGTAGAGTGTTGGAGGCTATTTTGTAAATGACATCGCCGAAGTCAAGGATCGGTAGGATAGTCAGTTTAACGAGAGCGTGTTTGGCAGCATGAGTGAAGGAGGCTTTGTTTTGTGAAATAGGAAGCCGATTCTAGATTTAACTTTGGATTGGAGATGCTTAAAGTGAGTCTGGAAGGATAGTTTACAGTCTGACCAGACACCTAGGTATTTGTAGTTGTCCACATACTCTAGGTCAGACCCGCCGAGAGTAGTGATTCTAGTCGGGTGGGCGGGTGCCAGCAGCGTTCGATTGAAGAGCATGCATTTAGTTTTACTAGTGTTTAAGAGCAGTTGGAGGCTACGGAAGGAGTGTTGTATGGCATTGAAGCTCGTTTGGAGGTTTGTTAACACAGTGTCCAATTAAGGGCCAGATTTATACAAAATGGTGTCGTCTCCGTAGAGGTGGATCTGAGAGGCACCAGCAGCAAGAGCGACATCATTGATATACACAGAGAAAAGAGTCGGCCCGAGAATTGAACCCTGTGTCACCCCCATAGAGACTGCCATAGGTCCAGACAACAGGCCCTCCGATTTGACACATTGAACTCTATCTGAGAAGTAGTTGGTGAACCAGGCGAGGCAGTCATTTGAGAAACCAAGGCTATTTAGTCTGCCAATAAGAATGCAGTGGTTGACAGAGTCGAAAGCCTTGGCCAGGTCGATGAAGACGGCTGCACAGTACTGTCTATTATCGATCGCGGTTATAATATCGTTTAGGACCTTGAGCATGGCTGAGGAGCACCCATGACCAGCTCGGAAACCGGATTGCATAGCAGAGAAGGTACGGTGGGATTCGAAATGGTCGGTGATCTGTTTGTTAACTTGGCTTTCAAAAACTTTCGAAAGGCAGGGCAGGATGGATAAAAGGTCTGTAACAGTTTGGATCTAGAGTGTCAACCACTTTGAAGAGGGGGATGACCGCGGCAGCTTTCCAATCTCTGGGGATCTCAGACGTTACGAAATAGAGGTTGAACTGGCTAGTAATACGGGTTGCGACAATTTCGGCTGCTAATTTTAGAAAGAAAGGGTCCAGATTGTCTAGCCCAGATGATTTGTAGGGGTCCAGATTTTGCAGCTCTTTCAGAACATCAGCTGTCTGAATTTGTGTGAAGGAGAAGCGGGGGGAGTTGCAGCGGAGGGTGCAGAGCTGGTGGCCGGGGTAGTGGTAGCTAGGTGGAAAGCATGGCCAGCCGTAGAAAATGCTTGTTGAAATTCTCGATTATTGTAGATTTATCGGTGGTGATAGTGTTTCCTAGCCTCAGTGCAGTGGGCAGCTGGGAGGAGGTGCTCTTATTCTCCATGGACTTTACAATGTCCCAAAACTTTTTGGAGTTAGTGCTACAGGATGCAAATTTCTGTTTGAAAAAGCTAGCCTTTGCTTTCCTAACTGCTTGTGTATATTGGTTCCTAACTTCCCTGAAAAGTTGCATATCGCGGGGGCTATTCGATGCTAATGCAGTACGCCACAGGATGTTTTTGTGCTGGTCAAGGGCAGTCAAGTCTGAGGAGAACCAGGGGCTATATCTGTTCTTAGTTCTGAATTTTTTGAATGGGGCATGCTTAATTAAGATTGGATGAAAAGCACTTTGAAAGAACAACCAGGCATCCTCTACTGACGGAATGAGATCGATATCCATCCAGGATACCTGGGCCAGGTCAATTAGGAAAGTCTGCTCGCTAAAGTGTTTTAGGGAGCGTTTGACAGCGGACCCGTTACGGACGCAGGCAATAAGGCAGTGATCGCTGAGATCCTGGTTGAAGACAGCGGAGGTGTATTTAGATGGTAAGTTAGTCAGGATGATATCTATGAGGGTGCCCATGTTTACGGATTTAGGGTTGTACCTGGTAGGTTCCTTGATAATTTGTGTGAGATTGAGGGCATCTAGTTTGGATTGTAGGATGGCCGGGGTGTTAAGCATATCCTAGTTTAGGTCACCAAGCAGTACGGAACTCTGAGGATAGATGGGGGCAATCAATTCACATATGGTGTCCAGGGCACAGCTGGGGGCTGAGGGGGGTCTGTAGCAAGCGGCAACAGTGAGAGACTTATTTCTGGAAAGGTGGATTTTTAGAAGTAGGTGCTCAAACTGTTTGGGCACAGACCTGGATAGTATGATAGAGCTCTGCAGGCTATCTCTACAGTAGATTGCAACTCCACCCCCTTTGGCAGTTCTATCTAGATGGAAAATGTTGTAGTTGGGGATGGACATTTCTGAATTTTTGGTGGCCTTCCTAAACCAGGATTCAGACACTGCTAGAACATCAGGATTGGCGGAGTGTGCTAACGCAGTGAATAACTCAAACTTAGGAAGGAGGCTTCTGATGTTAACATTCAAAAAGCCAAGGCTTTTACGGTTACAGAAGTCAACAAATGATAGCGCCTGGGGAGTAGGAGTGATACTGGGGGCTGCAGGGCCTGGGATAACCTCTACATCACCAGAGGAACAGAGGAGGACTAGAATAAGGATACGGCTAAAGGCTTTAAGAACTGGTCTTCTAGTGCGTTGGGTACAAAGAATAAAAGGGGCAGATTTCCGGGCATTGTAGAATAGATTCAGGGCATTATGTACAGACAAGGATATGGAAGGATATGAGTACAGTGGAGGTAAACCTAAGCGTTGGGTAACAATGAAAGAGCTAGCATCACTGGAGGCACCGATTGAGCTGGTCTCCGTGTGTATGGGGGTGGAACAAAGGAGCTATTTGAGGCAGTTTGAGAGGGACTTGGGGCTCTACAGTGAAATTGTATAATAAGAACTAACTGGAACAGCAATAGGCAAGGCATATTGACATGGGAGAGAGGCATAAAGCAATCACAGGTGTTATTTGAGAGAGCTAAGACAACAACTGGTAATGGCGATGAAAGTTTGGGCTGAGGCTAAACAGATCAAACAGGACAGGGTACCATGTAAAGGAACAGTCCAGCAGGCATCAGCTGTGCAGCTGAGTGATCATAAGGTCCAGTGAACAGCAATGTGAGTCCGAGAGCAGGTCGAATTGGTGCTACAGCACAGGCGATCAGGAAGAACGGCTGTTGAATTGCGTGTGCTAGCGGGCCGGGGCTAGCAGATGGATCTTCGTGGTCGTCGCAACGGGAAGCCTGTTGAAACCACAGACGATTACGTCGGCAGACCAGTCGTGATGGATCAGCGGGGCTCCGTGTCGACACTAGGAGTACCGTCCGGTTGACAGAGAGGTAGATAGCCGGGAGATGGGCCTGACTCGAGGCTAGCTCAAGGCTGATTAGCCAACCACAACATCCATTCGGTTGCAGCTAGCTAGTTGCGATGATCCGGTGTTAAAGGTCCAGTGATTCCGGCAGAGAATCCGATATGTTCTGGGTCGATAACGCACTGTGCAGACTGGCCGATAATAGTCCAGGCTAGAGCTGGCTGGTAGGTAGTGCAGGCCACGGACAATGGTGAAAAAACCGCTAACGGTGGCTAATAGCAAGTAGCTAGTTAGCTGGCTACTCCCGTCCGGTAGACAGAGAGGTAGATAGCCGGGATATGGGCCTGGCTCGAGGCTAGCTCAAGGCTAACTGGTGCTTGCTTCGGGGGCAGTGGTGATTAGCCAACAGCAACATCCATTCGGTTGCGGCTAGCTGGTTGCGATCCGGTGTTAAGGTCCAGTGATTCAGTTATTCCGTCAGAAAATCTGATGTTCTGGGTGAAAACCGCTAACGGTGGCTAATAGCAAGTAGCTAGTTAGCTGGCTAGCTAGTTTCAACTGGAGATTCTAGATAAAAGGTAAGTAAATAATAGAATCCGTTCCACATTGAGTGAGGTGGGTTGCAGGAAAGTATATTTAGTACAAGGATGAAAATAGGGAAATATATACAACAAAAGACAAAAAGAAGAAAAACAGGCTATTTACATGGACACACAACAGAGTACACAACCGCACTGCTACGCCATCTTGGATAAGATGGCCAATCAGGCCTTTATGGTAGAGTAGCCAGACGGGAGCCACTCCTCAGTAAAAGGCACAAGACAGCCCACTTGGAGTTTGTCAAATGGCACCTAAAGGACTCTCAGACCATGAGAAACAAGATTCTCTGGTCTGATGAAACCAAGATTGAACTCTTTGGCCTGAATGCCAAGCATCACGTCTGGAGGAAACCTGGCACCATCCCTACGGTGAAGCATGGTGGTGGCAGCATCATGTTGTGGGGATGTTTTTCAGCGGCAGGGACTGGGAAACTAGTCAGGATCAAGGGAAAGATGAACGGAGCAAAGTACATAGAGATCCTTGATGAAAACCTGCTCCAGAGCGCTCAGGACCTCAGACTGGGGCAAAGGTTCACCTTCCAACAGGACAACAACCCGAAGCGCACAGCCAAGACAACACAGGAGTGGCTTCGGGACAAGTCTCTGAAGGTCCTTGAGAGGCCCAGCCAGAGCCCGCACTTGAACCCGATCGAACATCTCTGGAGAGACCTGAAAATAGCTGTGCAGCGACGCTCCCCATCCAACCTGACAGAGCTTCAGAGGATCTGCAAAGAATGGGAGAAACTCCCCAAATACAGGTGTGCCAAGCTTGTAGCGTCAAACCCAGGAAGACTAAGTACTGAGTAAAGGGTCTGAATACGTACTGTATGTAAATGCAATATTTCAGTTCTTTATTTTTAATACATTTGCTAACATTTCTAAAAACATATTTTCGTTTTGTCATTATGGGGTACTGTGTGTAGATTGACGAGGAGATGTTATTTTAGAATAAGGCTGTAACGTAACAAAGTGGAAAAAGTAAAGGGGTCTGAATACTTTCCGAATGCACTGTATCCAACATATTAGCCCAACACATTTATAGATTTCTGAAATCCTCAGATGTTTCCTAATCACACAACATTGAATTGTCATTGGAATAAAATTAGGACTATAAGAATCAGGGGCACAACTTTGTTTTTTTAATCCAGTCTGATAAACACACCAAACAGCCTACCCAACCGCTCGGAGGCGTCTGCATGGTCCTAAATCACACTGTTTCCTCATCTTGTATCACATTCCAATTATAAAACTGTGGGGGGACAAAATGCAATTTCAGAATGTGCCACCCCAGAATGTGCCACCCCCAGAATGATGATTTCAGAAATGTATCATGTGTTGGGCTAATATGTCGAAAGAGGTTTCAGCAGATGGAAATGCAAAAAGTTTCCCACCCTAACTGAAAAATACTGTCGGCTGCAACTGTGATAAAGCCTGTTAAAACAGTGTACTGTAAGTGTATATTTTCCGTTTGTGAAATTATTTTGCCGTGATATGAAATTAAAGGGCTTTATGTTTCTAGAACGGTATAGCAACTAAGAATCAATTCACGTTTAGATGGAGTAGTGTTTGGCTGTTTTTGCTGCCAGAGCCAGTCTACCTCTGAAAATAACATGTAAGGTCCTTATAGGTCCATATAAGGCTCTACTACACTCCTTAAAGCTAGAATCCAAAATTAAAACAACTGTTTTCTTTACCTGTAGGCTGTACAGTTTAGCTAGACTTCAAATTTACTATGCCAAAATGGATAATTAGTCTAGTTAACAGTAGGCTATAAATCACTTCTAGGCAATTTAAATCTTTGGTAGCTTTTCGCATACATGTTGTCACTATGCCCTGGTGTCGTGCATGTGTGGACCCTATCAGAAAAGCCCCCCTCTTCGAATACTGATGCACATTTATTTGATATACTACGGTACACCCTGACCGGAAGCCTCGGGCACAAACATTTTGTGCACACTGCACATTCTGCGCACCTCCACCCTATATCGCTATTGCGGTTGATAAGGAATGTCAAACAATGAATAAACAATTCGTAGACTTGATTTACTAAATGTGTACGATAGTGCCTGGTTATTGGAGACATTCTGTGAAGCATCCCCTTGTAACAGCAACCCTCGTGTTGCCGTAGAAACAAATATATTGGAGGCTGCAGACTCGACATTGACAGATGCAGTGTGCATGCTTGTGTAGCCAACAGTGCAACATCCTTGGTTTCTATTGTTTCTAGCACCCTCGTTAAAATGAGCGAATATTTTTCCCTTTCAGATTGTGATGTCATTGGTTTTGATTTGGACCACACTCTCTGTCGCTACCATTTGAAGGAGACCTCTAGGGTGAGTTTATTTGTAGCTCAGGAGCTACAAAACGTTGCGGGCTGTTGTGATTTCTGACAATATGATACTGTTACAGCCGGCTGGCTAGCTACTAAGTATATTTTAACGCTTGCATGCAACATAATCCATCCTTTCCAGCTGGCAGTGCAAAGTCAGTCGTTCATGGCTCGCTGCATTTTATCAATAGCTAATACTCACAATGTATGATGGAACGAATGGAATAGAATACAACAAACGACATTGTTGTAATGCAACATCTAGCTACCTACCTAACAACACTGTATAGTATGCCGCTATACTGCATGCATAAATTAGATTTATAAGCAATATGCTTGCAACAACAAATTAGCCAGCATGCTCTGGTGAGTCACAGCTGAGTCTGTGTGACATCTGACTGTCAGCCGCAGAAACCCAATGGCATCCTCTCTGTCAGGAACACATAAATTACATTGAAGCCGTGACTTTATAAATAGGTTTACAATGCATGCCAGCTCCATCACAGTAGTTGTCAATACAGCACAGTATGTATTTATGTATTGTACAGACATAAAGGTTCAGTGTCACTGAATGTTCACCCCAGCTGTGGATAGAATATATTTTTGTGCTTCTTTGCAGTTGATCTATGAGAGCTTTACCAGGTATCTGGTAGAGCATAAAGACTATGACAAGGACCTTCTTATATTGACCCCTGCTTCCTGGGATTTCTGGTGAGTCATAAGCAGCAGCAGCAGCAGAATGACTGAAGAAAATAAATACTTTTTCTATAAGCTGTAATCATTAATGACTGTGGTGTGCCATTGTAAATTCAGTCTACCTGCATGCATCACTCCACTACTGTGAATGACTACCCCATTTTTCAGGTTAGATAAAGGGCACTTTTTGAAAACGAAAGGCATTGGATGAATGCATGGTGCTCTGGTGAATATCGCTTACAGATTCGTATTGTTATTGCTTAGCATAGGACATTGATCAACACGCTTGTTCTTTGCCAATGACCACTATGAAATGTGTATTCTGTATGTCCAGTTTCAAAGGCTTAGTGGTAGACCTTGAGGATGGAAACTTGGTTAAATTGGCTGAAGATGGAACTGTTTTACGGTAGGGTTACAGTAAATGATACAGTTAAATGCATGCTCAGATATTGGGTTCCTTTTATATTTATATAGGAAAATGCCTGTTTTGAAGTGTATCAATGTACAATATTTGGGCATGCCTTTTTGTTACTTATTTTTCCACCCAAAATGAATAAAAACCCTGATTTTAAACCTGTTTGTTTTGATCAGAGCAACCCATGGGACCAATAACCTCAGCACAGAAGAGCTCATTAAACATTACGGTTCTAAAAGGGAATGGAAGCACTTTGATAGCCTTAATACCTCATTTACGAAATCTAGTAAGTCTGTCATCTTGAATCTCTGTGTCCCATCCAAACGTTGCGAAAGCTGTTTTTTTTTCTTTCTTTCTTTTTGTAAGGCAGTTTATTTTTCATGATAATACAATCTTCTGAAAAAAATCTAATTTTATTTCCAAAGTAAAGAGTGATGATTGATTGGATTGTTTCTTACAATACATATATTCTGTTTTATTCTCCTCAGCAAAGTACTATTTTTATGACAACTATTTTGATCTACCTGGGGCTCTTCTCTGTGGAAGGGTTGTGGATATGTTGCGTAAGGTAAAATATACATATTTTTAAGTGAATTATGATTATGAATAGATAATATGTTTACATGCTTTTTACAAAAAATGTATCTGCTTTCAAGAACATTATTTTGTTTTTGTCAACAGCGTGGGAATGAGGTGAATTCAGACTTTTGGAAAGACATTGTTGCTGCCATTGACCACAATTACAACACATCTGCGTTTAAAGGTATGCTTATTACTTATTTTACAATCAATCACTTTCGGTTGTTGAAACAGTGCACCATATCGGAATCGCTCATTTAATTGGCCATATCAGTGGGCTGAAATAGTCAAAATCAAAACAATATTTTCAGTTTTGTACTGTAGACGGACACTCAACAACAAAAAAAGACAAAAGCATCAGTTTCAGAAATAACTTTATTCTTTACTTTGATCAGTAAGTTGAACATAGCATAATGCATCCTCAGGCATATAGTTGTTGTTGACATAATACTTTTTTTATGACTGTTTTTCATCCTGTGTGTTGCAATATCACACTGCTGGTTTGTTAAAGGTGTTGCGAACTGACTTAAAACATTGCTTAAAAAACAAGCATGATTTCCTTTGCATGTATATTACAAGACATGTATTAAAGACTTTGAAAACAAAAAAAATCTGCTGTAAATGTTACAGGCAGTCAAAGAGCACCATTTTGCGTATTATTCAAACTGTTTTGTATTCCTTGATCATTGTTTGCTGAATACTTGTGCATATACTGGGAAAGGGAATAGTGATAACAAACAATTGAATTCCAAAATTATATTCTTCCTCTCGTTTAATTTAAATGCCTCCATGAACTGAATGCCCTTCTTAATAGAATACTTGAGAGAATTGCTGCTCTTGCCTTTTCAGCCTTTTCAAAGACAAATTAACTTGTAGAATATTACATCAATCTTTTATTCTACAATGACAACTCAATCTCAATGGAAGTTGTGAATTGAACTATTTCTTTAAGTAGTTTCTTTAAGGTTTCAAGATTTTATTAGTGATTGTATCACGTTGAGGCAATCAGGAACCCAGAGAAAGAGCAGTGAACATTGTCGGCAGCAAAGACACCATTGGTCTCCTCATCAGGGACCTGAATGTAGACTTGGTCATGGGCATTCAGCATAAGGACAGTGCTGCCAGACAACTGATCCAAGAAGCCCTTGTTGTACTCATCGTATGAGAACATGATTGGCTCACCATTTTTGTACAGTGCCACCAATGCATTAGCACCATTAACATGCATATGGTAGGAGAAGTAATATAGACCTGGTACCTGGCAGGAGAAGATGCCAGTCTGGGGGTCATAGTGCTGCTCCCCATTGTAAATTATCTGGTTGAATGGAACGGGTGAACCCGCAGATGGGTAAGCCATAGTCAAAACAGCGCTGAAGGCAGACATAGGGGCCTTCATCATCTCATGATGAGGCATCATAATCTCATGGGACTTGATGGGCATGCTCTTCTCGTGATGGTAAACCATCTCACCAGGGGGACCAGGTGGGCCAGGAGGTCCCATAGCACCTGGGTTACCATCATGACCTCTGGAACCAGGAGCTCCAGGTGGACCCATAGGACCAGAAATTCCCTTGGCCGTCTGGCCAGCTGGGCCAGGTGCGCCGGGAAGACCTGCGTGACCCTTAAGACCTGGTTGACCTGTTGGACCTGAAGGCCCCACTGGTCCTCTTGGCCCTGAGACGCCGTTTTCGCCTGGTTTCCCTGGACCTCCAGGTGTGCCTGGGTGTCCCTTTGCTCCTGCAAGCCCATTTGAACCTGGCTGACCAGGAGCGCCAGTATGGCCCTGAGCTCCCTTGTTACCCTGATGTCCTGTAGCGCCTGTTGCTCCAGGAGGGCCTGCTGCCCCGGGGATACCTGACTTCCCTGCGTAACCCTGATGTCCCTGATCCCCCTTGGTTCCCTTTGCCCCTGGAGCTCCCACCATGCCAACCTCTCCTTTAGGTCCCTGTCCACCTGGTTCTCCCTGGAATCCTCTAGCACCCTGTGGCCCAGCTGGACCCATAAGGCCAGTAGCACCTGTTGCCCCAGTGTAACCTGTTGGCCCTGGCTCTCCTTTCTGACCAGTGGTTCCTGATGTACCTGGTGATCCTCTGTCACCTGGCATGCCATTAGCTCCTGGTTTACCAACTCCTGGTATGCCAGGTGCACCTGGTTGTCCAGCATGTCCCTGGGGACCTTTAGATCCCATATTTCCAGGCATACCTGGACTGCCATTCTCACCTGGCTTTCCTGGTGCTCCTACCCCAGGGTTTCCATTGTGGCCCTTTGGCCCTGGCTGACCCATAGCTCCTGGAGCTCCATCCCTACCTGGAGTACCTGACTTCCCAGGCTCCCCAGGGTATCCAGGGGCACCAGACTTACCAACTCCGGGTTGCCCTGGCATACCAGATGGTCCCATTGGGCCCACTTGACCGTTTGCACCTGGTGCCCCAGGAATACCAACTCCCCTCTCTCCCTTTTGTCCTGGCAGACCAGGGATACCTGGATGTCCTTTAAGTCCGGGCTCACCCCTTGGCCCCATGCCTCCGGGCAGACCGTGTGGGCCAGGTTTGCCAGCAGAAGAGTGTCCAGCAGGTCCTGGGCTTCCAGGGGAACCAGGTGATCCTCTTGGACCCATGGCTCCAGGTGCGCCAGTATGGCCCTTCTCACCGGGCATTCCATTACTACCTGGTTTCCCAGGACCACCTGGATTGCCAGGCTTGCCAGCTGTGGAGTAGCCAGCGGGTCCGGGGGGCCCGGGTGGGCCCTGTTGTCCAGGATGTCCCATGCCGCTCTTGCCGGGAGGCCCAGGGGGGCCCATTGGTCCTGGCTCACCAGGGGATCCTGGAATACCTGGCTCCCCTGCAACAGCTGTGGAAATGGATAAGTGTAATTACCTAAGATGCAGGTAACAACTACAGTAAACTGTAATTGGTTTAGATTTAGGATATCATTTTTTCATCTCATTAAGTTTGTCAGAGTTTTGTTTTTCCAGAGTAGGTTATTAGATTTCAGTCAAGGTGAATTTAGCCAGTCCATTATCTGCTATCAAAGTATTCATGTAGTCCTGTTTTATTCTTAGTGCATCTGAAACATTTGTCTATTTCATTTTAAATTTAATGGAAAGATATATTTATGTATTCTCAGTGATGCCCCAAATGGATCTTAGATGTTTTGAAAAGCTGATGACTCTGATATCTGTGCCCTATTTGTATGGGTATTTATGAACAACTCTGCCATGCACCAGTTGTTACACCAATTGATCCAGTCATGTTTGTTGTGTCCTATTGAGTCCTGTTGCAAACATATAGCGTCGGGGGGTTTCCCTGACCTGACTAAACTACCATCTCTCAGATGTCCATCCTGTGCAAAATAGGATTCATAAAGCAAAGCATGAAATTAGATTATCCTGATTTTCAGTTGGAATATTTAGTCATTTTGCCTCTGCCTGTCTTTGCTCCATATTTTTATTGACATTGTTTTGTCACATCCATTTATTTCTCTCTTAGACCACTTGCATGTCAATTGGTTCCTTGATCCTTGAATAACCTCTGCTTTGGTATTCCACTCAAACACCACAATGTGATTTAAACAACAGAGGTGATGTAGGCTCTGTGATCATGGAGGGAGGTTGTGGGAACTGACTGCTTTTCCCAGGGTCATTTTGACAGCACCAGTGGGGTCATTGTACAGTGCTCAGCATGTTGAGACTACATTAGACTACTGTAGCCATTTATTTTAGTTTAATTTGGCCACACTATGTTGAACCCTTTTATTTTCACAAGTTGTCTGTAGTGCATGTTTATGGTTAGTGGTCCTCCAGTTGTTGATGTATGTGCGTCACCTTGAACCCTTTATTCCTCTTAATGTGGCCTTTGTGAGGCAGTAGAGAGTAGGTCATATGACGGAAAAATACACGTCATATTGGGATATGATAGTTGTTGAAATGTGTGGCACCTGGCCTAGGTCCTGAAATGCTGAAGGGATATTTTTATCCCTGTGTCTTTGAGAGGTTAGCCCACAATACTTGACACCTTTACCTATACCAATAACTTTCCTGAAGCCATATTGTTTGTTGCATATTATGTCAAAATTGCATATTATGCCTAACATTTTGAATAACCATTAGTATAATAGTTCAGATATCAGAATTCAGTCCATAGTGGTCAGTATTTGCCTTATACTGTAGCTTGCCTGCATCTCTGAGAAGTTATGACACCCCCACCCCCCCACCCCCCCCTTTTGACTGACGTTAATAAAGGGAACTGAGTTTCCTGTTAGATATAAAACTTCAAGGCACTAGCAGTTATTAACAGTTTTTATTAATTAATTGTATTATTAAAAGTGATTTTATAATTTACTGGCAAGGCCGTTGCTCCTCAAGTAATGTGTGGTGTGGTATTGCCATGGTGTAAGGTACTGATACAGAAGTCAATAGGAAACATTTTTCTACAGTGACTGAAGTGGATTTGATGCATGATTTGAAGAAAAGCACTTTTCCTGCTTTGGAATAGCACTTTGATAACAAAATGGCCAGACAGGGCTGTAATTTGAAAGCCACTGAGGAGTAGGTTTGAAACCCCAGGAAAGCAGAATGTGCCAAAACTGGACAGTTCAGCAGCCAAGTCAAACCTCAGAAACTGGAAGGTGATAATACTGTGGCATAGCCAGCTGTTCAACCTTGACTTGTCTAGTTAGGCCTAGATCCTATGTCTATTGCCAGCCTCAAACCATACATAGTTCTATATGTAGGCTATGCCATGGCTCTCACATTATACATCCTGAGGGTGTATATCAGACTTACTATTTTATTTATTTAAGTTTATTTGCATTTTTGTCTACTCTACTTTGGGGTGTTTGTTTTGAGAAGTGTCTGGGACAATTTAAGCACTACAAAGTGGTTTGATTGGGTGTGCCCAATGCAACGTGGTAACATCTGTTTTGGAGATTTTTCCAAAATCTAAGCTTTCATTGTTGACTTGTGGAAAAGTTTTGTATTTATGTCAGAGGACACCGGCCATAAAAAAATGCATCGAAACATCTTAAACAAAGCTACTGAGTGCCGTAGTCTGGTTGAGCGACAACACTCATCTCTGGACCATATTCTTGACAGAATGGTCCCATCTCTGCCATTTTGTCAAGCCCCACTGTCTTACCCTCTATACTTTCCCCGCTGTCTTCTGAGCTTTCTCCTAAAGATAGGATAGTAGGATATTTAGTAGGATATTTAGTAGGATATTTCAATTTTTCAAGAGTGACATGGAATCTTGAAAGCAGTGTTATGTGGAAGCTAGCAACATTTAACTGGTGCATTGGTGCTCTTTTTATGAGGTGTACATAAGTGATAATTGCCCCTGGCTCTCACTTCTACAGAACCTCTGTGGTCTGACTGTCAGCATTGTTGCAGGAGAATGGTTATTATCTTAACTACTGTAATCATATTTTTATTATCCACTTTCTGTTGATGAATGACTGTGTCCTGTCTTGGGAGCTGTGGAAGGATGCATGGGCCCACGGTTTCCTATTGCTTAACAACTATGGTCAGGTGAAAACCCTCAACAAATTTGACTGAGACATTGCCTCAGGTTGCATCAATAAGTCAGTTTAAGTTACTTGTTCCCCTGTAAAGGATAATGTGCTATCAATCCTGTTTCATAAGATAAGTATGTCGAGATTTAATACTCTACATTTGTGAGTGTTCTAGTAGCAATTAACTTCCGCAGTAATGACAGTTTAAATGTAAATTGATGCTGTATATTCTGCAATTTTACATTGATTAATTAGCTGAAGTAACTTTTTATTTTGATATGTTTATTTGTTCATATCCCAAAAACGTATTTTTACCATGCTGTGCTTAGTTCCATTTGTTAAAGCTATATGGAGTTCAAAACAGCCATGTTTCTTCCAGTTTGACATTTGGGGTCTGCTTGCACCCAGTATTTTCCTTTTGGCACTGACAGCTATTAGATGGCCAAGAAAAACTCCCGACCCTAATGACAAACCCCCAGTACAGTCTAGAATTGGAATGAATGAAACCTTCCATAAACCTTCCAAGAGAATGTACCATAAAGCTGATACAGAATTATCTTCAGAACATTAACATGCTGATAGACATGAATATATTGAGACTTACTTTGGACATGGCTCTTAGCAGGATAATGCTGCTGCTTGGCTACTTTCTGTACATGGTAGTGTCTCTCTGGTGTTGCCACGGCCAAGGCCACCAGGAGGAGGAGAACGCTTGTCACTCTGAGGTCCATCTTGTGAAGCTAAACCTGCATGAAAGAAATGTAGAACAAAATGTTGAAATGTGAATGGTCTTCAACATACAGAGACACTACATTGGCGTCTACTGTATTTCTCTTACAGTAGATTTGCTATTGCCACTACAGCAGGACCTGCAACAACAAACTAACATTTCTGTGTCAGAATGACAAGAAACAAGCACAGTAAGGAACATTACGGACCCCAAATCTTTAGACAGACTTCCAGAGCTACCTCAGATTCAGACTCCCATGTATGGGTCATCCCTTTCATCGCCAAGTGAACCATCTCATCACAATGATAGTTAAGACACATGCTATGAGGACAACTTGAGGCCAGATGACACCAGTACCTACTGCCCCAACCTGTTCCTCAACCATGCCCCAAACTGCCTCCCCCAAGACCCCAACTGCCTCCCCAATGGCCCCCTGCGCACTATATACCTCACAGCACCAGGCACAGAGGGCCACACTCACATACACCCAGAGAGCAGACTAGAGAGTGTGGGCAGGGTACACCTACCAGCAGGCTTAGGCTCCAAAAGATCAGTGGGGGTCGGGAGGCTGCTGTCCCGGCACGGTGCTGTATAGTCCTTAGTCTGGCTGCTGCTACCCAGGCCACTGGGCTCGGGGTATTTATACCAAATCTGTCTCCAGCATCACCCAGAATCTACCTAGTATAAAAGCACCGCCCTGTTGTGATGTCAGCTTTAATGAGGGGTGCCATATCCTCAGAGAGAGAAGGCATGTCACTTCAGGATAATAATCCTCTCATAGCATTTAAAATAACCCACAGCTCCTCCCTCACCCATCCATCCTCAATGGAGCGGGACAGAAAGAGATTTAATTCAGTTAAAGATAAATTGTTATATTTTTGTCTCTGAACTCTTTGACATTTGTGGGTATATGTGGTTGTATGTTCAAGTCGTAATAATGCACAGAGCTATATGGGTATTTACTTTGATTATTTGATGTCTTTGACATCTTAATTGCTGTGTTTTTAGATTAATTAGAAAAACAACATAAGTGTTCCCTTCTTCTACCCAGTTATACATATTTTCGACTGCTCAAATACAGGTGCTGGGGAACATTCATTGTCTCCAAAATATTTTTTTTGACAGAGTGAGCATTTTACTCTGGAAAATTAAAGACTGTCTGTACTTGTGCTTTTTCCTCCTGTCACCCCATGCGGTCCCTCTCTGTAAAAGTAAATAACACGGTGGATGGCCCAGACCATTGAGTCCTTATGGAGGGAACTTCCAGGCAACAGTGAAGTTTCAGCCTTGTACACTTGTCAGTACGCAAACAAATATGTTGCTCTCTTAACAGGATTTTTATGTCAGATTGTGTATGAATTGTGGTAGCAAAATCAATACAGTATATCAGCTTAATGGACTCTGGTAAACATTAGTTACATGTATTCACCGGAGAGCTAAATTGTTTCAACTGTATGTGGTGTAGAGTGCACACAGCGGTACTGTGCCTCCACTGAGCCACAATGCAAGATGGGTACACCAGAGGGCAGAGTTTAGTTTCTGTCCTCAGACCTCTGGTGGTCTGGTTTTCTCAAAGGTCCACCATTGTCTCCTCCTTCAAATTATTTAATGAAAGTCTACCCTGCACATTTGTCACATTTTGCTGCCTTAAAATGTAATCTTAAAATGTATCTACACAACCTGCTCCACATTTTCAAAGTGAAAGAAAAAGTATAGAACATTTTTCACATTAAAAAAATTAAAAGTAAATGCAGATGTCTTGTATTTTCAAGTAATGTGGTGGCAGCATCATGTTATGGGCATGCTTATCACGGGCAGGGAATGGAGAGTTTGCCAGAATCAAAATAAATATGAAAGGACCAACACCCAGGTAAAAAGTTATAGGAGACCCTCTCTCAGTCTTCTGAAAACCTAACCCTGGGATAGAGTTTTATTTTTCAGTGGGACAATTACACAAATGTTAATGCCAAAGACACACCAGAATGGCTTTCCAAGAGGTGTTGAGTGTTCCTGAGTGGTATAGTCTCAGTCCTGATTTAAATCTGTTAGAAATTCAGAGACAAGTTTTTGATATTGCTGTCCATCAATGATTCTTAACCAAATTTACTGAGCTTGAGCAATTTTGACAAAAACAATGGATATGTTGCCGCAATAGTTGTGCAGAGTTATTCAAAATAATTCACAGCTGTAATCACTGCCAAAGGTGCTTCCACCAAGTATTAACTCTGGGGTGTGAAGACATACGCAATCAATAAGTTTTTTATTTTATTTTTATTTAGAAAATGCTTTATACTATTTCTTTCTCTTTGAAAATGTGGAGCAGGTTATGTAGATCTGTAGGAAAAAAATCTAATGTAATCCCTTTTTAGATTTAATTTTAAGGTGACAATGTGAGAACAGCGCAAAGGGCTTGTTGACTTTTACTAGGCACTGTATCTACTCTTATCTATTTTTATGTGGAGTACCTAGCAACTGTGCTTTGTGACGTCACCACGGGCTAGTAGGAAATGCCTACTCCCAAAATAATTACATTGTTATTACATACAATGTCAAGATAGCCTTAGATTTTGTATACAGAAGCTGTGCCTCAAATTGCTCCTTTTGTATATTTTGTTTCTGTCGATCTCCTTATCTGCAGTATTGATCTATGTTCTTCTTTGAGTGGTTTTGCACCTGTTAATCCTTGCCAGCTCAAGACTGAAATGGGCTCGAGGATGTGTTTTAGGTTTCTAAAAATCTAAATAGTGTGTGCTTTTTTTCGACATATCATTTCCAACTTTAATTTTTACAGGCCGCAGAAGAAAGCCAATCGAGCCACCGGGCATCCTTGGTAAACCCCTTTAGTTAAATGACAGAGTTGAAAGAGGTGGAGTCAACACTTAAAAATGTTGCAGGCTCCAGTCCCTCCATCACACTTTCCCCATGAAAGCAGTGTGGACCGCACAGTGGCAACGTGTTTATTTTGTATTTTGGGTCCACGATTTTTTGGTGTGTCAGGATTCATTCCTCCCTATCTAAAAGCATACTGTGTAATTTAATGCAAATGATTGCCTAGACTAGAGGCACCTGAATAGAAGTGTACTGGAAATACCTTGTGGAGAATGAAAGGAGAAGGACTAGGTCTTACAGATAGTTTTTGTGCATGAGGATAGAAGATAAACACCTTCAGGATCACTCTATTGTACTAGTCATCAGTTTTGCATTGTGACACTGGGGCCTGTTGCGAAATGCATAAGCATTGGCCTTTTTACAATAATCATTGGTCACATCATATACATCGCCTCGTAGAACACTGTTACTGATTACTGCCGAGGTGTGGTGGTCTCTCAGGTGCTTATAGCTGCCGAAGCATCACCCAGGTGGGTGCTACACTTTCGGTGGTGGATGTTCCAGCCTACCTACCTACAGAGGAGGAGTAGCCGTGAACTTCAGAGAAAGAGGTGCCTGATGAAAAGTTCCAGGCCTGGCTGCCTGTTTAACTGATGTTTCTCCCTCCCTGGCTTTACCATCGACGCCACCTCCACTCAAGCCAGTTACTCCTTTACTGAACTGCATCATCATCTGGCTGTGGAAGACCATCTCCCATGAACTGCCAGCTCCCTGAATCGTTTTTATAATTCTATTTTTTAGAAGCGACTTTGACATTCTGTATGAAAAGCGCTATATCAAATAAATCTATTATTATTATGATAGCACACCTGAACCACTTAATGATGTGGTGGCATTCCGAGTCAATGAAAGCCTCTGGATCTCCATTTGTTGCGTAGTGCTGAGGTTGAAACTGTAGAAGAATATGCAGCTTCTCTCTCCAGACGTGACTAATTCCCTTTCATTAGTTTTAATTACTATGATAATGACTGGAATTCTCACACAACATAGAAAATGGGGCCAACCGTTTACCCCATTATCTTAGTATGTGATACAGGCATACTGTAGATCAAATCTGCACTCTGCTATTATTTCTTTCACATTAGTAAGCACTAGGCAGATGTCTTAAATCTAGGCTAATTGATAGCTGAATCTTTTTCTATTCGTTTGAAATGGTCTTTTGCATTCATGTTTTATGTCTGGTGTGCAAAATACCTACTGCTTTTTGTAGTCTATTTATTCTCATGGGTAATGTTGGTAGACTGGTGGCTGGGACTACAAATAAAGTTAAGGCATTTAAAATCCTATGATGGGCAGTTCAGACAAAACCCAATGATTTAAAGCATTGTGTGTTAGATTTATGAAATGTATGATTTTGCTAAATTGCCATACAAATGTTGTCATCATAATTGCCATCATAATTGTCATAAAATCATCATTAATTTTCCCTGGGCTTGTCTTTGCTGCCCAGGTTCTTTGAATCATTGATGTTGGGGTTGCTTCAGTTTCAGAGTGCTGGGGAAGGCACAGTCTGGGTGAGACAGATACATTTAGTCTCTGTTAAGAATCTCTCTCCTCTGTTTGTTCCCAGTGATTTGAGGATGCCACGCTGCCTGAGAGAAAGAAGGAAATAATTGCAGGTTGATGATATGACTAAGCTAGCTAGAGGAGTGGAAAGTGGGAGTCTAAAGATGGCATGTTTTAGCTGGGAAGTGGCTGGGATACAGATTTAACATTTTAATAAACCCAATATGCCACTAAGAGGCGGTTGCAGCTTTATGAATGGAAGGATGATGTTGGCCCTCCAGGCTGAGTGTGGGTGCAATTATAGAGACCCGAAAGACAAACGTCTCGAAATCACGGTCAGAAGCAGAACCGACCAACCTGAGGAGGCTGAGGTTGTTTCAAAATAGGAACCCGAAACCCAAAATGCATCCCTCCTGACTTTTTTGTAGTCATTTTAAGACGTAAGTATTTAAATAGAGAAATTACTGAAAAGCTGGTGATCTGAGAAAGAGGGGGAAATGTAGGCCAAAAGTGTTCAATGTTTTATTTTTCTTGCTGAAGCCTGAGAATGTTTCAAATCAGATTTGGTTCCAATTTTAGGCTCTCATTGAGGACCAGGTAATGGGTGGGGATTGTTAGAAGTCAATTATATTCATAGAGGCAGGACACAACACAGAAGCAGAGCCTTAATGACTAGTGCCTTTAAGTTTAACTATGCCTTCCAGAGCCCTTTAAGTGGAACAAACAGCTCACATGGATGCTTGAGCCAATCCCATGGCTTTTGGCTGGTGTTGAAACACCATCACTGTTGCTCAATCTTCTTCAAAATATGTTTTAACTCTGATCAAGACAAAGTAAGATGGAACATGTTGTCCAAAGCGCAACATTTTTGAGTCTGACTGAATTTTGTAATTTGCAGAATATTTTCTACTATGGATCTAAAAGTATGCTGACCATGAAGTCTGCCTCTTGGATTGAAATCGGCAGACTATATATCTTTGTTTGACTCTGAACTAAGCTAAACTTTGTATTGTATGAAGTGCATTTATCTTAGGTTGATGTCTATTGCCAGCTTATCAGATTTAGCTGTTTTTGTAGGATTATTATAGTTATTTTATAGTGAGATGTGACATGCCATTAAAAAGAGTAACTGGGGAAAGCTGGTATCCTATTTGGTTGGCTTGAGTTCCTGAAGAGGCCAAGGCTGCCATGTGTGCACTGACTGCGCGTCTAATTTACATTATGTTAAACCTTTGATTAATGGTCACAATAAAGCTGGAGGAATCTGCTTATATGGTTATATGCCTATATGGTTATATTCACCAAAAGCATATACTCTTACAGTCCTTTGAAAGACTGGGATGTTTCCCATGTTTTTTTTTCCCATTATCCCTCACTCTCTGCTTCCCATGCACTTCTGGGTTGTTAATCAGATAGCTCCTGTCTAGTTCGGCATGTCCACCCAGCCCCAGAGTCCAGCCGCTGAGCCTGGGGGCTTACAGGGCTATGCCCTAGGCTGGGCTGGCCTGTCTTGACTGTCTGGAGGTGGCTACCATCATGAACAGCCATGGTCCTTTTTTTGTCTTTGCTTCACTGGAAGGAGCTCCTGTGTTTACCAAATTACGAAGCTCTCCAAAATAATCATGGTCGGATGAAAACACAGAATAAGCCATGCAAGCACTATGGAAAATCCAAGCCATTGCATGTTGGTAAACAACCCATAGCTATATTTTAGGGCTATCTTAGTATGCTGTGTTTTCACTTTGGTCTTTAGACAAGGATATGGTTGAAAACCTGCACTGCAGAGTGCCAAACCACCACTGGCATTCAAGTGTGAAAAACCCACACTGATGCAGTAGGTTCACTTTTTAAGTTACCTACCACCCTTACATGGATATAATGCCAATCTTCATACCTACAGTATGTTTTACACAGTGCCATTACACTTGAATCCCAATGTCTGCACACATAATTTGTTAATGGTGCTTCTGAAGCTGTGGCCGATCATCCTTGGTGGCCTGTAGCACTAAAACTTCTGGATATCCCCTTTCTGGGTCAGGTCTGTTTTTGTTTTTCTTGGTTAGATCTTTATTTTAGGTGTGTGGGTTTGGAAGAATCCCTGAACACCACTCTCAGTACGTTGGGAAGAATGTTTGGTTTTAAGTTTAAGAGGTAGGCTAGCTACTTATTTTTTTCAACAGAAATCCTGAATAACACTTTTCTCTTGAATACCATGGAAAAGCTCACTTTCCTTTTTTATTGGAATTTAAATGAAATTTCTCTTATTAGACTGGCTAAAAAAGTACTAGATTGTCTGGAAAACAGTTTTTCTCTTATATTTTTAGTACTCGTGTTAGAACAATTTAAATGTCTGGATCTTTGTAGTTCAACATCATATTTGTTCCCACATTTTATACAATTGTTGTTGGCCATGTACACTGAGTGTACAAAACATTAAGAACACTTTCCTAATATTGACTTGTGCAACCCCCCCCCACATTGAGCATGAAAAACCCAGCAGCGTTGCAGTTCTTGACACACTCAAACCTACTATAATACACCGTTCAAAGGCACTTACATCTTTTGCCTTGCCCATTCACCCTCTGAATGGCACACACATTGTCCATGTCTCAATTGTCTCAAGGCTTAAAAATAATTATTTAACCTGTCTCCTACCCTTCATCTACACTGATTTGAAGTAGATTTAACAAGTGACATCAATAAGGGATCATAGCTTTCACCTGTATTCACCTGATCAGTCTATGTCATGGAAAGAGCAAGTGTTCATAATGTTTTGTACACTGTGTATAATTCAACAAATTAAACTGTAGTGTATATATACATACAGTGGGGTCCAAAATTATTGACACCCTTGATAAAGATGAGCAAAAATTACTGTATGCGTGTAACTATCATCAGCTTAGCTCTTTCGAAATCCATACATTAAAGCCTGTTGAAACATGTTGTTGTTTAGGTGTGTTTGAGAAGAGAAAGAGTGGGAGGAGAATTACACGTACTTTCTGGCATGGAGCAGGAAGTACAGAACATTTAAAGATAGTGTTGGGTTCTCCTCTCTTCCCAAAATGGGTGCTTCATGTGTCCAATAGGCTTTGTGTGGAATCAAGCTTTTTCCCATTTTCTCCATGTCTTTGGCCTCCTGCAGTCGCACTGAACTCAAAAGCACTTTCAAAGCACTTTCCTACCAGGAAAGAAATTATAACATATAACCTGTTTGAAAGGTATTTTGTCTCTGTGATCATTTTGTTTCAAATGCAGACCTGCCAACCTGCACGCATTTTGCATACCATGCACACAATTTGAGGTCAAAGTACGCTGGTACGAAAAACTACCTGAAAATATGCAAAAACAGGCTTCTAGTTGGCACATTGTGGTTTTTGACTGAACCGTCTGAAGTTGAAGCTGAGCCAATCAGACGACTTGGAGAGGAGAAAAAATCTCTAGCTCTCCACTCTGGCCCACCCCCCGTAGTTCAAGCATCTCTCCACTTTGTCGGTTGCTCACACGGTTGACACGTGTGAGGAAATTTGCCAAATATATTTTCCAAAACTGTATGTGTTAGTCAAGCACATTACAACTACTATTTTGTAGTTAGCTCCTTAGCTAAGGCGTCATTATGATGAAGGTAGTTAGCTACAGCGTTTAGTCAACTAAGCGAGAACACTTTCTAGTTAGCTACTAAAGAGTAGCCAATTACCAAGTACCCATAAATCTATAGCCTACCATTCCTATTGAGGCAGTCTTCTGCTAACATCATTATTAGGCTAAAAAAGGTGCATTTGCTGTGATTTGAGCAGTGTGGGTGTCGCACGCGAGCCTTCGTGGGGTCCGCGGGGCGGGTCTGCAAATGGCATCATGCACCAGACACTACTAGTGATGTGGCAGTCTGACAAAAGGAATGACGTGGAGTCCCAGATTGTTTAGATAAGCTACAGTAAGTGGCAGTGTTTAAAAACTTTCACTCCGCTGAGGTGAATGTCATGAAGTCAACTTCCCACACTTCAAAAGGCTCAAGTTGTTACTCCACAAATCATAAACCAATAGTTGGTGAGGCGAAGGGAGCATGTGAGATATGAGTCAGGTTTAACTGCGTCGGGCTCTATAACTGTACTATAATGACCACTGGTGAGGGCTCGTTAAGCATGTCCCCCACTTAATCACTATGAAGACATCAAAGTCAGGTTCGCTCAGTAGCAGTATTTTTGACTTAGCAAAGTGATGAATAGAACCCTCAATTTTCTTGATGTTTCCAGCAATTAAGTCAGAATTGATTAAATATAGCCTGCCATCATCAGCAAAAATGGTTGTACTAAGACTGCTTATTTTGAAGTATTTTGGTGCCAAGGAAAAAGTGACTTTTTGCTTTAGGGTCATGATTTGCTGATTTGGTAAATAACAGAGCTTACATTTGCTTTTCAAGATACTGGTGATGACAATGAGGAATGGGCACTAAATGAGAGAATGAAAATGGTCATCAAACAACTGTACTTGTCATCCAATAAAAGTGTATTAGCCTAGTCCACATGTTGTTAAAAGTGGATTAAAGCTGCAAAGATGTTTGTTACTGGCAAAAACAACTATACTTGTATTTTACTGCACATTGGGGACAACAGCACATGCAGCCTACTCCACCACTTTGCCTGAGTTTTACTGAGTGACTGGGAGGAGCACACATGAGAATATACATGTTTAATTGTGCCAGTACACTGGGGTATGGCAACACTGAAATGTGCTTGGTTGCCCTGGCAATCCTGCAGATCTAAATAAGAACTAGTTTGTCAGCTAATGCTTGTCAAAGGTAGTATTTAAAGGCAGAAAATATCAAACTGCTCTCATCAAATTAACCATGTCCTTGACCACTCATTGCCCTCAGTGTGTTCCATATATAGATTTGCCAAACTTGTTTTTCTACCCTTAGTTTGACCATTCTTTATTGTTCATATTTCTTGGGTCAGTTTCCCAGGCACAGATTAAGCCTACGGCAGGACTAAAAAGCATTCTCAATGGAGATTATCCATATTGTTTTAGTCCTTGTCTAGGCTTAATCTGTGTCTGTGAAACCGCCCCTATACTCTGTTCCTTTACAAAAAATGTATAGCACCCTTCAAATGTAATAAACATCAGAGCAGAACTGCACCAAAGTATTTCTGAGCTGTGACCCATCTAAAGCGTTTTAGATTTTTTAAAAATATACTTATTCAACCAAACTAATGTTATAGGTCACAAGAAAAGTCTTTAGCCATGGCCCATAGGTGCAATCTGTCAAGATTCAAACTGCTCTGGCCAACGGGGTAGAACAAATAAAGTTTATGGCATAGACTTGGCATATACAAAAGCTGAAGAACTTATGCACATCCAGGTACTTTTTTTTTGCAGATGCTGGAGTTATAGGTGAATTCCTGAAAAATAAAAAAGGAAAACACTGCACACTGCTGTTCATGTTCCAAGGTGAGTTTATTGTTACAACATTTTTACCCTTAGGTCTTCATGGATGCCTGGTGAAGACCTAAGGGTCAAACGTTGTAACAATAAAATCACCTGGGAGCATGAACAGCAGTGTGCAGTGTTTTCCTTTTTTATTTTTCATAGACTTGGCATATGCCTTCAAATTCAATCGAATTAAAGTTTTCCTCACTACAGTACACCGCAGCCGTGATGAGTGAGCCACGTCGTTTACCAACCTTTATCTCCTGAAATTGTATTTATTTTCTGAGTAACCACATGGTCTAACATAAGGGCCCCAACTGAGTGAAAGGACACTTGCTACCGAAGGGTATATTTTTCTCACCTCAGCTTATCTAAAGCTGTCTGTGTGGCTCCAAGTCATCACTGTCTACTTGGGGTCCTCAAGTGGATTTTTGAAATGCTTGGTGGTCATCCATATTTCATCCCTCTGTATCCATTGGGACTCTGGACTAAAAGTGGTAATGGATCTGGTTGGGACTGCTCTTGTTCAGGACAGTCACCAGACTTTGGTGTACTGACAAACTTTACTTTGGTGTAATTGTGAAATTTGAATGAGCAAAATTATTTATTTTTCTTCTGTGACCTTTGGTTTTAATATTTTAAGCACGCATGGGCAATGGTTTAATCTTGCAACCTACTTGTCATGAATTGGGCATGTACATGCAGCACATGTTGACATAGCAACTGTATCCATGTTTTTACAGCTTTGTAAAGCTACATGTTAAACTTGGTACCATGAAGTCATCCATGTCGTCACACACGTTATGTCCCAAATGATACGACAGTGGAAAACTAGGCAGAAAGGTAATTTGGCTGTCTGTGTTTACATTTACAGTGCACCCATAACCACTGTGAAATGAGTGGGCTATTGCTAATTTGCAGAAATATGAAAGGAGTGAATCATTGAGGCATTGTACCATAGTAGAAGATCCCAGGCTCTCTGGTCTTTTATTTCTAGCAGTCATTGTGGCCTGACTGCTACAGTACTCTCTGAGTGCTCAGTGTTGTATCCACTATCCTTAACTCTTGGTTTATTTCAGTGGTATGGCCATAGTTATCACAATTTTCTGATTTTATGTTTTTAAGGTTACAGGGGTAAGGTTGTCTTTGAAATGGGGCAGAAGCTTTTTTCAGGGTTGTGTCCATATACAGGAAGGGCACAATTTACCTCAGCTTGTCTCTGAGGAGTGTGTATCTCTAGGAGATACAGCCTCTTTTACCAATTAACATAAAAACTCCATATTGTTAACTTTCAGGTTTTGGTTTTTGAATATTTTAATCTATTGTATGGTTTAATTAATATTTTTGTTTGATAATGGCTAGTAGGGTAGGGTGCAAGTATGGTGACCAGTGTCGCGTAATAAATGTACGTCTGTTTTCATACGACTTCTGGTAAGGCATCATTCTTCAAAGGGTGGGAATGTACACTGTTATGTCTGACACTCCAAATTATGTCCTAGTTTTGTTTGTTCTTTGATCTGTGTTAGATTAGTTAGATAAGACAAACTTCTGTTTTGCATGCAACAATAACAGCAGAAGTACAGGTGTAGGATCTTAATTTGACCTATGTTGTCACAGCAAAAGAATCCTGCAGCAACAGGATTTGAACGTTTAGTCCATAATGTTGCTTGATCAGTGGTTAGGCTTAGTATTTTATTAGGATCCCCATTAGCTGTTGCCAAGGCAGCAGCTACTCTTCCTGGGGTCCTATTAGCTGGCCAAAAGTAAGCTACATGAAAGTGCAATACTGTTAATGTAACTGTGTGTTAGTGTTGATTTTCAGTGAATTTATGTAAATCACGAAGCTCATCTGCATTTGCAGGAAATTTCTCAGCAACAAAAGATTGATGAAATTAAGATCCTACATCTGTACAAAACCAAAGACCAGAAAGTAATTGTAGACTTAGGCAGCCATACTTCTAACATCTTGGCAGATTTGTTTCCTGAGGGTGGGAGGGTTGCACGTTTATTTGATCAGAAACATTAGTTCACCATGTTTATATTCATCAAGAGTCAATGTTTCACTGACATGCAACCATTATGTGGCCTCTTTAGGGGTGTTAAATGTCAGTGTTGTCATTCAGCACTATTTTAATAATAATAATATGCCATTTAGCAGACGCTTTTATCCAAAGCGACTTACAGTCATGTGAAAAGTATTCAGACCCCTTCACTTTTTCTACATTTTGTTACGTTACAGCCTTATTCTAAAATGGATTAAAATATTTTACAAATCCTCATCAATCTACACACAATACCCCATAATGACAAAGCAAAAACGGAAATGTCACATTTACATAAGTATTCAGACCCTTTACTTGAAGGCAGCGAAGCACCTTTGACAGTGATTACAGCCTTGAGTCTTCTTGGGTACGATGATACAAGCTTGGCACACCTGTATTTGGGGAGTTTCCTGCATTCTTCTCTGCAGATCCTCTCAAGCTCTGTCAGGTTGGATGGGGAGCATCGCTGCACAGCTATTTTCAGGTCTCTCCAGAGATGTCCAGGCTCTGGCTGGGCTACTCAAGGACATTCAGAGACTTGTCCCGAAGCTACTCCTGCGTTGTCTTGGCTGTGTGCTTAGGGTCATTGTCCTGTGGAAAGGTGAACCTTCGCCCCAGTCTGAGGTCCTGAGCGCTCTGATGCTGCCACCACCATGCTTCACCGTAGGGATTGTACCAGGTTTCTTCCAAACGTGACACTTGGCATTCAGGCCAAAGAGTTCAGTCTTGGTTTCATCAGACCAGAGAATCTTGTTTCTCATGGTCTGAGAGGCCTTTAGGTGCCTTTGGCAAACTCCAAGTGGGCTGTCATGTGCTTTTTACTGAGGAGTGGCTTCCGTCTGGCCACTCTACCATAAAGGCCTGATTGGTGGAGTGCTGCAGAGATGGTTGGCCTTCTGGAAGGTTCTCCCATCTCCACAGAGGAACTCTGGAGCTCTGTCAGAGTGACCATCGGGTTCTTGGTCACCTCCCTGACCAAGGCCCTTCTCCCCCGATTGCTCAGTTTGGCCGGGCGGCCAGCTCTAGGAAGAGCCTTGGTGGTTCTAAACTTCTTCCATTTAAGAATGATGGAGGCAACTGTGTTCTTGGGAACCTTCAATGCTGCAGAATTTTTTGGTACCCTTCCCCAGATCTGTGCCTCGACACAATCGTGTCTCAGAGCTCAACGGACAATTCCTTCGACCTCATGGCTTGGTTTTTGCTTTGACATGCACTGTCAACTGTGGGACCTTATATAGACAGATGTGTGCCTTTCCAAATCATGTCCAATCAATTGAATTTACCACAGGTGGACTCCAATCAAGTTGTATAAACATCTCAAGGATGATCAATGGAAACAGGATGCACCTGAGCTCAATTCCGAGTCTCATAGCAAAGGGTCTGAATACTTATGTAAATAAGATATTTCTGTTTTTTATTTTTAATAAATTTGCTAAAATGTCTAAAAACGTATTTTCATTTTGTCAGAATGGGGTATTGTGTGTAGATTGATGAGGGAAATGTTTATTTAATCAATTTTAGAATGAGGCTGTAACATAACACATTTTGGAAAAAGGGAAGGGGTCTGAATGCTTTCCGAATGCACTGTATATTTGGTTGTTTTCGCTGCATAATATTTAGAAGTTGTCCCTTTTCAGGTTTAGAAAAAGTGACTTCTAAATGCTAACTCCCATTCGTATAAGCTGGTAGCATAGCTAGCATACAGAAATTGGTGGTGGTAGTCAGTCTTTTTTAACTGTAATGCAGTTGATTAGTGATAATGATCAAGCATTATACTCCAATATTTACCTCAACATAGTGTGAAATTCACATATAAAGAATAGCCTAAATGTATGCTAATTTTGCTGGTGGGGCAATAAGGGATCTTTCCCCCATGGCCTTTTCCGCCACGCGTTTCCATGGCAATTTCATTGTTTTGGTCAAGGTCGATTGACCTCTTTACCACATTTATGGAATGTATTTTCTGTCATGTCAGTTGAATCAACAAATCACAGCACATATTTTAGCATATATTTTACTTCCTGCTTTGCACCTATAGGTATACTCGCAATGGCCGCCAATCCACCCATTATGCCAAAATTGACTTGAATGGAGACACCCGTTCTATTCATTCTATTTCTATGGCAGCACATACAGTCAGGAACAGAGGAGAGGAGAAAATGTGCAGTTTTTTTTTGCTACGGTGACCACGATCATTTGGCTAGCCAATTACCGTCATCCAAAATTCAATGAACGTCAGAGCCCTACACATGAATCCCACTTACGGTGTCTCTACCACTACCTATAAATAACTAGCTGTCTCTTTTGGGGCTAGAGACATGCCCAGTGGCAGATCTGAAAGCATTGTTTATGGAGATTGTACCTTTAGACAGGGGGGATCGTTAATCTCTATAAGTGGCATAAGCCTCTGTCATTAAAACACAACCTGGCTGGACTTGCTGCTTGCTGGGACTTTTCACTTTCTGTTTCAGTCCTTTTTCCTCCTTTTTACCCCCTCCATGACTCAGCAGTTTTGTGATCAGTGGCTTCCACCTGGGAGGAGCACTTAAAGGAAAATCCTACCCAAAAACTATCTTTTGGTATTTGTTTCATTAGTCCATTGTTGATATAGTCCCAAAATGTTTTGCATGTCAGCAATCAAGGTTTAAAGATATATCTTTCAAAATACAGAAATATAGCAAAGATGGTGCATTTTGCGTCATATGATGCTGTGTTTTTGCATCATATGATGCAAAATGCATCATACCGGCTGTATTTTATGAAAAATGTATGCACTCACTAACTGTAAGTCGCTCTGGATAAGAGCGTCTGCTAAATGACTAAAATGTAAATGTATTTCTGTATTTTAAAAGTTATATATCTTGAAAAATTGATTGCTAACATGCAAAACATTTTAGGACTATATCCGAGGCCTAAAATTAACACCCGCCAATGGCCCAATGTGGGAAGATTTAGGTCTAATGGCCCAATGTGGGAAGATTTAGGTCTAATTTACTTGAAAGGAAAGTCTACTGAAGTGAAACTTTGTCCTTGTGTTTCTTGCCGATGTACTTTTTTTTTCACAAGGTAGGTTGTTTTTCAATGTTTGAGTTTCAACTGTTAGGGAAGAGAAGACAACGTGGCTACTAGTCAGACACAATCTCACAGGCACGAACATGACTCAAGTCACAAAGGGGCAGGTGAATATTTTAGTTAAAAGACACGGGTCACAAAAAATGAAATTAAACAATATATCACATTACTTCTTACTAGTAATACATTTTTTGGGTTTTAGAAACATTACCAGCCGTTTTTTGTGTTTTGTTGGGGTAATTGTATTGTTTTGTTGGGGTAATATTTGATACTGAGTGGCTGGTCGATTTTTAGATCTACCTGCCACATTGGCGGGTGGACCAAAGGGTTAATTATAAACTATATCAACAATGGACAAACAATTTTTATAAAAGTTTTTGTGTGGAATTTCCTTTAAAATACCACTTGTCAACTGAAAGATTATGCCCACAACTTACCCATGATGTTGCACAACGATTTAAGTCAATAAGTCATCGTTTTAGTCAAAGTATGATACAGTGCGTTCGGAAAGTATTCAGACCCCTTCCCTTTTTCCACATTTTATTATTCTAAAATTGATTAAATTATTTTTTTCCCTCATCATTCTACACACGATACCTCAAAATGACAAAGCGAAAACAGGTTTTTCTAAGTTTTTGCAACTGTAAAAATAAGAAACAAACACCTTATTTACAACTATTCAGACCCTTTGCTATGTGACTCGAAATTGAGCTCAGGTGCATCCTGTTTCCATCATCCTTGAGATGTTTCTACAACTTGATTGGAGTCCACCTGTGGTATATTCAATTGATTGGACATGATTTGGAAAGGCACACACCTGTCTATATATGGTCCCACAGTTGACAGTGCTTGTCAGAGCAAAAACCAAGCCATGAGGTCGAAGGAATTGTCCGTAGAGCTCCGAGACAGCATTGTGTCGAGGCACAGATCTGGGGAAGGGTACCAAAAAATGTCTGCAGCATTGAAGGTCTTCAAGAACACAGTGGCTTCCATCTTTCTTAAATGGAAGACGTTTGGAACCACCAAGACTCTTCCTAGAGCTGGCTGCCCAGCCAAACTGAGCAATCAGGGGAGAAGGGCCTTGGTCAGGGAAGTGACCAAGAACCCGATGGTCACTCTGACAGAGCTCCAGAGTTCCTCTGTGGAGATTGGACAACCTTCCAGAAGGACAACCATCTCTGCAGCACTCTACCAATCAGGCCTTTATGGTAGAGTGGCCAGACGGAAGCCACTCCTCAGTAAAAGGCAAATGACAGCCCGCTTGGAGTTTGCCAAAAGGTACCTAAAGGACTCGGACCATGAGAAACAAGATTATCTGGTCTGATGAAACCAATATTGAACTCTTTGGCCTGAATGCCAGCATCACATCTGGAGGAAACCTGGCACCATGTTTTTCAGCGGCAGGGACTGGGAGACTAGTTAGGATCGAGGGAAAGAAGAACGGAGCAAAATACAGAGAGATCCTTGATGAAAACCTGCTCCAGAGCGCTCAGGACCTCAGACTTGGGCGAAGTTTCACCTTCCAATAGGACAACGACCCTACGCACACAGCCAAGACAATGCAGGAGTGGCTTCGGGACAAGTCTCTGAATGTCCTTGAGTGGCCCAGCCAGACCCCTGACTTGAACCCGATCGAACATCTCTGGAGAGACCTGAAAATAGCTGTGCAGCGACGCTCCCCATCCAACCTGACAGAGCTTGAGAGGATCTGCAGAGAAGAATGGGAGAAACTCCCCAAACACAGGTGTGCCAAGCTTGTAGTGTCATACCCAAGAAGACTCGAGGCTGTAATCGCTGTCAAAGGTGCTTCAACAAAGTAATGAGTAATGGGTCTGAATACTTATGTAAATGTGATATTTCTGTTTTTTATTTGTAATACATTTGCAAAATTTTAAAAACCTGTTTTTGCTTTGTCATTATGGGGTATTGTGTGTAGATTGATGAGGGGGGAAAAACAATGTAATCAATTTTAGAATAAGGCTGTAACGTAACGAGGGGTCTGAATACTTTCTGAATGCGCTGTATATTTGGGCTTGATGTGGGAAATCTGAAGTGGGACATTTGTGTAAATCCATGTCAATGCCATGTGTTTCCTCATGAGATGACATGCAAATACTTTTCAGACTACTTTTCATTTCAGAGCTGGGTTTTATTTGAATGATGACACCCACCAGCGTGGCATTGTTTGTTAATTAGAAACCGCTGCAAAGTTCTTCCTCTTTGCAACTTAGCTGTGCCAAACAGCTGGGCGTCCACTTGGCCGACCTGAGCCATGGAGCAAATTTAAAATAGAGGGTGCAAACTTATGTTGGATAATAAGAACATTTTCATTTATCTTTTAGCTAGTAAAATACAGTGGGGAAAAAAAGTATTTAGTCAACCAACAATTGTGCAAGTTCTCCCACTTAAAAAGATGAGAGAGGCCTATAATTTTCATCATAGGTACACGTCAACTATGACAGATAAATTGAGGAAAAAAATTCCAGAAAATCACATTGTAGGATTTTTAATGAATTTATTTGCAAATTATGGTGGTAAATAAGTATTTGGTCACCTACAAACAAGCAAGATGTCTGGCTCTCACAGACCTGTAACTTCTTCTTTAAGAGGCTCCTCTGTCCTCCACTCGTTACCTGTATTAATGGCACCTGTTTGAACTTATCAGTATAAAAGACACCTGTCCACAACCTCAAACAGTCACACTCCAAACTCCACTATGGCCAAGACCAAAGAGCTGTCAAAGGACACCAGAAACAAAATTGTAGACCTGCACCAGGCTGGGAAGACTGAATCTGCAATAGGTAAGCAGCTTGGTTTGAAGAAATCAACTGTGGGAGCAATTATTAGGAAATGGAAGACATACAAGACCACTGATAATCTCCCTCGATCTGGGGCTCCACGCAAGATCTCACCCTGTGGGGTCAAAATGATCACAAGTTCGGTGAGCAAAAATCCCAGAACCACACGGGGGGACCTAGTGAATGACCTGCAAAGAGCTGGGACCAAAGTAACAAAGCCTACCATCAGTAACACACTACGCCGCCAGGGACTCAAATCCTGCAGTGCCAGATGTGTCCCCCTGCTTAAGCCAGTACATGTCCAGGCCCATCTGAAGTTTGCTAGAGTGCATTTGGATGATCCAGAAGAGGATTGGGAGAATGTCATATGGTCAGATGAAACCAAAATATAACTTTTTGGTAAAAACTCAACTAGTCGTTTTTGGAGGACAAAGAATGCTGAGTTGCAACCAAAGAACACCATACCTACTGTGAAGCATGGGGGTGGAAACATCATGCTTTGGGGCTGTTTTTCTGCAAAGGGACCAGAATGACTGATCCGTGTAAAGGAAAGAATGAATGGGGCCATGTATCGTGAGATTTTGAGTGAAAACCTCCTTCCATCAGCAAGGGCATTGAAGATGAAATGTTGCTGGGTCTTTCAGCATGACATGGATCCCAAACACACCGCCCGGGCAACGAAGGAGTGGCTTCGTAAGAAGCATTTCAAGGTCCTGGTGTGGCCTAGCCAGTCTCCAGATCTCAACCCCATAGAAAAGCTTTGGAGGGAGTTGAAAGTCTGTGTTTCCCAGCGACAGCCCCAAAACATCACTGCTCTAGAGGAGATCTGCATGGAGGAATGGGCCAAAATACCAGCAACAGTGTGTGAAAACCTTGTGAAGACTTACAGAAAACATTTGACCTGTGTCATTGCCAACAAAGGGTATATAACAAAGTATTGAGAAACTTTTGTTATTGACCAAATACTTATTTTCCACCATAATTTGCAAATAAATTCATAAAAAATCCTACAATGTGATTTTCTGGATTATTTATTCTCATTTTGTCTGTCATAGGTGACGTGTACCTATGATGAAAATTACAGGCCTCTCTCATCTTTTTAAGTGGGAGAACTTGCACAATTGGTGGCTGACTAAATACTTTTTTTCCCCACTGTATGAATTTTTTTAAAATGGTATAATAGCGTGATATGATTGCATTTTGCAACCCCGCTCCCTCTGTTGCCCCAAGATGAATGGTTTTGACCACTAACATTTTGCTCTACTACACGCTTCACTGCTTGGAATGGTGCAGCTAGAAACCACAAGTGTCTGTGTTATAGTGAAAGGCACCCGTGAAAGAAAGTTCAAGGAACTTGTTTATCTATTTTGTTGTGCTTTTGTTACATTTGTATTGGTGTTTCAGGTCCAACGTGCTCAGGGTGTTGCTACATGTAATTTGTGGCGTGCATCATGAGCAAAGTCAATGTAGCCTATCATTTTACTTCCCCTGTGAGAACCATGAGCACGGGCTGACTTGGCTTTGCTGTACCGTAGCCGAAGCCTGCTAGCAGCCTACCTACCAAAGGTTGCGTGTCTATTACAATGTAGAAAAATGCATGTCTCTAAACCTTGCAATAGTTATCCATATTTCCGGAGCTTCATCTTTTATGGACATTTTTGGAAAATGCCAAAACACGATAACAAAAGATGGCAAAGTCAAAGATACTGGTTTCCATCTGTGGCAAAGTTTTCCCTAAATGCTTATGACAAATTCAGCTCCAGAACCAGCCATAGCCTAGCCAGCTGGCTAATCTTTTGAATATGGTGTGGTAAAAAAATAAATAAAATGCAACAGCAGCTAACATTAGCTACTGTAGCTAGATAAGGTTAGCAAGGTTAGCATGCCAGCTAGATACACTTTCAGCTGTCAGTGCCCTATTTGTTGATGTTTCTCCACTCCATGTGGAAATCACCTCGACATTCCATCCCACCCCCAATTTGTGAATATGTATAAGTAGCCTGAGTCATTCTTCGGAGGTGGAACCTAAACAAGCATTTCCGCTCTAGAACAGGAATTACGTTGAAATAGGGGCGGCATTGCCCTCTTGTGAGGTCCTTTAGCGTAACAGACACGTGCATCTCATTGGCATTCGACTGTGGTGCCTGAAATGGACATCTTGTAATCGGAGTCTTCCCACTAGATAATATTAGAGGGCTAGTGTTAGGCATGGGTATTAGGGTTATCTTTTGCAATACTAGGCCATGCCATGATACTTGCAGCAAATAATGCAGGTTTTTCACCCTGATGTGTATGGGGAGTTTAAGATGAGATGAGGCTTCACTTCACTGAAGATCAGATCCTGAAATACAGCTCCACCCAACTCTTATTTTTCTAAGATGTCCATGCTAAATATAGTCTAGGTTTTATATAATGACAGATTGCAATGTCCACACATTTGCCTTTGGGGGAGAGTGACTATGCAACTGGCATCAGTTTCCCCAAGCTAACTGCACATTGGTGTCCCAAAACCACTGTCCATTCATCTGAATTGCCATCCATTTTTCTTTGTGTATGACTTTTCTGTCTCTTTTTTTTTTTTAATACACTGAACAAAAGATATTTTACAGAGTTACAGTTCATATACAGTGAGGGAAAAAAGTATTTGATCCCCTGCTGATTTTGTACGTTTGCCCACTTACAAAGACATGATCAGTCTATAATTTTAATGGTAGGTTTATTTGAACAGTGAGAGACAGAATAAATTAAAAAATCCAGAAAAACGCATGTCAAAAATGTTATAAATTGATTTGCATTTTAATGAGGGAAATAAGTATTTGACCCCTCTGCAAAACATGACTTAGTACTTGGTGGCAATACCGTTGTTGGCAATCACAGAGGTCAGACGTTTCTTGTAGTTGGCCACCAGGTTTGCACACATCTCAGGAGGGATTTTGTCCCACTCCTCTTTGCAGATCTTCTCCAAGTCATTAAGGTTTCGAGCCTGACGTTTGACAACTCGAATAAATTGGATGACCTAAGATTACGGTTATCCTACCAACGGGACATTAAAAACTGTAATATCTTATGTTTCACCGAGTCGTGGCTGAACGACGACATGGATAACATACAGCTAGCGGGCTATACGCTACATCGGCAGGATAGAACGGCTGACTCCGGTAAGACAAGGGGTGGCGGTCTGTGTATATTTGTAAACAACAGCTGGTGCACAAAATCAAATACTAAGGAAGTCTCGAGGTTTTGCTCGCCTGAGGTAGAGTATCTTATGATAAGCTTTAGACCACACTATTTACCAAGAGAGTTTTCATCTATATTTTTCATAGCTGTCTATTTACCACCACAAACCAATGCTGGCATTAAGATTGCACTGAATGAGCTGTATAAGGCCATAAGTCAACAGGAAAACGCTCATCCAGAGGCAGCGCTCCTAGTGGCCGGGGACTTTAATGCAGGGAAACTGTTAAATGTGCAACCAGAGGAAAAAAAACTCTAGACCACCTTTACTCCACACACAGAGACGCATACAAAGCTCTCCCTCGCCCTCCATTTGGCAAATCTGACCATAACTCTATCCTCCTGATTCCTGTTTATAAGCAAAAACTAAAGCAGGAAGCACCAGTGACTCGATTAATAAAAAAGTGGTCAGATGACGCAGATGCTAAGCTACAGGACTGTTTTGCTAGCACAGACTGGAACATGTTCCGGGATTCTTCAGATAGCATTGAGGAGTACACCACATCAGTCACTGGCTTCATCAATAAGTGCATCGATGATGTCGTCCCCACAGTGACCATACGTACATACCCCAACCAGAAGCCATGGATTACAGGAAACATCCGCACTGAGCTAAAGGGTAGAGCTGCTGTTTTCAAGGAGCTTATAAGAAATCCCGCTATGCCCTCCGACGAACCATCAAATAGGCAAAGAGACAATAAAGGACTAAGATTGAATCGTACTACACTGGCTCTGATGCTCGTCGGATGTGGCAGGGCTTGAAAACTATTACAGACTACAAAGGGAAGCACAGCCGCGAGCTTCCCAGTGACACAAGCCTACCAGACGAGCTAAACCACTTCTCACTTCGAGGCAAGCAACACTGAAGCATGCATGAGAGCACCAGCTGTTCCGGATGACTATGTGATCACGCTTTCCATAGCTGATGTGAGTAAGACTTTTAAGCAGGTCAACATTCACAAGGCCGCAGGGCCAGATGGATTACCAGGACGTGTACTCCGAGCATGTGCTGACCAACTGGCAAGTGTCTTCACTGACATTTTCAACATGTCCCTGACTGAGTCTGCAATACCAACATGTTTCAAGCAGACCACCGTAGTCCCTGTGCCCAAGGATACTAAGATAACCTGCCTAAATGACTACCGACCCGTAGCACTGACGTCTGTAGCCATGAAGTGCTTTGAAAGGCTGGTCATGGCTCACATCAACACCATTATCCCAGAAACCCTAGACCCACTCCAATTTGCATACCGCCCCAACAGATCCACAGATAATGCAATCTCTATTGCTCTCCACACTGCCCTTTCCCACCTGGACAAGAGGAACACCTACGTGAGAATGCTATTCATTGACTACAGCTCAGCATTCAACACCAAAGTGCCCTCAAAGCTCATCACTAAGCTAAGGATCCTGGGACTAAACACCTCCCTCTGCAACTGGATCCTGGACTTCCTGACGGGCCGCCCCCAGGTGGTAAGGGTAGGTAACAACACATCTGCCACACTGATCCTCAACACGGGGGCCCCTCAGGAGTGCGTGCTCAGTCTCCTCCTGTACTCCCTGTTCACCCATGACTGCATGGCCAGGCACGACTCCAACACCATCATTAAAGGTTTGCCGACGACACAACAGTGGTAGGCCTGATCACCGACAACGATGAGACAGCCTAAAGGGAGGAGGTCAGAGACCTGGCCGTGTGGTGCCAGGATAACAACCTCTCCCTCAATGTGACCAAGACAAAGGAGATGATTGTGGACTACAGGATAAAAAAGAGGACTGAGCACGCCCCCATTCTCATCGACGGGGCTGTAGTGGAACAGGTTGAGAGCTTCAAGTTCCTTGGTGTCCACATCACCAACAAACTATCATGGTCCACTTTGTCGTGAAGAGGGCACGACAAAGTCTATTCCCCCTCAGGAGACTGAAAAGATTCGGCATGGGTCCTCAGATCCTCAAAAAATTATACAGCTGCACCATCGAGAGCATCCTGACTGGTTGCATCACCGCCTGGTATGGAAACTGCTTGGCCTCTGACCGCAAGGCACTACAGAGGGTAGTGCGTACGGCCCAGTACATCACTGGGGCCAAGCTTCCTGCCATCCAGGACCTCTATACCAGGCGGTGTCAGAGGAAGGCCCTCAAAATTGTCAAAGACTCCAGCCACCCTAGTCATAGACTGTTCTCTCTGCTACCGCACGGCAAGCGGTACCGGAGTGCCAAGTCTAGGTCCAAAGACTTCTCAACAGCTTCTACCCCCAAGCCATAAGACTCCTGAACAGCTAATCATGGCTACCCGGACTATTTGCACTGCCCCCCCACCCCATCTTTTTACGCTGCTGCTACTCTGTTAATTATTTATGCATAGTCACTTTAACTCTACCCACATGTACATATTACTTCAACTACCTCAACTAGCCGGTGCCCCCGCACATTGACTCTGCACCGGTACCCCCCTGTATATATAGCCTCCCTGCTGTTATTTTATTTTACTTCTGCTCTTTTTTTCTCAACACTTTTTTGTTGTTGTTTTATTTTACTTTTTTATTAAAAATAAATGCACTGTTGGTTAAGGGCTGTAAGTAAGCATTTCACTGTAATGTCTGCTCCTGTTGTATTCGGCGCATGTGGCCAATAAAATTTGATTTGATTTGAGTTATGAGGCCAGTTGGACGTACTGCCAAATTCTCTAAAATGACGTTGGAGGTGGCTTATGGTAGAGAAATGAATATTCAATTATCTGGCAACAGCTCTGGTGGACATTCCTGAAGTCTGCATGCCAATTGCACGCTCCCTCAAAACTTTAGACATCTGTGGCATTGTGTTGTGTGACAAAATTGCACATTTGAGTGGCCTTTTATTGTCCCCAGTGCAAGGTGCACCTGTGTAATGATCATGCTGTTTAATCATCTTCTTGATATGCCACACCTGTCAGGTGGATGGATTATCTTGGCAAAGGATAAATGCTCACTAACAGGGATGTTTATTTTAGCTCATGAAACATGGGACCAACACTTTACATGTTGCGTTTTATATATATTTTTCAGTATATACATTGGGGAGAACAAGTATTTGATACACTGCCGATTTTGCAGGTTTTCCTACTTACAAAGCATGTAGAGGTCTGTTATTTTTATCATAGGTACACTTCAACTGTGAGAGACGGAATCTAAAACAAAAATCCAGAAAATCACATTGTATGATTTTTAAGTAATTAATTTGCATTTTATTGTATGACATAAGTATTTGATCACCTACCAACCAGTAAGAATTCCGTCTCTCACAGACCTGTTAGTTTTTCTTGAAGAAGCCCTCCTGTTCTCCACTCATTACCTGTGTTAATTGCACCTGTTTGAACTCGTTACCTGTATAAAAGACACCTGTCCACACACTCAATCAAACAGACTCCAACCTCTCCACAATGGCCAAGACCAGAGAGCTGTGTAAGGACATCAGGGATAAAATTGTAGACCTGCACAAGGCTGGGATGGGCTACAGGACAATAGGCAAGCAGCTTGGTGAGAAGGCAACAACTGTTGGCGCAATTATTAGAAAATGGAAGAAGTTCAAGATGACGGTCAATCACCCTCGGTCTGGGGCTCCATGCAAGATCTCACCTCGTGGGGCATCAATGATCATGAGGAAGGTGAGGGATCAGCCCAGAACTACACGGCAGGACCTGGTCAATGACCTGAAGAGAGCTGGGACCTCAGTCTCAAAGAAAACCATTAGTAACACACTACGCCGTCATGGATTAAAATCCTGCAGTGCACACAAGGTCCCCCTGCTCAAGCCAGCGCATGTCCAGGCCCGTCTGAAGTTTGCCAATGACCATCTGGATGATCCAGAGGAGGAATGGGGGAAGGTCATGTGGTCTGATGAGACAAAAATATAGCTTTTTGGTCTAAACTCCACTCGCCGTGTTTGGACGAAGAAGAAGGATGAGTACAACCCCAAGAACACCATCCCAACCGTGAAGCATGGAGGTGGAAACATCATTCTTTGGGGATGCTTTTCTGCAAAGGGGACAGGACGACTGCACCGTATTGAGGGGAGGATGGATGGGGCCATGTATCGCGAGATCTTGGCCAACAACCTCCTTCCCTCAGTAAGAGCATTGAAGATGGGTCGTGGCTGGGTCTTCCAGCATGACAACGACCCGAAACACACAGCCAGGGCAACTAAGGAGTGGCTCCGTAAGAAGCATCTCAAGGTCCTGGAGTGGCCTAGCCAGTCTCCAGACCTGAACCCAATAGAACATCTTTGGAGGGAGCTGAAAGTCCGTATTGCCCAGCGACAGCCCCGAAACCTGAAGGATCTGGAGTGGGCCAAAAGGTCTGTATGGAGGAGTGGGCCAAAATCCCTGCTGCAGTGTGTGCAAACCTGGTCAAGACCCACAGGAAACGTATGATCTCTGTAATTGCAAACAAAGGTTTCTGTACCAAATATTAAGTTCTGCTTTTCTGATGTATCAAATACTTATGTCATGCAATAAAATGCAAATTAATTAGTTAAAAATCATACAATGTGATTTTCTGGATTTTTGTTTTAGATTCCATCTCTCACATTTGAAGTGTACCTATGATAAAAATTAGAGACCTCTACATGCTTTGTAAGTAGGAAAACCTGCAAAATCGGCAGTGTATCAAATACTTGTTCTCCCCCACTGTATCAATATATCATCACGAGAGACTTGGTGAGCTGGGGTCCTTTTGAAAGGCGCTTTTCATCCCTAGCGACACAGTTCACTGGGGATTTTATCTCTGTGGCAGGACTGGCCTTCATAATATCTGTGGTATCAGGTGCCAGGGTGGCTTAATCACATGCAAATCACCGCCTAGTATCATCTTTTTAAACTCAGACACTAAAGGATACTGGCAACTGATGACAGACGGCACCCAATCCTGAAGACACGGATATATGTTGAACCGTCTTACAAAATGTTTGTGTCCATTCGCTACAGTAGACTCAGTAGGAAAAACTCATCAAATAAGAGTCTGACTTAGGCTTTCTTGAACCATGCCATTATTGTTACCATGGGTCACAAATTAAGATTCTCCTTGTCTTTTCGCTGGCCTCAAAGAGATAGAGAAATGCGTCATAGGGGACACGATGCAGCAATTTGTGGTCAGTCTTCTAAAAATGGCCAATGCTCTGCCGCTGGTGGCAGTTGCAGCAAAAAATATCCCCATTTTAGCCTAGATTATAGCTTTCCTCTAAATTATTTATACATGGTCATATAGTTGTCATCTATTAACTTCAATTAGGACTACATAAATGCACAGAGTGTATCTTCGTTTTGATAACCTATATCTTCCCTGTTGATTCAGTAGATGATAAGGAAAATGCTTGTGTGAATCGAGCTCTTTCCCCTTCACTTGTGGTGCAGCTGTTTGTGAGTTGCTGAGCATTGCCCTAATTTGCACTGTAACTGTTGATTTGTTCATTCTGTCGTCAGTCTTTGATGTGTGTGAGAGAGAGAGAGCTGGTCTGTTGGACGTGGTACTGGCCTCGCAGATGCTGGGCAGTGCTCCAGTCAGCCCCCCCTCTTATTGTTACTGTGCCCAGCCCCAGGCTTCAGAAGGATGGGAGGGAGCGTTCCCCACATATTCATTTTTAAAGCCACGTAAACACACACACAGATAGATAGATCAAAGGGTTCTCTTCTCTATGCGCCACCATACCACTATGCCCCTAAAGTACTTATTGGGCTGACTGTTTGAAGAGACCTGATGCATCAAGCAAGACAAATGAATAAGGATATGAATTCTCCTTCACAATTCCAACCAGAGATGAAGGGGGGAAGGCTATTCAAGTTGTGAGTGTTTAGAAGGCATCAGTGGATCCATATCTGAGCTGTAAACGTGTGATGCATTGAATACAGTAGGAACAGTGCATAGCCTACATAGCCTGAGTGTTTGACCTCTGTCCCAAATGGCAACCTATGCCCTATATATTGCACTACTTTTGACTAGAGACATATGGGCCCTGGTCAAAAGTAGTGCCTTACATAGGAAATAGGGTCTTATTTGGGACGTAACCTGGGTGTCTAACTGTAGCAGGGTGACATTCCAGAGGGAGAGTAGGGTCCTGCGTCCTGCAGGGTCCCCCCAGCAGATGTTGTCAGGTAGGCCAGGCAGCCACTTTACGCTGGCCAGGCCGGCCTGTTCTGTTTACTTGGAGATGAAATGGAGTGTGAGAAAAACACTGGAGGAAACGACAGGGCTGGAGATCACAGCCAGATGTTTGTGAAATGATCCGAACACCCTTTTTTCATAATTTCATAAAACTACTGGAATTTAACAGGGAGGAAATAACATTAATCCGTTTGGCCCAGTGTTGATATCATTTGTGTAATCTTTCATAGGACACATTTTAATGCGACACTGAGGAGTTGGTTGTGAGAGTGATTTGTGCTGTTCTGTGTCTGTTTGTTTTGTCATCCAATGCTGCCCTCTGCTGTTAGAATGTTAGATTTAGCTTTACAAAACTTTTAACATTATAAATAAAGCTTCCACTAAAAATCAAATCAAATTGTATTTGTCACATGCGCCGAATACAACAGGTGTAGACCTTACAGTGAAATGCCTACTTACAAGCCCTTAACCAACAATGCAGTTTTAAGAAAAATAAGTGTTAAGTAAAAAACAAATAATTAAAGAGCAGCAGTAAAATAACAGTAGCGAGGCTATATACAGGGGGTACCGGTACAGAGTCCATGTGCGGGGGCACAGGTTAGTCGAGGTAATTGATGTAATATGTACATGTAGGTAGAGGTAAAGTGACTATGCATAGATAATAAACAGAGAGTAGCAACAGCATTAAAAAGAGGGGGTGGGTGGGGGAAGGGGGACAATGGAAATAGTCCGGGTAGACATTTGATTAGCTGTTCAGGAATCTTATGGCTTGGGGGTAGAAGCTGTTAAGAAGCCTTTTGGACCTAGACTTGGCGCTCCGGTACCGCTTGCCGTGCGGTAGCAGAGAGAACAGTCTATGACTAGGGTGGCTGAAGTCTTTTACAATTTTTAGGGCCTTCCTCTGACACCGCCTGGTATAGAGATCCTGGATGGCAGGAAGCTTGGCCCCAGTGATGTACTGGGCCGTACCCACTGTAGTGCCTTAAGGTCGGAGGCCGAGCACTTGCCATACCAGGCAGTGATGTAGAACTTTTTGAGGATCTGAGGACCCATGCCAAATGTTTTCAGACTCCTGAGGGGGAATAGGCTTTGTCGTGCCCTCTTCACGACTGTCTTGGTGTGTTTGGACCATGATAGTTTGTTGGTGATGTGGACACTCAACCTGCTCCACTACAGCGCCGTCGATGAGAATGGGGGCGTACTCGGTCCTCCTTTTCTTGTAGTCCACAATAATCCCCTTTGTCTTGATCACGTTGAGGGAGAGGTTGTTATCCTGGCACCACACGGCCAGGTCTCGGACCTCCTCCCTAAAGGCTGTCTCATCGTTGTCGGTGATCAGGCCTACCACTGTTGTGTCGTCGGAAAACTTGATGATGGTGTTGGAGTCGTGCCTGGCCATGCAGTCATGGGTGAACAGGGAGTACAGGAGGGGACTGAGCATGCACCCCTGAGGGGCCCCCGTGTTGAGGATCAGCGCGGCAGAGGTGTTGTTACCTACCCTTACCACCTGGGGGTGGTCCGTCAGGAAGTCCAGGATCCAGTTGCAGAGGGAGGTGTTTAGTCCAAGGGTCCTTAATTTAGTGATGAGCTTTGAGGGCACTATGGTGTTGAACGCTGAGCTGTAGTCAATGAATAGCATTCTCACGTAGGTGTTCCTCTTGTCCAGATGGGAAAGGGCGGTGTGGAGTGCAATAGAGATGGAGTGCAATAGTGGAGTGCAATGTGGATCTGTTGGGGCGGTATGCAAATAGTGGGTCTAGGGTTTCTGGGATAATGGTATTGACGTAAGTGCATCAACACCATGTTGGTATTACAGACTCAGGCAGGGACATGTTGAAAATGTCAGTGAAGACACTTGCCAGTTGGTCAGCACATGCTCAGAGTACACGTCCTGGTAATTCGTCTGGCCCTGCGGCCTTGTGAATGTTGACCTGCTTAAAAGTCTTACTCACATCGGCTATGGAGAGCGTGATCACATAGTCATCCGGAACAGCTGGTGCTCTTATGCATGCTTCAGTGTTGCTTGCTTCGAAGCGAGCATAGAAGTGATTTAGCTCGTCTGGTAGCCTAGTGTCACTGGGCAGTTCGCGGCTGTGCTTCCCTTTGTAGTCTGTAATAGTTTTCAAGCCCTGCCACATCCGACGAGCGTCAGAGCCGGTGTAGTACGATTCAATCTTAGTCCTGTATTGACTCTTTGCTTCTTTGATGGTTCGTCGGAGGGCATAGCGGGATTTCTTATAAGCTTCCGGGTTAGAGTCCCGCTCCTTGAAAGTGGGAGCTCTACCCTTTAGCTCAGTGCGGATGTTGCCTGTAATCCATGGCTTCTGGTTGGGGTATGTATGTACGGTCACTGTGGGGACGACGTCATCGATGCACTTATTGATGAAGCTAGTGACTGATGTGGTGTACTCCTCAATGCTATCTGAAGAATCCCGGAACATATTCCAGTCTGTGTTAGCGAAACAGTCCTGTAGCTTAGCATCTGCGTCATCTGACCGCTTTTTTATTGACCGAGTCACTGGTGCTTCTTGCTTTAGTTTTTGCTTATAAGCAGGAATCAGGAGGATAGAGTTATGGTCAGATTTTCCAAATGGAGGGCGAGGGAGAGCTTTGTATGCGTATCTGTGTGTTGAGTAAAGGTGGTCTACAGTTTTTGTTCCCTCTGGTTGCACATTTAACATGCTGGTAGAAATGAGGTAGAACGGATTTAAGTTTCCATGCATTAAAGTCCCCGGCCACTAGGAGCGCTGCCCTGTTTGCTTATGGCCTTATATAGTTCATTGAGTGCAATCTTAATGCCAGCATCGGTTTGTGGTGGTATATAGACAGCTATGAAAAATATAGAAGAAAACTCTCTTGGTAAATAGTGTGGTCTACTGCTTATCATGACATACTCTACCTCAGGCGAGCAAACCCTTGAGACTTCCTTCGTATTAGATTTTGTGCACCAGCTGTTGTTTACAAATATACACAGACCGCCACCCCTTGTCTTACCGGAGTCAGACGTTCTATCCTGCCGATGTAGCGTATAGCCCGCTAGCTGTATGTTATCCATGTCGTCGTTCAGCCATGACTCGGTGAAACATAAGATATTACAGTTTTTAATGTCCCGTTGGTAGGATAACCTTAGTCTTAGGTCATCCAATTTGTTTTCAAATGATTGAACGTTGGCTAATAGGATTGATGGAAGAGGCAGTTTACATTTTCATACTGGCCCCCCGTGGGATTCGAACCCACAGCCCTGGCGTTGCAAGCGCCATGCTCTACCAACTGAGCTACACGAGGCCCCCTTTGTCATGCGAATTACGGGGATTTGGGCCTTGTCGGGAGTCTGTAGAATATCCTTCGTGTCCGACTCGTTGAAGAAAAATCTTCGTCCAATACGAGGTGAGTAATCGCTGTCCTGATATCCAGAAGCTATTTTTGGTCATAAGAGACGGTGGCAGAAACATTATGTATAGAATAAATTACAAATAACGCGAAAAAACACACATAATAGTACAATTGGTTAGAGGACTGTAAAATGGCAGCCATCTTCTCCGGCGCCATCTCATTTTGCAAGGCACTGTAGGGTTTCTGGGATAATGGTGTTGATGTGAGCCATGACCAGCCTTTCAAAGCACTTCATGGCTACAGACGTGAGTGCTACGGGTCTGTAGTCATTTAGGCAGGTTACCTTAGTGTTCTTGGGCACAGGGTGGTCTGCTTGAAACATGTTGGTATTATACAAATCTGTTGTATATTTGTTTTCCTTTTTATTTGATTTTTGATACTTTGGCTTTACTAAAGATATGCTTTTCTGTGCAATGCATGCTTTGTCATATCTGAAACATTCAGAGTGTCTGATCTCGGGTATCAATCTCCACCTATATCGGAGGACTTGTACATTAGTAGGGTTAGTCTTGTTCTTGGTTAATGCAATGTTGCTTTTGTACCACATGATGGCAGCATGCTCAAATCTTTCACAGCCTGGAAGTCCTGTTTGTTTTGTGGAAAGGAGGGTCATTTTCAGTGCAGAGTGGAGCTTGACTAAATGTTTATTTTCTTTACGGCATGTGGGAGCTGTAACAGGGAAACCAACACTGGTGACCGATAGCACTGTGATACAGTATTGGTGATCCCACTAGGATTTAATACATGTAGGCCTGCCCTTTAGCGTTTCACCCGTATATGCATGTTGCATATGGAAACACAACTCCAACATAGTACGTGGATGTGAGACTGTTTTTTTTTGGGCATTTCACCTCCTACACATTGACATTGCATATGGCTAGGTACAGATCTAGGATCAGCTTCCCCTCCCCCTCATCCTAACCTTAACCATAGCGGGGAAAATGCAAAACTGACCCAAGATCAGCGTTCAGGGGCAACTTCACCCTACTCCCACGCTATGCGTGATGCTCCTCTCATCTCCTCTCCTCTCTGTGCCAGGATAAACTCCTGGCCTGCCCTAGCCTGATGAATACACGCCACTCATCTGCACCCAGGATGTTTCCCTAAGCCTTCTTTTCTCCTGCTCGTGAAAAAAAGCAGCGCCACTTCTCACATATTGGGCGCGTTCTTCCGCTCCACGGCAAATTCAACTCTATGTCCTGTTTTAATAAGCTTGCGAATGTGTCAATGTTCATTTTCAATTTGGCCTTTGTCTCCTGTGAATACGACAAGTCTATCAAATGCATTCCTGTTAGGGTACTTCTATGCAATATGTTCCATGGTTTCCTCTTCTCAGGAAAAAGTAGTAGAAAAGCATGTGTTGCCGTGCTGTATCAAATTACTTTTTCATATTATAACGTATTCATTGCTTTTGTTGCAAGTGGGATGTTTTGACTGAGATCAGAGCAGTGTACCATATTTAGCTCTGGCCTAATATCTTGGAAGCAGCAGGGGGTCTTTGAAGAGCAAGTTGCCCGTACCGCTGTCTCTCAGTGGGGGTGGGACGTGACCCACACATTCCCCTAACCTCCTGCTGCTTCCTGTGACATGGCTCAGGGAGTGGGCGTCCCAGACAGTCCTAGTACCTTTTACTAATCAGTTTCCCCTGTCCCCTGTCCATTCTGTGTTTCATTCTACATGAGCTAGTCCTTTCCTTCATTCCAATCAGACCAGTCAGTGTCAGTGTCTCAGGACAGTGTCTCATTATCCTGGGAAGACTTATTCTAAAGTGGACTGAATTGTTTTTTTCCCTCATCAATCTACACACAATACCCCATAATGACAAAGCATTATGCAAATGTATTAAAAATAAAAAAACTGAAATATAACATTTACATAAGTATTCAGACCCTTTAGTCAGTACTTTGTTGAAGCACCTTTGACAGCGATTACTGCCTTGAGTCTTCTTGGTATGAAGCTACAAGCTTGGCACACCTGTATTTGGGGAGTTTCCTGCATTCTTCTCTGCAGATCCTCTCCAGCTCTGTCAGGTTGAATGGGGAGCGTCGCTACACAGCTATTTTCAGGTCTTTCCAGAGATGTTCGAACAGGTTCAAGTCCGGGGTGGCTGGGCCACTCAAGGACATTCAGAGACTTGTCCCGAAGCCACTTCTGCATTGTCTTGGCTGTGTGCTTAGGGTCGTTGTCATGTTGGAAGGTGATCCTTCACCCCAGTCTGAGGTCCTGAGCGCTCTGGAGCAGGTTTTCATCAAGGGTCTTTCTGTACTTTGCTCTGTTCATCTTTCCCTCGAACCTGACTAGTCTCCCAGTCCCTGCCGCTGAAAAACATCCCCACAGCATGATGCTGCCACCACCATGCCTCACCGTTGGAATGGTGCCAGGTTTCCTCCAGATATGATGCTTGGCATTCAGGCCAAAGAGTTCAATCTTGGTTTCATCAGACCAGAGAATCTTGTTTCTCATGGTCTGAGAGTCCTTTTAGGTACCTTTTGGCAAACTCCAAGCAGGCTGTCATGTGCCTTTTACCTAGGAGTGGCTTCCGTCTGGCCACTACGATAATGGCCTGATTGGTGGCGTGCTGCAGAGATGGTTGTCCTTCTGGAAGGTTCTCCCATCTCCACAGAGGAACTCTGGAGCTCTGTCAGAGTGACCATCGGGTTCTTGATCACCTCCCTGACCAAGGCCCTTCTCCCCCAATTGCTCAGTTTGGCTGGGCAGCCATCTCCAGTCTTGGTGGTACCAAACTTCTTCCATTTAAGAATGATGGAGGCCACTGTGTTCTTGGGGAACTTCAATGCTGCATAAATTGTTTGGTACCCTTCCCCAGATCTGTGCCTCGACACAATCCTGTCTCGGAGCTCTAAGGACAATTCCTTCGACCTCATGGCTTGGTTTTTGCTCTGACATGCACTGTCAGCTGTGGGACCTTATATAGACAGGTATGTGCCTTTCCAAATCATGTCCAATCAATTGAATTTACCACAGTTGGACTCCAATCAAGTTGAAGAAACATCTCAAGAATTATGAATGGAAACAGGATGCACCTGAGCTCAATTTCGAGTCTCATAGCAAAGGGTCTGAATACTTATGGAAATAAGGTATTGTTACGTTCCCCAGTTTCTATGTTGTGATTTGTGTATTTTCGTGTAGGTATTTCAGGAAATGGGTTCCTGAAATTCCCCAACAAGCAGCTGATTGATTTGAAAAACATTGATGATTGGAGAGCTGACACCGCGCCCTCGTCAGGACGCAGCTGTCTCCAATTTACCAACTCCTCCTGAAGCTATATAAACCCCAGTTGCTCAGAAAAGGAGGAAAAAGGGGAACCAGAATTGCTGAGAGTTACAGCATGTTGGTTGTATGCTAAGAGTTTGGTATGTACTGTGTTGTTGTTGCTCTGAGAACCAATTGTAATGTTTTGTGTTAGTTTGTGGCTCAGAGTTTCTTTAATGTCCTGAGTTAGTTTTTTTCTCAGGTTTTGTTGTGAACCAGTTTGTGCTATTTTTGTTTCATTTGTTCCCAAGGGGGGAAGGGGAAGGCACCTAGGGAGTGCTTAGGCAAGAGGCCCGCGGGCATACATTACCTGTAGAAGTTGACTGTCTATGCACACTAGGAAAGACCTGGGCGGACCATGGCTTGTATTTTGGTTAGTGCACCAGGTGGTGCTAGTTAAGTAAGTAGTGGGTAGGCAGGTAAGGTAGGAGAGGGGGCTTTGATATTTACTTTCTTTGCTTTGGTTCCGTCCAGCCCCTTTTCCCCAAACTTACCATGCGAAGGAATAAATACCCTGTTAACGGTATTCTCTGCCTTTTGTCATCCTTACTCACACCTACAGTCCCATACCTCTTTCACACCACGGAGAGTTGAGTTGTAGCAGGGTGTTGCGTTCCCTCTTCCGAGAGGCGTGCGTAACAGGTATTATTGTTTTTCATTTTTTGCAAAAAATTCAAAAAATCTGTTTTCACTTTTTCATTATGGGGTATTGTGTGTAGATTGATGAGGGGGGGAAAATATTTTATCAATTGTAGAATAAGGCTGTAACGTAACAAAATGTGGAAAAAGTCAAAATAAAAATAATGAAAAACCCTTGACCAGTAGTGTATCTCAATCATTATTTGAATATGTTGGTAACCCGTTGTATAAACGTGATAATGCCCTCGAAGCCGGTGTTTGGAGGATATATTGGCACGGTTTGCCGGCCCAAGACCCATGCCATATATCCTCCAAACACCGGCTTCTCTGGCATTATCGCTTAAATAATGCCCGCTCTAGAATGCCCTTCAATCCAATCAGAAAGGAGTATTAAACAATGCCATGGTATAAGTGAAGTGAAGTCATTGCATGTGCATCTGCAGTATGGTTAGGTAAGGGTTTTTTGTTTGCCTGTCCCTCAGAGGATGCAGGATGGTACTTCCCCAGTGTAAAGAGGGACCCTGGCCGTTACCTGCAGCCCTGCTCAGAGTCCGTCAAGACCTGGCTGAGGAGCATGAAGAGTGCTGGGAAGGTCCTCCTGCTGATCACCAGCTCCCACAGCGACTATTGCAGGCTCATCTGTGACCACATCCTGGGGTGAGTTAGTAGAGGGAATCGGTCTGGAGACCAGACCAGAGACCACACACTGCACTGACTGTACCCAGCCAGGTCCTAGGGCCGAGGCCAAGACGCAGCCTGCCTGCCTTTACCACCACATACCAACACTGTTTCCCAAATGGCACACTAGTCCCAATATAGTGCACTACTTTTTGATCAGGGCTTATAGGGCTTTGGTCAAAAGTAGTGTACTATTTTGGGACAGGGTGCCATTTGGTATACACCCCATAAAACACACCTCACTGGGGCCAGGCACTAGCCAAACTGGTTGAGCCTCAGTATGCAAGATGGGAGAGGAAACCAGTCGGGGCTAAAGTCCAGACTTATTTAATGGTTTTATGATGAGCCCCGACTGGTTTCAGCCCTACTGGCTCTTCTCCCCAAACCCACATTACGTACAGCACCCACATGCCACTATCCCTCATTCCTTCAGTCACCCCCGGTTTTACATGGCTGTCTTGGGTTACAATCACCATCTCACACCCTGGCCAGCTAGCCTGCTGACCAGCACACCTTCTTACCACTGTGCACTGTCAGTTCTCATTCCCACCCAGCCCAGCAGAAATACAACAGCATATTAAACTAGTGAGCCTTCCTATAACTGAGCCTGACCATATGCAGTGGTGATGTTTGTCCTAGCTGGCTCTCCATAGACTCATTATTACTAGCCAGCTGTGGGCTGACCTAGACCAGAGGACTAGACTGTCAGTATCACTGGTGCCTCTCTCTCTCTGCAGTGTACACTATGTGGTCTAGGGTTATTATTCTAGCTTAAACCCTCTTACACACTCGGTCAGGAGGCAAGAGGACGACTCGCGGAAAGCAGACTGGTGCTGTGGCTGAATAGAATGCCTTAGTGAAGTGTCTCTGCCCATTATCTAAACAGACAGCTAACAGACACACTCCCACGTCACCAGTATTACTTCACAGTGGAGAACTTGATCATGAGTATTAATCCATCCGAGGCCATAGCCTAGCTAAAGTAACATTTGATGCCCATCTGGTAAGTAACCAACCACACTAATGATCTATTCTTCTACTCCTCTCTGCTAGTATAGCTGACTGTTATGGAGAGTTAGACTCAGGGGAGAGAGGGATGGTGGGGCTGAAAGTCAACCGTTTGTTCTGGATGTCTGCTAGGTCTCCAGGGACCTATATGGCCCAGACTTTCCCCACAGCCATTTCCTGTCAAACAGCCTGGCCTGGCTTGGCCCAGTCTCTGTTGTTCCTCTCCCCCCGGCTCTCCTCCACTGTTTCACTGGCCGCCCCCTTCCCTCTCTGCGACCTTTAACCCTGCAACATGTGTCACCTCCCAAGGAGCCGCCACGTCAGGTGGGAGCCCAAAAGTGTGTGTGCAATATAGTGTATTCAGAGCAGCAGTTTACAAGGCCCGAGGATGCCTGATTTATGTCGTGATAACTGAGGCGAGGAAATCGCGCAGGCTGCGTCTTGTCCGTGTGGTAGCACAGGGATAAGCTTTGCTTTGTTCTGCTGTACGGGCTGGCCTGCATGTAATCCTCCTGTGTGTTGTTGTCTACAGTAGCTGTTGTGGTAGGACAATTTCTGGCTTCACAGTCAACAGACTCAGACTTGTGACTCTTGCTCCTCCAACCCTGGGCAAGCTCTCTTTTTCCAGTATGGAGTCTATGGACTACATTTGAAGTCGGAGGTTTACATACACTTAGGTTGGAGTCATTCAAACTCGTTTTTCAACCACTCCACAAATTTCTTGTTAACAAACTATAGTTTTGTCAAGTCGGTTAGGACATCTACTTTGTGCATGACACAAGTAATTCTTCCAACAATTGTTTACAGACAGATTATTCACTGTATCACATTTCCAGTGGGTCAGAAGTTTACATACATTAAGTTGACTGTGCCTTTAAACAGCTTTGAACATTCCAAAAAATGATGTCATGGCTTTAGAAGCTTCTGATAGGCTAATTGACAACATTTGAGTCAACTGGAGGATGTATTTCAAGGCCTACCTTCAAACTCAGTGCCTCTTGGCTTGACATCATGGGAAAATCAAAAGAAAACAGCCTAGACCTCAGAAAGAAATGGTAGACCTCCACAAGTCTGTTTCATTATTGGGAGCAATTTCCAAACGCCTGAAGGTACCACGTTCATCTGTACAAACAATAGTAGGCAAGTATAAACACAATGGGACCACGCAGCCGTCATACCGCTCAGGAAGGAGATGCATTCTGTCTCCTAGAGATGAATGTACTTTGGTGCGAAAAGTGCAAATCAATCTCATAACAACAGCAAAGGACCTTGTGAATATGCTGGAGGAAACAGGTACAAAAGTATCCATATCCACAGTAAAACGAGTCCTATATCGACATAACCTGAAAGGTGGCTCAGCAAAGAAGAAGCCACTGCTCCAAAACCGCCATAAAAAAGCAAGACTACGGTTTGCAACTGCACATAGAGACAAAGATCTTACTTTTTGGAGAAATGTCCTCTGGTCTGATGAAACAAAAATAGAACTGTTTGGCCATAATGACCATCGTTATGTTTGGAGGAAAAAGGGGGCTGCTTGCAAGCCGAAGAACACCATCCCAACCGTGAAGCACGGGGGTGGCAGAATCATGCTGTGGGGGTGCTTTGCTGCAGGAGGGACTGGTGCACTTAACAAAATAGATGGCATCATGAGGAAGGAAAATGATGTGGATATATTGAAGCAACATCTCAAGACATCAGTCAGGAAGTTAAAGCTTGGTCGCAAATGGGTCTTCCAAATGGACAATGACCCCAAGCATACTTCCAAAGTTGTGGCAAAATGGCTTAAGGACAACAAAGTCAAGGTATTGGAGTGGCCATCACAAAGCCCTGACCTCAATCCTATAGAACATTTGTGGGCAGAACTGAAAAAGCGTGTGCGAGCAAGGAGGCCTACGAACCTGACTCAGTTACACCAGCTCTGTCAGGAGGAATGGGCCAAAATTCACCCAACTTATTGTGGGAAGCTTGTGGAAGGCTACCCGAAACGTTTGACCCAAGTTACCAAATACTAATTGAGTGTATGTAAACTTCTGACCCACTGGGAATGTGATGAAAGAAATAAAAGCTGAAATAAATCATTCTCTCTACTATTTTTCTGACATTTCACATTCTTAAAATAAAGTGGTGATCCTAACTGACCTAAGACAGCAAATTATTACTAGGATTAAATGTCAGGAATTGTGACATTTTAATGTATTTGGCTAATATGTAAACTTCCGACTTCAACTGTATATGCATTTTAACACCTCTCTAATGCATAGGCACTCCCCAGTGAAGAATGCCCTCTCACCTGATCTGACTTCTGTTTCTGTCAGGAAGAACAACTCGTTTCGCCTGCTCTCTTAAAAGCCCACGCTTCTCTCAGGAGAGCCAGAGCCCAGAGGCTTAGCTGTCTGGCTCCTGTAGCCCTGCAGGCTGTGGGCCAGGGACAGAGAGCTGTCAGAAGTCTCACAACAAGACCAGGGCTGCCAGTCAGGCCCCTACCAACCCGGACCCATGGTCTGAACCTTGGCAAGACGGAGCTGCTCTTCCTCCCGGGGAAGGACTGCCCGTTCCATGATCTCGCCATCACGGTTGACAACTCCGTTGTGTCCTCCTCCCAGAGTGCGAAGAGCCTTGGCGTGACCCTGGACAACACCCTGTCGTTCTCCGCTAACATCAAGGCGGTGACCCGATCCTGCAGGTTCATGCTCTACAACATTCGGAGAGTACGACCCTGCCTTACACAGGAAGCGGCACAGGTCCTAATCCAGGCACTTGTCATCTCCCGTCTGGATTACTGCAACTCGCTGTTGGCTGGGCTCCCTGCCTGTGCCATTAAACCCCTACAACTCATCCAGAATGCCGCAGCCCGTCTGGTGTTCAACCTTCCCAAGTTCTCTCACGTCACCCCGCTCCTTCGCACACTCCACTGGCTTCCAGTTGAAGCTCGCATCTGTTACAAGACCATGGTGCTTGCCTATGGAGCTGTGAGGGGAACGGCACCTCCGTACCTTCAGGCTCTGATCAGTCCCTACACCCAAACGAGGGCATTGCGTTCATCCACCTCTGGCCTGCTGGCTCCCCTTCCTCTGCGGAAGCATAGTTCCTGCTCAGCCCAGTCAAAACTGTTCGCTGCTCTGGCACCCCAATGGTGGAACAAGCTCCCTCACGACGCCAGGACAGCGGAGTCACTCACCACCTTCCGGAGACATTTGAAACCCCACCTCTTTAAGGAATACCTGGGATAGGATAAAGTAATCCTTCTACCTCCCCCCCCACCCCCCTAAAAAAAATATATATATATATATATACAGTGAGGGAAAAAAGTATTTGATCCCCTGCTGATTTTGCACGTTTGCCCACTGACAAAGACATGATCAGTCTATAATTTTAATGGTAGGTTTATTTGAACAGTGAGAGACAGAATAACAACAAAAAAATCCAGAAAAACGCATGTCAGAAATGTTATGAATTGATTTGCATTTTAATGAGGGAAATACGTTTTTGACCCCTCTGCAAAACATGACTTAGTACTTGGTGGCAAAACCCTTGTTGGCAATCACAGAGGTCAGACGTTTCTTGTAGTTGGCCACCAGGTTTGCACACATCTCAGGAGGGATTTTGTCCCACTCCTCTTTGCAGATCTTCTCCAAGTCATTAAGGTTTTGAGGCTGACGTTTGGCAACTCGAACCTTCAGCTCCCTCCACAGATTTTCTATGGGATTAAGGTCTGGAGACTGGCTAGGCCACTCCAGGATCTTAATGTGCTTCTTCTTGAGCCACTCCTTTGTTGCCTTGGCTGTGTGTTTTGGGTCATTGTCATGCTGGAATACCCATCCACGACCCATTTCCAATGCCCTGACAGAGGGAAGGAGGTTTTCACCCAAGATTTGACGGTAAATGGCCCCGTCCATCGTCCCTTTGATGCGGTGAAGTTGTCCTGTCCCCTTAGCAGAAAATCACCCCCAAAGCATAATTTTTCCACCTCCATGTTTGACGGTGAGGATGGTGTTCTTGGGGTCATAGGCAGCATTCCTCCTCCTCCAAACACGGCGAGTTGAGTTGATGCCAAAGACCTCGATTTTGGTCTCATCTGACCACAACACTTTCACCCAGTTATCCTCTGAGTCATTCAGATGTTCATTGGCAAACTTCAGACAGGCATGTATATGCGCTTTCTTGAGCAGGGGGACCTTGCGGGCGCTGCAGGATTTCAGTCCTTCACGGCGTAGTGTGTTACCAATTGTTTTCTTGGTGACTATGGTCCCAGCTGCCTTGAGATCATTGACAAGATCCTCCCGTGTAGTTCTGGGCTGATTCCTCACCGTTCTCATAATCATTGCAACTCCACGAGGTGAGATCTTGCATGGAGCCCCAGGCAGAGGGAGATTGACAGTTATTTTGTGTTTCTTCCATTTGCAAATAATCGCACCAACTGTTGTCACCTTCTCACCAAGCTGCTTGGCGATGGTCTTGTAGCCCATTCCAGCCTTGTGTAGGTCTACAATCTTGTCCTTGACATCCTTGGAGAGCTCTTTGGTCTTGGCCATGGTGGAGAGTTTGGAATCTGATTGATTGATTGCTTCTGTGGACAGGTGTCTTTTATACAGGTAACAAGCTGAGATTAGGAGCACACGCTCCTAATCTCAGCTCGTTACCTGTATAAAAGACACCTGGGAGCCAGAAATCTTTCTGATTGAGAGGGGGTCAAATACTTATTTCCCTCATTAAAATGCAAATCAATTTATAACATTTTTGACATGCGTTTTTCTGGATTTTTTTGTTGTTATTCTGTCTCTCACTGTTCAAATAAACCTACCATTAAAATTATAGACTGATCATTTCTTTGTCAGTGGGCAAACGTACAAAATCAGCAGGGGATCAAATACTTTTTTCCCTCACTGTATTTATAAAAAATAATTGTAAAGTGGTTATCCCACTGGCTATAGGGTGAATGCACCAATTTGTAAGTCGCTCTGGATAAGAGCGTCTGCTAAATGACGTAAATGTAAATGTAATGTAAATGTCTTCTCCAGGAGTATCTAGGTGACTCCTTGGCATGGCCAGCCGTTGGATACAGCAAGATGAAACCATAAGTCTACAACTTCATTTATATGTTTGCTCTGACTGATATTTTTAGACTTACCTGCTATGCTTTTTGCTCGCTAGAAAGGGATGTAGCTATAATGTTATGCTATGCCCGGAATATGTTTGACTAGCTCCTAAGGCTGTATAACTTGGATGTGTATCTCTGAGACTGATGAGGTCCTGCATGTCTAAGGCCTAGCTTTAGAATGTTGAGTTTTATATCAAATAGGCAGTGCTCTGAATGATCCTGGGCCTTGCCTCAGCTCAAGGTTGCTATCTGCCCATGTACGGCTGCAGTGAGAGGTCTCTCTCAAAGTGTAACCCCAGTCAGCCCTAGCCAGGCCAGGGAACAGCAAACACCAGTCCACCCACCCACATGGCTCTGCTCTGGAGAGGAGGTCCAGGTAAAGGAGACAGGATGCAACCCTGGTCTGAATGTTTGCTAGCTAGTTCTTGGAGCTGGACGCTGATGCTAACCTAGTGTTAATAATCGCCATGAGTGTATGTGTTTGTCTTTTTTGGTCTGTTGTGAGTTTATTTCTCTCTGGAAAATGTTTATATTGTTCCCTAACATTTCCCTCCATACCCTTTTCATAAATGCACTGTTTCTGGTTTGTTTATGTTTTTCATCAACTCCCTAATGTTTAGTTCAAGCAATGTTTTTTTCTTTTCTTGTGCTAAACAAATCCAGTTGGTTGGCATCCAAACTTTGACCTCACACTAAGCCTGTATTTGTTTGTAATAATCAGATGGATTGTTTCTCATTGGCTATTGCAGGAAGGACTGGGAGGAGCTGTTTGACATCATCATCACCAACGCCTTGAAGCCTGGGTTCTTCTCCCTGGTGCCCCAACAGAGGCCCTTCAGGACCCTGGGTGAGTTTCTGCCTGCCTCCCTATCTGTATGTCTGCCTGTCCACACAGGATCCCACTTCCCAGTCAACCATCAGTACCCTATGTACAGTACACTCCACACCAACACTAAGCACTGTGGAACAGCCCTCTGCCTTCATCAAAAAGAGCATTGTAGGGCTGTAGGTTTTACACCCCAGTGGGATCTCATGATGGTGATTACTGAAACGTATTGTGGGGGGCATGTCTCAGGCTGGACACATTGGCAGTCAGGATTGATAGTCTCCATTGAGTGATGTTAACACACCATAATCCCATTAACCAACAGTCAGGAGATAAAGCTGCTTTTGAGTGTTCAGCGATAAAATACTAGTTATTCCGACTAGCATGGAGTTGAGTCTTCAGACGTTTAAAGATAATTAGGAGAATGAAACTAGGGTATTTGGTGCAGTTTCCTTTTTTTAGGATGATGTACTGAGAAAATCAGAATACTTGTGGAGTTGGCTTCCAGAAAAAAAAATCCATGCATCTAATAATCTCTCAAAACCCAAGCTTCAAATCTCTACTGAAACCAGTAGGATAAACTAGCATCAAGACAGGTGGTGACCATCACACTGCATATCCTTGCAGACCTAGTGGGGTTTTAAACTACAGATGTAGGATCTTAATTTGAGCCAGTTTGCTACAGCAGGAAAATAATCCTGCAGCGACAGAAAATGTTAATTATTTTGTGAATTATAATTAATGGACATTTTTGTAGGGGAAAATCAAGTCTAAAATGTCAATATGGAAATTACAAACGTCAGAAGCCTTTTTAAACCTCAAAATACACTACAAGTTTTAAATGTACTGCATTGCAGAAAAGTGATCCTGCAACAGGGTGATCAAATTAAGATCCGACATCTGTATGTTCATATTAGCTGTCAGTATTTCTAATATGATCTGTGATCCACACATGGTCCGAGTTTTCCTGCTCAGGCAGCTGGTATTTAATCCCGGTCGGTTCCTGAAGGTGTGCACCGGCTCTGGAATGCTCCCCCATCTGGACTGTGTTCCTGCCAGGAATAACACTGGAGGGATGCGTTATGTGTGAAACACAATGACCTACCCGCTCAAATATTCACTCCTCCTCCAGCCCTCGCCACGTTGGCAGATATAGCCTCAGTCAGTAGCTGCTTCTATTCCATACTGGAGGAATATTGGATTGTAGAGATATTGTTCTCCGGGATATAGCATCACTGTCGTGCACGACTTATGTGCCTATATTGTAATGTTCTAAGTGTTGCTATAGCGATGCTGTTAAGTTGATCAGATAAAGCTGAGTTGACAAGGTCAGTCTAAGTTCAGGAGGATAAGGCTAGTTTACTATCAGAAGGGCGTTATCTTGTCAGCATATACAGTGGGGTCCAAAATTATTGACACCCTTGATAAAGATGAGAAAAAAGGACTGTATAAAATAAATAATTCAAATACTGAGCTTGATTGTATGCTCCAAAAAACGAGGAAACTATATTATTTTATACTAATGCAATTTCCCAGAGAAATATATATTTTGTTTAACAAGTAATATTTTTTTATCTCAAAAAGGTAGGGGTCAAAATGATTGACCTTTTAATACAGTACCTCACCTTGCGAAGATAACGGCACTGAGACTTTTTCTAAAATGTTTTATGAGATGGAGAACACATTGGAAGGGATCTTGAATCATTCCTCCATACATAATCCTTCCAGATCCTTGATATTTTTTGTCTGCGCTTATGGACTGCGCTCTTCAATTCAAACCACAGGTTTTCAATGGGTTTCAAATTCGGAGACTGAGATGGCCATTGCAAAATGTTGATTTTGTGGCCAATTAACAATTTATTTGAGGATTTTGATGTGTGCTTGGGGTTATTGTCTTACTGAAAGATCCACTTGCGGCAAAGTCTTAGTGCCGTTATCCTCGCAAGGTGAGGTATTGAAAGGTATTGAAAACAGGAGTGTAAAACAAATATATATACTTTTGAGAAAAAACTATTATTTATTGTTAAACAAAATCTCTTTCTCTGAGCAATTGAATTAGTATAAAATAATAACATTTCCCAAACAACAATATAGCTCAGTATTTGAATTATTTATTTTATACAGTAATCTTTGCTCAACTTTATCAAGGGTGTCAATAATTTTGGACCCCACTGTATGTATATATACACTACAGTTTAATTTGTTGAATTATACACAGTGTACAAAACATTAGAAACACCTGCTCTTTCCATGACATAGACTGACCAGGTGAATCCAGGTGAAAGCTATGATCCCTTATTGATGTTACTTGTTAAATCCACTTCAATCAGTGTAGATGAAGGGGAGGAGACAGGTTAAAGAAGGATTTTTAAGCCTTGAGAAAATTGAGACATGGATTGTGTATGTGTGCCATTCAGAGGGTGAATGGGCAAAGCAGGGGTATGGTAGTAGGTGCCAGGTGCACCGGTTTGAGTGTGTCAAGAACTGCAACGCTACTGAGTTTTTCACGCTCAACAGTTTCCTGTGTGTATCAACGATGGTCCACCACCCAAAGGACATACAGCCAACTTGACACAACTGTGGGAAGCATTGGAGTCAACAAAGCTAGCATCCCTGTGGAATGCTTTCGACACCTTGTAGAGTCCATGCCCCGACAAATTGAGGCTATTCTGAGGGCAAAAGGGGGTGCAACTCAATATTAGGAAGGTGTTCCTAATGTGTTGTACACAGTATATGTGTGCAGTTTTATGTCCTGCAATATTCAACAAGTTATTGATTATTTTAAAGCTCACTAATTCTGGACCTACCTAAAAAAAATGTAATCTCAATTTAGATATTTTTCCAACATGAGCGTCATTTGATGGAGTGGCTCAAATACTGTATGTGTGTAATTGAATGGGTTCCTACACAGGACAGGAGTAGCTACATGATATAATTCATAAGAGCCCAGTTTCTGCCAGGTACTGTATTAGACTGAGAGTTTTTATAAATTAATCCTTTACATTGGCTGCTAGCATCAGACTCCTCCCAGCCTCTTATTAAGCATGGGGTGCGTCCCACATGGGACCCTATTCTTTATATAGTGCACTACTTTTGAACAGAACCCTATGGACCCTGGTCAAAAGTAGTGCACTATGTAGGGAGTAGGGTGCCATTTGAGACGTAGCCATGGCCTTCAGCAGCCATTTGTCCAGAGGATGCCAGATCTCTCTAAATATTTGCCTGGTTATGGTAAAAACGCCACAGGATTTCACATCCTAATAGGTGACCGGTATTCTTTGTGCGTGTGTGTGTTTGTTTCTGTGCTCAGTTTTTCTGGGGTTCCAGAGACCACATACTTCTCATTCCACTTTCTCTTAAGGTCCCTACATCCTCACAGCTGTTACTCTGTGTGTGTGTGTGTACGCGTGACGGAGTCGCCAAACTAAAGTCTGTGCTTTGTCTCTCTCTTCTGCCACAATATTTACAGCATATTTAACCTTAGCATGAACCTGGTGCAGCCCACTCTGTCAAGGACTGTCATTTTATAAAAATAGAATAGAGGTTCTCTTGCTGCTGGTCTTAAGCGCCCATGAGTTGTCCTAAAGACTGTTTTCTTCTCCTGTCCAGAAGTGCAATCACCCACTTTATAAGTGCAGGGTTCCTAAAAGCTGGGCAGCGAAGTGTATACTGTACTATTTACTCAATGGAGATTCCAGCAGGCCTTAACCCTAGCTGTTTAACTAAACATTAGATTTGTTTTCAAGAAACTTTCTGGGGCCTCCTTCCCTGCAGTTTCTAGAGTGTGTGTAATGCTCTGGGAGTTGTGTGGTGCGGTTTAGGTTCCAGCCTCTCTGTATCTTGTTTTGGCTGTCTTCCAATGCCCCCTTGCTCAAACTGAAGCAGACGGTGGTTATTGCTAAGCAGCAGCGCAACAGCCAAGCCAAAAAACCCTCTAATCAACCAGGAATTACTTAGTGAAAAGTATTTGGCTGTTGTTGAGCATCAAGACATAAACCATGTACCTGAAGTCTGGAAAGATCCCTGAGTGTTATTTATTAACTGTAAATACTTCCATGAGGTGATTGACACACTTTCTTGTACTGTATGATGTGTGACTTCTGTGAGTGAGTGCCTGAAAAAGCGTTCTTTTTTGGGGTGGGGGTGGGGGGGGAGTAGTCCTTTGGAATTGTTCCTCTTCACTGAGAAGCTGACACATTGGCTGGTGGCTGAGGGTGTTTCCTAAATGGCACCCTATTCCGTATATAGTGCACTACTTTGAACAGAGCCCTAGTCAAAAGTAGTGCACTGTACAGGGAATAGGGTGCCATTTGGGACGTACTCTGAGACAAGGCTACACTGGGCCAGACTGGGCCACTGCACCCACAGAGGTATGAGAGGAGGAAGCAGGCTAGCCTTCTTGGTTATGTCCCAAATGGCACTCTGTTCTGTATATAGTGCACTACCTTTGACCAGGGCTACTTTTGACCAGGGCCACCTTATTCACTTCATTAGTGTGCTAATAAGGTGGCATTTGGGAAGCAGCCCATGACTCTGTTTTCACTCCGAGAACAGTTTTTCCCTTGCTGTGCTGATGTAATGGCTGCTATACTCTGTGTACCAGCAGCAGCAAAGCTAAGAGCAGAGCTTAGAAGGAAATCTATATCCAGACTTCAACCACATGCTGAGACCTAAATATGAACTGTTTAACATACTCATGGAAGTAGCTCCAAATAGGCTAATTTCCCCTGTGAAAAATCACCCTTTTCAATTAGGTATTTTTATCCCTCACAAGAGAACTGTATATTGAACTGTGGAAATATCCACTTTGTTAGAATCCAATTTGCCCTGTCATATTTGTTTGTTGGCCCAGCCAATGTTGAGTAATGTGACGGTGAGGTTTTTAGGTGTGGTTGTGTGTTGAGCGGTGTGGTCATGTATGTTCATGTCTTTGAGCCGTGTGGTCGAGCCGTGTGGTGACACTGTGGTAAGGTTGCTATCTTTGTCTTGCAGTGAATGATGTGGAGGAAAGTGAAGGGCTGCCGTCCCTGGACAAGGCTGGCTGGTACTCTCAAGGGAACTGGCCCCACCTCCACGAGCTGCTCAAAACCATGACTGGGAAACCTGAGCCTAAGGTAAGGTTGTTTGTTTGATGGGTTAGTTGATTATTTTCTTGTCCTTCCAGAGGAAGTTATGCTCAGCTGTTGAAGTAACTAGTAAACTTTATACATGTGTCCAAATAACCATCACTTCCATACTATCCTGGGATCTGTATCTCAATGTTTATCCACAGAACAGTGTAGGTTTGCATTGAGCTTCCGTTCCTGGCAAACGCACAGAGATCAGACGTCCTATAAATCAGCTCAGGGAGATTTGCACCGGAGTGACGGAGAGGGAAACATGGCCGTCTACACCTACAGACCTTGGCATGAGTGTCGACAGGGCTGTAGTGCCAGCTAGAGAGCTGTCTGACCTGCTGTGAGGTGCTGTGATAAACAGGCGGTTACTGTAGAGAAGAGCACACAACCTATACGATCTCTGGCAGGCGGCTAGCTCGTCTGACTCTGAGACTCTGTTTGTGCTCTGTCTCAGCTCTTGAGGAAAGGCCCCGGCAAGAGCTGTGTCAAGCCCCCTCGAGTCCACCCAGGGACGCCCATCATCATCCACGTCCTCAGCCTCTCCTCGCTCTCCCGACTCCAACCATCCACCCGGCCAGGGGCGCTCAATGCCCCCTCTGTTATCGAGCCACGTGGAGAAAGCGCTCGCGGAATGCAGTGTCAACCTGCACCTATGGCAGCTTTAAGGCAGCCACTCTGATGTGACCTGAGGCAGTCGATGTTTTGGGTTCTCTTCACTTTTACCTGATAGGACTTAATGTAGGCCCGCTAGGCCGGCTGAATGGGAGGCATTCAGAGCAGATTACAGTCCCATGTAGCAGTGAGCACAGGCCTTGCTGCTACATGTAGCATCACAGCTTATACACTGAGCTGCCCAGCTCATACAGACTCAGTGAGTCAATGATTGAAATGGCACTAGTATTTTATTAAATTAAAAGAGCAGTATAAGCATGCAACAATCATTTGGTGTGATCATAAGGCGTTCGTTATACATTGGCAATTTCGCATATTCACATTGATTGAAAGATTACATTCTTTTTGTAATCCAAGTTAACCAGAAAGCCTATATCAGGATATTGCAGTTCTGTTGTATCCTTACAATTTCATTAGTTGCATATTAGCAGCGTTTCTGCTGTCATGATTGGATCGGGGGCTAAGTAACATGGATTATAGTCCTCATCTCCCTGGCCCTCTCATGTCAGATACGTGATCTCCCCCTCCCTCCTCTCTCTGGCTGCGTCCCAAATGGCACCCTGTTCACTATATAGTGCACTACTTTTGACCCTGGTCTGTCTGTCCCAGCCAGGCCGCACACAGTGGAGCACAATGGGCTCATTAAGCTGGGCTTTCTGGGCTGCTGTGGCTCTCCAGACCTGTTTATCCAGGGGTGGCTTTACCTCTAATCGCTGCTCTGAGTGATGCATTGATAACAGTAGGGGGCACAGTGCCGGGGTGAAATGAACTTTCTTCTGGGCTGGGGGACTCTTGACTGGGGCTAGGGGAAGGGAAGGATCCACAGGTTGTAGCTAGTTACAACTTATGGAGAAAGTTGTAGTTAAAACATGAATTCTGTTGCATTATCCGTCCCAGCCTTATGAAACTGTTTAGCATCTAGCGAGCCCCATGAAAGCCTCTCTATAATGTTTTGCCACTGTGTTGGAATTCCTGGCCCTGTAAATATTTATCATACTGATCCGATGCCTCTGGCTGCAGTGGGGAGCTGAAAAATGATCGGTGCACTCCGCAGCAGTGCTCTCTCTCCATCTCTGTGGCCAGTTTCTGGGAATGCCTGGAAACCTGATGCCTGAGCCCGCCCCAGCCCCAGAGCTCCACAGGCCCAGCTCACAGCTCCATAGCCTGGGCCCCGGCTGGCCGACTGTCTGTCCTGTTTATTTATGCGTGGAACTGCAAGGCCTGGTCACAGACGCCGTAAAGGGCATGAGAAGAGGAGGGGGTTTCCGGAGCGAGGCCAGCGGCCCACATGAATTCATTAAAGACCGTCCACTCCTCCCTCACCCCCTCCTCTTTATGGATGTCTGCCTCATCTATACCCCCCTCCCAAACACACACACCCCACTCTGCATTCCACACAGAGAGCTATGTGAAGGACTCTTTAAGTGTGTGTCTTTAGTACCAAGATTTTCTCATTATCCTTATAGAACACTGACCTCAGTGGCCTGGTGTAATAACCTTTATTCTCTCCTTAAAGGGATCGCTTGAGAAGTCAAAGTTTTGTGATGTGCTGAAACTCAAGGAGCTATTTCCTCTAAAGAGCTGTTTCCATTATGGCAACATTCTTGTTTGTTTCTTCTAGTTGTTCTCTAATCCCTCTGACACTCTTCTTAACCCTTCGTTTCTACTGGATTTGCAAGGAATTCAACTATTTACATGTATTGCAATGGGTTTTGAAAGTGAGGAAATGGGTTGCCTGTTAGTTTTCGTATGCTGTTCAGCTAAGCCTGTCTTAACGTGTTTTTCTTGAGTACGAAACAGACATGATGGTCAAAGAAGACGTGATGAGTTTCGCAGCCTCATCGTGTCTGGTCTAGTTTGCCCTAAGGGGCAGTAAGACACGTCAGCTTTATTATTCGACTACCGCTGAACGCTCCCTTGAAACAAATCCAGCCAAATTGCTATTTTATTACAGCACTTTACTAATCAGATAAAGAGGTAGTTACTTTAAGATAGAAAAGTCAACGTAATTTACTGAGCAGCTGCTCAGATAATGGCCTCATTCATTGTCTATCCTGTCTCCTACCGTATACAGGTGGTGTACTTTGGGGATAGCATGCGGTCGGACATGTTCCCTGCTAGCACGTTTGGGAAGTGGGAGACGGTGATGATCGTGGAGGAAATGGAGGGAGAGGGCATCCTGAAGTGTGATGCAGCGAAGACCAACGAGGCCCAAGCGGAGCCTCAGGAGAAGAAGGGAAAGTTTGAGGTTAGTTCACACAAGCAGCTGTTTCCGTTTAAAGCGCTCTCCCACCTTTGCCTTGCTCCCTGAAAGACAGATCCTCCCAACCCTAAGCCCCTTTGCTCAGTGACACAGTATACCCACTGTAGCGCGTGTCATGTATGTGTGTGTGTCTGAGTGTGTTTGTGTGTGCATGTGCATGTTCATGTTCATTTTGTAAGCATTATCAAAAGACTTAGTGTTGTAAGTATTCCGTGGCAGTTTCCTCTTATTACAGTTCCACATCTAATGGAAAAACCTGTAAAAACGGTCATGTTGAAACAAGTTTATGTGAGTCTGTATTTCGCTGAGGCAGCCTGGTGTCAGTACAGTAAAGTCGGCAAAGAAAATGTTTACGGCAGTTGACGTACTGCTAGGAAGGAAACTATAAACACATTCTTACAACTAGGATGTAATATCACCCAGTGCTGCTCTCTCCCTCACTGACCAGGCCATAGTCTATCAGTGCTTCCTGAGAGGGAAATAGGTGAGTCAGCATATATGTTGCCAGGAACGATGAGAGGAACCACCTGGTTTGGATAGGACACCACTAAGGGTGTGTTCGTAAATTCACTCTAGAGTGCAAGAGTGCGCTCAGAATGTGCTCTGGTGTCCTATCCAAACCTTAGTGGTGTCCAGACACAAATGAGAGAACACCTCCCTCTGACCATTTTACTCACCCTAGCAGAGCTGGTTCGGCTGTTTACATGTTATCTAGAGCGTTGTTAACTGTAACTGTGCTGCTGGCAACAATTTAATATAAACTCAGCAAAAAAAGCAACGTCCCTTTTTCAGGACCCTGTCTTTCAAACATAATTTGTAAAAATCCAAATAACTTCACAGATCTTCATTGTATATGGTTTAAACACTGTTTCCCATGCTTGTTCAATGAACCATAAACAATTAATGAACATGCACCTGTGGAACGGTCGTTAAGACACTAACAGCTTACAGAGGATAGGCAATTAAGGTCACAGTTATGAAAACTTAGGACACTAAAGAGGCCTTCTACTGACTCTGAAAAACACTTAAAGAAAGATGCCCAGGGTCCCTGTTCATCTGCGTGAACGTGCCTTAGGCATGCTGCAATGAGGCATGAGGACTGCAGATGTGGCCAGGGCAATAAATTGCAATGTCTGTACTGTGAGACGCCTAAGACAGCGCTACAGGGAGACAGGACGGACAGCTGATCGTCCTCGCAGTGGCAGACCACGTGTAACAACACCTGTCTCCCTGTACAGGTACATCCGAACATCACACCTGCGGGACAGGTACAGGATGGCAATAACAACTGCCCGAGTTACACCAGGAACGCACAATCCCTCCATCAGTGCTCAGACTGTCCGCAATAGGCTGAGAGAGGCTGGACCAAGGGCTTGTAGGCCTGTTGTAAGGCAGGTCCTCACCAGACATCACCGGCAACAATGTCACCTATGGGCACAAACCCACCGTCGCTGGACCAGACAGGACTGGCAAAAAGTGCTCTTCACTGACGAGTCACGGTTTTGTCTCACCAGGAGTGATGGCCGGATTCGCGTTTATCGTCGAAGGAATGAGCGTTACACCGAGGCCTGTACTCTGGAACGGGATCGATTTGGAGGTGGAGGGTCCGTCATGGTCTGGGGCGGTGTGTCACAGCATCATCAGACTGAGCTTGTTGTCATTGCACGCAATCTCAACACTGTGCGTTACAGGGAAGACATCCTCCTCCCTCATGTGGTACCCTTCCTGCAGGCTCATCCTGACATGATCCTCCAGCATGACAATGCCACCAGCCATACTGCTCATTCTGTGCGTGATTTCCTGCAAGACAGGAATGTCAGTGTTCTGCCATGGCCAGCGAAGAGCCCGGATCTCAATCCCATTGAGCACGTCTGGGACCTGTTGGATCGGAGGGTGAGGGCCATTCCCCCCAGAAATGTCCGGGAACTTGCAGGTGCCTTGGTGGAAGAGTGGGGTAACATCTCACAGCAAGAACTGGCAAATCTGGTGCAGTCCATGAGGAGGAGATGCACTGCCGTACTTAATGCAGCTGGTGGCCACACCAGATACAGACTGTTACTTTTGATTTTGACCCCCCCTTTGTTCAGGGACACATTATTCAATTTCTGTTAGTCACATGTCTGTGGAACTTGTTCAGTTTATGTCTCAGTTGTTGAATCTTGTAATGTTCATACAAATATTTACACATGTTAAGTTTGCTGAAAATAAACGCAGTTGACAGTGAGAGGACGTTTCTTTTTTTGCTGAGTTTATATAAAAAAATGTAGCCAATGTTTACTGACACCGGTCATATTCAACGAGTGATGCGCGTTTGTAAATTCATCAGTTATTCTGCGCTCTGGCTCACTCAGACGAGAATGCTCTGAAGTCAGAGTAGATAGCCAGAGTGTATTTACGAATGCACTCTAAGACAGATGAATCCTTCATCTAAAGGGAAATGACTGATGCCACGTTTGGAGCACAGGGCCTTGTAGATGGACAAATCGTCTCCGCCTAGACTCACAACCTCTCCTCTCCTTCTCTTCCTCTTTTCTCTTCTCCCTCTCTCTCGGTCTCCCCCTCCACCCCCTCTCTCTCTGTCTCTCTCGCTTTCTCTCTCCCTCCCAGTCCCTCACCACCCCCTCTGTCCCTCTCTCTCTCTCTTTTCACTTCCCCCTTCCTTACTAAAACTTCTTTCCCCTTTTGCCTCGTTTATTAGATATGAATTATCTCCTGACTCCTGGAAGCTTCAGTAGGTCTCTCCACTGTGGTGAATCAGCTCTGAGCTGTTGCTCTGCTGCAGCCAAAGTGTATGTAACACATTAGACAGTCTTAGAAAGCTGCCTGGATCAACATGTTTCTCATCAGTTTCCCCCAGATGCCTTTTGGTTACATTTTGGCTCTCAATATCTGGTGGAAATTTCCATATGAATAGGCAATGTAATGTTGTGCATCAATTTGCCAGTTATTAATGATGTATTATGAGGTTCTGTGTAGTGTAGAAAAGATCCGAACTAGGGAAGAATGATAAGTAGTTAGCACTGTAGTTTGAGACAGAATATTTCCATGGCTCAGAGTTCGGATCGGAACTTTTATCTCCGCTTTTTAACATGAAAGAACTTGGATTCATTTAATCTTATTAATGACTTTTAACATAAACCGTTTTTCTCAGCAAGCAACTCCGCCTCTAAGTCTGGTTGGAAGTTAAAAAGCTTCACCATTCAGAATAACATCTTCATCACACTTTCCACCAAGAGAGGGAAAAAGTGCAACAATTTTCATTTGAAGCAATGACCTTTCTCCCAGATGAACTGAATCACATTTCAAGGAATTATCTGTACGAGTTGACTAATTTAGTATACGTTTCTTCTGCTACCTCTGTTTTGATTTGTTATCCATCCATGCTTGTTAACCACATCATGTTATTAACATCTCAGATAGACACATGGTACTGATAAGTATGAGTGAGAAGGGTGGGGGTTTTCCATTGGCAAAGTGACTAACTCCACACTGCTTCTTATTTTATATTTTATGTTTTACCTTTATTTAACTAAGCAAGTCAGTTAAGAACAAATTCTTATTTACAATGACGGCCAACACTGGGCCAATTATGTTGAAATTCCTGTTAAGAAGTGGATCCATTATTACCAACAAGTTTCCTTCCTAGTAGGATGTCTTACATTTAAAAGTTTAGTCATTTAGCAGACGCTCTTATGCAGAGCAACTTACAGGAGCAATTAGGGTTAAGTGCCTTGCTCAAGGGCACATAGACAGTTTTTCACCAAGTCGGTCGGGGATTCGAACCAACAACCTTTCTGTTACTGGCCCAACGCTCCTAACCGCTAGGATATCTGCCGCCCCATACCTCTTTCTGGTCAGAGAATCACTCCCTCTTTAACCTATGTGATGTGCTTTCAGGACCAGGGCATGAAGTCGCCCTCTGCTCCATCAAAACAGTGGGGATCCTATTTTGTGGACGCGCACAAGAGTGGTGAAGGGGACGAGGAGAGCCAGAAACTCACCTGGTGCTGCCATAGCATCCACAAATACAGCACCATGGCCATCCCCAGTGTGGAGTCTATTGCAGGTACAGGGAGGAGAGGGCTACTGGGGCTCACTGACTCTGTGTTGCGTAATGACCTACCTAACTGCTGTAGCGCCTCTTGTCTTGAGAGAGGCGTGCTCTGCTAGTTTAAAGAGGAATTTGACCCCAGATATCCTCTACTACCCGTTCCTTATTCTTGCTAAGAAGTGCTGGTCACACTTTATTTGGATAGCCAGATAGTCTACTCTGCAGATGGTCATACTATCTGTTGATAAGCAACTGCTTACTAAGGTTATGGTTATTGTTAGGGTTAGGTTTAGAGTAAGGGTTAGGGTTAGGGTAAGGGGTTATGTTTAGGGTTAGGATAAGGCTAAAGGTTAGGGTTAGTAGATAGATAGATAGTTTAAATGTTACTGAGCATCTACAGATGGACTATCCAAATAAAGTGTTACCGAAGTGCTTTCTAAAACAGTTTCTATTCCTTTTTTTGAAGGTTTGGTTTGGCAGACCTTTGCATAATTTCCAGAAATCAGAGAAAAAAATGGTTGAGTCATGGACCACTCCTCGCTATTATTGACGATGTGTGCAGAATGGAAACTTTGAGGGTTACTGTCCTAGCTAAGCAGGCAAAACTGGTTGATATGACATAATTTTCACTAGTTTATCTCTCGTCCTCCATAGATCTCCCTCTGGACTACAAGTTCCCCAGGTTCTCTCCCAACAAACCCTGCACAACCGGCTACTACCCCAGACCCCCAGATTCTCTGCTGAAAAAGTTCCAGAGTCAGTCGTCTTAAAGAGTCCTCCTCCCAGGGTCGCCCCTCACCCTCCTCAGCCTAAAGGGGAGGAATGTGCCTCCATCTCGCCTGTAGTTCCACACCTGAACCACATCATCTATCCCTAGAGCACAGGAAATCACGCTCACATTGATAGAAACCATGTGAATGTAAAAGCACAGTATTTCTCTGTAAGTAACCTGGCTACATTTGAACGTTGTTCTGTACGTGGATTATTGTACATATGTGTGAAAAATGTGACTTGCCAATTGTATGTGTGTGGGTGTGTCAGCATACATTGCTGATTTAAAGCATATTATTCATATTGTTTTATGTGAAGACCACTATTTTGTAATGTAGCTAGATAGGTAATTGATGTTCCAGTTAAACCCCCCCATCATTCAATATAAGTTGATAACTCTTCAGAGTACTAAAACACTTTTCACACCCTGTAAATACTGTCCTACATTTTAGTTTTTTGGTGTGTTTCCTTACCTAAAACACCTGATCTGAGCTGAAGTGCAACGTTGCAGTCACAGCAGTGTTGTCTGTTCTCTCCAGAGAGAAATTCCTAATAATTCATTATGTCCAGTATCCTTGGTATTATGTGTGGATAATACATAATAAACAGCCATTTTGGTTTTCTGTTTCACTGTATGCATTTCAGTGACTGTAACTTAAAATGTCCTTGAAGGTAAAGCATTTCCCCTGTATTGATTTTGTGGAAAGTGTTTAAGAGCATTGTTCTTGAAGAAATTCCGTCCTTAGTGTTACCTTTTTTGTTGAGAGACTAGAGAATAATAAAACCAAACTCATTGAAAACGGTAATATTGGATGCTTAAAGACTAAGCTCTGTGTACTCTGTTATTTTGGTGCAACAGTAAACTATAGTGCTGTTGAAGTGACTACTGTGTAAAAATGTGTAATGCTTCATATGCAGTACCAATTTGAAGATATGCTTTAACTGGCTTCTGAATGGTTACATGTGTTGGTTTACTGCATATAGACTAGTTGTACTATATTGATAAGAAACAAGTCTTAATATGCTTGTAAGAGTATTTTTACAGTAAGTACTGTAGTAGTTGATAAGAGAGGACAGCAGACCTTAATTGGTCAGCCAAAGTGGATTTTTATTTCTGTTATAAATGTGTGTTGGTGTTAAATGCATTGCAGCTTCAGTGATTGTATTCCATTTACTTTTTTTTCATCTGATTTTGAAACTTTTATATGGCCATTTGCCTTATGTTCAATTCATTAGTGGTCTTGTGTTCTAGAGAAGATGCAGGGATAGTGTTCAATGTACTGTCTGTGAAATAAATAAAAAAGTTATAAAATTTTGAAACACTGCTTTTTCTGATGATTTGTGTGTTTTCTTGATAGTTAAAATAAAACATCTGAAAATGTGTCAGTCAGAGATCATTACAAAATATTACAAAATGGGATTAGACTGTTTCAAATGTATTTTAGACTGTTTGGCTACCTTCAAATCTACAAATATGTTCTCTACCTGGTTGTTTGCGTTTACAATCAGTAATTTCTGTCTCCCTCCCACTTTAGTCACTTTTCTCGACTGCCCCTCCTCATTCGCCAGAATTGATGACGTTCTTCTTTCCAAAACCTTGCGCAAAGAGGGGATACTTTGTTTCACCACTTGAAATATTCAACGTATCGATGCATGTCGCGGGGATTACATTTATAACACAGAAATGACTTGTAGTGGGAGTGTCAAATCTAGACTACAATTTTACAACAACTGGTTTTGACAGGTAGGCTAATCTTGATCAGTGTACATTCTTTCCTTACAACAAGCCTTCCCCGATCGAAAAACACTTCCGATCCATTGTGCTAGCTGAGCATATTTATATTTATATGTTAATACCGTGTGAAACGTTTTTCCAATGTGGGAATAATAATTCATTAATTTAATTTAAGAAAATGACTATTTATGTAAGTAGATGTACATATTTACACGAAACAATTAACTAAATATTTGTGTTAGTGTGACATTTGGAAACAGATGACATAAAAGTAACATACAAGGACAGTACCCAATTGATGACATTAGATACGATATGTAAAAGTGTAGGATATTGTCAGAGTTGTGTATACGTATTAAAATATGACATAATTATATTTCCTATGACCTGACGAAAACTAATAAAATAAAAAATAATACTAGCCTACTAATAGGAAATTAAACGTGACACTTTGGCAAAGTTGTCTTTTTATATGAGTATCAAGTTTTTTAGGACGCTGGCGAACTGAATGTAGACTATCCAAGGTAAGGAGATGTGTGAGCAGCCAGGTAGGAAAGATAATCTGTGGAGCTACCTAATGAGGTACTTACTGTATGTTGGTGGTTTTCACTGTAAACCTTGGAGTTTAGGGTTTGTTGTATTAGGCCTACTTTCTAGTGATGGAATAGTATAGAATATTTTTCATAAAACATTATTGTCACATTATTCTACAGTAATTTATTTGTGTAAAATAACGTTTTTCAACATGTGGTCATTTGAAATAGTCTTATCAAGTTTCAAGGGCACAGGTCTTTTACAGCTAAAAGTCTATTTGGGAATGAATTGCCCATTTTGTGCCATGAGTTTGTAATTTTAGTGTAAATTGAAAGAAAACAAAGCAGTCAAAGGTTAATCCAGCCCAGGAGAGGGACAGCTGCCCCCTCTCAGCTGGTTTCCTTTATTCCCCTAAACCAATCAGTGCTCAATCTCCATGTCCCTAAACACATAGTGGGTATAGGTTTCACTTCCACATCCAGGGTTTATGGGCTTTATGGCAGTAATGGTAGACTATCTGATGTGTCTTTAAAGGAGCAATCTGCAGTTGTTACATCCATTTTTAGACTTTTAAATTAATGAAATATACCCATTGATTCTTGAAGGATAGAATTTATAGATGCCTCATGAGCTTAGTACAACTGTCATACACCATCAGAACGCAAAATATAAGGTTGTTTTACTCCTTTGTTTGTAAACAATGTAAAGGTAAACAAATATTGTATAGCCTCAAAATATGGTTAAAACTATGATTTATATATCATGGATGGTCAGTCCTTGTATCCATAGCTCTGTTCATGAGTTTGAGAGTGGTTATATTTCTCCAGCCCCATCCCTCAGCTGTTTACCAAATCAGTGGTGGGGTCACCCCTTTGTTATTGTTCAAACTACAGATTTCCCCTTTAAACTGGAATGTGCCAGTTTATGAGGTCAGGTGTCATGTCTAGCTAGTTGGTCAAGTGAAGCAAAATAATGGACATTTATCTCCCTTGTCCCCATTGGTGTCATTTTTAATAGGTAATACTAAATTGTGTATTAAAATACACAAAAGAAAACTCATGCTAATAGAACTGACCAGAGTCTAGACTCTCTAGACTACCTTCAAATCACCACCAAATGATTTTGGCTTAGGCAAGTGCCAAGAGTAATGCAATGAAATGGACGTCCATGTTTCTGAGAAGAGATGACTTGCACTACCATAGTGTCAAATTTGCCATGTGATGTTAGTCATTGGGTAAGCCAAACCAATACGACTGATGAATAGAACACCACAGAGGCCATTATGACCTTTAGAGTGTTGAGGACAATGTGTCTGACTATGTGGGTGTACATGGCTAGACTCACCTGAGACACTGCCAAAAAATTAAAGTATTAACTACCCCTCTGGATTGATAGTGATGAACACACCTCTCACCAATAGCTGGATACAGTATCAATCTGAGGTATGATAGCACACTTTACACATTACTGCTACCTCTTCTCAAGATACACATGGGGGTGGTTGATGGGGAGGAGGGGGGGGATTCTATTTTGATTATTCATAAAGATAAGTTGCATTTTTACAACATAGATCTGAGCTTTCCTTTCAGTTGTCACAGTCTACAGTCTACTTGTAGCGTTTTAAAACTTGTCAGAACAGTAGGGGAAAGCCAGAATGATCAGGAATACAGCTGTATCCAATTATTCAAGGAATGTAGCCCTTGTATGAAAAAGCTGGGGAGAGTTGAGAGAGAGAATATGGCTGGCTGGCTTTCTTAAAGTATTTTCTTCTCCCTTTCCTTTCCTTCTCAGCTGAGCTCCGTTGGAAATGCCACGGCGCCCTCTCTGATGTGAGGATGAGGACCTACACTCGAGGGGCCCCCACAGTGTTCTTCATAAGTCTACTGTGGCCTCTGGTGGCCCCGGTGGTGGGGGTGGCGGAGGAGACGGTAGACCCCAGCGGAGGGATACCCTTCATGGGAGGGAACTACGATGGACACCCCATGCTGTACTTCGGCCAGGGCGAGGTGGAGGAGCTGCAGTCGGCGGCGGCTGGGACTCATCGGGAGATGGCTGCGAGGATCCGCGAGGCGGGGGAGGCCATGCTGGAGCATCCTGAGGAGTACCTGCCCCCCTGGAGCCCAGCCGAGTTCAGCGCCCGCTGGAACGAGGTGTATGGAAACAACCTGGGAGTGCTGTCTATGTTCTGTCTGCTCTACCCACACAGGGCTGGGGCCCTCGACCTGGCCAAGGATTACATGGAGAGGATGGCAGCTCAGCCTAGTTGGTATATTTTCTATCTTTGTTTTCCCCTTATTTTTGTGTGAATTTTCTTATCCCAGGTATTGCAATCAATTGTCTGTGAACAGCATCCCTAACCTATAGGGACAAGAAATAAGAGATACAATCAGATATCCCCCTGTGGAAATAGTTACTGTGTAGTTACTCAAATTCAACCCATGAGTGAATTGCTCGCTTCTTATTTGCAGAAAATCGCTATTGTTTTATGTTAGCCTACCCTTAACGGTAAGAAAATGTCCCACATGTATTTCTCATTACGGTGAACAATACTGGTCTATTTGGAGAAGGTACAGAAGCAGCCTGCTATCTGTATTTCTCTTCCCCATCAACATGTGACCACTGGGGATAAATGCCAAAACCTCCTCCTCTTCAGAAGACCTTTGACTGATTCAATCCCCATCCATAGTATCACTGTTCAGTTTTCACTGTGGCCGGCCAGACCTGAGGAAGAGATGCCCTGTGGTCCAGGAAATATGTTTAGCAGCTGTATGAATTTAGTGCTTAACATGCCCCCGTTTTGAAGGAAATGAAATGTTCAGATGTTGAGCTGAATGGCCTAGTGCAGTGGGATGGGAGGACTAGGGCTCAGGCCACTACAGCTCAGGCCTGGTGGTGAGAGGCTAAGACACTCATTTGACCTGGGTTCTCAGAGGGGTTACATGGGAAATCTCATCTGCATCTCACGTTGTTCATCCCCAACCTAAGGGATGGGCTAGTGACTCTCCCAGTCTATAGACTCAGAGGGGACTAGCTTAGGTAGTCTGGATGATGTTATATTTGCATTCAAAGTATGTAATATTAATTGTACAGTACTAGGCTGTACTGTACTATCTTGCAGACGTGTTCACCGACTTTTGCATAAGAATAATAAGCTAAGAAGAGGCCAGCTATGAGACTGCATGTTGTTGCTGTGTATTTAGCCAACCCTTCCAGTACTGTACTTCAGAAGACCCCTGACCGCCTGTGTTGGGTTGTGAAACTTCAGTGGTTTAAGATTTGCACTTACAGTACAGTTAGGAAGTGTATTATAGCAAGGTTTCTCTGCACGTCCTAAGCCAAGGAATTCAGTGTTAAGGAGGGGTCTCTGATATATGGGGCAAGGAGTTTCACTGTCGCAGCCAATTTAGTCATGGCGCCTGCGTTCTGAGGACGTCTGGTCTCTGCTATCAGCCTCATGGTCATAGGGCTTCCCTTTTCAAGTTTCACCTTCTTTCTTTCATTACTTTTCAGAAATAAGCATTACCTCAGCTCCATTGTTTTTAATCCTCTACTTAGCCGTCAGCTGCCGTGTCTAGCCAACCTAGTTCAGAGAAAAGGGTTTTCTTTAGGGTCAGTGTCAAGCGTTAATCATTAGTTCAAATTTGTGAAACTTCTCACAAATTGTATGTCTGCGCCACAAGTTGAAATGAAAATCCACCGAGCACGTTTTCACATTTTAACAACACACAATGTGAGTTTTCTCCTCAGCCGCACGTTTACTATGGTTTCTGAATCTCTCAGGGATCCTTAAAAGTGGCTCCAGGAATCAGTCAACTGTGGTATCCATGACCTTCAATTACGTCTCCAACAACTTGTTGAGGAGAACCATATTCCATATTCCAACTCCAGCTTGTGGCGCACTGGTTCCCTGGTTCATTTTTAAGACAGTTCATGTGTAAACACACAGAAGAGACGTCTTGTGTGCTTTGGCGTAATGTAATATACAGTACAGTAGTGACATAGAATCACTCTTCACTCATTCAAACTACTTATACAGTGCATTAAACTTGGTTGGTGAACCAAAGGCTGTAATAAAACATTATTTAAACTCCTTTTTTAATGAATAAAGTTGAAATCAAGGGCCCCTTTTTATTCAATTTAATTTAAACCCATGTAGAAGGAAAATGTATTTCCAATGAATTTCCACAGGTCGTTGACAGATGGAAATAATGTATTAGCTAAATCAAATGGAAGAAATGCTGCCAGAGGGTAGCGGCATATCTTTGGTATTTGTGAATATTAGAGTCACATTTGAAAGAAAAGCAGGCAGCTGCTTTGATATTTGGCACATAGTAAAGTTTATGGGTCCATGTGATGAGTGGAACGGATTTCAACCTATGTCTTTTAGATGTTCTGAGAGGAAAGATTGTCAAGATGGAGCTGAAAATGTAATTACATGGCATGCACTTTAATAGTAACTGCTCAAAATACAGGTTGCTTTTTGGATTCACATTTTATTGCCACATCTGAAGTCAATTTTACTATAATTACACAGAAAGAGCTTTTAAAGAACACCTCTTAGCAGGTGTTATATGACATTAATGCATGGGCATGGACTATTTTGCCAATTTAACAATTAGTAGCTCTTAGAAATAGAAGTCAGTCAGCATTCTGAGGTGCCAGCTACTTTAGAAATAGCACATAGTGCACTTTAAACAGCACTTTAAAAGGCAGGATATGTTGGAGTTGGACTTTAAAGCATGTGTGAAAACTCTGTTTTGCATGTTTTTTTGTAAAGAGAACAAAAAGCTATTTAGTAGCTGATTACAAGCTTGGAGAAATTATGCAAATAGCCTGAGAAGGATTAGTTTAACTCTACACTTTTGATGACATTTCACTTTCCAAAATATGTACTACCCTTTCTGTTTTTTGCAGCCTTGCTTGGGCTAGTGTGAAACGGGAATTTCAATCAATTCAAGACTATTTGTAAAGATACTACATCGTGGTCCTCTGTAGCTCAATTGTTAGAGCATGGCGCTTGTAACGCCAGGGTAGTGGGTTCGATCCCCGGGACCACCCATACGTAAAAATGTATGCACGCATGACTGTAAGTCACTTTGGATAAAAGCGTCTGCTAAATGGCATATTATTATTATTATTTATTATTATTATTATTTTATTATTATTATTACTGTTTTATTGTGTATTAACCCTGTGAGACCCAAGCATAGATCCAAATGAGGAAAACAATGTATTACCCTTCAGACATACTTTTAACAGGCCTCTGATTATAAAAATAATCACTTTCTTTTATTTCAAGTTTGTAGAACAATTATATGGAAACGTTGCAAAAATACACCATTGAGCTTCAATGGTAGGAACATTTTGTTCTAAGAAAATTGCGAAATTCTATAAGAATCACATACAAATTTATCAAAAGCATTGATGGGATGGAAAATATTGTCTTATGGTATATAAACTATATTTACAAAAGTATGTGGATTCCCCTTCAAATTAGTGGATTTGGCTATTTCAGCCACACCCATTGCTGACAGGTGTATAAAATTGAGCACACAGCCATGCAATCTCCATAGACATATATTGGCAGTAGAATGGCCTTACTGAAGAGCTCAGTGATTTTCAACATGGCACCATCATAGGATGCCACCTTTCCAACAAGTCAGTTTGTCAAATGTATGCCCTGCTAGAGCTGCCCCGGTCAACTGTAAGTGCTGTTATTGTGAAGTGGAAACGTCTAGGAGCAACAACGTCTCAGCCGCGAACTAGTAGGCCACACAAGCTCACAGAATGGGACCGTTGAGTGCTGAAGTGCGTACCGCGTAGAAATCGTCTGTCCTCAGTTGCAGAATTCACTACCGAGTTCCAAACTGCCTCTGAAAGCAACATCTGCTGCAGCACAAGAACTGTTCATCGGGAGCATCACGAAATGGGTTTCCATGGCCGAGCAGCCGCACACAAGCCTAAGATCACCATGCGCAATGTGAAGCATCGGCTGGAATGGTGTAAAGCTTGCCGCCATTGGACTCTGGAGCAGTGGAAACGCATTCTCTGGAGTGATGAATCACGCTTCACCATCTGGCAGTCCGACGGACAAATCTGGGTTTGGCAGATGCCAGGAGAACGCTACCTTCCTGAATGCATTGTGCCAACTGTAAAGTTTGGTGGAGGAGGAATAATGGTCTGGGCTGTTTTTCATGGTTCAGGCTAGGCCCCTTAGTTCCAGTGAAGGGACATTTTAACGCAGCAGCATACAATTACATTATAGACGATGCTGTGCTTCCAACTTTGTGGCAACAGTTTGGGGAAGGCCCTTTCCTATTTCAGCATGACAATGCCCCCATGCACAAAGCGAGGTCCATATAGAAATGGTTTGTCGAGATCGGTGTGGAAGAACTTGACTGGCCTGCATAGAGCACTGACCTCAACCCCATCGAACACCTTTGGGATGAATTGGAACGCCGACTGCGAGCCAGGCCTAATCGCCCACCATCAGTGCTGACCTAACTAATGCTCGTGGCTGAATGGAAGCAAGTCCCCGCAGCAATGTTCCAACATCTAGTAGAAAGCCTTCCCAGAAAAGGAGACCAACTCCATATTAATGCCCATGATTTTGGAATGAGATGTTCGACGAGCAGGTGTCCACATACTTTTGGTTATGTAGTGTACATCTGAAATTGTCATATTTTGCCTGAAGTAGCTAAATTGATCAATTTGATCTATACAAAGTTTAGTATTTTGCTATCATAAACATATATATTTGAAAGGATCGTCTATTTTGTGGGTTTTCTATGTATGCAGACCATCTAACTTACTTTTAGTAATATGTAGTTGTCCTTTCTGGATTAATTTGGAGATAACCTTATACCTTACTTCTCTACGTTAAAATTGATGGTCGTAAATGGCAGTATTGTGACCTCATAAACCACACATAAAACTATATATATACTGAACTAAAATATAAACGCAACATGCAACAATTTCAACAATGTTACTGAGTTACAGTTCATATAAGGAAATCATTCAATTGAAATTAATAAATTAGGCCCTAATCTATGGATTTCACCTGACTGGGCAGGGGTGCAGCCATGGGTGGGCCTGGGAGTGCATAGGCCCACCCAATTGGGAGCCAGGCCCACCCACTGGGGAGCCAGGCCCAACCAATCAGAATTTCCCCACAATTATTACAGAAGTACTCCTCAGTTTCATCAGCTGTCCGGGTGGCTGGTCTCAGACAATCTCACAGGTGAAGAAGCCGGATGTGGAGGTCCTGGGCTGGCGTGGTTACGCGTGGTCTGCGGTTGTGAGGCTGGTTGGACGTACTGCCAAATTCTCTAAAATGACGTTGGAGGCGGCTTATGGTAGAGAAATTAACATTCAATTCTCTGGCAACATATCTGGTGGACATTCCTGCAGTCAGCATGCCAATTGCACGCACCCTCAAAACTTGATATATCTGTGGCATTGTGTTGTGTGACAAAAGTCCCCAGCCCAAGTTGCACCTGTGTAATGATCATGCTGTTTAATCAGCTTCTTGATATACCACACCTGTCAGGTGGATGGACTATCTTGGCAAAGAAGAAATGTTCACTAACAGGGATGTAAACAAATTTGTGCACAACATTTGAGAGAAATAAGCGTTTTATGCGTATGGAAAAATTCTGGAAATTTTTATTTCAGCTCATGAAACATTGAGCCAACACTTTACATGTTGCGTTTATATTTTATTCACTATATATAAATTGGTTGTCCTTACTGTCACGGTTTCGACCGAGGCTGCCTCTCTCCCTTGTTCGGGCAGGCTTCGGCGTTCGTTGTCTCCGGAATACTAGCTGCCACCGTTGTATGTTTCATGTTCGTTTGCTTTTGTCTGTTTGTAGTGACACCTGTTCTCGTTTAGCCTAATTAGTGTCCTATAAGTTTCTCGTTGTGTTTGTCTAGTGTTGTGTGTTATTGATTTTGGTCTGTCGTGTGTTGGGCTTATTTTCGCCCTTTCGCTCGGTTGAGCTTTCCTCCACTGCGTTGGAGTGTTACGCACCTGTTAGTGCGCTTTTTGTTTATTCGCCTTCGTGCGTAATTTTTGCCTTCGGGCAAGTGTTGTCATATTTTCCTGTTTGGAGATCGACTAAAGTCTGTTGGACTATCCTTCGGTGTTCTGCGTTTGATTCCACCACTACACCCACCTACAGCACGCGTGACAGAATAACACACCTTTAATGGAATCAGCAGGAGCCGCAGCAGCCCAGACGACGCTGGAGGACCAGGTCCGGGAACAACGGGACCAGATCCTGCAGATGGGGAACGCACTGCAGGAGGTGATCACCACCATCCGAGGCTGGGGAACGCCTCCACCGCCACCCTCCCTGCCAGCACCATCGGCCAGTCCGCCCATTCCCGCACCGGAACCCCGAGGAGTCCGACTCTCGCTCCCGAGGGCCTACGATGGGACCGCGGCCGGGTGTCAGGGATTCCTTCTCCAGGTGGAGCTGTACCTGGCCACCGTGCACCCGGCGCCCTCGGGACATGAGAGCGTGTCCGCCCTGATCTCCTGCCTTTCCGGGGAAGGCATTGGAATGGGCCAACGCGGAGTGGAGGAGGATCGACGCGGACACCATCACGTACGACGAAGTTCTCCCGCCGCTTCAGGGCGGTGTTTGACCATCCCCCGGAGGGGAAAGCGGCGGGGGAGCGTCTGGTCTTCCTCCGGCAGGGGAGGAGGAGTGCCCAGGAGTTCGCCCTCGAATTCCGTACTCTAGCGGCAGATGCAGGGTGGAATGATCGGGCTCTCGTCGATCACTACAGATGTAGTCTACGAGAGGACGTCCGTCGGGAGCTGGCCTGTAGGGACACCAGCCTCTCGTTCGACCAGTTGGTCGACATGTCCATCAGGCTGGATAACCTGCTAGCTACCCGCGGACGTCCCGAGGGGGGTCCGTCCATTTCACCCTCCAGCGCCTCCGAGCCGTGCCCCATGGAGCTCGGGGCGCTGGCGCTAGAGAGAGGAGGGGTCGGCTTACTAGGGGGTCCATCCCCTGCACCAACTGTGGTCGGGGAGGACACACCGCGGCTAGGTGCTGGGGATGGCCTCCTAGGGGAGAGGACGACAGGTCCCGCACTGGGGATTCCTTCCAGGTGAGTAGGCGCCCCACTCACCCAGAGCTCTCTGTTGCACATTTCTGTATACCTGTGAGTTTTCCACAGGTAGCACCTCATTCCCAGCATAAGGCGCTGGTAGATTCAGGCGCGGCTGGGAATTTTGTTGATAAGAAGTTTTGTTTAGCCTTAGGGATTCCCCTTCTTCCTGTTGATGTCCCTTTCCCCGTTCATGCCCTAGATAGCCGTCCGTTGGGTGCGGGCTTGATCAGGGAGGTCACTGCGCCACTTAGGATGTGTGCGCAGGGGGGTCATCAGGAGATGATTCAGCTATTTCTGATTGACTCGCCTGCGTATCCGGTGGTGCTGGGCATGCCCTGGTTGAGTACCCATAACCCATTTATTTCGTGGCAGGAGAGGGCTCTGATGGAGTGGTCTGCCCAGTGTGTGGGTCGATGTTTGGGCGTTTCCGTAGGGGCTACCTCAGTGGAGAGTCCAAACCAGGTGCCCGCATTGCACGTTCCCCCTGAGTATGGGGATTTGGCCATCGCGTTTAGTAAGTCGAGGGCGACGCGGTTGCCACCCCATAGGCAGGGAGATTGTGCGATAGACCTCCAGGCAGGAGCTGCGCTCCCACGGAGCCATGTGTATCCTCTGTCTCAGGAGGAGAAGAAAGCTATGGAGACTTACATAGACGAATCTCTGAGACAAGGATACATACGGCCTTCGACTTCCCCTGCGTCCTCGAGTTTCTTTTTTGTGAAGAAGAAGGATGGGGGTTTACGCCCGTGCATCGATTACCGTGGTCTCAATCAGATCACGGTGAAGTACAGTTATCCACTCCCGCTGATTGCGACCATGACTGAGTCCTTGCATGGGGCGCGTTTCTTCACTAAATTAGATCTCAGGAGCGCGTACAACTTGGTGCGCATCAGGGAGGGCGATGAATGGAAGACAGCCTTTAGTACCACCTCGGGCCATTACGAGTATCTTGTCATGCCATACGGGTTGATGAACGCTCCGTCAGTTTTCCAATCATTCGTGGATGAGATCTTCAGGGACATGCAGGGGCAGGGGGTCGTTGTGTACATAGATGACATTCTCGTGTACTCGCCTACCCGTGTCGAGCATGTGGCCCTGGTGCGCAGAGTGTTGCGGAGGCTGGTGGAGCACGACCTGTATGTTAAGGCAGAGAAGTGTCTGTTTTTCCAGGAGTCGGTCTCCTTTTTGGGGTATCAGTTGTCTGCGTCAGGGGTGAAGATGGAGGTAGACCGGGTGTCAGCCGTGCGTAATTGGCAAACACCAACCACTGTGAAGGAGGTGCAGCAGTTTTTGGGGTTTGCGAATTACTACCGGAGGTTTATCCGGGGTTTTGGACAGGTGGCAGCTCCCATCACGTCTCTCTTGAAGGGGGGTCCAGTGCGTCTGCAGTGGTCTGCCGAGGCGGACAGGGCGTTTGGGAGGTTGAAGGACCTGTTTACCTCGGCTCCAGTGCTGGCACATCCGGATCCCTCTTTACCATTTCAGGTAGAGGTGGACGCGTCTGAGGCCGGTATAGGAGCCGTGCTTTCACAACGGTCAGGCGCGCCACCTAAACTCCGCCCCTGTGCCTTTTATTCCAAGAAGCTCAGTCCGGCGGAGCGAAACTATGACGTAGGGGACAGGGAGCTGTTAGCCGTGGCTTGAGGGGGCTCAACACCCTTTCCTCATTTTGACGGACCACCGTAACCTGGAGTACATCCGGGCAGCGAGGAGGCTAAACCCTCGGCAGGCTAGATGGAATATGTTTTTGACCCGGTTTACATTTAAGATCACGTACATCCCTGGGTCACAGAACGGTAAGGCAGATGCGCTGTCTCGGCGGTATGACATGGAGGAGAGGTCCGTGGAGCCCACTCCCATACTGCCGGAGTCGTGTCTGGTGGCACCGGTAGTGTGGGAGGTCGATGCTGAGCTCGAGCGGGCGTTACGCACCGACCCTAGTCCACCACAATGCCCGGAGGGTCGGAGGTACGTTCCGCTCGAGGTTCGGGATCGATTGATCTATTGGGCTCACACGTCACCCTCCTCTGGACACCCGGGTATCGGCCGGACAGTGCACTGTCTTAGTGCCAAGTACTGGTGGCCCACGTTGGCAAGGGATGTGAGGGTTTATGTTTCCTCCTGCTCGGTGTGCGCCCAGTGTAAGGCGCCTAGACATCTGCCTAGGGGTAAGTTACTACCCCTGCCCGTTCCACAACGACCATGGTCCCACCTCTCGGTGGATTTCCTTACTGACCTTCCTCCTTCACAGGGGAATACCACTATACTGGTCGTTGTGGACCGGTTTTCTAAGGCCTGTCGTTTGCTCCCCATGCCGGGCCTTCCTACCGCCCTGCAAACTGCCGAAGCCCTATTCACCCATGTGTTCCGGCACTACGGGGTACCCGAGGATATTGTGTCTGATCGAGGTCCCCAATTTACCTCCAGAGTCTGGAGAGCCTTTATGGAGCGGTTGGGGGTCTCGGTGAGCCTCACCTCGGGTTACCACCCGGAGAGTAATAGGCAGGTGGAACGTGTGAACCAGGATGTGGGTAGGTTTCTTAGAACATACTGCCAGGACCGGCCGGAGGAGTGGGCAAGGTACGTTCCCTGGGCCGAAATGGCCCAGAATTCCCTACGCCATTCCTCCACTAACCTAACCCCTTTCCAATGTGTGTTGGGTTACCAGCCGGTTCTGGCACCTTGGCAGCAGAGCCAGATCGAGGCTCCTGCGGTGGATGAGTGGGCGCGGCGCTCGGAGGAGACATGGAACGCTGCACACGTCCACCTGCAGCGGGCCCTCCGACGTCATAAGGCGAGTGCCGATCTCCACCGCAGTGAGGGACCGGTGTACGCACCTGGTGATCGAGTCTGGCTCTCTACCAGAAACCTGCCCCTCCGCCTGCCCTGTCGGAAACTGGGTCGGCGGTTTGTAGGGCCATTTAAAGTCCTGGGAAGGTTGAACGAGTTGTGTTACAAATTACAACTACCTGTTGAATATAAAAGTATTAACCCCTCGTTCCATGTGTCCCTTCTCAGGCCGGTGGTAGCTGGCCCACTCCAAGAAAGTGAGATCAGGGAGACTCCTCCGCCCCCATTGGACATCGAGGGGGCACCGCGTACTCCGTGAGGTCCATCTTGGATTCGAGACGTCGGATGGGGGTCTCCAATATCTAGTGGAGTGGGAGGGGTACGGTCCGGAGGAGCGGTGCTGGGTGCCGAGGAGAGACATTTTGGACCCGTCTCTCCTGGACGGAATTCCATCGTGGGCACCCGACGCACCCTGCTCCGCGTCCTCCGGGTCGGCCCGAGGCCGAGTCGGCGCACGTCTGGAGCCGCGCGTCAAGGGGGGGGTACTGTCACGGTTTCGGCCGAGGCTGCCTCTCTCCCTTGTTCGGGCAGGCTTCGGTGTTCGTTGTCTCCGGAATACTAGCTGCCACCGTTGTATGTTTCATGTTCGTTTGCTTTTGTCTGTTTGTAGTGACACCTGTTCTCATTTAGCCTAATTAGTGTCCTATAAGTTTCTCGTTGTGTTTGTCTAGTGTTGTGTGTTATTGATTTTGGTCTGTCGTGTGTTGGGCTTATTTTCGCCCTTTCGCTCGGTTGAGCTTTCCTCCACTGCGTTGGAGTGTTACGCACCTGTTAGTGCGCTTTTTGTTTATTCGCCTTCGTGCGTAATTTTTGCCTTCGGGCAAGTGTTGTCATATTTTCCTGTTTGGAGATCGACTAAAGTCTGTTGGACTATCCTTCGGTGTTCTGCGTTTGATTCCACCACTACACCCACCTACAGCACGTGTGACACTTACTTGCATTACTTTGAAGCTAAACAATTTCTCTTACTTGTCTATCAACAGATGAATGTGGCTCTATGTCTCAGTTTGGCAACCCTTTAAGAACAATTATACGTTTTTGAAACACTTACAAATGACCTCCAGCTCTGGCTCAGAATGTTAGTTTCTAAAATGTTTTATACATAACCACTACATCTTAGAGAAGACAGGAAAAAATATTTCAAATCATGTACTTACATGGATGGCCTACAATATATGCTTGTGTAGGGGACCAGTGTGGTGTCAGACGAGAGGACAGGTTTCTAATATTTCAGAGACTATTGATGCCACTATAATCATACTAACACACAACAAATATTACTATGAGATACATTTGGGTTTAAGGAGATCAGGGCCTTTTCTAGTATTTTGGGGGCCAACATTTCTACACATTTTGCCAAAGGGCGTAGAGAAAATGTTGTTGTTTTAAAGTCAATTTTCTGCAATTCTACAAATGTTTCTATGGAGATGAGAGAACATTAATTTTTGCAGTTTGAAAGTTGATTTCATGCGATAATACACATTTTCCTATGATTTCCTATGATATCTGAGAGCAACTAACTAAATCAATGGGGGCCCTGTGGAGGTCAGGGCCCCTGGGCACATGCCTTGCGTGCCTGGTCAGTAATCCGACCATGATTACTGAAAGGTTTAGATAGCTGGCTAGACTAACGTACCTAGCAATCTATAAAATGTTAGCTGACATGGGCTTATTGAGTGACTGTCAGTGACTGACATAACAAGAGGAAAACTGCTGATGCACAACCAAATTTTGAAATTGCACCTTGTGTATTCTACTACTACTCCATATAACAGTAAGTTGAGACCCTGCCTGACCCCCCCCACCCCCCATCAAAAAATATATATCATTTTTTTGGGGGGGGGGGCCCTAGCAGCTGCAGGGCCCTAAGCGGCCGCTAATGTCACGTATGCCTAGAAATAGCACTGAACGAGATATTTGACATTCTTTTTTTAGTTTAGGACCTGTACAGGATGCAATTTAGGCAGTGTTGCATTTTTGCAACCGTGTGTCTCATAGGGTTAAGTCTTGAACACGTATTTCTTACAGATGACTATACTTATCTATCCGTTTCTCTGTGTCTTGCAGGTTGGTAAAGGATGCTCCCTGGGATGAGGTTCCTCTAGCCCACTCTCTGGTAGGCTTTGCCACAGCGTATGACTTCCTGTATGAGTACCTGAGCAAGGTGCAGCAGGAGCGCTTCCTGCAGGTGATCGGCAACGCTACGCGCTACATGTATGAGAAGTCCTACATCCGCGGCTGGGGCTTCCAGTACCTGCACAACCACCAGCCCACCAACTGTGTGGCTCTCCTCACCGGCAGCCTGGTCTACATGACCCAGGGTGAGTACCTCTGATCCATGCACTGTGTGTGTGTGTGTGTGTGTATGTATGTGTGTGTGCGTGTCTGTGCAGATAAACACAGAGAAACACAATGATTACTGCATTATCAGCTTTCAGAGGGTTCCTATATTACTTACTCTGTAGACTAGATATATATAGGAACAGTAGATTGGTAGTTTTCTATTCAGCCTATTCATGTTCCTCTTTGGAATACTGTGGCCTCTTCTTGGCAACTTAATTCCTCCTCAGTCACATCCCTCCTGTGTTACTTTAAATCACATTCGCCTTAAATGGATGGCAGCAATCCAGCTCCATATGACTTGAGTGAGATTGGTTCCTCCAGGGGAGGCTTGCCAGGCAGTCCCCTCTGCCCCTGAGGAGAGAAGCATTCTGGGCTGGAATTTCAGTTCAGTCAGCCCTGGGTATTCTCCATAGCTGCACTTAATCCAGCGGAGACTCCATACGATTCTATAACATTCTGGATGGACCTTTTCCCATTGTTTTTCTTAGTAGATTCAGTGTGAAAGGAAGGAATGTATGACAAAAAAAGGGCCTAGTTATTTCCTGCACATTTCAAAAATGTTCCTTCTATTGTTTTAGTTTACATTTCCTGGTTGTATTTTATTGGATGTTTAAGTCAGAGGCAGAGAGGCCAAAGGAAGGTGAAGTTGTTCTTGTTGCTCCCAGCAGTGCAATACAGCTTGTTTCTGGTACAAAAATAATGAGAGTCGACGTAAACTAAATTACAGCAGGCTTATGGAGATAACTGTGGTCACCGTGGTTTTTCTTTGAGGCTGGTTTATGATAGTGAGCAGGGGGGTGAAATGAGAGAGGAGTGGGGGGAGGCAGGGGGCAGGAGGTGCAGACTCTGGAGAATTATAGCACCCCCTCTTTGTTTTGTATCAGATTGCTTGTTTCAAGTTGAGGAAAAACAGTGTGGTCCAGCAGCATTGGTTGTTAACTCTTCTGTTACCTTGGAAAAAAACGTCATTTGGTCATAACGGGGTCTTTGTGCTGACTGTATAAATGTTTAAAGCTGACTTTGCACTTGGACGTTTTAGTTTGGAAATTGTTAAAAGGTAGTTAATTAGAAGGTAGCTAAACTAACATACAGTATTTGCTTTGAGTACGACAGATTGAGGAAACGTGCAAACTGTTAGCTTTCTCATTCTTGGACCAGTTCATTTAAGGGCCTAACTCCGGCAAAATTATTTTACTGTGTGCTGTGCAGATGATCATATTCACTTCCTGCATTCCTTTGTCACGGATTTATCATTCATATCCTGTGCAAAAGTATGACATTACATGCAAATATTATTCTATTAAGAACTCAGTGAATAAATGGAACTTTGCCTGTAAGGTACTGCCAGAAGAAATCAAGAGCAAACATTGGCCTCATGTCACATTTCTTTCAGAGCTATTGTATTGCACAGGTCTATATTACTGAGATTTATGGAAGAATACAGCACCTCTCTTTATGTGTATTATTTTATAGGGGGAGACAAAAAGCCATTTGAAGCATTTATTCATAAGAAAGGGATAGGCTCCATCTGTTGAAAATAAAGGAAGGCATATCTTTCCAAAGCATAAAACCTCTTAAGACCTAAATTATATGGGAAAGTTAAGCTCAGCATGTTGGTACTGTATGTATACTATATTCTTCTTATCATTTCAAATCTTGATTGTGAGTCAGAAGGGATATTGTATGTGCTCTGTCCAAAAGGAGAGCCACAGGGAGAGAGTGGGTCAGATGACTAGATCACAGGACAGTAGCTTATAGGGGATCAGTGCATTCCTGATGCAGGTGTCTGTATGTTGGTGCTTGGCAGCTGCCTAGCTCCGCTCCTAATTGGACAGCCATATGTGGCATAGTTTACCCTGAGTTCATCTGTAGTTAAGCATCAGGAGTTAACCCTAAGACCTCAATCACCCACCTCTCTGCTACGGCCACCCAGGTGCTTGAGTTTTGTTATCTAGTGTAGAATGCTGGGACTCTGGGAGCCATTCAAAGTCATAGCCACAGTCACACTAGATTGTGTTGGTTCCTTAAACTAAAGCTGTTATACATGAACACTTAATTCATTTGTGGAAAAGTGTCTATTTTACACAAAATGGGTTGAGTCAACGTAGTTCCCTTGTTATTTCAATGTAATTGACCTTATATTCAACCACAAACAGGGTTTATAGGTTTGGTTTAAGATAATTGACAACTTAATCAAATGTCAAGCAAAATGGAATGTTTATTTAATGTCTTTGCCCGTTGGGTACAATGTGGAAAATTATATTACCATTCCTCTCAAGTGGATGCAGGTTTAAGCAATTGTCTAGACTTTTTTATTCTCCCAACTAGTATTACCTAGGCCTATATGATTGTCATGATCCTACGTAACATTTGAAGTTATTCCATTCTTGGGAAATCATTCTTTGTTCATTCCTGGAAATTAACTAAGAGGAACCAGAAATGTCTCTCTCAATCTAATCATAATTAGTGAAGAACCTCAAAGGAGTAGAAGGCAAGTCAAATGGCACCATCCCTTGACCTCACACATTCCTGCAGACCTCAGTGTCATGGTGCTGGGGAGTTAACAGACCAGACCTTCCCCAGGCAGCGGCTCTCAATGTGTGGATGACTAATGTGTACTGATGGGGGGCTCCAGAGCTCCAGAGCCAGTAACATCACTAACAGTATGGCTGAAGAAAAGCCCCTGATTTGATTGAATTATATGTACTTTTTCCATTTGATTCTAATTATATCAACTTTTTTTTGTTTATTAATTCCTATATACATGATGCCTATATCTAATAATGAAAAATGCAGAACAGTCCAAACACTGTGTGGACATGGAGTGTGGAGCTGGGGTGTGAGCGTGAGCGTAGTGAGATGCTGTTTGTGTAAATGTGGTCTTTGTGTGCCAGCAGTTCCTGTTTGATGGTAAATACCTGCTCTGTGTAGGCCACTGGTCTCCCAGCCCAAACCAAACACTGTGGTGGACGCCAGGTCTGGGGCTGGGCTGTGGGCTCTGGGTGGATGGGTGGATTCAGTCCACTGGGTAGCTGCCAGACACCCGTGATGGACTGGGATTCCTCAATGAAATGTGGTTGGAGTGTTTATATGGTCACTTCTTCTCAAGAGAGAGAGAGAGAGAGAGAGAGAGAGAGAGAGACTATACATTAGTCTGGTATGGTAGTTTCATACTTTCCATGCATAACGGGAGGTTCCAGTGTGAAGTTCCTGGAAAGAAAAAGGAAGAAATATGGGAATGTGACTGACTGAGTAGCTTACTGTAACTACATTTATGACCTTCCTCACTTGAGACCGCACTTTACACCTAGCTTAATTGGGGTATGTCTCAAGAAAACAAACACTTTAGCTGGGTGACAGCAGTACAGTACAAATGTTTGGGAACCACTGCTCTAGAGTAATTGACGGACATGACTTTCCTCTGAAACCCAATAAGCTGACCCTGGTTTCTCCTCTGTTCTGTTCCAGGTTACCTGCAGGAGGCCTACCTGTGGACCAAGCAGGTCCTGGCCATCATGGAGAAGTCAATGGTGCTGCTGCAGGACGTGACGGACGGCTCGCTGTATGAGGGCGTGGCCTACGGGACATACACCACCCGCTCCCTTTTCCAGTACATGTTCCTGGTGCAGAGACACTTCTCCATCAGCCACTTCGGCCACCCCTGGCTCCACAAACACTTTGCCTTCATGTACAGGACCATCCTGCCAGGTAATACAGCTGTTATAGATGTTGTGTGTGTGCCATTCAATTCAATATAACTTAATTTCTCCTCTTAATGGTGTGTTACCTAAATGTTTCCCTTTGAAGAAGTTGCTTGGTTCGATCGACTGTGCATTTAGTCTAGATGTCACGTGATAGATTCAAAGGTGATATAGATACTGTATAGGTAGCAAGACAGGCTATTTTGAAAGGAAATACAGTGGAAGTTATCAATGTGTAAATAAGTGTTCATAAATGCCATAGCGAACCTCTGAGGCACTTCTTGGCAACATTAATTACCCAAGTTATAAGTAGATTAGGCATGAAAACCCCCTGGGTGCATTACCCCCATGTTAGAGAGTATGACTACTTGTTTGTCCTGATATGGATTATGCATGCGTTACCTTCCTGGGGGCCTGTCGGAGCTGTGCTGATCCAGCCCCCCATCTCCCCTCTTCCCTCTTCCCTTGTCTCCTCTGCTCTCCTGTCCTGGCTGATGGTCAGGGGGAGGGCAGTGCTGGAGGAGGGGCCCTCAGGTCTGGACATTTTAGAGCCCCCTGCCAACACTCTCTGTATTGTGACTGGGGCTGGGTGCCACTGCTGCATTCAGAGAGCAGCTCTTAATTGCAGCAGCCAGGAGAAAGCTGGACTCACTACCCACAATGCCAGCTTTCTCTCTCCCAGATAATCCTGCCTAACTGCCTTCTGACTGACTGCACTGCACTTACTGACCCTGCACAGTCAGGTCCATAATTATTGGCACCCTTGATAAAGATGAGTAAAAAAGACTGTATAAAGTAAATAATACAAATACTGAGCTATGTTGTATGCCAAAGAGCTCTATTTTCATGTCATCTGACCATAGCACCGGTTCCAATCCAAGTGCCAATGCCGTTTATCAAACTCCAGGCGTTGCTATGGTCAGATTACATGAAAATAGAGCTCTTTGGCCACGCACACCAGTGGTGGGTTTGGCATCGGAAAACGGAAGCATATGCAGAAAAGTACCTCATACCAACAGTAAAAATATCTTTGATGTTATGGGGCTATTTTGCTTCCACTGGAACTGTGGCCCTTGTTAAGGTCAACGGCATTATGAACTTTACCAAGTACCAGGAAATCTTTGCCAAAAACATGGTTGCCTCTGCCAGGAGGCTAACACTTGGCCTCAAGTGGATCTTCCAGCAAGTAAATAGCCCCAAGCACACGTCAAAATCCACAAAGAAATGGTTAATTGACCACAAAATCAACATTTTGCAATGGCCATCTCGGTCTCCTCACTTGAACCCCATTGAAAACCTGTTGTTTGAATTGAAAGGGAAAAGGAAAGGGGGATACCTAGTCAGTTGTACAACTGAATGCATTCAACTGAAATGTGTGTGAAGAGGGCAGTCCATAAGCGTAGATGAAGGATATCAAGGATCTGGAAAGATTCTGTATGGAGGAATGGTCTGAGATCCCTCCCAATGTGTTCTCCAATCTCATAAAAAAATTGTTTTCTTCCAATCTCATAAAAAAAAGCTCAGTGTCGTTATCTTCGCAAGGGTAGGGTGTTGGAGTATTGAAAACAGGGGTGCCAATAATTTAGATCCCTATCCTTTTTAGAATTTGTTTTATTACTTGTTAAACAAAATCTCTTTCTCTGAGCAATTGTATTAGTATAAAATATACTTTCCCCATTTTATTGGCATACAATATAGCTCAGTATTTGTATTATTTATTTTATACAGTCTTTTTTGCTCATCTTTCTCAAGGGATCCAATAAATCCGGACCCCACTGTATGTCTGTGTGTTCAAATGATGGGGGTTGTTGTTGTTCCGATAGGTTAGACTGTAAACAGGAGCCATGTTTTAAATGTATCTTGTGTTGGACTTACAAAGCTAGACCTTGAAAAAATGAAATCACCTCAGTGTTCCTGCATACAGACCCCACATCATTTGCATTGGGCATTTGTTTGTCCAAGGTCTAGTTTTGCATCACAGCAGGAATGTTGTAAACAGACAGTTTTTACGAAGTGGAAACACATATTGTCATTCCGCTTGTGCACTGATTTTGGTTATTGCTGTTATTGTTTTTGGCTTACATGTGATTTACTGTGGTTAAATATTTACTACCGGTTGCTAGGTTTTAAGATCCCTTTTGGCACCAAACTGCCATTATTTTCCTTAGATCATGAGAGTGAGACAAATTAATGTGAACCGTGTGTGTTGGGGAAATGGCTTCAGCAATAAAGCTAGGGAGCTGCGATCTCAACAGGGCCTGTAGATTGGCTCATTTCTTTATGTTAAGGACATGGCATGCATGCATGTAAAAGCTTTTGTTACCTATTCTGTAAAAAAAGGAAAGAAATTAATAATTACTTTGTAGCCTATGTATTACTATGCATTCCATCAAATAGAAAGCTATGTTGTTTGTACATCTGAACTGAGGAGACTAAATTACTTGGCGTTACCTTAGATTGTAAACTATCATGGTCAAAACATATAGATTCAATGGTTGTAAAGATGGGGAGAGGACTGTCCGTAATAAAGAGATGGCACCACACTCCAAAAAGCAAGTTCTGCAGGCTCTAGTTTTGTCTAATCTTGATTATTGTCCAGACATGTGGTCCAGTGCTGCAAGGAAATACCTAGTTAAGCTGCAGCTGACCCAAAACAGAGCGGCACATCTTGCTCTTCATTGTAATCAGAGGGCTGATATAAAAACTTTGCATGCCAGTCTCTCTTGGCTAAGAGTTGAGGAGAGACTGACTGCATCACTTCTTCTTTTTATAAGAAACATTCATGTGTTGAAAATCCCAAATTGTTTGCATAGTCAACTTACACACAGCTCTGACACACACTTACCCCACCAGACATGCCACCAGGGGTCTTTTCACAGTCCCCAAATCCAGAACAAATTCAAGAAAGCGTACAGTATTATATAGAGCCATTATTGCATGGAACTCCGTTCCATCTCATATTGCTCAAATAAACAGCAAACCTGATTTCAATAAACAGATAAAGCAACACCTCATGGCACAACGCCTCTCCCCTATTTGACCTAGATAGTTTGTGTGTATGTATTGATATGTAGGCTACGTGAGCCTTTAAAAAAATGTTATGTAGTTCTGTCCTTGAACTGTTCTTGTCTATTAATGTTCTATATTATGTCATGTTTCATGTTTTGTGTGGACCCCAGGAAGAGTAGCTGCTGCTTTTGCAACAGCTAATGGGGATCTTAATAAAAGACCAAATACCAAATACCAAACTGGACCTTGGACAGTATGTAGCTGTCACTTCATATTTGTCAGAGTTTTATGATAATAACATTCAATATTCCTCTAACAAACCAGTATGAAAGGCCACTATTGAATTTGCCTTCTCCTATATTTTAACTGTAAAATAATCCATATGGATCTTTTGCCCTTGCCTGTTCCATCTCACCAGGGTTCCAGAGGACTGTAGCCATAGCAGATTCCAACTACAACTGGTTCTACGGGCCCGAGAGCCAGCTGGTGTTCCTGGATCGCTATGTGATGAGGAACGGCAGTGGGAACTGGCTGGCTGAGCTGATCCATCAGAACCGGGTGTTGGAGGGGCCGGGACAGGCCGGGAAGGGACAAAGATGGTGCACACTGCACACAGAGTTCCTCTGGTGAGAATCTCTCTCTCTCTCTGTCTTTTTGTCTCTCGCTCTTTCTCTCTCTATTGATTTAAGTGTACTGTTATACACTGAGTGTACAAACATTAGGAACACATGCTCTTTCCATGATATAAACTGACCAGGTGAATCCAGGTGAAAGCTATGATCCCTTATTGATGTCACTTGTTAAATCCACTTCAAGTCAGTGCAGATGAAGGGGAAGAAACATGTCAAACAAGGATTTTTAAGCCTTGAGACAATTGAGATATGGATTGTGTATGTGTGCCATTCAGAGGGTGAATGGGCAAGACAAAATATTTAAATACCTTTGAACTGGGTATGGTAGTAGGTGCCAGGTGCACTGGTTTGAGTGTGTCAAGAACTGCAACGCTGCTGGGTTTTTCAGCCTCAACAGTTTCCTGTGTGTATCAAGAATGGTCCACCACCCAAAGGACATCCAGCCAACTTGACACAACTGTGGGAAGCATTGGAGTCAACATGGGCCAGCATCCCTGTGGGACGCTTTCGATACCTTTTATAGTCCATGCCCCAACGAATTGAGGCTGAGGTCAAAAGGGGGTGCAACTCAATATTAGGAAGGTGTTCCTAATGTTTTGTACATATATGCTGTATTGTATGGATTTACATGTTATTATCATACTGATTTACTCAATTATTTGTCACGGTTCAGACAGACGACCAGAGGACCACAATTGCGTCACACCAGAAAGTTTATTAAACTTAAGGGCAAAGGGAAGTAGGGAGTGAATGAAGGCTCCAGGGGTAACAGGGGTCCCGTCCAATACGCTGGGTCTGTGCCCCCCCCAGTGGCAGCGATGCGTCCAATGAAGCCGGTGGTGGGTGGTCCAGAAGTCCTGGGGGGGGGGAGACACAGACACAACAGGGCGGAATGAAACCAGGCAGCAGTACAGTTCAAGGGAAATCCAAAATACGTAGTAGGAAGGCAGAAGGCTGGTCAGAGTTACCGGGATTGAAGAGTAGTCAGGAGTCGTAATGGCAGAAGCAGGTCTGGATCTCCTGAGGCAGATGAGTATCCAAAAAACAGGCAGGTCCGGGGTCACAAAACCAGGGTGAGCCAGAAGCGCGAGCAAACAGGTTCCGGGTGTGAGCTTTGCAGACGATCTGACCAAGGAGAGCTGAAAGACAGGACTATAAATACTGGGAGAGGTTAGTGGGTAATGCAGCGCAGCTGGCAGAGTAATTAGAGCCGAGCAGAGCAGGGACAGGTGGAGCTAGTTAGGCTGAGTAGAGAGAGAGAGGTGAGCAGAGTGGAAACAAATTAAGGTGGTAACCCGGTGGAGTGAGAGGGCTCATGACAGAACCCCCCCCCCAAGGGACGGCCCCAGAAGTCCCAAGAGCAACACCACGCCGGGCGGGAGGAGGGGAGCCGGAGGAGGGCTAGAACTCCTCCGAACGGTCCGAGTGAACGTCCTCATCCTCGGAGGAAGCCGGAGGGCCGTGGTCGGGAGATGGGACAGGTCCCGAGACAGGATCAGGCACAGGACAGGAAGCCGAGCGGGCAGGACGGTTAGGGACCCCTCTGGGGCGGCCCCTACGGATTGCAGGTTGATCAGGATGCCGTTGGTGGAAAGCGGTGATGAGAGTCCTATCCACAATCCGACTAGCTGGCACCCAGGTCCTTTCCTCAGGTCCATAGCCCTCCCAGTCAATGAGGTACTGGAGACCCCTACCCCTCCGTCTGGACCGAAGCAGGCGGCGGACGGTGTAAACCAGACCACCATCGACGAGCCGTGGAGGAGGAGGACAAGGCGCAGCAGGGACCAGCGGACTCTCATGGATGGCCTTAATCTTAGACACATGGAAAGTGGGGTGCACCCTCAGGGAATTAGGCAGTTGGAGCTGGACAGCAGTTGGGCTAATCACTCTTATGATAGGGAATGGGCCAATGAACCGAGGTGCCAGCTTCTGCGACTCCACCCTGAGTGGCAGGTTCTTCGATGACAACCACACCCTTTGACCAACATGGTAGGTGGGAGCAGGAATTCTCCGACGGTTGGCCCCGGTAGTGTAGCTGGCAACGGATCTGAGGAGTGTGGCTCTAGCTTTGTTAAACACCTCTCTGAGACCATGGTAGCATTCTGGGACATTGGAGAGGTCAGGAGCGGAGTTAGTAGGTACTGGCCGAGGGGGTAGTGCGGCAGCAAGCAGGCAGGTTCGGTGGCAGTCCTCTCCCCACTCCCTGATCACCCCGGTCACCCAGTCGAGCTGAGGGTTGTGCCGGGCGGAGCCATGGGTAACCCAGGATGAGGGGTTGGCCTGGAGAGGGGGAGCAGGTGAAACTGGATAGTTTCTTGATGGTTTCCGGACAGACCCATCGAGACCGGGGCCGTGACATGAGTGACCGATCCGAGTAAGTGTCCGTCCAGTGCCCGGGCAGGAATAGGAGGTGTCAAACGGAGGTTCTCCAGTCCCAGTTGGCGTGCCAGCTTGATGTCCATTATGTTGGCTTCGGCGCCAGAATCCACCAGAGCAGCCAGGGTGTGAGTTGAGTCAGAGAGGCGGAGGTGAACTTGCAGCAGGGGTTTGCGGTCGGAGGACTGGATGGTCATTGAACTCAACCGGACTCCCCCTATGCCCGGTGAGCTTCGGCCCTTTAAAGGGCAGGTTACCACACGATGTCCATCACCTCCACAATAGAGGCAGAGGTTTGAGGTGAAGCGTCGCTGGCGCTCTGCAGGAGTGAGAGAGGCTCGCCCAATCTCCATAGGCTCAGACTGATCAAGCTGACCTGGGTGAGTGGCAGTAGATGACAGGAGCCCAGTCGGATCTCTCCGAATGCCGGTAGTAGGTGGACCTTGGCGCCCCCCTCTCACGACGACGGGTCTGTATCCCTCTGTCGATCCTGACAGTCAGTGCGATGGCTTCATCAAGAGTGGAAGGCAGTTCATGGGAGACCAACTCGTCCTTGATATAGTCAGCCAAACTATGGAAGAACGCGTCCACCAACGATGGTGTGTTCCAAGAACTTCGTCTAGCCAGGGTTCGGAAGTCGATGGAATGGTCTGCGACTGTACGTCTGCCTTGTCGAATACTGAACAGTTCACGAGACGCCTCTGCGGTTGGTGAATCCAGGTCAAACACCTTCAGCATCTCCTCAGCAAACAGGTCGAAGGTTGCACATGCGGGGGTTTGACGTTCGAACTCTGCTGTTCCCCAGAGTCGAGCTCGGCCCGTCAGGTGAGTGATGGCATACCCAACTCTAGCCCCCTCCGTGGCGAAGGTCCTTGGCTGCAAGGAGAACTGAAGTCGGCAGCTAGTCAGGAATGGCCGGACCTGGGTTGAATCGCCGTTGAACCGCTCGGGGTTTCCAATCTTGGGTTCCGAGCAGCGGCTGCAATGACCGGGGCAGGTAACTCGGGGGCAGGGCTGGTGGGCAGACTGGCTGGGGTCAGGTTGGTGAGGAGTTGAATGATCATGGCGAGTTGTTGTTGCTGCTGCTGGGACTGCTGCTGGTGCTGCTGGAACTGCTGATGCTGTTGGTGGCCGACCTGAAGCAGAGAGGAGATGACGCCGCTCATGCGGCCTAGCTCTCTCTCAGTGTGTTCCAGGCGTAGCATGGCGGTGGGTTGCTCAGGCTCTTCGGTTTCCATGTCGGGGGAAGTGTGCGCTGAGTCCATGATGGTCAGATCGTACTGTCACGGTTCAGACAGACGACCAGAGGACCACAATTGCGTCACACCAGAAAGTTTATTAAACTTAAGGGCAAAGGGAAGTAGGGAGTGAATGAAGGCTCCAGGGGTAACAGGGGTCCCGTCCAATACGCTGGGTCTGTGCCCCCCCCAGTGGCAGCGATGCGTCCAATGAAGCCGGTGGTGGGTGGTCCAGAAGTCCTGGGGGGGGGGAGACACAGACACAACAGGGCGGAATGAAACCAGGCAGCAGTACAGTTCAAGGGAAATCCAAAATACGTAGTAGGAAGGCAGAAGGCTGGTCAGAGTTACCGGGATTGAAGAGTAGTCAGGAGTCGTAATGGCAGAAGCAGGTCTGGATCTCCTGAGGCAGATGAGTATCCAAAAAACAGGCAGGTCCGGGGTCACAAAACCAGGGTGAGCCAGAAGCGCGAGCAAACAGGTTCCGGGTGTGAGCTTTGCAGACGATCTGACCAAGGAGAGCTGAAAGACAGGACTATAAATACTGGGAGAGGTTAGTGGGTAATGCAGCGCAGCTGGCAGAGTAATTAGAGCCGAGCAGAGCAGGGACAGGTGGAGCTAGTTAGGCTGAGTAGAGAGAGAGAGGTGAGCAGAGTGGAAACAAATTAAGGTGGTAACCCGGTGGAGTGAGAGGGCTCATGACATTATTACTCAATTCATTTGTTGTTGTTTTATTTCCATTCTGCAGGTATGATCCCAGCCTGACTCCCAGGGCTCCTGCAGATTTTGGTACATCCCAACTCCACTACTTTGAGGACTGGGGGGTCGTCACGTATGGAAGTGCTCTACCCGCAGACACCAACCACACCTTCCTCTCCTTTAAGTCGGGGAAGCTGGGTGGACGGGCCATATTTGACATCGTTCACAGGAACAAGTACAAAGACTGGATCAAAGGGTGGCGGAACTTTAACGCTGGCCACGAGCACCCTGACCAGAACAGCTTTACGTTCGCCCCTAACGGTGTTCCTTTTATCACAGAGGCTCTGTACGGGCCCAAGTACACCTTCCTCAACAACGCAGTGCTGTTCTCCCCGGCTACCTCAGGAAGCTGCTTCAAGCCATGGGACGGCCAGGTCACAGAGGCCTGCGACTCCAAGTGGCTGAAGTACAAGGTGGGGCTGCCGGCAGACGCCCAGGGCAGGGTGGAGGCGGCTCTGGAGAGGCAGGGCATGGTGTTCATCCGTGGGGAGGGCCAGTCGGCCTACAACCCTGACCTGAAGATCAGGAGCTTCCAGAGGAACATGCTGCTCCTGCACCCCCAGCTGCTGGTCCTAGTGGATCATATCCATCTGGAGACAGACAGCCCAACCAGGGCCATGAGCGCCTTCTTCCACAACACAGACCTGCCCTTTAAGGACGCCAAAATAGACGGTGTGCACGGAGCCTTTGTCAGACATGGGGAAGACCCATATAAAATGTTTTGGATGGATGACACAGGCTTAAGTGAGAAAGGGGTCTTGGGGTACTGGAACTATCCCCGTGGGTACCCCTATAACGGCTCTAACTATGTGAATGTGACAATGCCACTGAGGTTTCCCCATACCAGGGTGGCCTACATCTTCTTTGGGCCAGGGGTGGACGTGCAGAGCTTTAGTCTGCGTGGCGATGCTAATAGGGTGAACATTTACTTGGCCACCAACGAGCACACCTACACCATCTACCTGCTGACTGGGGAGGTGACCACCAAGCCTCTGTTCGCCATGGTGCTGGTGGACCAGAAGAAAATAGTATTTGAGAAAGCAGCAGGAGTGAAGAACAGCACACCGGAGGAGGTAGAGGAGTATGTCAATGTAGTAGAGGACAACCTCCAGCACGCAAAGCCTGTTTTCCAGCAGCTGGAGAGACACATCCTGGGCCGGGTGCTCAACACGGCCAGCTTCCGCAAGACGGCCGAGCGTCTCCTCCAGTTCTCTGACAAGAAGAAGACGGAGGAGGCCATTGAGAAAATGTTTGCTCTGAATAAGAAACAGGGCAAGGGCAAGGGGGCCAATAAAGCCTTGGGGAACCTTGGGGACAAGCTCTCAGAGAGCCTGCCGGACATCTTTGGACAGATCGAGGTAAGGGAGAAGAAGGAGAGATCAAAGAGCACAAAGAGGATTATTGAGGAGAGCCCCGAGGAAGATGGAGACTCCAGGGCCTTTATGGATTATGGAGACTCCAAAAAAGGCAGGAAAGGCGGCTTTGTGAAGGGTCGCCAGTTCAAGGAGGTCCACATGTTGGCAACAGCCAACAGTGACAGTCTGTCGAACTCATCCTCTTATATTAGAGTATTCCTCATATTAAACATAGCCACCTTCTTCTTGCTACTGGCTGTGTTATTGACACGCTTCCAGAGAGGCAGAAGTCTGCACACCAAGAGGTGTTTCTATGGCATTCTCCTCATCGACAGCTTCATCTTACTCTGCCTCTACTCCTCCTGCTCTCATGCACAGTGTTGACATCATCACTGTGCGACGAGGGGAATGTCCATGTGCAGACCTATTGAACTGTTATAGTTTGCCATGGGTGAATAAAATGCACCATACACCTCAGTCTGAGCCAAGTCTACCTGATGGGTGTCCAGGAAATAATTAATTCCAAATAGGAATTGATAGATTTAATAACGAGATTAAGCCAGACCTCCTCTGAGATCCTAAGCTTCTGTGGAGCTTTAGAATGGAGTCTGTGTCAACTTTTTCATGTACAGTATTTAGAGTAGACCTCTTGCTTCATATCAAAGATCGCCAAGGCTAGCCACTAAAATGCAGATATCTCTGCCTCTCTCTATGGACGTTTTGACATGCAGTCTAAGTCAAAACGAATATAGAAAGAATGTACATATGTTCAAACAAGATATATTTTTGTGGTATTATTTCTACTCTTTGTAATGAAAAAGGAACAATATGCATAGATGTGCAATGGGATTTTCATTGTGTATTTGCTTTTGCCTGATGAATGTGGGGACTTTGCAGATTAAAAGCTGTAGAAATATGTTACCTCAGTCAGTGGTCCTCTCTGTGTCCATAACTGCAGTATAATACCATTGCATTTAACCAAATTGGCTTAGCTGCATAACCAATCAAATTGTCACCCCCACCACACCAATTTAAGTATTGTGATATTGTTCTTAAGCTGTCAGGGTCCATGTAAGTCCATTTAGAGTAATACACTTTGGAAAGTTCATTTTACTCCCCAACAGTAACATATTTGCTTTCATGCTCTCACCTGTATGAATACTTGCAGCATGTTGGTGAAGCTATTCACTTATGCGAGCATAGAGTCATGTTATTGTCCATCACAAAACCCACCTAATATAATTACACACCTGCTCCTCCTCTCGATAAACCATTTGTCATTACTGCTCATGTTTATTGTTGTTACTGACTCTGTTCTAATGGGTTTACAGGCGGGCACAACAGGGATGAGGACCTTTGTGTTACTTCATTGGGATATGTACCTTGGTTAGGAGGAAACCGCTACTCTGCTAGTCATGGGTTCGTGAGGGATGGGAGAACTCAATGCTAGGAGAGGGGTCGATTTTTGGTGGGCATTGGTGGAGTAGATTTGGGGGAAATACTGTATTAAATAGCCTTGTACCGGTACAGACATATCTGTCGTCAAATGAGTGTATGATAAAGTTATCCTCAGATCAGGAAGTTGGTTGTATCAATATTTACTCACTCCTGCTCAGTCACACAGATAATAAGGAGAGACATGCAAACAAGTCTTCACTTCCTCTGGTGTGTTTTGCACATGTGAGGGTGGGCACTATCTCTCTCTCTGTGAATTCCCAGGTGTGTCTGCTGAAAATGTGCAAGCCAACATTACAGTCTAAATTCTAGACACATGACTCCTCTGCCTGCAAGTGGAAGGAGCTACAACACATGCCAGTGTCATCACAAGTTGCACTCAATTTGATTAGGTGAGTGGGGTGCTCAATCCACTATAACACTATAGCCTAATCCTGCTGTATCTTGCCAATGAATTTACCTAAACTATGACTCATGGAAGCCCTAGTCTCTTGTGACAGCACAGTGATTTTGTTCTGGGTGCCGAGATTATGAAAGCCCTTGTGACAATCAAGTAGCATCTCTTAGTCAGGGCTGGCTAGCAACAATCAGAATTCATTGTTTTGTCATCTCATTAAAAAAACGTATTTTCACTGCCCTTTATCGTTGTCATGTCATTCAATAGAGAGTTTTATGCAAGATCAAATGTGATTGAAAGGGTACCAGTATAATGTCTCAAATGTTGTGGTGATGCATAATAAACTTGAATTGATTACTTAGAAAATGAATTGAGTTATAGGACGATGAGTTCATCATTCATCTCAATGGCAGTGGCTGTATTTAGGACGGATCCCACTGTCAGAAACATGACCCAGGTAGTGAGATAGCCAGGCAATATCAAATTTACGTAATCCATGACCTTTGACACATTTCCATCATTGCTCAAATGCCACTTAACCTATCAATTCCTATGAACATGAGTAGCGGCACACGAGTCAATGAAATACAGTGCCTTCAGAAAGTATTCACACCCCATGCCTTTTTCAACATTTTGTTGTGTTACAGCCTGAATTTAAATTGATTAAATTTAGATTTTTTGGTTACTGGCCTACACACAATACCCCGTAATGTCAAGATGGAATTATGTTTTTTAAAATGTTTACAAATTCATTAAAAATGAAAAGCTGAGATTTATTGAGTCAATAACTATTCAACCCCTTTGTTATGGCAAGCCTAAGTAAATTCAGGAGTAAAAATGTGCTTAACAAGTCACATAGTAAGTGACATGGACTCACTCTGTGTACAATAATAGTGTTTAACATGATTTTTGAATGACTATCTCATCTCTGTACCCCACACATACAATTATCTATCTATAAGGTCCCTCATTCGAGCAGTGAATTTCAAACACAGATTCAACCACAAAGACCAGGGAGGTTTTCCAATGCCTCGCAAAGAAGGGCAAGTGGGAGAACTTGCACAATTGGTGGCTGACTAAATACTTTTTTCCCCACTGTAGATTTTTTTCTTCCACTTTGACATTACAGAGAATTTTGTATAGATCATTGACAAAAACATGACAATTAAATCAATTTTAATCCCACTTTGTAACACAACAAAATGTGGAAAAAGTCAAGAGGTGTGAATACTTTCTGAAGGCACTGTATAGGCAAAAGAATGTCTGTCTCTCCAAAACTGTAGGCTACAGTATTTTGATATTTGTCCTTGGCAGTAGATCATTGCCAGATGTGTTGTAAGTCACTCTGGTAGATCATCTGTAGGGTTCACTTATGTAAAGGTGATTTGGCTGGTCAAGCTACTCAAGAGAGAAAAAACACCTTCCAGGCTCCTATATAATCCTCAACCAAGTCAGACTCACTCAAACTCAACCTATAGATAAACTAACAAATACAGATTTTATATTTATTGCATTTATAAATGTAAAACCTGCATTATAATGTTTTTCTATTTCAAAAAAGACTGAAAACCTGTAAGACTAGTGTTACTTTACTACGATAACCAGTTCATCTTTGGTCATACCGTTAGATTTGAAGTGTCACTCACACTCACTCATAGAACAAACTGTACACTACATTCCCACGGGGGCCAGTATGAAAAATGTATGCACTCACTAACTGTAAGTCGCTCTGGATAAGAGCGTCTGCTAAATTACTAAAATGTAAAATGTACACCGAATAGGCTTCAAACAGGTTTTATATCCTTTCTGCCTGCCTACACTGTACTGTACTCGTACTGAATAGGCTCCAAGGCTCTGCTGCCACCTGCTGGTAATTGTGTGCCCAGCGACATTATGGACGTGGAACCAGATGCTAGACGTCCTCTGCGCCTGACGGGGTCGCTGTATAATTTCCAGCTACAATGATAGAACCGTCTCGCTCTCCGTTGAAAATGTTGGAAACCGCTTCCCGGAAACGTTCGAGCGTGGAATGTGCATTCAGTGTTCCTTGAGGTGACTGTCAAACATGGGGGCACGCGTTGCACGGTTGTTTAGGAATTTTAACTTAGAAAACCGAGTACATCGTGAGATTGGGAAGGCAAAACCTGAAGCGGCACCTCGACATCTGACCCACATTGATCCTGTTCAGAGTACAGAGGGTGAGTAACGTTACATAGGGCTTTTTGTTATTGCATTGAAGAACTTGTGTAAGTCTGAGGGTCAACTCAGCCGGTAGCTACGCCAGCCAGGATGTTAGTAAGTATACCAAAGCTTGCTTTCCTGGCTAGTGTTTCTTAACGTTACAGCTTAGTAGCTATTTGAAACCAAGGTTTAAGTGTACGTATTGTGGTTTTCCAATTCTGTAGCAAGCACAAGCTAAGATACTTAACTAGCTAGCAGCAAAGATGGCAAATGACCCATTCAACACTAGGGTTCACCCTCTGCTTATAACGTTATGCTCTGCTGCCAGTACATACCAGTCTGTATCACAGTCACACTTCTTTAATATGTTGTTCTTTGTCCCCTGAGGCCTAAACGATTTTGTTTCCTTCAGTTGCTGAGATCAATGATGCCATCCACAAGAGAAACGACCCCCTCCTGGGGTTGCTGAAGTCGGTTTATGTGGAATCAAAGGATCCTACAGAGGTGAGAGCCTAAAATAATGACTATTCAATTGAAATTTAGTGAGGGATTTGATAGCTAGACATATAGATATGTGCTTGATTAGCACCCTACTCTGTTTCAATACAAACAGGCTCCAAAGGAGGTGACTGAGGAGAATGTGGAGGAGCGCAGACCACTGAAGTTCAGCCTACCTGGGGACCCCTATGGGATTGTGGAGATCACCGATGTCCCCAAAGGCAAACTGTCTATTGTTGAGGCCCTAAAAGCTCTTAACAATCACAAGAAGGCTCCCCAAACATGGACATTGGAGAATGTCGCCCAGGAGTACTCTCTTGACTTGAAAGACACTAAAGCACTTCTAGAGCATTTCATCCCCTTCGAGGTTAAGATCATACCCCCCAAGACAAAGGACGATGCAAAGCAGATCAAAGATACCTAGGACGAAGATGCAGTATTCCTGGCCTTTAAAGACAACGGCTATCAGCCAAGTGAATTATTTATTTATGTAAATGTACTTGAAGGTTGTCTGCTCTGCTTCAAGGTTCAGTCTTGGAATGGAGAAAGTGTGGAATTATTAGTTTTTCGTCCAAATGAAACTGCAATATTTTGAGTGTTAAATACTGTAACGAAACGAGGGAGAAGCATGAGGTTCCGAGGCATGATTTAAACCCAGTACACTAGTGTTCAGAGCCAGACACGTTACCGCTACTCCAAGTTACCGCTACTCCAAGTTACCGCTACTCCAAGTTACCGCTACTCCAAGAAAGCTAGCTTCATTGTGGGAGTGGTAATCAGTGTTATAACTGGCAAGGTCGTAACAATACTCCATATGATTGTGTAAATCTCAATACACCTTTAATAATGACTAAATCAACCAATTATATAATTGTATGAATGATGTGATATTGGCCTGCAAATCCATTCATACTACTTTGCTAATTACGTTTTCATCAAGGCCATCCCTGTATCACAAAACTGACAGTAAATTGACTGTCACTTGCTAATTTGGCATATTTCTACAAATCTCAATGTACTCTCCTCTACAATTGTTTATTTATATAAACCAATGTTATGTGTTTTTGTAATTCCTGTTAAGATTGGAAAACTAGTACTGTATCATGATTATATACACTACATGGCCAAAAGTATGTGGACACCTACTCGTCGAACATCTCATTCTAAAATCATGAGCATTAATATGGAGTTGGTCCCCCCTTTGCTGCTATAACAGCCTCCACTCTTCTGGGAAGGCTTTCTACTAGATGTTGGAACATTGCTGCGGGGTCTTGCTTCCATTCAGCCACAAGCATTAGTGAGGTCGGCACTGATGTTGGGCGATTAGGCCTGGCTCGCAGTCGGCGTTCCAATTAATCCCAAAGGTGTTTGATGGGGTTAAGGTCAGGGCTTTGTGCAGGCCAGTCAAGTTCTTCCACTCCGATCTCGACAAACCATTTCTGTATGGACCTCACTTTGTACACGGGGGCATTGTAATAGGAAAGGGCCTTCCCCACACTGTTGCCACAAAGTTGGAAGCACAGAATCGTCTACAATGTAATTGTATGCTGTAGCGTTAAGATTTCCCTTCTGGAACTAAGGTGCCTAGCCCGAACCATGAAAAACAGCCCAGACAATTATTCCTCCTCCACCAAACTTTACAGTTGGCACTATGCATTCGGGCAGGTAGCGTTCTCCTGGCATCCGCCAAACCCAGATCCGTCCGTCGGACTGCCAGATGGTGAAGCGTGATTCATCACTCCAGAGAACATGTTTCCACTGCTCCAGCATCCAATGGCGGTGAGCTTTACACCACTCCAGCTGAAGCTTGGCATTGCGCATGGTGATCGTAGGCTTGTGTGCGGCTGCTCGGCCATGGAAACCCATTTCATGAAGCTCCCAACGAACAGTTATTGTGCTAACGTTGCAATCGAGGACAGACGATTTTTACGCACTTCAGCACTCTGTGGTCCCGTTCTGTGAGCTTGTGTGGCCTACCACTTTGCGGCTGAGCCGTTGTTGCTCCTAGATGTTTCCACTTCACAATAACAGCACTTACAGTCTACCGGGGTAGAAATTTGACGGTGCCACGTTGAACGTCACTGAGCTCTTCAGTAAGGCCATTCTACTGCCAATGTTTGTCTATGGAGATTGCATGGCTGTGTGCTTGATTTTATACACCTGTTAGCAACGGGTGTGGCTGAACTAGCCGAATCCAATAATTTGAAGGCGTGTCCACATACTTTTGTATATATTGTGTACCTCGCCTCTAGTGTCATTTAGTATCATCAAAGGGAAATGTAAATTATGAAATATTGATCAATAACATAATGACTGCTTTCAATTGAGGACTGCAGTATAGTAGTGGTCATCATTGGTCACTAGACCTATGCTATAATTTGAAAACTTCCATACACCTTTTGGATCAGATCACTCTTTGTGAGAATATCCTTCCTAATAAAATGTGTCATATACTGAGTGTACAAAACATTAGGAACATATATACTGACCAGGTGAAAGCAATGATCCCTTACTGATGTCACTTGTTAAATCCACTTCAATCAGTGTAGATGAATGGGAGGAGACAAGTTAAAGAAGTATTTTTAAGCCTTGAGACATGGATTGTGTGTGTATGCCATTCAGAAGAGAACTGCAACTCTGCTGGGTTTTTCATGCTCAACAGTTTCTCGTGTGTATCAAGAATGGTCCACCACCCAAAGGACATCCAGCCAACTTGACACAACTGTGGGAAGCATTGGAGTCAAAATGGGACAGCATCCCTGTGGAACGGTTTCTAAACCTTGTAGAATCCATGTCCCTACGAATTGAGGCTGTTCTTAGGGCAAAAGGGGGTGCAACTCAATATTAGGAAGGTGTTCCTAATGTTGTGTACACTCAGTGTACTTTGCAGGGCCATTTATTTAATGAAAGCGTAGAATCATGATGTTGATGTGGATTATTGTGACGTTTCATTCAACAAATCAAACGCATTATTTTAGCAAAATAGTGGACCTTGTTAAAAGCAAGAATCATTAATTAAAACGATAACAAAGCGGCCTCCTGTGTTTGGTAGAAAGCTGAGGGATGATCCTGGAGAAATCTAACCACTTTCAAATTCATACATTTAAGTCATTTAGCAGACGCTCTTTATACAGAGTGACTTACAAGAGCAATTAGGGTTAAGTGCCTTGCTCAAGGGCACATTGACTGATTTTTCACCTAGTCAGCTCGGGGATTCAAACCAGCAACCTTTCAGTTACTAGCCCAACGCTCTTAATCGCTAGGCTACCTGCTGCCCATTAACTATTGCTTGCTCTAGTGGTTACCCTCAACAGCTCAGGGAACCTGACCACCTGGAACAGACTAATACTAACATCAACACTTGCTACAGTGGTCCCTAACAGTAAGCAGCATCAACGGTAATGGGCAGGCTCTGGAGCAAAAATCATTATGTTTCGTTGTTGTTTTACATGAATTCATATTGAAAATTGATACCTGGTTGGGGAGTAGAGGGTAAAGCGTTTCCTTTTCTTCTGCCCTGTTTCTCAGCTTTAATTGGTAGGGCTGCTGTGATAAAACAATTATGGATTGTGATTCTAAAGTTTTAGTTTATTTGTGTGTACCTTATTTGTTGTTTATCTTTTACATGACTTCATTTTGTAGCTGACATTAATATATTTAAATAAACATTTTGTATTTTATCTACAATTTGTCATGATTGGCCATATGTCATTTTAAGAATTTCATAGACTGTGTAGTAAGGTTGTAACATTCATTGACAGTTATTGTTAGAAATATTAGTACCTTTAGAAAATTAACAGATTCTGTAATAGAGAGAAGGTAGAAGAACTATATATATATACACTACCGGTCAAAAGTTTTAGAACACCTACTCGTTCAAGGGTTTTTCTTTATTTTTACTATTTTCTACATTGTAGAATAATAGTGAAGACCTCAATACTATGAAATAACACATATGGAATCATGTAGTAACCAAAAAAGTGTTAAAACAAAATATATTTTATATTTGAGATTTTTCAAAGTAGCCACCCTTTGCCTTGATGACAGCTTTGCACACTCTTGGCATTCTCTCAACCAGCTTCATGAGGTAGTCACTTGGAATGCATTTAAATTAATAGGTGTGCCTTGTTAAAAGTTAATTTGTGTAATTTCTTTCTTTCTTAATGCGTTTGAGCCAATCAGTTGTTTTGTGACAAGGTAGGGTTGGTATACAGAAGATAGCCCTATTTGGTAAAAGACGAAGTCCATATTATGTCAAGAACAGCTCAAATAAGCAAAGAGAAATGACAGTCCATCATTACTTTAAGACATGAAGGTCAGTCAATACGGAACATTTCAACAACTTTGAAAGTTTCTTCAAGTGCAGTCGCAAAAACCATCAAGCGCTATGATGGAACTGGCTCTCATGAGGACCGCCACAGGAATGGAAGACCCAGAGTTACCTCTGCTTTAGAGGATAAGTTCATTAGAGTTACAAGCCTCAGAAATTGCAGTCCAAATAAATGCTTCACAGAGTTCAAGTAATAATAATAATAATATGCCATTTAGCAGACACTTTTATCCAAAGCAACTTACAGTCATGTGTGCATACATTTTTACGTATGGGTGGTCCCGGGGATCGAACCTACTACCCTGGCGTTACAAGCGCCATGCTCTACCAATTGAGCTACAGACACATCTCAACATCAACTTTTCAGAGGAGACTGTGTGAATAAGGCCTTCATGGTCGAATTGCTGCAAAGAAACCACTACTAAAGGACACCAATAATAAGAAGAGACTTGCTTGGGCCAAGAAACACGAGCAATGGACATTAGAAACGGTGGAAACGTGTCCTTTGGTCTGGAGTCCAAATGTGAGATTTTTGGTTCCAACCGCCGTGTCTTTGTGAGACGTGGTGTGGGTGAACGGATGATCTCTGCATGTGTATTTCCCACCGTAAAGCACGGAGGAGGATGTGTTATGGTGTGGGGGTGCTTTGCTGGTGATACTGTCTGTGATTTATTTCGAATTCAAGGCACACTTAACCAGCATGGCTAACACAGCTTTCTGCAGTGATACGCCATCCCATCTGGTTTGGGCTTAGTGGGACTATCATTTGTTTTTCAACAGGACAATGACCCAACACACTTCCAGGCTGTGTAATGTCTAATTTACCAAGAAGGAGAGTGATGGAGTGCTGCATCAGATGACCTGGCCTCCACAATCCCCCGACCTCAACCAAATTGAGATGGTTTGGGATGAGTCAGACCGCAGAGTGAAGGAAAAGCAGCCAACGAGTGCTCAGCATATGTGGGAACTCCTTCAAGACTGTTGGAAAAGCATTCCAGGTGAAGCTGGTTGATAGAATGCTAAGAGTGTGCAAAGCTGTCATCAAGGCAAAGGGTGGCTATTTGAAGAATCTCGAATATAAAATATATTTTGATTTGTTTAACACCTGTTTTGGTTACTACATGATTCCATATGTGTTATTTCATAGTTTTGATGTCTTCACTATTATTCTACAATGTAGATAATAGTAAAAATAAAGAAAAAGTAGGTGTTCTAAAACTTTTGACCGGTAGTGTACATAAATAACAATAACCCAGCAAAAGAGTAAAAAGCAACACACTGCTGGGTCAAAATAACCACATTTTTGGGTAAATCAAACATCCCAACTTTGGTTATTCTCGCAACCCAACTGGCTGCGTCAAAGTATCCCAGTGTGTGTTCTGTCCAATATTTACCCAGTGCTGAGTTACAAAATAACCGAAATTGGGTTGTTTTTAACCCAGTATGTTTTTGAGTGTACAGTGCATTCGGAAAGTATTCAGACCCCTTTACCTTTTCCACATTTTGTTACATTACAGCCTTATTCTAAAATCAATCTACTCACAATACCCCATAATGACAGTACACAGAGCTATTAGTTCTGGGGGGAAAATCTATACAGTTACATATCGCAATATTTTTTGGGGAAGAGATATCAATATATCGATATTTGGCTCCAAGTATCGATCTATACAGGTAGCATTAGCTAGCACCTGTCGGCTGTAGCTGCGCCAAAACTCAATTTCCCAGCCCAGAGCTATGGATGCAAGGACTGACCATCCATGATATCAAAATTATAGTTTTAACCATTTTATACAGTGTTTACATTTACATTGTTTACAAACATTGAAGTAAAACAAGCTTATATTTTGGGTTCTGATGGGGTATGACAGTTGAACTAAGCTCAAATCAAATTGTATTTGTCACATACACGTGTTTAGCAGATGTTAATGCGGGTGTAGCGAAATGCTTGTGCTTCTAGCTCCGACAGTGCAGTAATATCTAACAATTTCTCAACATATACCCAATACACACAAAACTAGTGAGGAATGGGATTTAAGAATATATACATATATGGACAAGCAATGACAGAGCAGCCTGGACTAAGATACAGTAGAATATTATAGAATAGAATGCAGTATATACATATGGGATGAGTAGTACAAGATATGTAAACATTATTAAAGTGACTAGTGTTCCATTTCTTAAAGTGGCCAGTGATTTTCATGAGGCATTTATAAGTTATTTTCTTCAAGAATCAATGGCTATATATCATTAATTTATAAGTCCAAAAATGGCTGTAGCAACTAAGGATTCCAGCTTTTATGTATTTTATGGCAAGAAGGAAAGAAGGGTATGCAGGCTATCTTTTACATGCACAAAATGTGTAATATTAGTCTTTCCAAAGCTTTCTTATGAGCGTGCAGTTGTCATTATTAGTGGAACATCTAATGACCAAACCCTACGCTGAATGGAACCTTGTAATATTTTATTTCTCTCTGTTTGATGATGATGATGATGATGATTGTATACAATGTAACAATACAACTGTAGCTCAGTTGGTAGAGCATGGCGCTTGCAACGCCAGGGTTGTGGGTTCGTTTCCCACGGGGGGCCAGTATGAAAATTTACGCACTCACTAACTGTAAATTGCTCTGTATAAGAGCGTCTGCTAAATGACAAAAAAATAAAAAATGCACGTGCCCTGTAGGCCTAGTCTTTCAACCAAAACGTTACGCCTCTTTATGGCGATTTGTCCATTTCAATTGGAGCTCTAGATAATGGGTGTGTCCTATCAGAGGACCTTACCCGATCTGTCCATACTATTGGATGATGGGACTGTCAGTTAACCAGTATACCGACAGTTATCGTAGTTCGTAACAGATATTGAATATTATACCTTGGACCCCGAATAGTGGAAGACAAAATTATAATTCTCAGAATAACAGAAAGATGAGGGTAGGAAAGAAAATGAAATTACTGACAATCAAATTGTTTAATGCCTCCTTGAGTCATGATTTTGTCTTGTAAACCAATCCAGAGGTTTTTTCTTTTGTCGGAAAACCCATTCCCTCAAAACAAAGACGGAATGATACGCGGAACTACATTTTACTTACCGCATTTGTTGAATTGTGTAGGTGGCATTGGCCATTTTTCACCCTGTAAATAATGTTATTTGATTAGATTTATTAATTCGCGTGCAATGAGAGATTAATACCGTATATCTAGTTGTGACTTCGAGGAATTACAAAAATCATCTGGACAGCGAATTGGATCAACTGAAAGACTGAAAAGAGCAGCGAGGAATTGTCTGTCTACTAAAACCCTACGATCTCAACCTGACTTTGTAAGGAAAAAGGTAATTTCAATTGAGGATTCTGCTGTATAGAGAAATAAATAAAAAACAACAAACAATAATACACCCTGAAAAGTGGTTTCAATTAATCCAATGTAAACACATTTTCAAACAATTCTGCTTGTTTGATTAAACTAATCTTAGGTTCATTTGATCTTACATTTAATTCCACAGTATCATAATAAGGTTATCAAAAATATAAAAATAAATAGGCCTACACTCAAAACAATGCTGGGTTAAAAACAACCCAATTTGGGTTATTTGTTAACCCAGTGCTTGTTAAATATTGGACAGAACACGCGCTGAGTTATTTTGATCCCACCAGTTTGATTATTTTTGAATTAATTTGTAAGTAAAGAGACTTGGGGCTTGTAGGGACAGCCCAGGGCTTAATTTAACTATCAATTTGATTTCACTTTCATGCTGGGTCTTTTTTTATGTAATCCATAGGTTATTTTCAGGAGGCCCGGTTTATTAGGGGCGTGGCTTCCAGATAGTTATTCTTGGCCACATGTGAGAGTAAATGTCATTCATGTTGATCATGTTAAGTTTGTACACTGCACATTTAAACTTTCCTTGATTATTTTTTCACATTAGATATTCAAATATAAAATGTATAACATTATTATATACATATTCTAACAGTGGTAACTATCCCAACATTGGGATATACACTCAGTGGCCAGTTTATTAAGTACACTAACCCATTCACGAAAATGGTTCGCCCTTACAGACAGTGAGTCACGTGGTGACCTAAGTGACTTTGAGCGTGGTATGATTGTCGGTGCCAAGTGTTGCGGTTCCAGTATTTCAGAAACTGCCGGCCTCCTGGGCTTTTCACGCACGACAGTGTCTAGGGTTTACCGAGAATGGTGCGACAAACATAAAACATCCATTCAGCGGCAGTCCTGTGGGCGAAAACAGCTCTTTGATGAGAGGTCGAAGGAGAATGGCAAGAATCGTGCAAGCTAACAGGCGGGCCACAAACAGGCAAATAACGGTCCTTGTCCGGGATGGGCTATTGCAGCAGACAACCACACCGTGTTCCACTCCTATCAGCTAGAAATAAGAAGAATCGGCTCCAGTGGGCACGCGATCACGAACACTGGACAATTGAGGAATGGAAAAACATTGCCTGTTCCGACGAATCCCGGTTCCTGTTACGTCATGCTGATGGCAGAGTCAGCGTAAGCAGCATCAATGCTAATGGGCAGGTTCTGGAGCAGAAAACATTATGTTTCGTTGTTGTTGTTGTTGTTTTACATGTATTCATATTGAAAATTGATACCTGGTAGGGGTTGGGGGAGTAGAGGGTAAAGTGTTTACTTTTCTTCAGCCCCGTTCCTCAGCTTTAATTGGTAGGGCTGCTGTGCTTCAAAAATGATGGATTGGGATTCTAAAGTTTTAGTTTATTTGTGTGTACCTTATTTGTTTTTTTATCTTTTGCATGACTTCATTTTGTAGCTGACATTAATATCTTTAAATAAACATTTAGTATTTTATCTACAATTTGTCATGATTGGCCATATGTCATTTTAAGAATTTCATAGGCTGTGTAGTAACGTTGTAACATTCATTGATTGTTATTGGTAGAAATATTGGTACTTTTAGAAGTTTAACAGATTATGTAATAGAGAAAAGGTAGAAAAAATATAACCCAGCAATAAAGTAAGAAATAACCCATTGCTGGGTCAAAAATACATAAATAACAATAACCCAGCAAAAGAGTAAAAAGCAATCCACTGCTGGGTCAAAATAACCACATTTTTGGGTAAATCAAACATCCCAACATGGGTTATTCCTGCAATGTTTTTAACCCAGTATTTTTTTTGAGTGTACAGTGCATTCGGAAAGTATTCAGCCCCCTTTACTTTTTCCACATTTTGTTACGTTACAGCCTTATTCTAAAATGGATTAAATTAAAACATTTCCTCATCAATCTACACACAGTACCCCATAATGACAAAGCGAAAACAGGTTTTTAGATCTTTTAGCAAATGTATTAAAAATAAGAACAGATACCTTATTACCATAAGTATTCAGACCATTTGCTATGAGACTCGAAATTGAGCTCAGGTGCATCCTGTTTCCATTGATCATCCTTGAGATGTTTCTTGAACTTTATGGAGTCTACCTGTGGTAAATTCAATAGATTGGACAGGATTTGGAAAGGCATACACCTGTCTATATAAGGTCCCACAGTTAACGGTGCATGTCAGAGCAAAAACCAAGCCATGAGGTCGAAGGTATAGAGCACCGAGACAGGATTGTATCGAGGCACAGATCTGGGGAAGGGTACCAAAACATTTCTGCAGCATTGAAGGTCCCCAAGAATACAGTGGCCTCTATCATTCTTAAATAGAAGAATATTGGAACCACCAAGACTCTTCCTAGAGCTGGCCGCCTGGCCAAACTGAGCAATCAGGGGAGAAGGGCCTTGGTCAGGGAGGTGACCACTCTGAAAGAGCTCCAGAGTTCCTCTGTGGAGATGGGAGAACCTTCCAAAAGGACAACCATCTCTGCAGCACGCCACCAATCAGGCCTTTATGGTAGAGTGGCCAGACGGAATCCACTCCTCAGTAAAAGGCACATGACAGCCCGCTTGGAGTTTGCCAAAAGGCACCTAAAGGACTCTCAGACCATGAGAAACAAGATTCTCTGGTCTGATGAAACCAAGATTGAACTCTTTGGCCTGAATGCCAAGCATCACGTCTGGAGGAAACCAGGCACCGCTCATCACCTGGCCAATACCATCCCTACGGTGAAGCATGGTGGTGGCAGCATCATGCTGTGGGGATGTTTTTCAGCGGTAGGGACTGGGAGACTATTCAAGATCGAGGGAAAGATGAACGGAGCCAAGTACAGAGAGATCCTCAGGACCTCAGACTGGGGGCGAAGGTTCACCTTCCAATAGGACAGCGACCCTAAGCACACAGCCAAGACAACGCAGGAGTGGCTTCGGGACATGTCTCTGAATGTCCTTGAGTGGCCCAGCCAGAGTCCGGACTTGAACCCGATCGAACATCTCTGGAGAGACGTGAAAATAGCTGTGCAGCGACGCTCCCCATCCAACCTGACAGAGCTTGAGAGGATCTGCAGAGAAGAATATGAGAAACTCCCTAAAGACAGGTGTGCCAAGCTTGTAGAGTCATATCCAAGAAGACTCGGCTGTAATCGCTGCCAAAGGTGCATCAACAAAGTACTAAGTAAAGGGTCTGAAAACGTATGTACATTTTATATTTCTGGGTTTTAAAAAATATATAAATTCGCAAAAATGTCTAAACCTGTTTTTGCTTTGTCATTATGGGGTATTGAGTGTAGAATGATCCATTTTAGAATAAGGCTGTAACGTAACAAAATGTGGAAAAAATACACACAAAAATGCTGGGTCAATAATGACCCAATTTATAGTACATACCCGGGTCACTATAGTACATACCCAGCACTGGGTTATTTTGACCCAGCACTGTAGGGTTACGTGAAGGGCTGTCCCCGATTTTATTTATTTATTGGTCGACCAAAAGTCGTTTGGTCGAAATGTTTAAACGTGTATTTTTCCATATATAGACACACCCTATGTGTTTTAATAAATTTGACATGTTTAAACGTGTATTTTTCCATATATAGACACACCCTATGTGTTTTAATAAATTTGACAATACGCATTGAGCTTGTCAGATTCTTTAAGCTTACAGTTTGATGAAATAAGACAAATGCCTCAAGAGGACGCCAAGATCTTGATTACCAGAAGAAAAAAACCTGACCCAACTGTTCTCCTTCTGCTGGCTTTTGCAGATTCTGCCATTACTCTCCTGAAGTTGCCGGTAATAGGCTATATGAGGAGTCTGCAACATTTCTCATGTTGAATGGCAATTTTTCTTACCATTTCTACCGATGTGCATGCCAGTTATGGTTTTCATATTTTAAAAAATGTATAATAACGTCTTCATATCTCAAAATCATTGTCATGTGATTAATCAAAATTCTACCCAAATCTAAATGAAAATGATACAAACTAAAAAGTAACTTCTATTGCCATTGCCAACTATGTAAAAATAGCCTACATAAAACCAATAAATAAAAACACTGCAGCCTGCAGGTACAAAATAACCTGATAAAAATAAATGTCCTATAAATCACATTGGCTACACATGGCCTGTCTGCAACGAACTTGAAACATTATATCAACTATTAACTTGGGTCCGGCCCGAAGCATGCGCTAGCGAACTTGCAACATTGTATAAAATATTCTGGGCCCTCAGAGTTTCCCCAGTGAGCTCGTGAGACACAGCTGTAGGCTATTTGCACAAGGGATAAGAAGCAGTGCTTGACTTGGGCAGGAGCTCAACGGAGCTGAGTACCGGCACCTCAAATGTTCTACTGCTTGAGCTCCCGTTCTTCTTATAGAATATTAGCTCAAAAGTATTGTGGAGCTCCTGCACCTAAATATAAACAGTACCAGCACCCAAAATGAGTACCGGAACCTATTTCAGTCCAAGTCAAGCACTGATAAGTAATCAGGTAGGCCTATTTTATTATGTTTCCACTGGATCAGAGCATGACATTTTCCCTTTCACACTGTGTGGTTATTGAAAGGGAGAGATCTGGAAAGATTTTTCAAATACATTGAGGAACTATTGTAATTCTCAATGGATGTAAAAACAGACTTTGTTTGCTTGCTGTTTGAGGTGAAGAAAACATTACTTTGAGAAGCTCCACAGGTCATTAGTGGTGGTGCGTTAAACCAATCAGAAATACTATCAGATCCCCAAATGGGCACATTTATGTCTACATTTGTGCGCAGGCCAGGTAGGCTATAGGCCTACTTCTATGCATGCCTGTCCTTACTCAATATTGACAGGAGCGCTCCAAACAAAAGACAATGACTAAATTGACAAAACACGTAAATAGAATGAAATAAACCAAAACTTGTTTCTCACAAGTGTACAGTGGCGACCCGTCATTCAGGGCAGGTGGGTTGCCAGTTTTGCATCTTATTTTGTCATTAATAAGTGTCACATATAAGTTTGCAAACAATGTAAAAAACAAAAACAAATCATTGAGTTAATAAAGCCTCCATACAAACATGGTCTCGTTTTTGCCTTCTTGAGTAAGGCAGCTCCAAAATGAAGGTGTTTCAGCCTAGCTCAGTGCTTTCTGTGGTGGTGGGGCAGCCAGCGGAAATACAGAGCGTAGGGGTTGGTAATGTTCTCTAGTTGCACCGTTCAGTGTTCTGTCACTCATGGGAACACTGCTTCACTGCCAGATCTAAGGGTAGAGCACGAAAATTCAAGCCCCTTGGGTGCTGCCATAGAGTTACATTAGAAGTGCCCATCCAATAAGGCTCAAGGTCATTAGCCACAGATAAAATGACGTCAAATCACGTTATATCTACAGTAGCTTTGATTGGACTGATCATGTCAACATTGTACCCCGAGAGTCAGAACAAAGGGTTTGGGGTCTCTTGTACTTTTGGTCGCATGGTGGAGATATTCAGCCATATTGGTTCCAGCCTGGGAATTAGAGAATATGATAAATTTTATTTTACTTATTTATTTAACTAGGCAAGTCAGTTAAGAACAAATTCTTATTTACAATGACGGCCTACACAGGCCAAACCCGGACGACGCTGGGCCAATTGTGCGCCGCCCTATGGGACTCCCAATCACGGCCGGTTGTGATACGGCCTGGAATTGAACCAGGGGGTCTGTAGTGACGCCTCAAGCACTGAGATGCAGTGCCTTAGACCACTGTGCCACTTATAAAATGTTGAACAATAATCAAGACTCATCACACTCTTGCGTACGCACACACACACACACACACACACACACACACAGTCTATTGCTGTGTGCAGGACGTTAATCTGCATTGAGTTGAGTCCAGCCACTTTGTGCGTGGTTTACAGCAGGGGAGGGAAGAGTACTCAAATAGCCTACTCAAGTAGAAGTACTGTTACTTCAATGACATTTTACTCAAGTAGAAGCAAAATTACTGACTTTGAAAAAGAACCTAAAAAATACAAGTACAGTGAGGGAAAAAAGTATTTGATCCCCTGCTGATTTTGTACGTTTGCCCACTGTCAAAGAAATGATCAATCTATAATTTTAATGATAGGTTTATTTGAACAGTGAGAGACAGAATAACAAACAAAAATTCCAGAAAAACACATGTCAAAAATTGTATAAATTGATTTGCATTTTAATGAGGGAAATAAGTATTTGACCCCTCTGCAAAACATGACTTAGTACTTGGTGGCAAAACCCTTGTTGGCAATCACAGAGGTCAGACGTTTCTTGTAGTTGGCCACCAGGTTTGCACACATCTCAGGAGGGATTTTGTCCCACTCCTCTGCAGATCTTCTCCAAGTCATTAAGGTTTCGAGGCTGACGTTTGGCAACTCGAACCTTCAACTCCCTCCACAGATTTTCTATGGGATTAAGGTCTGGAGACTGGCTAGGCCACTCCAGGACCTTTAATGTGCTTCTTCTAGAGCCACTCCTTTGTTGCCTTGACCGTGTGTTTTGGGTCATTGTCATGCTGGAATACCCATTCACGACCCATTTTGAATGCCCTGGCTGAGGAGGTTCTCACCCAAGATTTGACGGTACATGGCCCCGTCCATCGTCCCTTTGATGCGGTGAAGTTGTCCTGTCCCCTTAGCAGAAAAACACCCCCAAAGCATAATGTTTCCACCTCCATGTTTGACGGTGGGGATGGTGTTCTTGGGGTCATAGGCAGCATTCCTCCTCCTCCAAACACAGCGAGTTGAGTTGATGCCAAAGAGCTCCATTTTGGTCTCATCTGACCACAACACTTTCACCCAGTTCTCCTCTGAATCATTCAGATGTTCATTGGCACACTTCAGACGGGCATGTATATGTGCTTTCTTGAGCAGGGGGACCTTGCGGGCACTGCAGGATTTCAGTCCTTCACGGTGTAGTGTGTTACCAATTGTTTTCTTGGTGACTATGGTCCCAGCTGCCTTGAGATCATTGACAAGATCCTCCTGTGTAGTTCTGGGCTGATTCCTCACCGTTCTCATGATCATTGCAACTCCACGAGGTGAAATCTTGCATGGAGCCCCAGGCCGAGGGAGATTGACAGTTATTTTGTGTTTCTTCCATTTGCGAATAATCGCACCAACTGTTGTCACCTTCTCACCAAGCTGCTTGGCGATGGTCTTGTAGCCCATTCCAGCCTTGTGTAGGTCTACAATCTTGTCCCTGACATCCTTGGAGAGCTCTTTGGGTCTTGGCCATGGTGGAGAGTTTGGAATCTGATTGATTGATTGCTTCTGTGGACAGGTGTCTTTTATACAGGTAACAAGCTGAGATTAGGAGCACTCCCTTTAAGTGTGTGCTCCTAATCTCAGCTCGTTACCTGTATAAAAGACACCTGGGAGCCAGAAATCTTTCTGATTGCGAGGGGGTCAAATACTTATTTCCCTCATTAAAATGCAAATCAATTTATAACATTTTTGACATGCGTTTTTCTGGATTTTGTTGTTGTTATTCTGTCTCTCACTGTTCAAATAAACCTACCATTAAAATTATAGACTGATCAGTTCTTTGTCAGTGGGCAAATGTACAAAATCAGCAGGGGATCAAATACTTTTTTCCCTCACTGTACATGGAAAAGCTACTCAATTACAGTAACGGAAGTATTTGTAATAAGTTACTTCCCACCTCTGGTTTACAGTATTACATATTAAATACAGTGCATTTGGAGTATTCAGACCACAAAAATTGATTTAAAAAAAAATATCTCCTCAATCTACACACAATACCCCATAATGACAAAGCAAAAACAGGTTTTTAGACATTTTTGCTAATGTTTTACAAATAAAAAACTGATATTACATTTACATAAGTATTCAGACCCTTTACTCAGTACTTTGTTGAAGCACCTTTGGCAGCGATTACAGCTTCGAGTCTTCTTGGGGATGATGCTACAAGATTGGCACAGCTGTGTTAATGGAGTTTCTCCCATTCTTCTCTGCATATCCTCTCAAGCTGTGTCAGGTTGGATGGGGAGTATTGCTGCACAGCTATTTTCAGGTGTGCTTGGCTGTGTGCTTAGGGTCGTTGTCCTGTTGGAAGGTGAACCTTCGCCCCAGTCTGAGGTCCTGAGCGCTCTTGAGCAGGTTATCATCAAGGATCTCTCTTTACTTTGCTCTGTTCATCTTTCCCTCGATCCTGACTAGTCTCTCAGTTCATGCCGCTGAAAAACATCTCCACAGAATGATGCTGCCACTACCATGCTTCACCGTAGGGATGGTGCCAGGTTTTCTCCAGACGTGACGCTTGTCATTCAGACCAAATAGTTAAATCTTGGTTTCATCAGACCAGAGAATCTTGTTTCTCATGGTCTGAGTCCATGCAGGCTGTCATCTGGCGACTCTACCATAAAGGCCTGATTGGTGGAGTGCTGTAGAGATGGTTGTCCTTCTGGAAGGTTCTCCCATCTCCACAGAGGAACTCTGGAGCTCTGTCAGAGTGACCATCGGGTTCTTGATCACCTCCCTGACCCAAGGACCTTCTCCCCCAATTGCTCAGTTTAGCCGGGCGTCTAGCTCTAGGAAGAGTCTTGGTGTTTCCAAACTTCTTCCTTTTCAGAATGATGGAGGCCACTGTGTTCTTGGGGACCTTCAATGCTGCAGAATGTTTTTGGGACCCTTCCCCAGTTCTGTGCCTCGACACAATCCTGTCTCGGAGCTCTACGGACAATTCCTTTGACCTCATGGCTTGGTCTTTGCTCTGACATGCACTGTCAACTGTGGGACATTATATAGACAGGTGTGTGACTTTCCAAATCATGTCCAATCAATTGAATTTACCACAGGTGAACTCCAATCAAGTTGTAGAAACATCTCAAGGATGATCAATGGAAACAGGATGCACCTCAGCTCAATTTCTAATCTCATAGAAAAGGGTTTGAATACTTGTGTAAATAAGGTATTTCTGTTATTTAATTTTAATAAATGTGCGTTCATTTTAGAATAAGGCGTTAACGTCACAAAATGTGGAAAAGGTCAAGGGGTCTGAATACTTTCCGAATGCACTATAGTATTCAATATTCCACATGTATACTTAGGCTACATTATGACCTTCGTACCTCATCAATGCTTGGGTGGGCAGTCTTCTTTCGAACTCGTTACACTGGTGGTGAGAGAAACACTCTCAGGACCATGTCTTCTTTAGTATCTGGGGGACAAAGACATAACAAGGTTTTAGGGGAGAGTCAAAATGGATGAACGTGGATGAACATTTTAGAAACTACTTTCATTTCAATATGTAACTACCTGCATTCGGTATACTGGTGGTGGGATAAGCACTCTCAGGGCCATGCAGCCTCTAGTATTTTGGCAGTGGGGGACAAAGACATAACGTTAACACAGATTAAGTGGAGAGTCAAAATGGTAAACCTAAACTTGAATTAACAATTGAGACACTCCTTTCATTGCAATATAACATTAAACTGTTTGCATCCAGACTGAGACTAGCTTGCCAGCTAGCTAGCTAACTCAGAAACAATTAGGCAAAAAAAACATACACTAACTGAATCACCATAAAAGCATGAGTTATAAGCTTGTCAACCATGTTAAATTAACTCAGAGACAGGGAATAGGGCTAGCTAGCTTAGTAAAATATATAGCTACAGTAGCTAGCTAGGCTAAGTTATCTAGCTAGCTACCTGACGTGAAACAAAGCACCACCACACAGTAACATTAACGTTAGGTTTACAGAAGACAAGCTTTCTACAGGCACTGACATAGCTAGCTAGCAATTGTTAGCTAAGTAGCTAGCTAATGCTCAAGCTAGCATGCATGGGGTTGTTTGCTAGCTAGCCTGCTAGCTAAGATTATCTAAAATTGTCATTGACTGAGATTATATGTAATTATGATAGCTAGGTCATTTATACCTGAATGAATAATTAGTTAGCTAGCTTTTTACTCACCTTTTTTGGTCAACCACAACGCCTTGCCCATTTGTCCAGGGTTGCCAGGTCAGGCTACATTTCTAGCCCAATGACTACTCAAAACCTGCACAAGGCCTGAAAACTAGCCCAAATTGTTTTTTTTCGCAACAAGAGAGGAGTTGCCACATTTAGCCAATAAACCCTTTTTCCATAACGTTATTGAGCGAATTAAGAAGGAATCTCGATTTAACTTCTAATGATTTAAGAAGCAAAACTCGGTTTTCCATCTAAATTATTATTATTGCGAGCTAATGTGACTAAAGGAATTTGAATATTTCGCAAGAGAAAAGATAATTCGCCCTTATTAAACTTCAAAAAACAAATGTTAGGCAATTTTCTGGCAATTGTGCCGTTATGTGCCAGATGTTAAGACTACAAACCATTATAAATGGCCTATTTGCGAGATTGATTTGTAATTTCAATAGGCATTGTCTAGGCCTACTGACGAAAATCTGGGTTTATGATTGTAATTAAACTCTGCCATGGTTTGGTTAGCTAGATGCAGGTAACTTATATATGCTAGACCCTGATATGCCTACATCTAATTTCAGATAGTGTACAGTAGCCTAGGCAAGATGAACGATTTAGCAGCTTGCTTAGTTCAAATTGACAGAGTAATTTATTCAACATGAACAGCAAGGCGATTTCTAGGTAAGAAGTGTTTTTTTTTTTTTTACCTGTAGCCTAATCTGACTGATTGTTACCTTGATCACAATTGATAACTTCTACACAAGTGGCACAAATTGATTTGAAATTACTCCCGTGATATAATTTCAACATATTTATTGTATAAAAGGGTAGACCCAGTATTAACAACCCAACCATGCTATTTTTAAAGAAAACAACCCAACTAAGTGACCCAATGCCTGCAACCCAGTAGTTGGGTCATCCAAACAACCCAGCATTTTTTAGAGTGTAGGCTATGAAATGATATAGCCTCACAATAAATAATTTCCTGTGATGAGATATTCTTTTAAATAGGCCAGCACATCATATTTGAAATTGACAGCTGTAATGGCTGACTGTAGGCTATAATTTTAGTTTAATCACTAGTAACTCATTTCAACGCCTCTTACGATGTTAAACTGGACTACTACAGAGCTGCCAACTCTCACACATTGGAGATTTTTCTTGAAGGTTGGGTGATTTTGAGAAATTAATTGTTAGACCGAGTGTCGCAGTGGTCTAAGGCACTGCATCGCAGTGCTAGCTGTGCCACTAGAGATCCTGGTTCGAATCCAGGCTCTGTCGTAGCCGGCCGCGACCAGGAGACCCATGGGGCGGCGCACAATTGGTCCAGGGTAGGGGAGGGAATGGCCGGCAGGGATGTAGCTCAGTTGGTAGAGCATGGCGTTTGCAACGCCAGGGTTGTGGGTTCGATTCCCACGGGGGGCCAGTATAAAGAATTATGTATGGACTCACTAACTGTAAGTCGCTCTGGATAAGAGCGTCTGCTAAATGACTAAAATGTATTTATAAAAACTAAAATTTCAAACACCCAGCACTTGGGAAACATAGATCAGGGGTGGCCAACCCTCCTGGAGAGCAAGTGTGATTTTTGTTCCAGCCCTATTTTAAAGAGATGGTTCACCCAAATTACAAAATATATAATGTTTGTGTCCTTACCTTGAAAGCAATCTATGGACAAGGAGACTGCAATCTATGATTTGGTTACCTACTGCCATCAACCATTAATATTAGTATTTCCTGTGCAGAGCTTTGGTGTAGTGGTAACACTCCCCGGCACTTTCTACCTGACAACAGGGATCAATCCCTGCTTCCAACCTCCCCACTGTTTCTCCCATTTGCTGTCTCCCCATCTAATTTCATTACTGTCTGAATAAAGTGTCAAACCACCCAAATAAATATGTAAAATAAAAATTAGCATATTTAAGATTTAATCTCCACCAAAATCTCAATTTTTAGTGTTAATTGAATGTTCAAAGCGTTCTGAATACACCTGACCTGTGGTTTTTTCACCCTGGTCACAGGCTTAAGCCATGTCAAATACGTAGAATTGCAGGAAATGAGCTTTAAAACAGTAACATTTTCAGACCCCATCTAGGCAAAACTTTACTCCAAGCTTTCTTCAAAAGTCGGCAGCCCTGCTATAATTATTTGTAACTTTGCTACTCTAAGAATTACTCAGCTTTATTATGTTTTATTTCACCTTTTGATAACTGAATAATATTATCCAGCTCAGTAACAAATGTGTAATTACAATTCCAACACTCAATTTGAGAAACACAATTTCCATTGTTGACTGTATGGTAGCCTTTTCAACTCAGCAGCATCGCTTACAGCATCTCTCCCATAGTCTCAGGCTAGTTACTGGGGCAAATAATAATCTAAGGCTAAACGGACCATATGATACATCAACTAAATAATTCAAAATAGTATGACACATACCTAGTTTATTTGTAGTGGTTATTGAAAGGCTCAAAAGCTTTTTGAAAGAGATACAAAGCAACCAGATAGAAATACTGGCTGTATGCAGGTCCCTGTTGCTAGGTTCCACAACTACTCAACATGCAGTGTTATCATTGACTCGCAAGGTACCAGGCAGATCCTTTTTAGCAGTTACTATGGTTTCTGTGGATATATGTACTTGATATGGAAAACATGTTCCTCTAATCTTTTTCTAGCTCTTCCATCATGTTTTAAATGACTGTATTATGCTGAATATCTGAATAGGGACTGCATGGACGAATAGTGTCCTAACCACCCTAATTCATGTTTATGTTCTAATTAAAAGTGGTAGGTTAAAATGGTGCTTTTATGGGTCATCTTTGTGTATTGCTGCAAATGACTTTTGAGTCATTCTGTATGAAAAGGGAACAGATACTGTAGGCCATGATGTTCCCTTTCATTTAGCACAAATAATTGTCTTTTGGATAACTGTAAAACCCTGTAATGAGGGAATTGACCATATACTTAATTTCCCTCCCTATTTAATTTGCATCAGGAATTATGTAGAAATTAGAATACAAGACTGCTACAAAGTGCAGAATTGGTGCGACTGTATCTATCAACAGTGTCTGCCATAGCATCCTCATGAGAGGAGAGGGCAGAGCTTTAAGATCAGTCAGTGAGTTGTCAGGAGGCAAACCTAGATTTCAGTCTGAGGCTTGTTTGCACACATCCATACACATCCTTTTGGTCTTAATCATAATCTAGCCGTGCGTATTCTAACCCTGTTGTCAAGGTAAGAGGAGGAACACACAATGCACCAGTCAGTGTATTATCGCCTAATAATACACTTGTTCCTGTTCTATTATGGTAGCCTGTTTATCTAATTAATACAACATTTTACTCTCTATTTTGCTCTGGTGGCATAATTATAGTTCTGCAGCATGGTAAGTGGATAGAATTTTCCTCAAGGTTTCAGACTAGCAACAGCCATTACACAATCATATCCTCCCGGCAGTGTACAGAACATTTTGAAAAAATAAAAGTTGAATTTACATTTTTACTGACAGTTATTTAATAGGCTTTGAATCCCCTGTATCGCTTTGTCTGTTCAACCCACATGGAATGACTAAAAATAGAAATGTGAGAGGAGAGCATATTTGAAAGTGCTGCAGAAATCGGAGAAAATCACGCTCATGGATAAGACTGCTTATAGTCTGCCGCTTTTAACACCGCTAGTCCTATTCTCCCAGAGGACAAGCGGGTCCAACATTTTCTGTTTGACGTTTGCCATGGAGCCATTGTAAATTATACCAGCCAGTCTAAAATAACAGTATCCAATGTTTATATTAGCGATAAGCCTTTTTATTGCAGTCTTAAGTTGTCCCCAGAAAAACATTGACTTGTTCAGTGACATGGTCTGAGAAATCTCTCCCTGGAACGGTTAAAATAATTCATGAAATTGCTTTTTTGGCAGTAGAGAGCATTGGTAAGCCAGTTGTGTTGGCATGCTTATAATAGTGTAGTAACTGGGCTTACATGGTAATAGCCAGACTGCAAGGGCATACTGCTTTTCCGTAAGTTCTGGATATAAACCATGTGACAGACAAAGTACCAACAAATAGTCTTAGCCTTATCTCAGGCTCGTGCAGTGGAGGAGATCTTCGTGGGCTATACTCAGCCTTGTCTCAGGGTAGTAGGTTGGTGGTCTGTTGATATCCCTCTGGTGGTGTGGGGGCTGTGCTTTGGCAAAGTGGGTGGGGTTATATCCTGCCTGGTTGGCCCTGTCCGGGGGTATCGTCGGACAGGGCCACAGTGTCTCCCGACCACCCCCCGTCTCAGCTTCTAGTATCTATGCTGCAATAGTCTATGTGCCGGGGGGCTAGGGTCAGTCTGTTATATCTGGTGTTATTCTCCTGTCTTATCCTGTGTCCTGTGTGAATTGAAGTATGCTCCCTCTAATTCTCACTCTCTCCCGGAGGACCTGAGCCTTAGGACCATGCCTCAGGACTACCTGGCCTGATGACTCCTTGCTGTCCCCAGTCCACCTGGTCGTGCTGCTGCTCCAGTTTCAACTCTTCTGCCTGCGGCTATGGAACCCTGACCTGTTCACCAGACGTGCTACCTTGTCCCAGACCTGCTGTTTTCAACTCTCTTTCTCTACCGCACCTGCTATTTCAACCTCTAAATGCCCGGCTATGAAGTGACATTTACTCCTGATGTACTGACCTGTTGCAACCTCTACAACCACTGTGATTATTATTTGACCCTGCTGGTCATCTATGAACGTTTGAAAATCTGGCCTTAATGGTCATGTACTGTTATAATCTCCACCCGGCACAGCCAGAAGGGGACTGGCCACCCCTCAGAGCCTGGTTCCTCTCTAGGTTTCTTCCTAGGTTTCTGCCTTTCTAGGGAGTTTTTCCTAGCCACCGTGCTTCTACATCTGCGTTGCTTGCTGTTTGGGGTTTTAGGCTGGGTTTCTGTATAGCTCTTTGTGACATCTGCTGATGTAAAAAGGGCTTTATAAATAAATGTGATTGATTGATATCTAAATACAGTATGTAAGATAGACATGCTAATCCCTGTAAAACAAACACTTCTTCTGGAAAAGGAACTCACTGATGATAGAGAACAGTGTCGTAAGGGCAGGAAAGATCATTGCCAATCCCGTATGAAGTTGGTAGCTTTTGGCTTTTTTGCTGTCTCCTCTGACTGACTATGCCCCACAAGGACCTTCCCTCCCGTCCAACACTGAATGGATTAGAGGCTTTAGCTTCTCATTCACTGTAACACCAAGGGGATTTGGTGGGAAATGATGTTATCTCAATCTCGGTTGATCTCCTTTCAAAGTGCATAATTAAGGAGACAGTGAATTACTTGCAGATCAATGTGTATATAAACATTTCAGTTTGACAAATGAACTTCGGTAATTTCATTTGATACACAATATTGTCTTTTGAGGAAGGCAACATTTAAAATAAAGAATACCCATTTAACCTCTTAAGGATCGGACCCTTTTTTCAATTTTCGCCTAAAATGACATACCCAAATCTAACTACCTGTAGCTCAGGACCTGAAGCAAGGATATGCATATTCTTGATACCATTTGAAAGGAAACACTTTGAAGTTTGTGGAAATGTGAAATTAATGTAGGAGAATATAACACATTAGATCTGGTAAAAGATAATACAAACAAAAAAAACATATGTTTTTTGTTTTTTTTGTTCCATCATCTTTGAAATGCAAGAGAAAGGCCACAATATAATATTGCAGTTTAGACGCAATTCGGATTTTGGCCACTAGATGGAAGCAGTGTGTGTGCAAAGTTTCAGAATGATCCAGTGAAGCATTGCAATACTGGACTATTTTGTATCAGGTCTGCCCAAATGTGCCGAATTGGTCAATTGATACATTTTCAAGTACATAACTATAGAGAACATACATTTTGTATTACCATATCATTTTTGTAAGTTTACACGCTCCCAGGAATGTCATACATGATGGATCATTAGTTTATACACTAACTTTCACACATCTAGATGGCCGGGCGGGTGGGTCTGGAGCCAGAGACAGCAGGGGTTCAAACTGTAGAACCCAGTTCCTACATTTGAATATAAAAATGGATTTTATCAAACAAAACTATGCTAAATTTTATCTCTGGGACTCTTAGGATAACAATTCAGAGCAAGATTACTGAATGTAAGTACATTATTTACCTTCAGAGGTGAATGTATCAAACCAGTTGCCGTGATAACTGGGATAAGTGTTTCTCCTCAAACAATAGCATGGTATTTTTTCACTGTAATAGCTACTGTAAATTGGACAGTGCAGTTAGATTAGCAAGAATGTAAGCTTTCTGCCAATATAAGACATGTCTATGTCCTGGAATGTTTGCTGTTACTTACAACAGTCATGCTATTCACAATAGCGCACGTTAGCTCAACCGTCCTGTATACGGGACACCGATCTCGTAGAGGTTAAGGTATTATCATCAAGGAAAAACAGACATTTTATGTTCTCTTGCTAATGTCCCCTCTTTCTGTTTTGCCCCCATTTCCCTTTCTGTCTCTCCAGGATCTCTCCTCCATGCTAAGATGCTGGCTTCTTCAGTTGGACTAAGAACAGCATCCGAGGCATCATGTTTGGCAAGAGAAGAGCTCCAGTAACGATGCCTAAACCTGAGCCTGCACCCCCCGTGGAAGAATGGTTTACTCCACTGTCATTCCCCCTGTGGAGTCAAGGGAGACCAAAAACGCCAGCCTCTGCTGCCTCGTCATGGCGGGGCTGTTGAACCTCTCTGACCACCTCCTCCAAGGCCAGCCTGACACGGAAGACATGTCCATGGAAAACAGCTCCTATGGCTCCTCCTTTTCACCTCTGGACCTGGTCACAGTCACGCGAACAGCCGAGGCCCAGGAGAGTGTGCAGGGCGTCAGCATGCCCCTCCAGGTGTTCTTCTGCACGGCCATGGTCTCCATCCTGCTGGTGGCCTTCCTGGGGAACGTGGTGGTGGTCCTGATGGTTTACCAGCGCGCCGCCATGCGATCTGCCATCAACATCCTGTTGGCCAGCCTGGCCTTCGCAGACATGATGCTGGCCGTCCTGAATATGCCCTTTGCCCTGGTTACCGTGGTGACCACACACTGGATCTTCGGGGATGTCTTCTGCAGAGTGTCGGCCATGTTCTTCTGGCTCTTTGTCATAGAGGGCATGGCCATCCTGCTTATAATAAGCATAGATCGGTTCCTGATCATAGTACAGAAACAAGACAAGTTGAGTCCCCACAGAGCCAAAGTGCTCATAGTCATCGCTTGGACTGTCTCCTTCTGTTTCTCTTTCCCACTAGCCATAGGTCACCCATCTCTCCAGATCCCCTCTAGAGCTCCACAGTGTGTGTTCGGCTACACCAGCGAGCCGGGGTACCACGCCTACGTGTTGCTCCTCATGCTGGCCTTCTTCTTCATCCCCTTCATGGTCATGTTGTACACCTTCATGGGGATCCTGAACACCATCCGGCACAACGCCATGCGCATCCACAGCCACCCGGACAGCATCTGTCTGAGTCAGGCCAGCAAGCTGGGCCTCATGAGCCTGCAGAGGCCCTTCGAGATGAACATAGACATGAGCTTCAAGACGCGTGCCTTCACCACCATCCTCATCCTCTTCTCGGTGTTCACCGTGTGCTGGGCGCCCTTCACCGCCTACAGCCTGGTGTCCACCTTCAGCAGCCCCTTCTACCACAAGGCCAACTTCTTTGAAGTCAGCACCTGGTTCCTTTTGTTGTGCTACCTCAAGTCGGCCCTCAACCCTCTCATTTACTACTGGCGGATCAAGAAGTTCCGCGAAGCCTGCCTTGACCTGATGCCCAAGTATTTCAAGTTTCTTCCTCAGCTGCCAGGCCACACGAAGCGACGTATCCGACCCAGCGCTGTGTACGTGTGTGGGGAGCATCGCTCTGTGGTCTAATAACACTGGAATGACTTGGAGGACACTGACTTCACTGCCATGTAGGTTTTGTTTGACCATTTATCCAATTTGTTCTCGCCAGTCAAATGAATGAGTTGTGATTGCGGTTTCGACAGTATATTTTAGCTGTGTAGAATTTGTTTACAAAGCATGTAAATTAACTGCTTCAGTGGTTTTGAATATGGTCACAAGGCCGCCAGGATTACATTTTGTCATTGATATTTCTATGTAATTGTGTTGTGCCCTATTAATTGGTCTATACCAGTCAGAATGCTGCTACATCTGATGAAAATGTGCAATTTCAGTGTACTGTACTTGAATCTAATAAAAAATGTAGACATTTCTTACCTTGTTAATACAGTCTTTGGTTTGGTTTACTTCTTTATATCTCATGTTAGATTTCATGGACGTTTTCTGCAATTATACAAATGTCATAAAGGCAAAGAAATGTCTAAAATGTTTGCCTAAGCAACCCACTCAGAGCTTCATAGAAAAATGGTTAAACAAATGTAAATTGCTATTTGTTTATATGTTTGTCTCAACATGGCCTTGAATCCGGCAGGTAGCTTAGTGGTTAAGAGCGTTGTGCCAGTAACCGAAAGGTCGCAGGTTCTAATCCCCGAGCCCACTAGGTGAAAAATCTGTCGATGTGCCCTTGAGCAAGGCACTTAACCCTAATTGCTCCTGTAAGTCGCTCTGGATAAGAGCGTCTGCTAAATGACCTATTATTATTATTATTATTATTATTATTATTATTATTATTATTATTATTATAATCCTATTTGTGTTGTTTAATGTAACATACACTTTAGAGACGCACTACACTATGGTTGAGTGAGTATACACTGAGTATACCAAACATTAAGAACACCTTCCTAATATTGAGTTGCACCACCTTCTGCCCTCAAAACAGCTTCAATTCGTTGGGGCATGGACTCTACAAGGTGTCGAAAGCATTCCACAGGGGTTCTGGCCCATGTTGACTCCAATGCTTCCCACAGTTGTGTCAAGTTGGCTGGATGTCCTTTGGGTGGTGGACCATTCTTGATACACATGGGAAACTGTTTAGTGTGAAAAACCCAGCAGTGTTGCAGTTCTTGACACAAACCGGTGCAACTGGCACCTACTACAATACCCTGTTCATAGCAGTGGAGGCTGCTGAGGGGAGGACGGCTCATAATAATGGCTGAAACTGAGCTTATGGAATGGCATCAAACACATGGAAACCAACCATTACCACGAGCCCATTCTCCCCAATTAAGGTGCCACCAACCACCTGTGGTTCAAAGTGACTTATATTTTGTCTTTCCCATTCACCCTCTGAATGACCCACCATACACAATGTCTCAATTGTCTCAAGGCTTAAAAATCCTTCTTTAACCTGTCTCCTCCCCTTCATCTACACTGATTGAAGTGGATTTAACAAGTGACATCAATAACGGTTCATAGCGTTCACTTGGATTCACCTGGTCAGTCTATGTCATGGAAAGAGCATATGTTTTGTTTTTCTGTGTTTACCAGTTCATGTTTTTCCAAAGGTTATGGTTAATGAAGCACATCTCTGTTTCACCCAGTGGCGTCTCTTCATCAGGACCGGACTTCCTGTCAGCCCCTCCACTGAGTGGCTACACGTGTGAAACATTTCCACTGTGTATTCACGCATGATCTCACCATACGCTTATTTCCATAAGTCTGCCTCCATCTTGGCTGTTGATATTAGCTACACACTTCAATGTTGTGTTTGTCATACCTCTTATAAAACAGTGTAGAATATGGAAATGGTCATGGCCTATTACCAGTCATGTCTGATGCCTGGACTGTTTGAAAGTGTTTATGCACATGGTTCTGTTTGATATGCTAAGAGGTTTTAGTGGAATTCTCCTGATGTATTTGACTGAAATGGATAGTAATAGGTAAACAGCTAACTTGATAAAATGAATTTCAAAGCCATTTATTTGTATGTGAACTTAAAAGACAAAATCTACAGACACATTTGGGACATTAACAGAGAGAGAGAGAACGGGGCGGTAGAGTGAGCAGACAGGTCCCAGGCAACATAATCTAAAACGGATGCCAGACTGAAAGGTCAACAGGTTGATTTCCAATGTGAACATTTAGCCTCAAAGAGACTTCTGCCTCTGTGGCCCTTTGCAGCCAGGCCAGGTCCATTTAGATCAAGATAAATTCAAAAGAACACAGTTGGACCAAGGCGATTCTTCTCAGCTTGAAGAATATAAAGGATGGTTTTCTTAATCGGCTTCCTCCTTGGAATTCATTATTCTGCCAGCAGTGACTAATGAGTGAGCTTGGGGCTTTGAAGCTCACTTTAATCATAGCGCCGAGCACTATTACTAAGCAACAGCAACTTGGGGGTGTCTCAAGAGAAGGTGGATCTAGTTTTGTTCAGTAAAAGGTGTCTTCTTCCTCTTGAGGAGCCTTGTGTTTATATAACATGCATTATACACTGAACAAAAATATAAACGCGAAATGTAAAGTGTTGGTCCCATGTATCATGAGCTGAAATAAATGATCCCAGAAATGTTCCATATGCACAAAAAGCTTATCTCTCAGATTTTGTGCAGGAATTTGTTTACATCCCTGTTAGTGAGCATTTTTCCTTTCCTAAGATAATCCATCCACCTGACAGGTGTGGCATATCAAATAAGGCTATCTTCTGTATACCCCCCCTACCTTGTCACAACACAACTGATTGGCTCAAATGCATTAAGAAGGAAAGAAATACCACAAATTAACTTTTAAGAAGGCACACCTGTTATTGAAATGCATTCCAGGTGACTACCTCATGAAGCTGGTTGAGAGAATGCCAAGAGTGTGCAAAGCTGTGAAGGCAAAGGGTGGCTACTTCGAAGAATCTCAAATATAAAATATATTTTGATTTGTTTAACACTTTTTTGGTTACTACATGATTCCATATGTGTTTTTGGTAAAATAGTCCATATTATGGCAAGAACAGCTCAAATAAGCAAAGAGAAATGACAGTCCGTTACTTTAATACATGAAGGTCAGTCAATCTGGAAAATGTCAAGAACACAAGTGCAGTTACAAAAACCAAGTGCTATGATGAAACTGGCTCTCATGATGACCGCCACAGGAAAGGAAGACCCATAGTTACCTCTGCTGCAGAGGATAAGTTCATCAGAGTTAACTGCACCTCAGATTTCAGCCCAAATAAATGCTTCACAGAGTTCAAGTAGCAGACGCATCTCAACATCAACTGTTCAGAGGAGACTGCATGAATCAGCCCTTCATGGCCGAATTGCTGCAAAGAAACCACTACTAAAGGACACCAATAATGTCACGATCGTCGTAGGGAATAGACCAAGGCGCAGCGTGATGAACGAACATGTTTAACTTTATTATCTTTAGTGATAATAGACAACAATAAACAAAACAAGAAACGACTCGTGAAGTCCATGGTAACAATGACCAACACGGAACAAAAACCCACAAACACCAAGGGAAAACAGACAGTTTAAATATGGCTCCCAATCAGAGACAACCAGCCACAGCTGACACTCGTTGCCTCTGATTGGGAGTCACTCAGGCCAACAAAGAAACAGAAGAACTAGAACCCCCAACATAGAAATATACCACATAGAATGAACACACCCTGGCTCAACATATAGAGTCCCAGAGCCAGGGTGTGACAGTACCCCCCCCCCTAAAGGTGCGGACTGCGACTGCGCCTCCACTAGAACAAAACAGGGGAGGGCTGGGTGGGCATTCCTCCTCGGCGGCGGTTCTGGCTCCGGCCTTTCCCACCACCCTCCAATAAACCCCCCATAGCGCCCCTGGTCCGGTCTGGCCCCGCTGGCTGGAGCTGAACTGGACGTAGCAGGAGCGGTTAGCTTCAGCTCCGTAGTGGAGGAGTTGACCGGTACCTTACCAGGCACCGGTGACCCAGGCACGGGTTGTGCTGGACTGACGACGCGCACCCCTGGCTTGGTGCATGGAGCCGGAACGGGCCGAACCGGGCTGACGACTTGCACCCCTGGCTTGGTGCGTGGAGTAGGAACGGGCCGAACCGGGCTGACGACTCGCACCCCTGGCTTGGTGCGAGTGGCAGGAACAGGCCGGGCCGGGCTGGCGACGCGCACCGTAGGCTTGGTGCGAGGAGCAGGGACAGGCCGGACCGGGCTGGCGACGCACACCGTAGGCTTGGTGCGTGGAGCAGGGACAGGCCGGACCGGGCTGGCGACGCACACCGTAGGCTTGGTGCGTGGAGCAGGGACAGGCCGGACCGGGCTGGCGACGCACACCGTAGGCTTGGTGCGTGGAGCAGGGACAGGCCGGACCGGGCTGGCGACGCACACCGTAGGCTTGGTGCGAGGAGCAGGGACAGGCCGGACCGGGCTGGCGACGCACACCGTAGGCTTGGTGCGTGGAGCAGGGACAGGCCGGACCGGGCTGGCGACGCACACCGTAGGCTTGGTGCGTGGAGCAGGGCCAGGCCGGACCGGGCTGGCGACGCACACCGTAGGCTTGGTGCGAGAGGCAGGAACAGGCCGGACCTGGCTGGCGACGCGCACCGTCCATTTAGTGCGAGGGGCCGTAACAGGCCGGACCGTACTGGGGACACACACCACTGGCTCTACCCCGGGATCTGGAACGGGCCGGACCGGACTGGTAACACATCCCAGTACCTCTCGCCGTGCCTCTAAACCTTCCTTCCCTTCCTTTACCAGTGACCCCCGTAACCTGGTGGCCTTTTGAATACGCCCCTTGTCTGCCTCCGTCAGCCCCGTCGTCCATGCCGTGTGCCCCCCCCTAAAAATTTTCTGGGGTTGCCTCTCGACCGTCCGACGACGACCCTGATCACGCCGTTGCTCCTCTCTCCGTCGCCTCTCTACAGTCTCACTCCATGGCCGGCGATCCATCCCGGCCAGGATTTCCTCCCAGGTCCAGGACCCCTGTCCGTCCAAAATCTGCTCCCACGTCCAGGCTGCCTGCTCCTGGACACGCTGCTTGGTCCTGGTATGGTGGGTTCTTCTGTCACGATCGTCGTAGGGAATAGACCAAGGCGCAGCGTGATGAACGAACATGTTTAACTTTATTATCTTTAGTGATAATAGACAACAATAAACAAAACAAGAAACGACTCGTGAAGTCCACGGTAACAATGACCAACACGGAACAAAAACCCACAAACACCAAGGGAAAACAGACAGTTTAAATATGGCTCCCAATCAGAGACAACCAGCCACAGCTGACACTCGTTGCCTCTGATTGGGAGTCACTCAGGCCAACAAAGAAACAGAAGAACTAGAACCCCCAACATAGAAATATACCACATAGAATGAACACACCCTGGCTCAACATATAGAGTCCCAGAGCCAGGGTGTGACAAATAAGAAGAAGATACTTGCTTGGGCCAAGAAACACAAGCAATGGACATTAGACCGGTGGAAATCGTCCTTTGGTCTGATGAGTCAAAATTTGAGATTTTTGGATCCAACCGCCATGTCTTTGTGCGACGCAGAGTAGGTGAACGGATGATCTCCGTATGTGTGGTTCCCACCTTGAAGCATAGAGGAGGAGGTGTGATGGTGTGGGGTTGCTTTCCTGGTGACACTGTCTGTGATTTATTTAAAATTCAAGGCACACTTAACCAGCATGGCTACCACAGCATTCTGCAGCGATATGCCATCCTATCTGGTTTGCGAATAGTGGGAATATAATTTGTTTTTCAACAGGACAATGACACACCTCCAGGCTTTGTAAGGGCTACTTGACCAAGAAGGAGTGTGGTGGAGTGCTGCATTAGATGACCTGGCCTCCACAATCTCCCGACCTCAACCCAATTGAGATGGTTTGGGATGAGTTGGACCGCAGAGTGAAGGAAAAGCAGCCAACAAGTGCTCAGCATATGTGCAACTCCTTCAAGACTGTTGGAAAAGCATTCCAGGTGAAGCTGGTTGAGAGAATGCCAAGAGTGTGCAAAGCTGTCATCAAAGCAAAGGGTGGCTATATATTTTGATTTGTTTAACACTTTTTTGGTTACTACGTGATTCCATATGTGTTATTTCATAGTTTTGATGTCTTCACTGTTATTCTACAATGTAGAAAATAGTAAAAATAAAAAATAAACCTTGAATGAGTAGGTGTGTACAAACTTTTGACTGGTACTGTATATAAAAAAAATTACACATATTGAACCCCTTTTTTTGGGTAGGCACAAAACTACCTCCATAATTCCATTCATTTTTTAAACCTGTACCAGTTACCTTCAGACGAGTCCCGTAACACTTGTGGGGGTCATAGAGCAAAATCATCTTGTTCGTGAGAGTCTCCCCTTTCCATAGAGTGGTTATAATAGTTTGTAGGCCAAACGGTCTGACAAACACTACTCTAGCTCTGCCACCTTTCATCGCAGATGCGGAAATGCGACATCGGCGGATGGGGGAGATTGAGACGCATTCAATGCAATAAAACATCAACAGATATCTCTTAAACTGACGGATGATGGGGTTTTTGATGACTCTAAGTGGATTTATACATCCCATGTTTTAAAGATATCTGTGACCAACAGGTGCGTATTTGTATTCCCAGTCGTGAAATCCATAGATTAGGGCCTAAGGAATTCATTTCAATTGACTGATTTCCTTATATGAACTGTAACTCAGTAAAATCTTTTAAATTGTTGCATGTTGCATTTATATTTTTGTTGTGTATATAGCATTTGTGTTGTACATAACACTAATTATATTCAATTAAATGTCCAATAAATGGTACATGACCTGATTATTCTATGATGTTACAGTTGCTTGTGTGGACTGTCTACTAGCCAAATACATCAACATTATTTCCTGGAAATGGGTTTTGCTTGAAAAGTGCATCAGTGTTGTCAGGCCAGCAGCAGCCCATTGCCCATGCACCCCTTGAGTCATCCTGTCAGCTCTGAGGTAATAGGTCTGAAGCTCCCCTTTTTATGGAGTCAATTTCAGGGTTTAATGATTGACTTCAAAAGACTAAAAACTGTCAATGAAAATAATAAAGTTAAGCAAACGAGAATACATTTGTGTTGAAACCATATTTTTTTATGAAACTAAAATTGTAAACAAATAACAATATTCATGTGTTACAATTACATGTGAAAACATTCAGGTGATGTTAACAAGCAATTGTCACGTTTGTTTGATCAAATATCTTGTTCTTGCCTCCGAAAAGAGTTGGAGGGCGAGAAGAGAAAGGAGATGGACGCCTCTGAAAATACATGTTGTAGAGAAAAGAGATGGAGGGAGAAAAGAGAAAGGAGATGGATTGCCTCTGAGGAGAGGTTGTGTGGCACACTGACTTGATTAATAAAGTAGAGGCTAAAGACACAAAATCCACTGAAACCTTGGACCAAAAATAAAAGACAGTTCACACTTTTGTGCACATAACTCCTCCAGTTTCAGCTCTTGCTTGTTTCCATGGCAATCGAAGACATGTGCCTGTGGATAGGCTTGTGTGCTGCATGTGTCCCTCCTGATCGTTTGCGGAGCGCATGCGAGTCTATGTGAAAACCACCGGAGACAGACTCCCCCATCTCTCTGTGTTGCCATAGTCAGTCAAGCACACGTGTATCACTAAGGTGTTAGACAGACACACTGCATTTTTACAACGTGATGAAACTTTGCATTGCTGGAACAAGGTGTTGTAGTAAACAAGTCTTTGGTTGCCTAGGCAACATCACCCTTTCTGCAGCAGCAGCAGCACACGCAGTCTGGAGCATTTTTAAAAATAATGGTGACCGCGGTAAATAACCGCCATCCAAAATTACATGACCAGTGTTGTGTGTTACCAATGGAGGGCGCCAGTGGTCTGGGTATCTTTCATTACAAGGAAAAAGATACTGAAGATACAGTAGTAGCCTGGATGAAGCAGTGATTTAGGGCTACTAAGGATAAATATCTAGCTTCTGTGAATTTTGAAGTGAAATAAACAAAGATAGTTGCCACCTCAGAATGACCTTGTAAAAGTATTCAGACCCCTTGCATTTCTTCACATATTCTGTTAGAAAGTGGGATTAAAATGGATTTAATTGTCATGTTTTTGTCAACAATCTACACAAAATACTCTGTAATGTCAAAGTGGAAGAAAAATGATTAATTAAACAAATATATTAATACAAAAAATATGTAGCCGTTGCACAAGTATTCAGCTCCCTGAGTCCACCATACATGTTAGAAACACATTTGGCGGTAATTACATCTGTGAGCCTTTTGGGTAAGTCTCTAAGAGCTTTGCACACCTGGATTGTGTAATATTTGCCTATAAATCTTTTTAAAACTCTTCAAGCTCTGTCAAGATGTTGGGGATCATAGCTAGACAGCAATTTTCAAGTCTTGCCATAGTATTTCAAGCAGATTTTAAGTCAAAACTCTAACTTAGGAACATTAACTGTCTTCTTGGTAAGTAACTCCAGTATATATTTGGCCTTGTGTTGTAGGTTATTGTCCTGCTGAAAGGTGAATTCCCCTCCCAGTGTCTGGTGTAAAGCAGACTGAAACATGTTTTGCTCAAGGATTTTTCCTGTGCTTAGCCCTATCCAATTTATTTTTATCCTGAAAAACTCCCCAGCATACCCATACCATGATGCAGCCACCACCATGCTTGAAATAAGGAGGCAGTTAGTCAGTGATGTGTTGTATTGTATTTGCCCCAAACATACGGCTTTGCAGTATTACTTTAGTGCCTTGTTGCATACAAGGACTAGTATGAAAAAGGTTGAAAATGTTTGCGCACTCTACTGTAAGTCGCTCTGGATAAGAGTGTCTGCTAAATTACGCAAATGTAAATGGAATACTTGTTATATTTGTGTTCTTTTCACTGTCATTTAGTTCATTATTGTTGATCCATCCTCAGTTCTCTCCCATCACAGCCATTGAACTCTGTAGCTGTTTTAAAATCATCAACGGCCTCATGGTAACATCCCTGAGCAGTTTTATTCATGTCCTGCAGCTCAGTTCAGAAGGATGACTGTATCTTTGTGTCTGGGTGGTTTAATACATCATCCACAGCATAATTATTAACTTGATCATGCTTAAAGATATATTCAATGTCTGATTTGTTATTGTTACCCATCTACCAACCACTGCCATTTTTTATGAGGCTTTCGAAAAGCTCCCTGGTCTTTGTAATTGAATCTGTGCTTGAAATTCAATACTTGACTGAGGGACCTTACAAATGTATGTATGAGGGACAGAGGACGGGTTAGTCATTAAACAATCATGTCAACCCCCATGTAACTTTTTATGTGATTTGTTATGCCAAATGTTACTCCTGAACTAATTTAGGCTTGGCTAAACAAAGGGACTGAATACTTATGCAACGACTACATATACAGTACCAGTCAAAAGTTTGGACACACCTTCTCATTCAAGGGTTTTTCTTTATTTTTACTATTTTCTACATTGTAGAATAACAGTGAAGACATCAAAACCATGAAATAACACATATATAATAATGTAGTAACCAAAAGTGTTAAACAAATCCAAATATATTTTAGATTCTTCAAAGTAGCCACCCTTTGCCTTGATGACAGTGTAGTGTCGAGTTAATGTTGCTAATTATGCTCTGAAACAAAGGAGTCCGCTTATACTGAGCTTTGATCATAAGTTTTATTCATATCACAAGATGACAGAGTCCCAAAAGAATAAGTCTGTTCTAATGTTCTTTGTCTCTAGCCCATACTTATAATCTTTACAAAAATATGGGTGGCTCCCTCTACTGTCCAATCACCTGTCTCCAACAAACAGACTCCCTCTGTTCTATGGGGTGTCACTCTAAAACGGCTCCCTCTGAAACTGAATAAACATCCTCTCAGGTTCCACTTGAAAACATTAGCAAAGTCATAATTCATCATACACTACAACAGCTTTGCACACTCTTGGCATTCTCTTAACCAGCTTTACCTGGAATGCTTTTCCAACAGTCTTGAAGGAGTTCCCACATATGCTGAGCACTTGTTGGCTGCTTTTCCTTCACTCTGCAGACCAACTCATCCCAAACAATCTCAATTGGGTTGAGGTCGGGTGATTGTGGAGGCCAGGTCGTCTGATGTAGCACTCCATCACTCTCCTTCTTGGTCAAATAGCCCTTACACAGCCTGGAGGTGTGTTGGGTCATTGTCCTGTTGAAAAACAAATGATAGTCCCACTAAGTGCAAACCACATGGGATGGCGTATCATTGCAGAATGGTGTGGTAGCCATGATTGTTAAGTGTGCCTTGAATTCTAAATAAATCACAGACAGTGTCACCAGCAAAGCACCTCCTCCTCCATGCTTCACGGTGGGAACTACACATGCGGAGATCATCCGTTCACCTACTCTCCGTCTCACAAAGATATGGCGGTTGGAACCAAAAATCTCAAATTTGGACTCATCAGTAAAAATAAAGAAAATGGAATGAGTAGGTGTCCAAACTTTTGACTGGTACTGTCTGTATATATATATATATATATTTTTTATTATCTACAAAAAACCTTTTCTTTATTTTTCACTTTGACATTACAGAATATTTTGTGTATATTGTTGACAAAAAAAAATGACCATTAAATCAATTTTAATCCCACTTTGCAACAATAAAATGTGAAGAAATCCAAGGGGGCTGAATACTTTTGCAAGGCACCGTAAGCCCAAAAGACACAAACGAAGTTACATTCTAAGAGGGTGTGAGCATTTAATTAATCCATGACATTATTTATTATATTACCTCACTGAGGACTTCCGTGATAATTCAGATGAGACATCCCACAAAAGGAATTTACCGCAAATATTTTAAAATAACAGGACCATGTGAAACCATTCACAACGCTACCACATACAGTACTCACATCTGCTCGTTGGGTATCAGATATTTCTTAGTCTTAACAGGTAAGACCGCTGACAAATCACTTTGAAAGACAATTGTTTTTGGGGCAGTTGACTTACAGCATGTCATCAATTAATAAAAATAAAAAATAGATTTCTGGTCATTCATTGGCTGTGTTCTAGAACATCAAATCTGCAATGTGGGTAAATTGCGACTGACTCATCTACAAATATACTGAACAAAAATATAAACACAACAATTTCAAAGATTGAGTTACAGCTCATATAAGAAAATCAGTCAATTGAAATAAATTAATTAGGCCCTAAATCTATGGATTTCACATGACTGGGAATACAGATATGCACCGGTTGGTCACACATACCTTAAAAAAAGGTAGGGGCATGAGTCAGTATCTGGTGTGACCACCATTTGCCTCATGAAGCGCAACATCTCCTTCGCATAGAGTTGATCCGGCTGTTGATTTTGGCCAGTGGAATGTTGTCCCACTCCTCTCAAAGGCTGTGCGAAGTTGCTGGATATTGGCAGGAACTGGAACACGCTGTCATGCACGTCAATCCAGAGCATCCCAAACATGCTCAATGGGTGACATGTCTGGTGAGTATGCAGGCCATGGAAGAACTGGGACATTCAGCTTCCAGGAATTGTGTACAGATCCTTGCGACATGAGGCCGTGCTGAAACATGAGGTGATGGTAGCTGATGAATGGCACGGCAATGGGCCTCAGGATCTCACCACGGTATCTCTGTGCATTCAAATTGCCATCGACAAAATGCAATGTGTTCGTTGTCTGTAGCCCATACCATAACCCCACCATGGGTCACTCTGTTCACATCAGCAAACCGCTCGCCCACTCGTGGTCTACGGTTGAGGCCGGTTGGACGTACTGCCAAATTCTCTAAAACAACATTGAGAAATGAACATTCAATGCTTTGGCAAAAACTCTGGTGGACATTCCTGCAGTCAGCATGCCAATTGCATGCTCCCGCAAATCTTGAGACATCTGTGGCATTTTGTTGTGACACAAAACTGAACATTTTAGAGTGGCCTTTTATTGTCCCCAGCACAAGGTGCACCTGTATAATGATCATGCTGTTTAATTAGCTTCTTGATATGCAACACCTGTCAGGTGGATGGATCATCTTGGCAAAGGAGAAATGCTCACTAACAGCGATGTAAACAAATGTGTGCAAAATTTGAGCTAAATAAGAGTTTTGTGCATATGGAACATTTCTGGGATCTTTTATTTCAGTTCATGAAACATGGGACCAACACTTTACATTTTTAGTTTATATTTTTGTTCAGTGTAATAATGAGTAGTTAGGTGATGCAGTCGAAGTTGTTATTCACTCTTCAGTCCCAGACATCTTCTTCTGATAGAGGACCAGATCCTTCACCTCACTGGTCAGGGAGACCAGCTCCTTCCGGATGGCCTCTGCCTCATCCCCGTCCTCTGGGTTCTCTCCCTCCCCCTGCTTTTGCTTCTTGCCCTGGCTCTGGCTCACCAGCTGCTTAACCACCAGGGCCTGGTAGCCTGTCAGCAGCCTGTGCTGCTCCTGGAACAACAACAACCACAATCATCCACAACCTTCAGCTTGAAGTAAAACTGTCAATTGTAACAGGTCCAAATTTGAGAGCTGCATGAAAAAAATACCACCATACAACAGTGTATCTCATAGACCCCAAAACATCCCAATTACTTACAAGGTGACAAAGATACATACAGTGGGGGAAAAAAGTATTTAGTCAGCCACCAATTGTGCAAGTTCTCCCACTTAAAAAGATGAGAGAGGCCTGTAATTTTCATCATAGGTACACGTCAACTATGACAGACAAAATGAGAATTTTTTCTCTCCAGAAAATCACATTGTAGGATTTTTTATGAATTTATTGGCAAATTATGGTGGAAAATAAGTATTTGGTCAATAACAAAAGTTTCTCAATACTTTGTTATATACCCTTTGTTGGCAATGACACAGGTCAAACGTTTTCTGTAAGTCTTCACAAGGTTTTCACACACTGTTGCTGGTATTTTGGCCCATTCCTCCATGCAGATCTCCTCTAGAGCAGTGATGTTTTGGGGCTGTCGCTGGGCAACATGGACTTTCAACTCCCTCCAAAGATTTTCTATGGGGTTGAGATCTGGAGACTGGCTAGGCCACTCCAGGACCTTGAAATGCTTCTTACGAAGCCACTCCTTCGTTGCCCGGGCGGTGTGTTTGGGATCATTGTCATGCTGAAAGACCCAGCCACGTTTCATCTTCAATGCCCTTGCTGATGGAAGGAGGTTTTCACTCAAAATCTCACAATACATGGCCCCATTCATTCTTTCCTTGACACGGATCAGTCGTCCTGGTCCCTTTGCAGAAAAACAGCCCCAAAGCATAATGTTTCCACCCCCATGCTTCACAGTAGGTATGGTGTTCTTTGGATGCAACTCAGCATTCTTTGTCCTCCAAACACGACGAGTTGAGTTTTTACCAAAAAGTTATATTTTGGTTTCATCTCACATTCTCCCAATCCTCTTCTGGATCATCCAAATGCACTCTAGCAAACTTCAGACGGGCCTGGACATGTACTGGCTTAAGCAGGGGGACACGTCTGGCACTGCAGGATTTGAGTCCCTGGCGGCGTAGTGTGTTACTGATGGTAGGCTTTGTTACTTTGGTCCCAGCTCTCTGCAGGTCATTCACTAGGTCCCCCCGTGTGGTTCTGGGATTTTTGCTCACCGTTCTTGTGATCATTTTGACCCCACGGGGTGAGATCTTGCGTGGAGCCCCAGATCGAGGGAGATTATCAGTGGTCTTGTATGTCTTCCATTTCCTAATAATTGCTCCCACAGTTGATTTCTTCAAACCAATCTGCTTACCTATTGCAGATTCAGTCTTCCCAGCCTGGTGCAGGTCTACAATTTTGTTTCTGGTGTCCTTTGACAGCTCTTTGGTCTTGGCCATAGTGGAGTTTGGAGTGTGACTGTTTGAGGTTGTGGACAGGTGTCTTTTATACTGATAACAAGTTCAAACAGGTGCCATTAATACAGGTAAACGAGTGGAGGACAGAGGAGCCTCTTAAAGAAGAAGTTACAGGTCTGTGAGAGCCAGAAATCTTGCTTGTTTGTAGGTGACCAAATACTTATTTTCCACCATAATTTGCAAATAAATTCATTAAAAATGTGATTTTCTGGAATCTTTTTCCTCAATTTGTCTGTCATAGTTGACGTGTACCTATGATGAAAATTACAGGCCTCTAATCTTTTTAAGTGGGAGAACTTGCACAATTGGTGGCTGACTAAATACTTTTTTCCCCCACTGTAACTATTTATAGTGTAATAACACTAGCAATATAGGTAGATTATAAATGAGAACCAGGAGGAGAGGGGGCAGTACCTCAGAGATGCGGCCCACCAGAGTGCCTATGATCTGGGGGACACAGCGGCCGGGGGCGTGCAGCATGCAGTGGGTGCTGGCCTGGAAGAGCAGCACGCTGGTCAGGTGGAGAATCAGGGCTGGGTCCTCTGTGTCCTTCAGCTGCTCTATCAGAGCCTGCCGGTGCAGGAACAGGGCCCGTCTAGTGGACAACAACAACACACACACACACACACACACACACACACACCTGTCAGCCAAGAATGTGAGGCACCTCCAGTCCAGGTCCATGTTTATGGACAGCAGATGAAATGCTGAAAGTCTAAAGCAGGATGATAAATGGTTTTACCTCTCTCTTTTCTTATCTCCCTTCTTCAGCAAGAATCCACAAACCTCAACCGCGGTTTCTATATTAGTTAAAAAATCTTCAATCGTCTGAAGAAAAGATCAATAGTGTCAGAAATCCTTTCCATACATACATGAATCAGAACAATCTCAAACATTTGTGCTTACTACTAACATCTGCAATAATCATGTAAACCTCCAACTACTAAATGAACATAACTGACCTTTCCATTCAGACTGTTGTGCACCTTCATAAGAGGCCCTTTGGTTTCCTCTGGTAACTTTCCTAATATCTTCACTCTCACCTAAAGACAGAGATACACCATGATTTATGGGAATGTACAGTACATTCACAAAGCCTAACTGAATAACCCAACCCAAACTAACAGGACTGAACGGGTATGGAATGAGAAGGCCGAGAGGAGAACTAACCTCGTTGGTGATCGAGCTGGGATTCTCTGCTGACATCATGAGTTCAGCTGCCATGAAATTCACCAGGATGTTGGTGACGTCTGTGCACACCGTCTTCAGGACGTGCTTGGCAATGAGGACCTGGGTCTCATCTGCAGGGGGTCAAATATCTCAGTTGATGTTTATTCTGCGATAGTATATTTTATGTTTTGGTGGTGAGGACCACCTCTACATCTGAGGGGGTAAAATAAAGCAGTTTACCAGAGAAGTGCTTGGTCCCCTTCTCAAAGAGCCTAATGTTGTTGTACAGGTTGGAGAGCTCCTCCTGGAAGTCTTTCACACTTCTCTTCTTGGTCACCCCGGTCGTGGAGCTAGTGGAGGACATGAACACAGTCCGAACCACATCCTGGTAGGTCTTTGTCAAAGGCCTGCAGACAGCACAAGACTCTTACATGTTAAAATCAATACATTGATGCACAATGTTTATTTTGTGTGTTGAGTGTGGGGGTAAATCCATTGTGCTTGACAGTGATTTGGACAGGAACCCTTACCTTACTAAATGTTCTGCCAACTCTGAGAGGATTTCTTCAGGGCAGTCGCACACTCGCCCTTCTAGGACAGCTGCTATTTCCTCCAGCGCCATGAACGGGACTTCAGTCGGTTTGTTACGATCTGCAAAAGAGTAAAAATAAAATATAATTGGTCTCATGGGGTTATCTTTGTCTTACACCAACAGACTTAAGCACCCAGGGGAGCCATCTCTTCAAACACAACCGTTAACATGTTGTTACATAGAACTGCCTCACTGAACAAACAATGTAATACTGTACATTAATTGAAATAAGGTTTTAATGTGCGACAGTGAATTCAGTGTGGAACAGAGGCTACATAATGACCGTAGTCATACTGTATGTGAAAAGAAAATGTATTAGAAGGTATTTGGTTGATTTGTTATTGAATAGAAATGTATAGAAATTGTATAGAAATGCTTATAATGGTAATTGGAAACACCCTTATTGTTATGACACCTAGTGGCTTATTGTGGGTTTACCTGTAGAGAAGCATATAAAGGGGGTTATGGGGAAAGATGGCGTCAGGAACAATAATTAGGACAGGTGTGCAGCCCATAGAGAATGATAGAGGACTCTAGTGGCCAAAAGGCCGTTTTAGCATGGGCAGCGCCATTGAGGGCTTCCACCATTTTAATGTAGTCAATTGGGTGGGACTTCCAACTTTATTGGCTGATCCCTTCTGTGACCCTGTTGGAGTCATGTCCAACCGGGTCATCAGGAGGGATCAGCCAATCGTGAAGAAGATTTACTATTTCAAAATGGAGACTGCCTCAAAAGGTGCTGCCCGTGCGCACAGATGCCATAATGGAAACTAATATAGGCTTTTTTTTTTGTTGCATTCTCCATGGTGCAGCCTTATAGGAATAGGAAGACTTCATATAGCAAACGTTTTTACAGTTTCATTTGGACATTTCTTTGGGACTATTTTACTTTACCATTCATCAACCTTGGAATCTGTGTGGCAACTCTGGACAATGTCATTGTGAGTAATAAATTATAATAATAATAATAATAATTTAACTGCAATCAAGAACTCAAGTATCATCTATGTTAACGCATATAACCAAGTCTGTATTTGGCGTCTAAGGATGAACTCTAGGAACCTTAGCTACTACATTAGTAAAATACTTTCTAGATCGAATGGAAATATGGACAATCCAACGTAAGAACGTTCATCTGAAAATGTTTGCGCTGCATTGAATCGAATTGGAACTTTGCTGAACAATGGAATGCTGTGCTCGGATCGCCGTGGTGAGAGGCTTCATGGCAAGTATTAAATGCACAGCATATTGATCAATCTCATTGTGAGTAATACATATAATTTATCAGCAATCAAGAACCGTCAAGTCTCATCTATGGAAACGCGAATAACAAAGTCTGTATTTGGCGTCTAAGGAAGTGGCCTTTTTTAACTCTAGGAACCTTAGCCACTACACATACTTTGTGGGATGACCACTGTCTCCTCGTCGCTGTCATCGTCCCTCCTGCCCTTCTTCTTGGTTTTGCGTATCCTGACCTCTCTGGCGTTGCATCCTCCACCACCTCCTTTACAGCCACTACCCTCTAGGAAGCAAAACAAGAACAGTCAACCAATGAATGAATAACAGGGAACTAAACAGGGATCAAATCTCTTCAACCACCCAGTAGAAAATACCTGGGCTGAAAAGAGTTTACAGCCCCATGTCTAGTTGATAACCTAACAGACATTTTATAGAGGGATTACAAAGAGGCCTGTACTACCTGTAGTCTTCCTCCTCCTCTCTGCCTCCCTTTTCTCCTTTTTGGAAGGTGCTGTGTTTTCTGTCATCATAGAGCCTTGCTTGAGATCATCTTCAGTTATCAGGAAAACAGGGTTGTTCTTGACTTCCTGAAAGAGAACAGCATTGAATTGATGACGTGGAGAGGAGACACAGCTATATGTCCCTATCAAAAGACAATCACAGTTTTGGCCCATCAGGCAACTTCATGACAGGTGTGTTTTACCTTCTGAGCTTTATGCTGCATGGCCTCATCAAAGAGAGAGAGACAGTTGCTAATGAACTTCTCGCTGACCACCACAGTGTCTCCCAAGATCCTGGCAGTCGACTGCACGTTGGTCTTTCTCATGGCCTCGTTGATTATGATGCCAACGTCCTCCATGGACAGACAGCTGGGCAGAATGGGCTACATGTCAAAAGTGGGGGAGCACATGGAATACTTTAAGTGAGCAAGGCAGAGTAACTCAAGAAAACGAAGAGATTATTATATTTAAGCAAATTTAAGAAATGATGCAATAAATACATTGGTGCTTTGGCAGAGAATGAAGTACAGGAAGGTTTGTATGGACCTGCACATCTATCCATGTGGCAGAGTTGACAGCCTCCTCCACAGAGGCCTCCACCTGGTCTACTAGGGCCTGGCCTACACATGCTGCCCTAAGGAACAGCAGCTTGCTGGACTTGAAACGTTTCTTTATGTAGCTCACTGGGTCAGGGATGCCAAGTCTGATCAAGGCATCAAACTCTGTGTGGAGGGAACAGAGGGAATGTTTTAGGGTACAAATCACATTTTAGGCAGAATTCCAGTACGGAAATTATGGAAAAAAATATTGCAACAAATAATTGTAGTATAGCCCTTGAATAATTGAAAGGTTAGAGTACCTAAGTATCCATTCTGCTTGAGGAAGGAGTCCACCCAGGTGTTCTGTGTTTTGGAGTAGATGTCAGGGATGTAGACAGCTTTGTCCTGCCGGCCCCCGACCACAGTGCCTTTCAGACGGCCAGTATTCACCAGCTCCTCCAAAACAGCTGGGGAACAACGGACCAAGATGAAAAGTTAGTTGAACGACAGCATGACATAAGTGCATTTGTTTGATTAGGCCTACTCAAAACATTGATTGTACTGTATATGAACACACAGATCAAACCATTATACACCCAAAACACACAACAGCTTGGTTTGAATTTTAACACAACAGAACGAATAGCTACTTACAGTAGAGAAGATGTTCCTGAAAACCATAGACGGCAATCACGTTACTGACTGGTGTTGGCCTACACAAGGAGATCAAATTCATTCATTATTAGGAGCAGGGCGAAAAAAATAAAAGAGAGCAAAAAAGCAAGAGAGGAAAAGATTTGGATGAAACCTACCGAGTCACTGCACTAAAAAGCCCACGGATGCGAGCTCTGTGGCGAGACACGAACGCAGGGGTGAATAAGACTCCCCTGTTGTACTCATCCATCTGGCCATGGATGACTTTCCCAAGGCGCTTCGACAGCTCCTAGGAGACAAAGTGGTTAACATTTTAGATAAGAACTGTGTACATGTCCACAAATGCACCTCAAGCTGAAACCTCAAGCTGAAGACGAAGCACACATACGCACTACTGAAAGGATACATGATTAATTGCACATAGTTTGAGGATGGTATTGGTAAAGATACAGAGGTGGCACTTTACCTCAGTCAGGAAATCCCCTGGAAGGTCATAGTTTTTACATAGTTCTGGGATGTTCACCAAGCCAGCCTCTTGTAGTTTATCATTCACCTCCTCAGATACACGATTCAGGTAGTTTCTAGAAGACAGAGGGAAATCAGAACAAATCTGATAGCCCAGTAGTTGACAGTACAACAATGAAAAATATATCATGTGAAAAGGTCCTACTTACTCATCGATCAGCTGCCCCAGCACCAGTTGAACGCTTTTATCAGATCTTGCTATGTCATTTGCTCTAGCCTCAACATGGACCCAATCAACATTGATAATCTGTAAACAAGAATAAATACACATTATTGTCTGACAGACAATATGGTAAGTGAAATAAAACATATCAACTACAGTGCTGCACACTAGCAAAATGAATTAGTAGTAATGCACACCTTCTGTAGGTCCACAATGTTGACCCGACCTTTAGAAAGCAAATACAAGAGAAAATACATATCACCATCTTTTCCATAACTTTTTGTCCATGTCAATTAATGCAGGTGTATGATAAACCTTGAACATCTATGCAGCCATGAACTGAGATGAGTGCAACACTTGTTTGAAGACAGAGGCATTGAAATCAGAAGGTTGTCTAGCAGACAACTGACCTCCATGGATGTAGTGCTCATCCCTTATCTCCCTACTGATCTGAGACGGGGTGATGTACTCCTTGCCATCAAGTGTGTGTACCACATCCAACTTCTTCTCTGCAACCAGTTTGGCAACGATTTCAATGCAGTTTCTCTCCGACAACCTGGGAATGAGTTACAGTAGAAGAGGGATTTACACACAGAGACCCTATAAATCAGATCTATATCTAATTCAACTAATTTAAAGGCTTGTGGGTCTCCTGATACAGAGTATCAATGGCTTGCTCTAGCAGCAGTTTCCCAAAGGCCCAGGTTGTTATATTATGGTTTGGAAACTGTGGTAATACAAGATTAGTCCAGCTAAAAACTGCTGCAGGAAGACCGTGGGCACAGATAGCTAGCTACTAGTATAGCTGTCCTGGCTAAATTGGTACAGCCAGAAGTTCAGCCCACCATAGTTTACGTTAGCTCCTACTCCTAGCTTAGCTAGTTCATTTGCTAGCTTCACGTTAACGTTCCATCAGTTAGCAAGATAGCTAGCAATCAATCAATATCCATTGTTGTGCTTAGCGATTTAGCTAGCCAACAATGGATTTAGCTAGCCAAATATGACTGTAAGTCGCTTTGGATAAAAGCGTCTGCTAAATGGCATATTATTATTATTATTTATTATTAGCTAGGACTGTAGTTATAGATAGCTATTTTGCACTAGCCAGCTTGCATTACCTCTGCACTGTGTCAGCAAACTGTGCTCTCTGAAAATCCGCTGCCAGACGTCTGATTTCTTCCCAGGCGGCTGCCATTGTATTTGTTGGCTTCTAAAACTGTTCAAATGTATAACTGTTTTAGTACAGCTTTGCACGGAGGTAAACTTCAGCTTTATGACTATATTGCCACTACTAGCTAAACCATGTTGTGTAAAGTACAGCAAGGAGGCTAGTGATCCACAAAATCCACACGTCAACATACTACGGAAAGCATGTGAGTCCAAAAAACGCCACCATTTATTCCACCCATTTTTCCCTCGTGACGTCACGGAATTCAATTAATCATCATCATCATCTGACAACTGAACAACACATCTTTGGGAAAACATCAAACAAACACACTTTATTATTGAGTCACACAAAAAACACAATTCTAGTTTGTGAATTTCACTGATTCACACACATTTATTATCAAGCTCAGTTGGTAGAGCATGGCGTTTGCAACGCCAGGGTTGTGGGTTCGATTCCCACGGGGGTTTGAAAAATTAAAAAAATAATGTATGCACTCACCTAACTGTAAGTCACTCTGGATAAGAGCGTCTGCTAAATGACTAAAATGTAAATGTAATAATGGCCTAATTTCATAAAAACTGCTTGAGAGCAGGAAATGCAAGCTTTCTACAAATGGTTTGATCATCCACTGTTGTAAATTGCTCACTGAAAACCAGCCTACAAACAAATTGGCTTATTGAAAGACGAAATGAATGAACCCTTTGAGCAACCCTTTTTGGTTCCAGGTAGAACCCTTTTGGTTGCAGGTAGAACTCTTTTGGGTTCCATGTGGAACCCTTTCCACAGAGAGTTATACCCGGAACCAAAGAGGGTTCTACCTGGAACAAAAAAAGGGTTATCCTATGGGGACAGCCAAACCGAAGAACCCTTTTGGAACAATTTTTTCTAAGAGTGTACAGAAGAGATTACAAGGATGGAAATTCTGCTGAAAAACATGTTGGCAGTTTTCTTAACATCAGGCACGTGCACAGATATAGGTCTACCTGTGCCTGAGCACATTGCCCTCCCACTCGCCAAGTGTCTTTTTGTGTGGTTGTATAATATAGTTGGTCGTAAAGTTCGCCACCCCCACCCCGTCCGTCGGTTGCACCCTACTTTTCATAGTCTATGGTTGCGCATGTTGGTCTGCCCTGGAGCTCGTGCACGATAGGTTGCGCCTGTTTCGCGGTCTGCCCACAGAGATTGCGTGCACCCGGTATCAAACATGCTTGTTTTTAGATGCGTGAGTGTGTGTAGGAAAAAACTACCTATTTTAAATATCAACAGTACTGCAGCTGTCATTTGATTAACACTTTATTTACATCATTTTGCAGACGCTCTTATCCAGAGCGACTTACAGTTAGTGAGTGCATACATTTTTTTCATACTGCCCCCCCGTGGGAATCGAACCCACAACCCTGGCGTTGCAAGCGCCATGCTCTACCAACTGAGCTACACGGGGCCTCATCATCACTATTCTGTATGTCTGGTTGGCTGATACGCGCAGCAGAGAGAGGCAGAAAGACAGATGAGCAGCAGAGAGAGGCAAGAAACTGGATTCTTCCGCTGCTCTATTGGTGCTTTCATACGGAAGTCCAGAGAGGTCATATTAATAAAACATATATATTTGGAGATCACAACTTAATTATCTCATGATCACTACATAACAAAAGTCTTACATGTGAAACAGCCCACAAGGCAGAATCGTGATTTATGCCTGCCAAGACTAGAGCTCACCCACTCTGGGTTATATGCATCAGTCTATAAAGCGTTGACAGCTGATCTGCCTGCAATGAGGTTTACCTATGAAACAGCACACAAGGCAGCATCCTTATTTCTGAGCCTCTGAGGCTGAAATTGAATCTGATCAGCCTGACTGGAATGGAGCTCACCCACTGTACATTTTAATAGTATCCACAAAACATGAAGTGTCCCTTATAATTATACACATATCAGTTATGCAGCATAGATAACAAGCTAGCTTACTAGACTGCCTAGCCAAATTAACTGCGTTATTCCTTGCATGCGATTGGCTGTGGTCTTGGGGGCGGCCTGTCAGGCATGTTCAGGACCCTACGAACGCATTGCGATCAATGCAGCCACAGGTGATGAGTGGGTTATCGTGCATCTGAACAAATGAATGGCTGATGCGTGGTACTTTTGATTATCTCGTGATCTCCACAAAATAACTTTTATTAGGTCGTGATCACAACAAAATGATCTTGTGATCTCGACAAACAACTTTTGTTATGTAGTGATGAGATAAATAAGTCGTGATCTTGACAAAACAAGGTATTTTTTATTCATATGTCCTCTCTGGACTTCCGTACTTTCAAGATAACTGGGAACTCGGAAAACAAAGCTAGGTCAAATCATGACATCAGTGATTTTCAGGTCGGAAAGTCGGAGCTCTAGAAAAATGCTAGAGTTTGCGACTTGGAATTTCGAGTTGGATGACCGTTCAAAACTACTTTTCCCAGTCGGAGCTAATTTTTTCACGAGTTCCCAGTTGTCTTGAAAGCACCAATACTTCAGTCTGAGACTGCCATCATAGAGATCGCACAATTGGCCCAGCGTCGTCCAGGGTAGGGTAGGGTAGGGAATGGCCGGCAGGGATGTAGCTCAGTTGGTAGAGCATGGCGTTTGCAACGCCAGGGTTGTGGGTTCGATTCCCACGGGGGGCCAGAATGAAAAAAAAAAAAAAAACATGTATGCACTCACTAACTATAAGTCGCTCTGGATAAGAGCGTCTGCTAAATGACTTAAATGTAAACTCCAGCAACTGTGGAAAGAATCTGGATGTGCTTATGTTCTTCCGCTTTCGTATATGTTTTATGAGATACCATAACATTGAACCCCAACATTGCAGAAGCAAATGAGCTGTCAACCCCAAAACCAAGTGTCAAGGTTATTACAAACTTTATATTCCTTGTGTCTTTTAATGTAATCGCAGGCATGACATGTGTGTTCAGCCCAGAAATGGGACCTCTTGACATTGAAATGTCTGCGCCAGTCAAAATACCGCAGATACATTTCTTCATTTGTATGTAACAGTGTGAGATGGTTAGCCAGCTCTTTGGGAGAGAGGAAATCATCCACATGTATAAAGGCATCTCCAGGCACAAAGTTCTCATAGTTCTGCCTAGGTGGCCCAAGAGCAATTGGCACAGATCCAGCAGCTAGTGGGTTGTACAGCTTTTCAGTGATGTAATCTTTGTGAATTGAGTTCTCAAACGAAAGATAGAATTTACAACTGGATATTGTGTCCAGGATGTCTTGATCATTGATGTGTTCTCCAAAGGCTTTTCCATAGGTGTGTATCTCTATGTGTTTATGCAATTCATTGTAGTACCTCGCTCTGGCATGGTCAGGGTTCCAGTTGCTCACAATCCAGCAGACCAATTTAGTTTTATTTGGCAATACGAAAGCTTCCCCCTCCTCTTGGCTGAATACAACTGACCCATACGGCACTTCAATATCTGCATCTTGCCTATAATTCAAAGTCAAATTGAAAATATTTCCAAGACCTGGGTTTTTATACGTGTGTGACGGGGACTCTAGATTCATCCACACCCACTTTTGGAAAGGTGGGCGCTGCAATGGTGGTAGATTTGATAAATCACTTTTTATGTCTCTATGGTGAATGATGACCCCACTTGACTTATTGTATAGGTCTCGGTCAGCTGTTAAAAAACAGCCTTCAATATTGAACAGGGGGCTGCATGTGTCCAGATCATAGGACTGGCCAAAAGGCCACAGCCATAATAGAACAATGGTCTTATTATTAACCTCATTTGCTTCCAGATGTTCTTCCTTCTGAATTGGTAGTGTTGATGATGCAAGCCAATTACTTGGCCGTTTAAAATACATGAGGAAAACAGTCACAAAACAGCCTATTGCAATGATTGCAGTCACAAGTCGGTGCATTAAGCTGTTAAAAGTTGCCATCGCCATTTTTGTCCTGTAAAAAAATTAATAATGTCATTAGTTTGATTCAAAACAATGTTGATGACACTGGTTCAATAATGAAACAAACAATGCAGTAATGTACTGGTTTGGTTCAGTGCATATATTTTCTCAGGTGATATGGATTGTGTATCTTATAGCCTTTTATATCACAAAAACCTGACACTATCTAGTCACAGATGTCCAACATAGAAACAGGTCTACATATTTTAGCTTACTTATGCAAGATCACAATCAATGCATAGGCTAAGATTATGAAATAAGTAGCCTAGAGGTTGATGAATAATGACCTATAACAACTCATTTCATACATGACTAACAAATGGGAACATGGGATAGCTAGAGAAACTCAGAGGATAATCTAATCAATAGGCTGCTGATTCATTATACTACTGCTGCTTGTAGCCTACATTTTAAAAGGCAATTCCACCTACATGCAGACGTTTAGTTTTACTTTAGAAAATAGCCTAAACATGGCCAATAGCAATATTAACATCATAGGACCTGCCCTTACCTGGCACGAACCTAAAACAGGTATACTTTCAAAATGTCAATGAACAGTGCTAATAGGCTACAATGCGATTGCTCAATTAACATAAATGACCAACAATTAACACATTAAACAATATAAAGGCAATTTGCATAAACATGGTCGTTTCTAATAATAATGAAAATAGGTGCTACCTACCCTCGAAACTTGAGAAAGCAAATAACCAGAGACGCGAAACCTGTGAGCCTTGAATTTGAGCCACGCCCACGAGTCATATCGCAGCGGAGGTGAGCAGAGCAGGGCCAGGTTGTCGAAACAGACAAACATTTCTAAATAAATGACATGATTAGGCTACCGGACTCTGGCGTCTGATCATAATAATGTTTTAAGGGATTAGAAATCACATAGTTATAGGTCAACATCATGAGTAATCGACAATTGTGTGCAGAAAATTAAGCCTAGGCCTTTTATGTTGGGAGAAAAGGGACCGAATGTCCAGCACAGGCCTATTATTAGCCTTCTTAATTTATTTACATTAATACATTTATCAACTGAAGTGAATTCGCTTTTAATTTGGGTATCTATCTGGTTCCTCCAGGTCAGGAAAAACAACCTGTTGACTGGCATGGCTCATGTAGGCCCTATATAAACCACAGTGGTGGTGAGCAGATAGAAAGTTGGCAATTATCCCATTTAATACAATAAAAAGACAAACATCTCTAAATGACTATATGATTACCAGACCCTGGCGTTTGTTCAGTTACATTAACTAAAGCATTGGCCTAATTTTTCAAGCGATTACTGATAGCATAGTCATAGGTTAACAAGAGAAGCCTAGGCCTAAAACTGACAATTAGTCAGTTTGTGTGTGGAGAAATTGAGGGAAATTACCAACATGACTTCACAGGCATAAATAAGATCACCAATAGAGTACCACAGTATGAATCATAATACCCATAAAACCTAGCGATCAAACAGGGAAATGGTTTTGGGTATAGTGGAATCGGTGAGGGTAACCAGAAGTGGTCTAGTGATAATTGTTTGTGTTTCCGTTGGTCAGAGGGAGAAGGCGCTCAGAGTTAAACAAATGGGGGAAAGAATTGTGAATTGTTTCGCTCTCAAGAAAAGGGCGCCATTGAAAGGAGTGATTACTGGGGTAGCAGTAAATGTAAAAGTTGACCAACTGAAGGGGAAGATTCCTGGTGTTTGTGATGCTCGTCGTTTGGTGCGACGCAAACAGGGTGGCGAGAGTGGGGAAACAGAAGTGTCATGTCTGTTATTTTGAGTTTTGAAGTTGAGTCTTTGCCTGACAAAGTGAAGTTAGGATATATAAGTTGTCCTGTACGAGCTTATGTGCCGAATACATTACGATGTTACAGGTGTCAAACTTATGGGCATGTGGTTGCAGTGTGTACAAGGGAGGTTCCAAGGTGTGTAGAAGGGCATGAGACAAAGTAGTTTTATGTGCTAATTGTAGGGGTGCCCATGGGGCTGGGGATCAGAAATGTGTGAGAGAGGCAGGTTGAGGTTTGCAGGGTAAGAGTAGTGCAGTGAAGAAAGTAGAGGAAGATGGGTCAAGGGGGAGGAGTGGTGATAGCAGTAGGTTTGTACCAGTACAGAGGGATAGGCCAACAAGTGATATATGTTTCAGTAAGATTGGATTTTTAGCATTTATAGCAATGGTTATTAATTGTACTGCAGGGATGGAACGTAAGTCAAAGAAAATGGAGGTTGTGGTGGCAGCTGCAGAGTGGTATTTGGGTGTGCGAGACTTGACATCAGAAGAGTTACAGAGAGTGTTAAGTGGTGATGTCCCATCATTTCAGGTTGAGGGCATATTTTTGAATTTGTGAGTGTAGTGTTAGATGGTAGGGTATTTCTTTATTTTATTTTTCAAGCAAAATGTAAGGGAGTTGTACTCCAGTCTAGTAGGTGGCGGTATTGCATCAAATTGGATGCCAACCGCCGTTAAACCTCATTGAAGAAGAAGGGAAACTGTTCCAATTGTTATTTTCCCTTAGAGGATTTTAGAAACAGTTAAAATAAGGGCTGTGTTTCGTGTAGGCTTTCCCTGGCGTGACATTTTGACGTGTAAATCTCTCTCGGACAAGGTGACTTTGATCAATATATTTGCCTGTATTTACTCCCAACTAATGAAATGCTAATTAGCTGCTAATGTGGCTATCATAAAGAACTACAAATGCCATCATGATCTGGACGAGACTGCCAAATGGAGGCAAAAGTAACTTTCTCTGGATTAACTATCTAATGTTAGCTAAATGTAGTAATGAATAAATTGGCTACATTTCTTTAAATGTACCTGTTAGCAAAGGTGCCTGCTAGAGATGACGTGCAGGAGCTTGCAGAGATTTGTAGTCTTGCATGATGTCTACTTTGATGCTAAATATCATCGAATCTGAGCATAAATAGAGCCGAATATATTGATAAGTCACCTTGTCCACGAGAGATTTACATGGTTATGAATGGTAAACCTACACGAAACACAGCCCTTATTTTAAGTTTTTCTAAAATCCCCTATGGAAAACTGGATGGTGGAAAAATGATTGGAACCATTTCCCTGTTTGACCGCTAGGTTTTATGGGTATTATGACACCTCTACTGTGGGGGCTCTATTCATATGTTTCAACTGAAGTGAATTCAAACTTGTTGATTTATTTAAGCCTGTGTGTCATTGCATACTTTTAACTTGGGTGTCTGGTTCCTCCAGGAGAAACTGCAAATGCCTGCAAGACTTGAATAAACTCAAACTCATGTTGGAGAATATTCTGTATTCAGAATACAGAAAAGCTACAGCTTCACAGCCTGTTCCAAACAGCAACCAGGTCCCCTCTTCTTGTGAGCCTCTGTATCCATGGGGTAAGTTGCCAGAATCCTTTTTCTTTTGTTTAGCAGGGCTTCTGCTGTGTAACACATCCCACTGGGCACAGACATCAATTCAACGTCTATTCCATGTTGGTTCAATGTAATTTAATTGAAATGATGTGAAAACAACATTGTTTCAACCAGTGTGTGCCCAGTGGGATGTTCCCAGTTTGATAGACACACAATCTGGGACAAGCTAGCTGTTGAAAATGAATTGGGCAACTAATAGATAGTAATCAACCTGTCACTTTGCAGTTGGTCCTTTTGTAGGTAGGAATTTGTGAAGAAATATCCACAGGGAAGTATTATTAAACAGAGATTATCACCTGGCACATGCGCAAAAACATGTAAACGCATGCAAGACTTTGGGGTAGTATATATGCATGGTGTCTTGTGCTCACGCCTTGGTGATGAACAAACAAATCGTGATAGCCAAGTCAAAACTGACTTGTTTTGAAGTCAGTTTAATAATACTTTCCTGTGGATATTTTGTCTCACATTTCCAACGGCAGAAGGATGAAATCAGCTGACAACAGGTAGAGTTCTGTGACCCATGGTTTCCCAAACTCGGTCCTGCCCGAGTTTGGAAAATGTGTAGTTTCCAAGGATGAATGTGTAGTTTCCAAGTATATAATTCACTTAAAATGTGTGTTCTTTCCTTGTTTTTTCTTACCAAGCTAAATTATCTAACATCATTGGCAAATTATTTTGCTTATTTTAACTTAAAAAAGGCTTAATAAATGTAATTCTTATTTCAATATATAAGGTAAAATATCTTGAAACATATCTTGAAATAAGATAAGTGACTTGTATTAAGCATTTTTTAGGTGAAAAAAAAATACATTTATCTGCCAATGACATCAAATAATTTAGCTTGGTAACAAAAAAACAAAAACCCCCCACTAATTTTAAGTGAATTATCGCTCAATATAAGATATTGAGATTTCACTTTTTGCATTGTGGTCTTATTTTAGGTAATGGTTACGGATATGGACCAAAGGATCGTTTTTCATTTCTGCAAAATCCCCCTTAGAGATAAGCATGGCTTTCTCATTTGAGAAGATTTCAGTGGAATGGGAATGCAGTGCTCTATAGAGCAGCTGCAGGAAAATGCCTCTGTCCTTGTAGCCTCTCTCTCTCTCTCTCTGCCCCCCCCCCTCTCTCTCTGCCCCCTCTCTCTCTCCTTTCTGCTCTCCCTGATTAACCTGTGAGCCCTGCTGTGTCCAGTGTCAGCCTGCTCCATCCTCAGACAGAGCTATTTCATTTTCACTAGGATTCTTTTCATTTTCCTCTTCAAAATGGACTCCATTGGTGCCTGCAAAGAGATTAAATAACTTTTAAAGGTAGACTCAGTGATATGCCGTAGATGCAGAACGTAAACAGCATAGTGGGTCAATTTCCACAACAACTAAGAGTGCTGAAGCCTGAGGCTACACTTCTCCACTGTTTTGGTCCCCTGGCTACCACGCTGTAACAGCGTGAAGCGTATCCATGCACATATGCAGATACTGTGTGTGACTGTGTGAGAGCGAAGTCTTGCATTTCGCTCATCTCAATGGCCGTGTTCGAGAGGATCAAACCGTAATGTATCATGGGTAAATTGTGACTGGCTGAATGATCTACAAATAATAATGAGTAGTTATTTATGATGCAAGGTTCTTTGTAGATTGTACACTGTCGGCTGCAATGTCGAACAAGCCCATTATATACAGTGATACTTTTAGCTGATGCCTGTACACATCGTGACGTATTTCATTATGACGTACGTGATCTTCATGCAATCTCATTCCGTTACTGGACGGAGAGCATATGGTTTCACAATGCAAGACAAGATGGAGGAGAGCCTCTCGTCAGAGATCGCATTTATTTTGGGAGATTGCAAAATATAACCTTTTCATTCAAGACAGGAGACACATATTGTTCCAGGTGATAAAAAAACATGTTATGTTTAGTTACTTTTTCCTCAACTTGTTTCTCTAACTTTCTAGCATGTCAAACTAGCTTACAGAGCAGCTAGCTAGCTAAAAGCTAGGCTAGGTTGAAGACACTGTAGCTAGCGAACTCCACCTAACAATGATTAAAAAAACAAGCGTCATTACCATCACAATAAACTAAAACAGCAGGCAACAGTCATAATATAATTGGCCTAATGGCCAATGTGTATTATTTAACATTACTATTAAAATAGTACTCACTTATAGGAATGGGTAATTGTTTACAAATTGCTAGCTATCCCATAAAGCCATCGATGACATCAACCTATTGTTTCCTATGTGAAGTCTCAGTGGTGCTTTTGAAGACCAGGAAGTGTTGTTTTGGCGTGTTGCCATCTTGTTTCATGGAGGAGTTTTTGGGAACATTGCATGTGCAATTTGAGCTGCTCTAGGAAGTGATGTTGCAGGCTAGCTCAGTGCTGCCCCAGCTCATTGAGTATCTCAAGTTGAAGGCCAACCAGGGTACTGCAGGCTGCACATTTCCCCTATAACTTCTTCTATGTGCGATTTTAAAATAATTGGTTAAAGGACATACATCTGGTGAAATAGAAGTAAGTATTGGCACCATGAGTTTGTTCTAAAAATGGTGTATACCCATGAATATTGACCACGAAGATCGCCATACTCCTATTGACTATAATGCTTTCTGAAAACATTGCCTGCAGTACCCCGGTTGGCCTTGAACTTGAAATCCTCAATAAGAGGGGGCAGTGGTTCTCCCCGGACTGCACTAAAGACGATTCAGTTTGGAACATTTTTAAGTATGTGGCATCCGTTTCGCAACCGAGCCTTCAACCACAAGGGGAGCGCTGCTATACCACTCCGTTGCGGACAGTCCCCATTGAAATGAATGATATCCGGCGCATCGCAACAGACTGCTCAGATGTAATGTGAATGAGGCTTGAGTCTACCTTTAAGTACTCATATGTAGGCCTGACTGTGAAGATACTGTACATAAAGTGCCTTCAGAAAGTATACACACCCCTTGACTTTTTCCACATTTTGTTGTTACAACCTGAATTTAAAATGGATTAAATTGAGATTGTTGGTCACTGGCCTATACACAATAGCCTATAATGTCAAAGTGGAATTATGTTTTTCAAATTGTTTTTGCTAATTAATAAAAAATGGAAAGCTGAAGTATATTGATTCAATAAGTATTCAACCCCTTTGTTATGGCAAGCCTAAATAAGTTCAGGAGTAAAATTTTGCTTAAGAAGTCACATAATAAGTTGCATGGACTCAATGTGTGCAATAATAGTGTTTAACCCCTGTAAGTCTAATAATTGTTTTAAGATGGCCATAAAATGTACCATTAGCCATTTTGATTTTGAATTTGACAACCCCTGTAGGTATAAAATAATATATATATACAGTGGGGAGAACAAGTATTTGATACACTGCCGATTTTGCAGGTTTTCCTACTTACAAAGCATGTAGAGGTCTGTAATTTTTATCATAGGTACACTTCAACTGTGAGAGACGGAATCTAAAACATAAATCCAGAAAATCACATTGTATGATTTTTAAGTAATTAATTTGCATTTTATTGCATGACATAAGTATTTGATACATCAGAGAAGCAGAACTTAATATTTGGTACAGAAACCTTTGTTTGCAATTACAGAGATCATACGTTTCCTGTAGGTCTTGACCAGGTTTGCACACACTGCAGCAGGGATTTTGGCCCACTCCTCCATACAGACCTTCTCCAGATCTTTCAGGTTTCGGGGCTGTCGCTGGGCAATACGGACTTTCAGCTCCCTCCAAAGATTTTCTATTGGGTTCAGGTCTGGAGACTGGCTAGGCCACTCCAGGACCTTGAGATGCTTCTTACGGAGCCACTCCTTAGTTGCCCTGGCTGTGTGTTTCGGGTCGTTGTCATGCTGGAAGACCCAGCCACGACCCATCTTCAATGCTCTTACTGAGGGATGGAGGTTGTTGGCCAAGATCTCGCGATACATGGCCCCATCCATCCTCCCCTCAATATGATGCAGTCGTCCTGTCCCCTTTGCAGAAAAGCATCCCCAAAGAATGATGTTTCCACCTCCATGCTTCACGGTTGGGATGGTGTTCTTGGGGTTGTACTCATCCTTCTTCTTCCTCCAAACACGGCGAGTGGAGTTTAGACCAAAAAGCTCTATTTTTGTCTCATCAGACCAAATGACCTTCTCCCATTCCTCCTCTGGATCATCCAGATGGTCATTGGCAAACTTCAGACGGGCCTGGACATGCGCTGGCTAGAGCAGGGGGACCTTGCGTGCGCTGCAGGATTTTAATCCATGACGGCGTAGTGTGTTACTAATGGTTTTCTTTGAGACTGAGGTCCCAGCTCTCTTCAGGTCATTGACCATGTCCTGCTGTGTAGTTCTGGGCTGATCCCTCACCTTCCTCATGATCATTGATGAGGTGACAAGGTGAGGTCTTGCATGGAGCCCCAGACCGAGGGTGATTGACCGTCATCTTGAACTTCTCCTACTTAGCTAGTTCATTTGCTAGCTTCACGTTAACGTTCCATCAGTTAGCAAGATAGCTAGCAATCAATCAATATCCATTGTTGTGCTTAGCGATTTAGCTAGCCAACAATGGATTTAGCTAGCCAAATAGCTAGGACTGTAGTAATAGATAGCTATTTTGCACTAGCCAGCTTGCATTACCTCTGCACTGTGTCAGCAAACTGTGCTCTCTGAAAATCCGCTGCCAGACGTCTGATTTCTTCCCAGGCGGCTGCCATTGTATTTGTTGGCTTCTAAAACTGTTCAATTGTATAACTGTTTTAGTACAGCTTTGCACGGAGGTAAACTTCAGCTTTATGACTATATTGCCACTACTAGCTAAACCATGTTGTGTAAAGTACAGCAAGGAGGCTAGTGATCCACAAAATCCACACGTCAACATACTACGGAAAGCATGTGAGTCCAAAAAACGCCACCATTTATTCCACCCCTTTTTCCCGCCACACCTCCTCCTTCCTCACTCGTGACGTCACGGAATTCAATTAATCATCATCATCATCATCATCTGACAACTGAACACAATTCACACAAAAAACACAATTCTAGTTTGTGAATTTCACTTATTCACACACATTTATTATCAATCTCAGTTGGTAGAGCATGGCGTTTGCAACGCCAGGGTTGTGGGTTCGATTCCCACGGGGGTATGAAAAATAAATAAATAATGTAAATCACTAACTGTAAATCGCTCTGGATAAGAGCGTCTGCTAAATGACTAAAATGTAAATGTAATAATGGCCTAATTTCATAAAAACTGCTTGAGAGCAGGAAATGCAAGCTTTCTACAAATGGTTTGATCATCCACTGTTGTAAATTGCTCACTGGAAACCAGTGTTAGAAATTGCGTAATTCAAATCTGGTATTGGAATAAGAGAAAACATAATCAAGAGATATTCAATCCAAGCTAAATTTATTATATGCAAAATGTATGTATGATAAGTATGATGGTTCGTATACGGGCTCACTGAAATACCACGCAGGGCAGACAGAGAACTAAACCATTGTTTACAGGTTCTTTCTCAAATACTCTGACAGAGAGTTCCCACCTCTTCTGTTGGCCAATCAGAGTAAAGGACTGAGTGTGGTTTAGACTTTACTCAGCCAATCCGTTGGCGCACGGGTTAGTCCCAACCCCTTGGCGCTCCACCCCTTGGCGCTCCACCGTTCCCAGGCATAAGTTGCTATCATAATAACCATAATAACCCTTCCAAGCTGTACTCTATGTACCTACGTTCAAGGACGGTTTCACAGACAACAAAGAGAGAGTGTTCGTATCTGTAAGAAATACAAGTCTTATCTGTCCTACCCCCTAACGTTCCTTACATGAATCACAGCCTGTTATGTGAAACAATTTATATCAGTATAGTACAAACCTATGCTTATCATTAATGCATTCCTTCTAAGTTATTCATCACATACAGATCCAATTATGAGAAAAATAGAACCCAACAATCCCCCTTTTCACACCCACTAGGGTGTGAACCCAAAATAAGAAAACACAGGATGTCAGTCATTAAAATACAATACAAACAAAAAGAATCACACTTTTATTAAGAGGCAATAATGATACTGAAAAATAAAAACCCTCAGTCCTTCCATCTACACCCAACTTGCAAACGGTTGGCTACCAGTCACCCAGGAACTTCAAACCTTCACATAAGGAAAGACAAACATTCACAATGGTTAGCTTGATTAATAAAGCATAAAACACAAACAGGGAAGTAAATTTTGGCCCCCTTTAGACACCCTCTAGGGTGTCACTCCTCCAAGTCTGGTAGGTCATATCCTTCATTCCTTAGGTCGGAGTCCGGAATTGGGCCGTATCTCACCATCTGTTTGGAAACCACCTTCTCCATCTCCTTTTCTCACCAACCCTCAGACACAGGGAATAAGACAACATCCACAAAGAACAAGTATACCCATAGAAGCTATAACTTCACCCAGAATAGTTACAACAATAGTTTTCCATTTACCAAATATGTTATCAAACCAACCGTTTATGGAGCTATCAATACCAGAGTTCTCAACCAGTTCGTTCGCCAGCGTGGTCACTCCCTGAAGCGCTTTGGTCACGGACCCGTCCGGTGCTGTGTTGTTGGAGATGAAAGTACAGCACAGAGATCCAAACAGAACACAAAGCCCGTCCCGCTCAGCCAAAAGCATATCTAAAGCTATTCTATTCTGCCATGTCATTAAGCTAGTTGCCGCTGTCTGCTCAGCTAATCCCTTTATTGCATCACGAGTGTGGTTTATAAATCTTTTGCTGGTTATATTAAATATAATTTATCCAATCTACATTTTTATTAATTGTTGACCACCAGAAAATACTTGATTCAAACCCAGCTGCGATCTGATTCCTAGCTTTGAATTGTTCTGGAACCCCTCGAGGTACTCCTATCCCATCAATATATATATATATCCTTTCATCAAAGGATCCCGGGAGGAGGTCCTACTTTCTATGTGACAACTCACCAGTCTCTGACACGTTTGATTGTTTGCGTATGTAGGTGAGTTCACAATCAGTTATCACCACACAACCATCAGATGTCAGCACGGGCCTGGTTTTGGTTCCTAAAATCCTCTGGCTGCAACAAAGAGGAGAGATTAGTCATGGTCTCTTTAGTTGTGATATTCTCTGTGTGGGAGCAGGAGCTAAGATGCCCTACCCTGTATCCTATCTTATTAGTCCTAGAAAAACAATAAGAATCCCCTGTGACTTCAAACGTAGGCAACCTAGGTCGGAATGACTTTGTTATCGGGGGATACAGATAGTTCAAGTTACTACAAGACTCTTTCACCACATTCCCAGGTGGCTTGCATGGAGGATAAACCTGACAGAGAGTTAAAGCCTGTCAAGGGGAACGGAGTAGTTGTTAACCTTGGTTTGGCTGTCCTACTGGCATAACAGTCCTCTTTAGACCGTATACTGAATCCATTCCAACCACAGGTTAAAATCTATTTACTCCGTCTCCATCTGTACTACTTCCTTCAGGTCTATAGTTTGCACTGTCTCACTACCTCCCTCAGAGAGGTTTACTCTATAGGGTGCCCCAGTTGAAGAGGATATCTCACTTGTCAGGTCTGTAATCTGTTTTAGCATAATTCAGACTTTCAGACTGTACCTACCCTTATATGGGTCGCACTGCCATTTCTGATAATTCCCTACTTTCACAATACTACACCTGTCCCTAAACTGTGTATGGAGATTGACATATCCCCCCCCGCTTGGTATAAGCAACTACATAGTCCCAGGATGTACATGGTGACATACATATGGTGATGTCCTTCCCTAAAGTCCCTAGTACTTCCCCTTTCCCTACGTCTAGCTGTCTCCTATGCCTTATCAACTTGTGTTAGGTTAACTACTACTTCTGGCTGATCAGGAGGGTCTGTGTGTGTTAGGAATATGGCCCCCACAATCAGACAGCTACCTACCGTCGGGAGACCTGTGAATCCCCACCCTCGCCCTGAGAACATGTCAGACGCCAGAGGCCAACCCATTGCTTCACCTTCTATCGAACTCACACAGGGATGATCAGACAGGGTAAGGGAATCTTCGTTAAGGAGCCAACCCCCGAGCCCTAGTGGTGATCGGTTCTTTCTCCTAACTCTGTGTTTGTTCGTCAGGTGTAGCTGGGTTTACCTTTTTGCAGTGAGTGACATGCACCCAGATGGATCTCTCAGCTATTCTGCTGGCAAAGGCAGACTTGGTAGGGCCCTTCCCGCCAGGCCTGCTTCAGTCTCCTGGTTAGATAGAGTGGGTCACCTTCTCCTTTAGTTCACCCGTGGGGCACAAAACCTCTGACATACAGGTGTGGTTAATAAATTATCTTCACACATACATGTTCAGCTCTCAATTTCTAATCTTTTTTTTTTTTTTAAGTATTTTGTCCTCTCCTTCATATATAGTTATTATTTAATCCTACCTATCACCCTTGACCTGCTGAAAACCCCCCAAAATTGAAACAACAAGGCTTTATAAACATCATACTAGGTGTGTTGTTTTTTGTTTGAAAAACCCAATTTGAAAAATAACAACCACAAATAGCCAGGCCTCACTTAATTTGGTAGCTCACTTTTATGACCTAAATACTGCCTAACTTCACTACTGCTCCCCTAGCCCTGGGCAACATTCCAACGAGATGAGCTAATCTCTTTCTCCTGGTTATAATCTAAAAATGGGAGTACACACAAAACATGATACAGATATCCCCAGTCTTAACCCATCAATAATTGTTTGTATCAATCTAATTCCTCATAACTAATCCATAAAACCACTCAAAATTCCTCGAGTATACAATTATTATTTAATTGATTACCCTAACTCTGCTACATGTGATCTCATCTCAAATGATCCATTATCAATTATTTGTTCAACCCCCTAGGAAAATCTGTCTTCCCTTGCTCCTTCGGGGAAATCGCATGGGGACCTTATAACATATTTTCATAGACCTTTCTAGAATACTTCTATTTAAGCTATCTAATTCAACCTTTCACATTTCTCAATCCACATAGTAATCTAGGTATATAGCCCCACTGCGAAAGCTTTACTCACTGTCCCTACCTGTTTCGAACCAGGAACCCTTTACATACATCGCCAGGCACTCCACACCATCTGCGATGCTCTCAAAGTAACTACTCCCAGTTCATAGAGCAAGTGACGTCACCAAATGAAAATCGCAGTAGCTTTCACCTCAGCAAAAAACTCTCTCTCCCTTCACCCATTCCCTATTGAATAAGTTAGTTTTTCTATTTAACCCCAAAACACGCTACAAATAGTCCATTCAACATTACCAAACTAAATACTCAGTAGCATCCGGTCACCACCCACACCAGCCGTTGACTTCGCCTCATGCCACCGAAATGCCAAATAAACCATAATAGTTCAATGGAGCCCCCTATTGGTTCTCCACTATTGATACATTACTTCCATAACCACATTAGTTATGGTCCGATTACCCATTAAACCTTATCACATGATCAAACAACGCCACAACCTTAAACTCATATGGGGCGGCAGGCAGCTTAGTGATCAATAGCGCCGCGCCAACAACCGAGAGGTCGCCGGTTCCAATCCCCGAGCCGACCAGGCGAAAAATCTGCCGATGTGCCCTCGAGCAAGGCACTCAACCCCAATCGCTCCTGCAAGTCGCTCTGGACAAGAGCGTCTGCCAAATCACCAAAAATGCAAATGTAAATATTCTCTACTTTCTCACCCATGACGTACGTCTACGTTCGGGTGAGCAAGTTTAGAACATCCCTCGTCAGAAACCCACATGCACCTCTCAAATAATCACCCCGTGGTGTTCCCAGCCAACTCCCAGTCTTTCCTGGCTCCAAAAGCCACACTTTCGCTCTCTCCAGCCCCTCCCCTCTCAACTCTCTCTTCCCTCTCCAGCGGGAGTAGGCTTTGAGGAGCTATTTCTCGTTTTAGTGTTTCCAATATTCTGTCGTTATTTAAGGTACTTTAGTCTATTTATTTAAATCAAATCATTCCCACCTAATTAGTTAAAGTTGGTGCACGTTTATATTTCAACGATAAACCGAATTATTTCAGTCTAATTGTTTAACCAGTATTTTGCAGGGTCAAACATCAAACGTTACATCAAATAATCAACAAAAAAGCCTCAACCCAAGCACCTAAAACCAGTATTATGCTATGTCTAACACCAAACGCCACAGTTCAATCATATCAGCTCAAACGTTTCAGTTCAGTCACACAATTCATCACTTTAGCTTTATGTTCCTAATTGTTATTAACGGGTTATATGGTTTAACATTTACATTTTACATTTTAGACATTTAGCAGACGCTCTTATCCAGAGCGACTTACAGGAGCAATTAGGGTTAAGTGCCTTGCTCAAGGGCACATTTACGTCATTTAGCAGACGCTCTTATCCAGAGCGACTTACAAATTGGTGCATTCACCCTATAGCCAGTGGGATAACCACTTTCCAATTTTTTTTTTGGGGGTAGAAGGATTACTTTATCCTATCCCAGGTATTCCTTAAAGAGGTGGGGTTTCAAATGTCTCCGGAAGGTGGTGAGTGACTCCGCTGTCCTGGCGTCGTGAGGGAGCTTGTTCCACCATTGGGGTGCCAGAGCAGCGAACAGTTTTGACTGGGCTGAGCGGGAACTATGCTTCCGCAGAGGAAGGGGAGCCAGCAGGCCAGAGGTGGATGAACGCAATGCCCTCGTTTGGGTGTAGGGACTGATCAGAACCTGAAGGTACAGAGGTGCCGTTCCCCTCACTGCTCCATAGGCAAGCACCATGGTCTTAAGCAACCACAAACCCAACAGTTATCCCCAAATTATACAGTTTGGACAGGCACAGACGTCTTTGATTCCCAATTAGTTTTCTATCAAGGTATACTGGTTTATCATTCACACTCTCATGCATACGTCACCCCGTCTTAAAGAATTGTAAGTGTCTCCTTTGAACCTAGTCATATCTAGTCTGAACTGATATGTGCCATAGCGTCGTACTGCCTATCTATTTAAAGTACCTCCTATGGGTGTCTTTTGTTAACGTTTGCACAATTTAAACTTTATTTCCTAATTGTAATTCTCATTATTTACTGTTTTAAAATATTGTTTGTATTCTCAGCCAAAATGGTACACAGTTATTACACAGTTAAACGTAGTATACAGTTATCACACAGCAAAAATAGTACACAGTTATCACACTCACTCACAATACACAGTCATAATCCTATCACACAGTCATAAATGACACACTTACACTCGACACACAATCGTAATTCTTTGTCACACAACTAAAGTTTCTTAGCACACACAGATAACAAAGGTATACAATGGGGCACACAGCCTCCTCTACTATGGGGCACACAGCCTCCTCTACTATGGGGCACACAGCCACCTCTACTATGGGGCACACAGCCACCTCTACTATGGGGCACACAGCCACTTCTACTATGGGTCACACAGCCACCTCTACTATGGGGCACACAGCCACCTCTACTATGGGGCACACAGCCACCTCTACTATGGGGCACACAGCCACCTCTACTATGGGGCACACAGCCACCTCTACTATGGGGCACACAGCCACCTCTACTATGGGGCACACAGCCACCTCTACTATGGGGCACACAGCCACCTCTACTATTCCATGGGTTTAACCATCAGAATTATCAAACATTTGCATAGTATATTATGAAATCGAAATAGTATACTGTAATCGTTATTTATAGTACAATAGGGTTCACTTACATCAAACAGGTGTTTCACAAAATTAATTTGGATAAAGCCAATATGCAGAACTTTAGTTATATAAACAATAGGTGTCTGCTTACCTGTGTTTTTAGAAGCCCGGGCACTTTGTGAAACACACAGTTCGACGACAGCGATGTCCAATAGGCTGGATGAATCCCAGCGAAGTTCCGCTACCAGATCACAGTCGGAGGTCACCAATTGTTAGAAATTGCGTAATTCAAATCTGGTATTGGAATAAGAGAAAACATAATCAAGAGATATTCAATCCAAGCTAAATTTATTATATGCAAAATGTATGTATGATAAGTATGATGGTTCGTATACGGGCTCACTGAAATACCACGCAGGGCAGACAGAGAACTAAACCATTGTTTACAGGTTCTTTCTCAAATACTCTGACAGAGAGTTCCCACCTCTTCTGTTGGCCAATCAGAGTAAAGGACTGAGTGTGGTTTAGACTTTACTCAGCCAATCCGTTGGCGCACGGGTTAGTCCCAACCCCTTGGCGCTCCACCCCTTGGCGCTCCACCGTTCCCAGGCATAAGTTGCTATCATAATAACCTGTAGAGTCAGCACCCAAAAGACACCCTTCCAATCTGTACTCTATGTACCTACGTTCAAGGACGGTTTCACAGACAACAAAGAGAGAGTGTTCGTATCTGTAAGAAATACAAGTCTTATCTGTCCTACCCCCTAACGTTCCTTACATGAATCACAGCCTGTTATGTGAAACAATTTATATCAGTATAGTACAAACCTATGCTTATCATTAATGCATTCCTTCTAAGTTATTCATCACATACAGATCCAATTATGAGAAAAATAGAACCCAACACCAGCCTACAAACAAATTGGCTTATTGAAAGACGAAATGAATGAACCCTTTGAGCAACCCTTTTTGGTTCCAGGTAGAATCCTTTTGGTTGCAGGTAGAACTCTTTTGGTTCCATGTGGAACCCTTTCCACAGAGAGTTATACCCGGAACCAAAGAGGGTTCTACCTGGAACCAAAAAAAGGGTTATCCTATGGGGACAGCCGAACCGAAGAACCCTTTTGGAACAATTTTTTCTAAGAGTGTACAGAAGAGATTACAAGGATGGAAATTCTGCTGAAAAACATGTTGGCAGTTTTCTTAACATCAGGCACGTGCACAGAAATAGGTCTACCTGTGCCTGAGCACATTGCCCTCCCACTCGCCAAGTGTCTTTTTGTGTGGTATAATATACTTGGTCGTAAAGTTCACCACCCCCACCCCGTCCGTCGGTTGCACCCTACTTTTTATAGTCTATGGTTGCGCATGTTTGTCTGCCCTGGAGCTCGTGCATGATAGGTTGCGCCTGTTTCGCGGTCTGCCCACAGAGATAGCGTGCACCCGGTATCAAACATGCTTGTTTTTAGATGCGTGAGTGTGTGTAGGAAAAAACTACCTATTTTAAATATCAACAGTACTGCAGCTATCATTTGATTAACACTTGATTTACATCATTTTGCAGACGCTCTTATCCAGAGCGACTTACAGTTAGTGAGTGCATAATTTTTTTTCATACTGGCCCCCCGTGAGAATCGAACCCACAACCCTGGCGTTGCAAGCGCCATGCTCTACCAACTGAGCTACACGGGGCCTCATCATCACTATTCTGTATGTCTGGTTGGCTGATACGCGCAGCAGAGAGAGAGGCAGAAAGACAGATGAGCAGCAGAGAGAGGCAAGAAACTGGATTCTTCCGCTGCTCTATTGGTGCTTTCATACGGAAGTCCAGAGAGGTCATATTAATAAAACATATATATTTGGAGATCACAACTTAATTATCTCATGATCTCTACATAACAAAAGTCTTACATGTGAAACAGCCCACAAGGCAGAATCGTGATTTATGCCTGCCAAGACTAGAGCTCACCCACTCTGGGTTATATGCATCAGTCTATAAAGCGTTGACAGCTGATCTGCCTGCAATGAGCTTTACCTATGAAACAGCACACAAGGCAGCATCCTTATTTCTGAGCCTCTGAGGCTGAAATTGAATCTGATCAGCCTGACTGGAATGGAGCTCACCCACTGTACATTTTAATAGTATCCACAAAACATGAAGTGTCCCTTATAATTATACACATATCAGTTATGCAGCATAGATAACAAGCTAGCTTACTAGACTGCCTAGCTAACTAGCTAGCTCACAACACTAGGCAAATTAACAGCGTTATTCCTAGCATGCGATTGGCTGTGGTCTTGGGGGCGGCCTGTCAGGCATGTTCAGGACCCTACGAACGCATTGCGATCAATGCAGCCACAGGTGATGAGTGGGTTATCGTGCATCTGAACAAATGAATGGCTGATGCGTGGTACTTTTGATTATCTCGTGATCTCCACAAAATAACTTTTGTTAGGTCGTGATCACAACAAAATTATCTTGTGATCTCGACAAACAACTTTTGTTATGTAGTGTTGAGATAAATAAGTCGTGATCTTGACATAACAAGGTATTTTTTATTCATATGTCCTCTCTGGACTTCCGTACTTTCAAGACAACTGGGAACTCGGAAAACAAAGCTAGGTCAAATCATGACATCAGTGATTTTCAGGTCGGAAAGTCGGAGCTCTAGAAACATGCCAGAGTTTGCGACTTGGAATTTCGAGTTGGATGACCGTTCAAAACTACTTTTTCCCAGTCGGAGCTCATTTTTTCACGAGTTCCCAGTTGTCTTGAAAGCACCAATACTTCAGTCTGAGACTGCCATCATAGAGATCGCACAATTGGCCCAGCGTCGTCCAGGGTAGGGTAGGGAATGGCCGGCAGGGATGTAGCTCAGTTGGTAGAGCATGGCGTTTGCAACGCCAGGGTTGTGGGTTCGATTCCCACGGGGGGCCAGTATGAAATAAATAAAAAATAAAATGTATGCACTCACTAACTGTAAGTCGCTCTGGATAAGAGCGTCTGCTAAATGACTCGAATGTAAATGTAAACTCCAGCAACTGCGGAAAGAATCTGGATGTGCTTATGTTCTTCAGCTTTCGGATATGTTTTATGAGATACCATAACATTGAACCCCAACATTGCAGAAGCAAATGAGCTGTCAACCCCAAAACCAAGTGTCAAGGTTATTACAAACTTTATATTCCTTGTGTCTTTTAATGTAATCGCAGGCATGACATGTGTGTTCAGCCCAGAAATGGGACCTCTTGACATTGAAATGTCTGCGCCAGTCAAAATACCGCAGATACATTTCTTCATTTGTATGTAACAGTGTGAGATGGTTAGCCAGCTCTTTGGGAGAGAGGAAATCATCCACATGTATAAAGGCATCTCCAGGCACAAAGTTCTCATAGTTCTGCCTAGGTGGCCCAAGAGCAATTGGCAAAGATCCAGCAGCTAGTGGGTTGTACAGCTTTTCAGTGATGTAATCTTTGTGAATTGAGTTCTCAAACGAAAGATAGAATTTACAACTGGATATTGTGTCCAGTAAGTCTTGATCATTGATGTGTTCTCCAAAGGCTTTTCCATAGGTGTGTATCTCTATGTGTTTATGCAATTCATTGTAGTACCACGCTCTGGCATGGTCAAGGTTCCAGTTGCTCACAATCCAGCAGACCAATTTAGTTTTATTTGGCAATACGAAAGCTTCCCCCTCCTCTTGGCTGAATACAACTGACCCATACGGCACTTCAATATCTGCATCTTGCCTATAATTCAAAGTCAAATTGAAAATATTTCCAAGACCTGGGTTTTTATACGTGTATGACGGGGACTCTAGATTCATCCACACCCACTTTTGGAAAGGTGGGCGCTGCAATGGTGGTAGATTTGATAAATCACTTTTTATGTCTCTATGGTGAAGGATGACCCCACTTGACTTATTGTATAGGTCTCGGTCAGCTGTTAAAAAACAGCCTTCAATATTGAACAGGGGGCTGCATGTGTCCAGATCATAGGACTGGCCAAAAGGCCACAGCCATAATAGAACAATGGTCTTATTATTAACCTCATTTGCTTCCAGATGTTCTTCCTTCTGAATTGGTAGTGTTGATGATGCAAGCCAATTACTTGGCCATTTAAAATACATGAGGAAAACAGTCACAAAACAGCCTATTGCAATGATTGCAGTCACAAGTCGGCGCATTAAGCGGTTAAAAGTTGCCATCGCCATTTTTGTCCTGTAAAAAAATTTAAAATGTCATTAGTTTGATTCAAAACAATGTTGATGACACTGGTTCAATAATGAAACAAACAATGCAGTAATGTACTGGTTTGGTTCAGTGCATATATTTTCTCAGGTGATATGGGTTGTGTATCTTATAGCCTTTTATATCACAAAAACCTGACACTATCTAGTCACAGATGTCCAACATAGAAACAGGTCTACATATTTTAGCTTACTTATGCAAGATCACAATCAATGCATAGGCTAAGATTATGAAATAAGTAGCCTAGAGGTTGATGAATAATGACCTATAACAACTCATTTCATACATGACTAACAAATGGGAACATGGGATAGCTAGAGAAACTCAGAGGATAATCTAATCAATAGGCTGCTTATTCATTATACTACTGCTGCTTGTAGCCTACGTTTTAAAAGGCAATTCCACCTACATGCAGACGTTTAGTTTTACTTTAGAAAATAGCCTAAACATGGCCAATAGCAATATTAACATCATAGGACCTGCCCTTACCTGGCACAAACCTAAAACAGGTATACTTTCAAAATGTCAATGAACAGTGCTAATAGGCTACAATGCGATTGCTCAATTAACATAAATGACCAACAATTAACACATTAAACAATATAAAGGCAATTAGCATAAACATGGTCGTTTCTAATAATAATGAAAATAGGTGCTACCTACCCTCGAAACTTGAGAAAGCAAATAACCAGAGACGCGAAACCTGTGAGCCTTGAATTTGAGCCACGCCCAAGAGTCATATCGCAGCGGAGGTGAGCAGAGCAGGGCCAGGTTGTCGAAACAGACAAACATTTCTAAATAAATGACATGATTAGGCTACCGGACTCTGGCGTCTGATCATAATAATGTTTTAAGGGATTAGAAATCACATAGTTATAGGTCAACATCATGAGTAATCGACAATTGTGTGCAGAAAATTAAGCCTAGGCCTTTTGTGTGGGGAGAAAAGGGATCGAATGTCCAGCACAGGCCTATTATTAGCCTTCTTAATTTATTTACATTAATACATTTATCAACTGAAGTGAATTCGCTTTTAATTTGGGTATCTATCTGGTTCCTCCAGGTCAGGAAAAACAACCTGTTGACTGGCATGGCTCATGTAGGCCCTATATAAACCACAGTGGTGGTGAGCAGATAGAAAGTTGGCAATTATCCCATTTAATAGAATAAAAAGACAAACATCTCTAAATGACTATATGATTACCAGACCCTGGCGTTTGTTCAGTTACATTAACTAAAGCATTGGCCTAATGTTTCAAGCGATTACTGATAGCATAGTCATAGGTTAACAAGAGTAGCCTAGGCCGAAAACTAACAATTAGTCAGTTTGTGTGTGGAGAAATTGAGGGAAATGACCAACATGACTTCACAGGCATAAATAAGATCACCAATAGAGTACCACAGTATGAATCATAATACCCATTAAACCTAGCGGTCAAACAGGGAAATGGTTTTGGGTATAGTGGAATCGGTGAGGGTAACCAGAAGTGGTCTAGTGATAATTGTTTGTGTTTCCGTTGGTCAGAGGGAGAAGGCGCTCAGAGTTAAACAAATGGGGGAAAGAATTGTGAATTGTTTCGCTCTCAAGAAAAGGGCGCCATTGAAAGGAGTGATTACTGGGGTAGCAGTAAATGTAAAAGTTGACCAACTGAAGGGGAAGATTCCTGGTGTTTGTGATGCTCGTCGTTTGGTGCGACGCAAACAGGGTGGCGAGAGTGGGGAAACAGAAGTGTCATGTCTGTTATTTTGAGTTTTGAAGTTGAGTCTTTGCCTGACAAAGTGAAGTTAGGATATACAAGTTATCCTGTACGAGCTTATGTGCCGAATACATTACGATGTTACAGGTGTCAAACTTATGGGCATGTGGTTGCAGTGTGTACAAGGGAGGTTCCAAGGTGTGTAGAAGGGCATGAGACAAAGTAGTGTTATGTGCTAATTGTAGGGGTGCCCATGGGGCTGGGGATCAGAAATGTGTGAGAGAGGCAGGTTGAGGTTTGCAGGGTAAGAGTAGTGCAGTGAAGAAAGTAGAGGAAGATGGGTCAAGGGTGAGGAGTGGTGATAGCAGTAGGTTTGTACCAGTACAGAGGGATAGGCCAACAAGTGATATATGTTTCAGTAAGATTGGATTTTTAGCATTTATAGCAATGGTTATTAATTGTACTGCAGGGATGGAACGTAAGTCAAAGAAAATGGAGGTTGTGGTGGCAGCTGCAGAGTGGTATTTGGGTGTGCGAGACTTGACATCAGAAGAGTTACAGGGAGTGTTAAGTGGTGATGTCCCATCATTTCAGGTTGAGGGCATGAGGTAGGAATGAATATATTTAAAAAGTGGAGTAGTGTGGTGTTAATTATTAATATTTTTGAATTTGTGAGTGTAGTGTTAGATGGTAGGGTATTTCTTTATTTTATTTTTCAAGCAAAATGTAAGGGAGTTGTACTCCAGTCTAGTAGGTGGCGGTATTGCATCAAATTGGATGCCAACCGCCGTTAAACCTCATTGAAGAAGAAGGGAAACTGTTCCAATCGTTCTTTTCCCTTAGAGGATTTTAGAAACAGTTAAAATAAGGGCTGTGTTTCGTGTAGGCTTTCCCTGGCGTGACATTTTGACGTGTAAATCTCTCTCGGACAAGGTGACTTTTATCAATATATTTGCCTGTATTTACTCCCAACTAATGAAATGCTAATTAGCTGCTAATGTGGCTATCATAAAGAACTACAAATGCCATCATGATCTGGACGAGACTGCCAAATGGAGGCAAAAGTAACTTTCTCTGGATTAACTATCTAATGTTAGCTAAATGTAGTAATGAATGAATTGGCTACATTTCTTTAAATGTACCTGTTAGCAAAGGTGCCTGCTAGAGATGAGTTGCAGGAGCTTGCAGAGATTTGTAGTCTTGCATGATGTCTACTTTGATGCTAAATATCATCGAATCTGAGCATAAATAGAGCCGAATATATTGATAAGTCACCTTGCCCACGAGAGATTTACATGGTTATGAAGGGTAAACCTACACGAAACACAGCCCTTATTTTAAGTTTTTCTAAAATCCCCTATGGAAAACTGGATGGTGGAAAAATGATTGGAACCATTTCCCTGTTTGACCGCTAGGTTTTATGGGTATTATGACACCTCTACTGTGGGGGCTCTATTCATATGTTTCAACTGAAGTGAATTCAAACTTGTTGATTTATTTAAGCCTGTGTGTCATTGCATACTTTTAACTTGGGTGTCTGGTTCCTCCAGGAGAAACTGCAAATGCCTGCAAGACTTGAATAAACTCAAACTCATGTTGGAGAATATTCTGTATTCAGAATACAGAAAAGCTACAGCTTCACAGCCTGTTCCAAACAGCAACCAGGTCCCCTCTTCTTGTGAGCCTCTGTATCCATGGGGTAAGTTGCCAGAATCCTTTTTCTTTTGTTTAGCAGGGCTTCTGCTGTGTAACACATCCCACTGGGCACAGACATCAATTCAACGTCTATTCCATGTTGGTTCAATGTAATTTAATTGAAATGATGTGAAAACAACATTGTTTCAACCAGTGTGTGCCCAGTGGGATGTTCCCAGTTTGATAGACACACAATCTGGGACAAGCTAGCTGTTGAAAATGAATTGGGCAACTAATAGATAGTAATCAACCTGTCACTTTGCAGTTGGTCCTTTTGTAGGTAGGAATTTGTGAAGAAATATCCACAGGGAAGTATTATTAAACAGAGATTATCACCTGGCACATGCGCAAAAACATGTAAACGCATGCAAGACTTTGGGGTAGTATATATGCATGGTGTCTTGTGCTCACGCCTTGGTGATGAACAAACAAATCGTGATAGCCAAGTCAAAACTGACTTGTTTTGAAGTCAGTTTAATAATACTTTCCTGTGGATATTTTGTCTCACATTTCCAACGGCAGAAGGATGAAATCAGCTGACAACAGGTAGAGTTCTGTGACCCAGGGTTTCCCAAACTCGGTCCTGCCCGAGTTTGGAAAATGTGTAGTTTCCAAGGATGAATGTGTACTTTCCAAGTACAGACTCCGGATGGCAGTAAAAGACAAATAATGTGTTTTCATTGACGTCTGCAGATGGCGTATGGTAGCATGAACCCAATCACACCACTATCACAGCACTGTCATGGCAGATCTGAAAAGGAAGCCACTAAAATAAGTCTCAGTTGTCTGGACTAGCAAGTACAGTGATGTCTAGACTCACATACATACATTCTTATAAGCTGTTTTTACCCATGGGAACCAATTATGCACTGCAAAAAGTGAAATCTAAGCAAGTCTAAATATGTTATATTGAGTGATAATTCACTTAAAATGTGTGTTCTTTCCTTGTTTTTTCTTACCAAGCTAAATTATCTAACATCATTGGCAAATTATTTTGCTTATTTTAACTTAAAAAAGGCTTAATAAATGTAATTCTTATTTCAATATATAAGGTAAAATATCTTGAAACATATCTTGAAATAAGATAAGTGACTTGTATTAAGCATTTTTTAGGTGAAAAAAAATACATTTATCTGCCAATGACATCAAATAATTCAGCTTGGTAACAAAAAACAAAAACCCCCACTAATTTTAAGTGAATTATCGCTCAATATAAGATATTGAGATTTCACTTTTTGCATTGTGGTCTTATTTTAGGTAATGGTTACGGATATGGACCAAAGGATAGTTTTTCATTTCTGCAAAATCCCCCTTAGAGATAAGCATGGCTTTCTCATTTGAGAAGATTTCAGTGGAATGGGAATGCAGTGCTCTATATAGCAGCTGCAGGAAAATGCCTCTGTCCTTGTAGCCTCTCTCTCTCTCTCTCCCCCCCTCTCTCTGCCCCCCCTCTCTCTGCCCCCTCTCTCTCTCCTTTCTGCTCTCCCTGATTAACCTGTGAGCCCTGCTGTGTCCAGTGTCAGCCTGCTCCATCCTCAGACAGAGCTATTTCATTTTCACTAGGATTCTTTTCATTTTCCTCTTCAAAATGGACTCCATTGGTGCCTGCAAAGAGATTAAATAACTTTTAAAGGTAGACTCAGTGATATGCCGTAGATGCAGAACGTAAACAGCATAGTGGGTCAATTTCCACAACAACTAAGAGTGCTGAAGCCTGAGGCTACACTTCTCCACTGTTTTGGTCCCCTGGCTACCACGCTGTAACAGCGTGAAGCGTATCCATGCACATATGCAGATACTGTGTGTGACTGTGTGAGAGCGAAGTCTTGCATTTCGCTCATCTCAATGGCCGTGTTCGAGAGGATCAAACCGTAATGTATCATGGGTAAATTGATCTACAAAATGATCTACAAATAATAATGAGTAGTTATTTATGATGCAAGGTTCTTTGTAGATCAGTCAGTCGGCAGTCGCCTGCACTGTCGGCTGCAATGTCGAACAAGCCCATTATATACAGTGATACTTTTAGCTGATGCCTGTACACATCGTGACGTATTTCATTATGACGTACGTGATCTCCATGCAATCTCATTCCGTTACTGGACGGAGAGCATATGGTTTCACAATGCAAGACAAGATGGAGGAGAGCCTCTCGTCAGAGATCGCATTTATTTTGGGAGATTGCAAAATATAACCTTTTCATTCAAGACAGGAGACACATATTGTTCCAGGTGATAAAAAAACATGTTATGTTTAGTTACTTTTTCCTCAACTTGTTTCTCTAACTTTCTAGCATATCAAACTAGCTTACAGAGCAGCTAGCTAGCTATAAGCTAGGCTAGGTTGAAGACACTGTAGCTAGCGAACTCCACCTAACAATGATTAAAAAAACAAGCGTCATTACCATCACAATAAACTAAAACAGCAGGCAACAGTCATAATATAATTGGCCTAATGGCCAATGTGTATTATTTAACATTACTATTAAAATAGTACTCACTTATAGGAATGGGTAATTGTTTACAAATTGCTAGCTATCCCATAAAGCCATCGATGACATCAACCTATTGTTTCCTATGTGAAGTCTCAGTGGTGCTTTTGAAGACCAGGAAGTGTTGTTTTGGCGTGTTGCCATCTTGTTTCATGGAGGAGTTTTTGAGAACATTGCATGTGCAATTTGAGCTGCTCTAGGAAGTGATGTTGCAGGCTAGCTCAGTGCTGCCCCAGCTCATTGAGTATCTCAAGTTGAAGGCCAAGCAGGGTACTGCAGGCTTCACATTTCCCCTATAACTTCTTCTATGTGCGATTTTAAAATAATTGGTTAAAGGACATACATCTGGTGAAATAGAAGTAAGTATTGGCACCATGAGTTTGTTCTAAAAATTGTGTATACCCATGAATATTGACCACGAAGATCGCCATACTCCTATTGACTATAATGCTTTCTGAAAACATTGCCTGCAGTACCCCGGTTGGCCTTGAACTTGAAATCCTCAATAAGAGGGGGCAGTTGTTCTCCCCGGACTGCACTAAAGACGATTCAGTTTGGAACATTTTTAAGTATGTGGCATCCGTTTCGCAACCGAGCCTTCAACCACAAGGGGAGCGCTGCTATACCACTCCGTTGCGGACAGTCCCCATTGAAATGAATGATATCCGGCGCATCGCAACAGACTGCTCAGATGTAATGTGAATGAGGCTTGAGTCTACCTTTAAGTACTCATATGTAGGCCTGACTGTGAAGATACTGTACATAAAGTGCCTTCAGAAAGTATACACACCCCTTGACTTTTTCCACATTTTGTTGTTACAACCTGAATTTAAAATGGATTAAATTGAGATTGTTGGTCACTGGCCTATACACAATAGCCTATAATGTCAAAGTGGAATTATGTTTTTCAAATTGTTTTTGCTAATTAATAAAAAATGGAAAGCTGAAATATCTTGATTCAATAAGTATTCAACCCCTTTGTTATGGCAAGCCTAAATAAGTTCAGGAGTAAAATTTTGCTTAAGAAGTCACATAATAAGTTGCATGGACTCAATGTGTGCAATAATAGTGTTTAACCCCTGTAAGTCTAATAATTGTTTTAAGATGGCCATAAAATGTACCATTAGCCATTTTGATTTGGAATTTGACAACCCCTGTAGGTATAAAATAAAATATATATACAGTGGGGAGAACAAGTATTTGATACACTGCCGATTTTGCAGGTTTTCCTACTTACAAAGCATGTAGAGGTCTGTAATTTTTATCATAGGTACACTTCAACTGTGAGAGACGGAATCTAAAACATAAATCCAGAAAATCACATTGTATGATTTTTAAGTAATTAATTTGCATTTTATTGCATGACATAAGTATTTGATACATCAGAGAAGCAGAACTTAATATTTGGTACAGAAACCTTTGTTTGCAATTACAGAGATCATACGTTTCCTGTAGGTCTTGACCAGGTTTGCACACACTGCAGCAGGGATTTTGGCCCACTCCTCCATACAGACCTTCTCCAGATCTTTCAGGTTTCGGGGCTGTCGCTGGGCAATACGGACTTTCAGCTCCCCTCCAAAGATTTTCTATTGGGTTCAGGTCTGGAGACTGGCTAGGCCACTCCAGGACCTTGAGATGCTTCTTACGGAGCCACTCCTTAGTTGCCCTGGCTGTGTGTTTCGGGTCGTTGTCATGCTGGAAGACCCAGCCACGACCCATCTTCAATGCTCTTACTGAGGGATGGAGGTTGTTGGCCAAGATCTCGCGATACATGGCCCCATCCATCCTCCCCCTCAATATGATGCAGTCGTCCTGTCCCCTTTGCAGAAAAGCATCCCCAAAGAATGATGTTTCCACCTCCATGCTTCACGGTTGGGATGGTGTTCTTGGGGTTGTACTCATCCTTCTTCTTCCTCCAAACACGGCGAGTGGAGTTTAGACCAAAAAGCTCTATTTTTGTCTCATCAGACCACATGACCTTCTCCCATTCCTCCTCTGGATCATCCAGATGGTCATTGGCAAACTTCAGACGGGCCTGGACATGCGCTGGCTTGAGCAGGGGGACCTTGCGTGCGCTGCAGGATTTTAATCCATGACGGCGTAGTGTGTTACTAATGGTTTTCTTTGAGACTGAGGTCCCAGCTCTCTTCAGGTCATTGACCATGTCCTGCTGTGTAGTTATGGGCTGATCCCTCACCTTCCTCATGATCATTGATGAGGTGACAAGGTGAGGTCTTGCATGGAGCCCCAGACCGAGGGTGATTGACCGTCATCTTGAACTTCTTCCATTTTCTAATAATTGCGCCAACAGTTGTTGCCTTCTCACCAAGCTGCTTGCCTATTGTCCTGTAGCACATCCCAGCCTTGTGCAGGTCTACAATTTTATCCCTGATGTCCTTACACAGCTCTCTGGTCTTGGCCATTGTGGAGAGGTTGGAGTCTGTTTGATTGAGTGTGTGGACAGGTGTCTTTTATACAGGTAACGAGTTCAAACAGGTGCAGTTAATACAGCTAATGAGTGGAGAACAGGAGGGCTTCTTAAAGAAAAACTAACAGGTCTGTGAGAGCCGGAATTCTAACTGGTTGGTAGGTGATCAAATACTTATGTCATGCAATAAAATGCAAATTAATTACTTAAAAATCATACAATGTGATTTTCTGGATTTTTGTTTTAGATTCCGTCTCTCACAGTTGAAGTGTACCTATGAAAAAAATTACAGACCTCTACATGCTTTGTAAGTAGGAAACCTGCAAAATCGGCAGTGTATCAAATACTTGTTCTCCCCACTGTATATATAAAACATGATTTGATGAAACATTGAATTTACTGCTATAACCCATAGAAACGCATTGAATTACACATTTGTACATGGCAAAACGGACAGTCAAAAAATAAGTCATAAGGAACAATGTTGTGAAGTGTTTGTCCTATATCTGAGAGAGATAATAAAACTCCCCCCAAAATTATAATCACTTAGGCCCATGTTTGCACTTTTTACAATTTTTACAGCCCAGTACTCTTCGAAATGAGGATGTCCACAACAGAGTTCAGATGACTGCAATGAAGTTGTGGATGTCGTGGAGAAAACAACCGACAATGTCGTTCGTGAGAGTCTCATCTTTCGATGGTGATGATTTTGTAGCTCACACGGTTTGGATTTTACAGACGACTTTGTGAAGATTTTCTTGTCCGGATCCTCTTGTGTAGAAAAAGGCAGCTTTCACAAGCCCCATGTTATGGGATAGGCACAATCTTTATATCAGTGGAAAGAGGGGATTGAGATGCAGCCACTACAAGACACGGTAAGTCTCTAGCATAATACACAGGGAGCTATTCAATATTCAAAAGGACGTCACCGTGTGATGCACTGATGCGTCAATTGACTCTATTAACATGCGTTTTGAATGACTACCTCATCTCTGTAAAGTCCCTCAGTCAAGAAGTGAATTTCAAACACAGATTCAACCACAAAGAACAAGGAGGTTTTCCAATGCTTCGCAAAGAAGGGCACCTATTGGTAGATGGGTAACATTTTTAAAAAGCAGACATTAAATATCCCTTTGAGCATGGTGAAGTTATTAATTACACTTTGGATGGTGTATCAATTCACACAGTCACTACAAAGATACAGGCGTCCTTCCTAACTCAGTTGCCGGAGAGGAAGGAAACCGCTCAGGGATTTCACCATGAGGCCAATGGTGACTTTAAAACAGTTACAGAGTTTAATGGCTATGATATGAGAACTGAGGATGGCTAAACAACATTGTTGTTACTCCACAATACTAACTTAATTGACAGAGTGAAAAGAAGGAAGCCTGTACAGCATCAAAATATTCAAAAACATGCATCCTGTTTGCAACAAGGCACTAAAGTAATACTGAAAAAATATATATATGTTTGGGGCAAATCCAATACAAAACATTACTGAGTACCACTCTCCATATTTTCAAGCATCGTGGTGGCTACGACATGTTATGGGTATGCTTGTAATTGTTAAGGACTGGGGAGTTTTTCAGGATAAAAATAAGCTAAGCACAGGCAAAATCCTAGAGGAAACCCTTGTTCAGTCTGCTTTCCACCAGACACTGGGAGATGAATTCACCTTTCAGCAGGACAATAACCTAAAACACAAGGCCAAATCTACACTGGAGTTGCTTACCAAGAAGGCGAGTTACAGCTTTGACTTAAATCTACTTCAAAATCTATGGCAAGACCTGAAAATTGTTTTCTAGCAATGATCAACAACCAATTTGACAGAGCTTGAAGAATCTTAAAAGAATAATGGGCAAATGTTGCACAATCCAGGTGATGAAAGCTTTTAGGGACTCAGAAAGCCTCGCAGCTGTAATCGCTGCCAAATATGCTTCTAAATATGCCATTTAGCAGACGCTTTTATCCTAAGCGACTTACAGTCATGCGTGCATACATTTTTGTGTATGGGTGGTCCCGGGGTTCGAACCCACTACCTTGGCGTTACAAGCGCCGTGCTCTACCAGCTGAGCTACAGAGGACCACCTGCAGCTCCCATCTACTTCTACAAAGTATTGACTCAGGGGTTTGAATACTTATGTGAATTAGATATTTCTGTTTGTAATTTTCAATAAATTTGCAAATATGTCTAAAAACATGTTTTTAATCAATTTTGAATTCATGCTGTAACCCAACAAAATGTGGAATATGTCAAGGGGTATTAATACTTTCTGAAGGCACTGTATACGATTTACAACAGCAAAGTGCATGGTCTTTTCTCCCACCATAGAATGGAGCTCTGTGTGCATTACACAAAGAACTAGTGAACCTCCCCTGCATTTCATCTAATCGTCAGTACATATTACGAGTGGAAGGTGCAGGCTAAAGTGGCCAATTTAGATGGGAGCTGCAGGTGGCTATTTCTTCTTTGTGTAAGACCAAACTCTCATACTGTATGTTTAGAAAAAAATAGGACTGGCCTTAGAGGAAAACAGGGAAACCATTCCGTAAATGAATCACTAATCACATTAAATAACTAGGGCTTTACAATGATGGTGAAACTTGGATACATTTTGGGATTAAGTGGGTTGAACTCTTCCTAGAAGTGACACAGGGTTGATGGAGGGACATGTTAAAATGATACATTTTAGCACTTTAGCAAGCCTTTAGTCATATAAAAAATCTGATTTATTGAATTCTCCATATATTAAAGGGCACTTAATTTAATATTACAGGCTTTTAAAATGCAATATTTCTACTTAGAATATCAAAGAGATGCAAAAGGCACTCTTTTCGTGGAACGACCCAGCAACAGTCTGGATGACTGGGAGCAATAAACGTGTTAATTTGCACCACTCCTGAAAATCTAGCTAATTCCCTGTTATCACATATTCAGCATGTACTGTATGTTGATTGTAATGAGATTACACTGTTTAAGGACAAACGACATGTTGCTCAAACTTTTCTTCGAACTTTTGTGTCAACCTTCTGTTAAGTGTGTCAAGACCAGCAAAGTGGTTTGTCAATGAATAAATACATCAGAGCACTTCTAAAGCTGTGAGTTTGAATATTTAATAAACAAAACATATGTTCGATAAGCCGTCCCCCACCAAAGGAGGGACAAGAGTTCACCAATCTAAATCTAAACTTCAAAGGCACCCTCTCATCTCTGATGTTAGGTTCCCTTTCAAAAAATTAGGTCAAGTTTCCTCAGCAATTTAGAAATTAAGAGACTGCCTCTTTGAAATGTAATCACGTTTAGCAGCACGAGTAAACACATTGCAGACACTCTTCTATTGCTTCAAACAATTGAACTTTAGATATTGTCACTAATAATTCTTCTAAATGTGTATAGCTTTGATGCAGCAGAACAAGCACAATACACTTGTTAGGATAAATATTTGTTGTCTGTAATAGTAATACATTTGTAACAATGGTTGGAATTCAATTGTAATACATTATACTCGACATTATACACAGACACACAAAATAACGACATGGCGACGGACAGTGATGGCTGAGTTGGAGGAGATGAGTCTCTCATGGGACGGGGCGCAAGCTGCGGCCAAAGACCGACTCTAGTGGCTGAAGATTATTGCAGCCTTATCTCCCACAAGGAACAAAGAAGACTAAGTAAGTAAATAACATTATACTCTTCTGCAATACAGTTTCAACCAAGTTGTTGCTATGCCATATCATGTCAACAGAGGTGTCAACTGGGTTATGGTCCGATGACCAGGGCCCAGTCGGATCTACTTGGACTGAGACTGAGACAGGGATTGCAGAGAAAGGTGATTCCACACAACCTGTCAAAGGTGTTGACACCCTCTTGGTGATCTTCCGATTCCTTGAAAGGGAAAGAGTTAATATTTTTCTTATAGTTTCTCTGTTGTACGGGGTGGAATGTAGGAGGAAGATTAGTTATTCAGGACAAGCAACCATTTATTGCAGTAAAACCTCCCACAGAGAAGGAGCTCTCAAATCATTATGCAAAGAAATTGGGATCACTAACACCAACACTTGGTTACTGTGGGAAAAGTTGCTATAAAATGTCTTCATTTGTGTTCTTTCTTGTGTAACACCGGAAACATGTTCATAGGGCATGTTTGACAGTGCGGTTCAGAATTCTAGTCTCAACAGCTTGTTATACAGTGGGGAAAAAAGTATTTAGTCAGTCACCAATTGTGCAAGTTCTCCCACTTAAAAAGATGGGAGAGGCCTGTAATTTTCATCATAGGTACATGTCAACTATGACAGACAAATTGAGAAAAATATTTTTTTCCCAGAAAGTCACATTGTAGGATTTTTAATGAATTTATTTGCAAATTATGGTGGAAAATAAGTATTTGGTCACCTACAAACAAGCAAGATTTCTGGCTCTCACAGACCTGTAACTTCTTCTTTGAGAGGCTCCTCTGTCCTCCACTTGTTACCTGTATTAATGGCACCTGTTTGAACTTGTTATCAGTATAAAAGACACCTGTCCACAACCTCAAACAGTCACACTCCAAACTCCACTATGGCCAAGACCAAGGAGCTGTCAAAGGACACCAGAAACAAAATTGTAGACCTGCACCAGGCTGGGAAGACTGAATCTGCAATAGGTAAGCAGCTTGGTTTGAAGAAATCAACTGTGGGAGCAATTATTAGGAAATGGAAGACATACAAGACCACTGATAATCTCCCTCGATCTGGGGCTCCACGCAAGATCTCACCCCGTGGGGTCAAAATGATCACAAGAACGGTGAGCAAAAATCCCAGAACCACACGGGGGGACCTAGTGAATGACCTGCAGAGAGCTGGGACCAAAGTAACAAAGCCTACCATCAGTAACACACTACGCTGCCAGGGACTCAAATCCTGCAGTGCCAGACGTGTCCCCCTGCTTAAGCCAGTACATGTCCAGGCCCGTCTGAAGTTTGCTAGAGTGCATTTGGATGATCCAGAAGAGGATTGGGAGAAATGTCATATGGTCAGATGAAACCAAAATATAACTTTTTTGGTAAAAACTCAACACGTCGTGTTTGGAGGACAAAGAATGCTGAGTTGCATCCAAAGAACACCATACCTACTGTGAAGCATGGGGGTGGAAACATCATGCTTTGGGGCTGTTTTTCTGCAAAGGGACCAGGACGACTGATCCGTGTAAAGAGAAAGAATGAATGGGGCCATGTATCGTGAGATTTTGAGTGAAAACCTCCTTCCATCAGCAAGGGCATTGAAGATGAAACGTGGCTGGGTCTTTCAGCATGACAATGATCCCAAACACACCATCCGGGCAACGAAGGAGTGGCTCCGTAAGAAGCATTTCAAGGTCCTGGAGTGGCCTAGCCAGTCTCCAGATCTCAACCCCATAGAAAATCTTTGGAGGGAGTTGAAAGTCTGTGTTGCCCAGCGACAGCCCCAAAACATCACTGCTCTAGAGGAGATCTGCATGGAGGAATGGGTCAAAATACCAGCAACAGTGTGTGAAAACCTTGTGAAGACTTACAGAAAACGTTTGACCTGTGTCATTGCCAACAAAGGGTATATAACAAAGTATTGAGAAACTTTTGTTATTGACCAAATACTTATTTTCCACCATAATTTGCAAATAAATTCATTAAAAATCCTACAATGTGATATTCTGTTTTTTTTTTCTCATTTTGTCTGTCATAGTTGATGTGTACCTATGATGAAAAAAACAGGCCTCTCTCATCTTTTTAAGTGGGAGAACTTGCACAATTGGTGGCTGACTAAATACTTTTTTTCCCCACTGTAAATGGCCTCCATACACTGTTTATTCCTGTTCTTATGCTGCCTCTGAAGAGTTAAGTTATACATGGGTTATACATGTCACTGTTTTTAGTTCATGGCATAAAATGAAATGTGCTAAATGTGTATTTACATTTGAGTCATTTAGCAGACGCTCTTATCCAGAGTGACTTACAGTTAGTGAGTGCATATTTTTTTTTATACTGGCCCCCAGTGGGAATCGAACCCACAACCCTGGCGTTGCAAGCGCCATGCTCTACCAACTGAGCTACACGGGGTATTGTCTCATTGTCATCAAAGACAGTGATCCATAACATTTCACCTTGATGTTGAGACTCATTTCCCAATATGGCAAAAGCAATGAGCCCATTTGTACAATTATTAGTTCAACACTTTGGATTTTTGAATTGATAATGGTGTATTTCTTAGCTGGAGTGTAAAGATATTAAGCACTACTCTTCTCTAAGCATAATGGTCTCAGGTGTGCTCTCCCTGCTGTCCCCACCAGGAGGGGAAAAGGAACAACACTGATGTGCTCACTTGACATTTGGCTCTCTAACAGGTAGAATAGAAAATGCTGAAAGGACTTGTAAGGAACAATTCTGCTTGTCCAAACTACCATTTTGTAATGATGAGAAACATCTCCTAGCCTGTTCGTTGTTAAGCAGAGAAGGAAATTAAACATGAGAGAGACAGGAAAACAAGTAGTGCCACTGTGTGAGCACAAGAAGGACCTTCACAGTAGTGTATCTCTCGGTTGCTCTCTTTGATTCAACACTGCTATTACATCATATGGGTGGTATTCATGCAGGCCTGAATGCATGTTAGAAATCTTTGCATGTTTTTGGTTTGGTCTGAGTGAATGCAGAACATCATTGCATGTTCTGGTTAGCAATACATTATTAACATGAATTTCTGTCTGCTCTAAATATGACTATCAAAAACATCTAGCTTAACAAGTATTACAGTGCAGAAGGGTTTTATCCAGTATTCCTCTTTCTCAGCTTTGACCAACATTTAAATGCCCCACTGACGATAGCTCTAACAAGCTCAGTTTCACAGTGGTCCCACAGTATTTAGCTTTGTTCAGGAATTATTAAAATTCAGACATTTCAGTTTTGTCTCTGTAAAAGTGAATTCCTCTTGATTGAAACGCATCTTACTAATTATCCATAAGCCAACTGAACATTGTGTAAGATGACTATACAGTTGGCAACAAGAAGGGTAGAACGGGGAGGGGGAGAGAGAGAGACGGAGAGAGGGAGATCTTCAGCTGTCCAAGTCTCCTGCAGTAGTTGGAGAGGATTGGGGGGTTACGTACACAGCAGCCAGCACTCCTTTCAGGGGATATATAGTCAACTACACCAGCGGTCTCTATTTAAGCAAAGCCAACACGTTCAGTGAGGGAGGGAAGGGTAGACAGTTTACTTTTTTTCTCTCCTGGGTGAGCTGCCTATCTATCATGCAGCAGAAGTTCTGGGTGAATTCACTCAGGGATTGTATTGCCCACAGCGGGGACCTTGAGCTGGCGCTTATCTTTTCATTCGCTGACAGGAGAAAAAGCCCCATGGTCCCAGGTATCACCCTGGTATCACCACTCAACAAACCCTCCAACCTCTGGGGACAGCTGGTGGTCAGCGAGTGGTGAGGTGGAGCCTCATCTGATAGGGTATAGCCCAGCACTGTGATCTGCCCTGATCCAATCACAGGGGTGGAAATGAATTTGTAAAAGGGGGCCATACTCAAAGGGTCGTCATAACCTGAAGATGGCATGGTGGTCACCTATGTCCTGCGTTCTGACTGATGCACATGTGATTATATGAATTTCATGAGTGCCCTGCTCTCCCGTATGCATTCACAAGATGTGTTCATATTGACTATGTTGTGTGGGAATGTACCGTTTATAGATGTCAGAAAACATATTGGATGAAAGTGTAGGCAGTGAAAAGTCTGTGTAATTGTTGTCCGTATCTTAAATCTTAGCCAGAAAGGACCATGTTCTTGTGGCATTGTGGACTTGGTACTGGTAACATTGGCTGTCTGTCTGTCTCTCTCTCTCAGCATGTCATTGTCATTCCTGAGGGTACCGCTGGGAGATCCCCTTGACTGGCCATCTGGATACCTACTGTAGAAACATGCTCTGTCCACATCCACTAGCTTGACAGATATCCTTATTTTGCCTGAGCCGAAACCTGGTTATAGGGAGCTGTACGTGTCCTTGGTTTTACTGGGGCACATATTTTTATTGAAATAACACAGGAGTTGCTGACAAAAAGGGGTGTCTGGTGAAAAGGTGTAGGAAATGGATGCTTCGTAAATGGCTGACTGCCACTCAGAAAGTGGAACTGAAGTATTGGTTTTGTCATTGAAGTTTGTCAGCACCCAAAAGGAGAGGAAGAATATAAAACATGTCTGAATTTATAGTGTGATACAGGCTTGGTACAGCTACACTAGAATAAATAGCACCCAATATAGTGTATAAGTACATACACTGTGTGTACAAAACACCTGCTCTTTCCATGACATAGACTGACCAGGTGAATCCAGGTGAAAGCTATGATCCCTTATTGATGTCACTTGTTAAATCCACTTCAATTAGTGTAGATGAAGGGGAGGAGACAGGTTAAAGAAGGATCTTTAAGCCTTGAGACAATTGAGACCTTGATTGTGTATGTGTGTCATTCAGAGGGTGAATGGGCAAGATAAAAGATGCCTTTGAATGGGGTATGATAGTAGGTGCCTGGCGCAGTGGTGATTTTAGCATGTAAATCTTGGTGTGGCAAACAAAACAAAAAAAGTGGGATGCATGCCAGCGAAGCCACTTCACAACACAACACTAAACAATACATTAATTGCAATATAACGGTGACAAACGGTGCCCACAAACTGTTAGGGCCTACATAAAGCTGTCCCAACAGCAGAGTCCCAACAGCAGTCCCAACACCTTACCACTGCTACACCTGGCTATCAGCGGAGCCTTGTCTGGCAGCGAACCAGTTCATTCAGCCTCATTTACTGCCATTAAAAAAAACATAGCTGATATGGCTGACTTGCTTAAACAAATGTGGTTTCTACTGACAAAATAGACCAAATTATTAGGGTGAGGCACATGGGCTACCAACAGCTTACTATACAACCTACACTTAGTATTACTTTCTTAGCTACAGTATACATATCTCCCTGGAAGATTACATCATTTATGCGGCAGAATTCAATACATTTTTGGACTCACCTTGTTGTGCTGTGCTCACTTGAACAGGAAGGTGGCGCGGTGGTCCTTCGTGGGCATATTTTGCCATCAAACTTTGTCATCAAAGTCTGGCATTCTCTGGATTTATGACAACTGGGAACTCGGAAAATAAAGGTTGAATCATTATGATGACGTCAGTCGTAGCTCTAGAAAGAGGCCAGAGTTCCGGATTGACATTTCCGAGTTGGATGACCGTTCAAAACGTATTTTCCCAGTCGGAGCTCGTTTTTTCCTGAGTTCCCAGTTGTCTTGAACTCCCAGAAGTCCAATTTCGCAGTTAAGTTGTTTTTAGTGCGGCACAAATCATGCTTCATTGACAGCATGGCCAATGTTGAATGTTTATCATTTTAAGCTTGGAAAAGAGACCCTTAATCCCAGACTTGGGACCACACAGCCACTCCACTGAATAGCAGGCTAGTGATTGCTTTGCAATGCTTGCAGTTATCCACTGATTCCTTCCAAACCACTCATTGTTGAATTTGTGATTTCTAACTTGTGTAATGTTTATGTCCAATGGCCGATGAGCACCGATACGTTTTATCTATAATTTCTCTTTATTATTTCTCTTCATATGACAAGGATTAAAAAGGATTTGCCAGTAGATTGTCGACTTGATTCATGATGATGACTGCTAGCTAAGATATTCAAAGTATGATGTTGACATGATCAGTCCAATCAAAGCTACTGTAGATATAACATGATTTGACGTAATTTTATCTGTGGCCAATGACCTTGAGCCTTCTTGGATGGGCACTTCTAATGTAACTCTATGGCAGCACCCAAGGGGCTTGAATTTCCGAGCTCTACCCTTAGACTTGGCGGTGACGTAGTGTCCCCATGAGTGACAGAACACTGAGCCAATCACGGCGCAACTGGAGAACATTACCAACACCTATGCTCCATATTTTCCGCTGGCTGCCCCACCACCACAGAAAATACTGAGCTAGGCTGAAACACCTGCATTTTGGAGCTGCCTTACTCAATAAAGCAAAAAAGAGACCATGTTTATATGCAGCTTTATTAAAGTTTTTTAAATAAATGGTTTTACATTGTTTGCAAACTGATATGTGACACGTATTAATGCCAAAATAACATGCAAAACAGGCAAGCCCCAAAAAAATATGGGTCTCAAAATGAATGACGGGTCGCCACTGGCCAGGTGCACCGGTTTGTGTCAAGAACTGCAACGCTGCTGGGTTTTTCACGCTCAACAGTTTCCCGTGTGTATCATGAATGGTCCACCAACCAAAGGACATCCAGCCAACTTGACACAACTGTGGGAAGCATTGGAGTCAACATGGGCCAGCATCCCTGTGGAACGATTTCGACACCTTGTAGAGTCCATGCCCCAACGAGGCCAAAAGGGGGTGTGCAACTCAATATTAGGAAGGTGTTCTTAAAGTTTTCTAAACTCAGTGTATGAATAAATTCTGATCTTGTGGTTAGATTTGTCACTGAAACAATGACTAACATCTAGTTGAAAAAATGAGGAATTAAACAAGGTCATAAATTACTGTGGAATCAATGATATGTATTACTCCCAGAGGTAATCTCTAATTTTAACAGAAAGTCTATCTGCTCTCCTTTATGATAGGAGGCTACAATTTAGTTATTTTACAGTTGAAACACACACACACACATATCAAATGTAGAGGTTACTGGACATAGTGAATGTGAATCATTTGCATTCTTGTGTTACACATACTGCAGTGAAAATGAACTCTGACACAGAATTAATAGAAAACCAGTTTAGTCTGGGTCACAATCTCCCTCTGATGGGGGCTGCATAAAAGCCTGTATTCACCGCCCCTCCTTTGCCTCATGCGTTTTCATCCATCTAATCCACATGTGGAAATTGATTTCTCTACCACATGAAATGGTGATTCACAGAAAATGCCAAAATTACATAGAGACAATATGAGTGGTTGTGGGTCACGATTACCAATGTGCTCACAAATATTGCACGCTCAGATATTCAGTGAACTTAGAAAAGCTGTAGAAATGCATAAGCACTGTTATTCGTCATGGTGATCTTTAACATGACTTTTGTTCCACAAAGTTTCTCCAACTGATTATTTGATTGGGTGACATATGACCCGTACACTTACATAAATACATACATAAGTCATAAAATTCAATATGAGTGGGAAGGGTAATATTCTTAGAGGACCTTAACTCCCACAGCCAACCATAAAAAGAGCACATTTACATCGGTGACTTTTGTTCACATTGACATTTCAAATGTTTGACATTTCAGATGTACTGTATTAGCTAACATAAACTGGTTTGACTCTCAGATTATTATTTTTTTCTTCATAAACCGAATTACAATAAGTTAAAATGTGGCAACACTTTGAGAGTTCATGTTTATGCATGGCTAGGTCTCAGCAAAGCTAAGATCTTTTTTTCACAGTATGAAAAGCTTGTTTTTGAAATGCCTGTAAATAGATTATTGGCCTTCTTGTCCGGAAGGATTGAGGGAAAGCAGTGAACCTAAAAGGAATGTTGAGCTAAACGAATGTCTTGAAGTACACCTGATTCAAATTAAACCCATTTATCTTTGGTTGTCCACTCGTCCTGTCCATATCTACATTTTTCATAGCTGTTACCTCTCATCAGGGGGGCGGATGATGGAGTCACCTTTTATCCTGAAATATACCAGCTTATTTCACATTGGTAGTCACTTTTATTGTAAATAAGAATAGAATATGTTTCTGAACACTTCTTCATTAATGTGGATGCTACCATGATTACGGATAATCATGAATTAATCGTGAATAAGAGGCATAAATATCATATACCCACAAAAATACTAACCTCTCCTGGTAATGGTGAGAAGTTAGCTTGTCTTGGGGGAATGATCTTTATGCATCTGTAACTTTCTCACTCATCATTATTCAAATTTTATTCATGATTATCCATAATCATGGTAGCATCCACATAAAGGTAGAAGTGTTCAGAATCATATTCTGTTCTTATTTACAATAAAAGTGACTCCAAAATGCATTATTTACCAATCATTTATATTGGGCACAAGCTTGATGTGGTCATTGCATTCTAAGAATATGGGGCTAAATACTAAACTTTTGACTAAATTGAATACATTAATTTCACTCAGTGAAATTGTCCAAATACTTATGTCACCTTCAAATGGAGGGACTAAATACATAAAGTGTTTTAATTTCCAAACGGTAAAACAGATATGTATGAAAATACCCTCAAATAAAAGGTGACATTCTGTAATGTCCCCTCATATAAAACATTTGATCTCAAATCTAAAATGCTGGAGTATAAAGCCAAATTAAAAGTTTTAGCTTCACTGTCCAAATAAAGTGTTCAAAGTAGCCGATAATTGCACTCGGCTCACTGACACTTATGCCAAATCATGCTATATAGTCTGTACAATTACCTGGCAGTGGCAGTATTCTATGACATTGAGATTCACACATGAGTGATATTGCATTATTTTCAGGGTCATTATCTACAGGGACTCCCTCGTTAGTGGTACAGGCTTTTCACTATGGCCAGCTGTTTATTTGCAAACGCATACATACACACAAGCACGCACACACACTCGGCTGGAGGCGGATGGGTTTAACTGTCCTTTTCTGCAGCTCGCAGGGTTGCAGAGGGAGTGTGAAAAGTTCATTTAGATTTATCAAGAAAAAAGTTCCAGAACAAATAATAAAGCAACATATTCTCTGCTGGGACCTGTATCTACTAGCACATTTGCATAAAGGTCTACACATCAAAAGTAGTGGGTGCCCTTTTTAAAATATTAATGTGCAGCTTGTTTGAAGCTCCCTCTCTTCTTTGTAGCACCTCCCTATCAAAGGCAGAGAAAAGGAGGGAGAGGAGGGAGTTGTGGCTGTGTATGTGTAGGCCTGTGTGTGTACATGTAGGTTTTCTGTCAGCTCCTGTCCTATTTTCTCTTTTTTCATCGGTCAGCTTGTCAGTTCGTCATGCCTTCAGACTTGACAGAGACTGTCTTTTCAAATAGCTATTCAGTTGGCAACCAATTCCTTATCTCTCCAGAACAAATTAAGCTGACTAGTAGCTACTGTTGAAGTCGGAAGTTTACATACACTTAGGTTGGAGTCATTAAAACTCGTTTTTCAACCACTCCACACATTTCTTGTTAACAAACTATAATTTTGGCAAGTCGGTTAGGACATCTACTTTTTGCATGACACAAGTAATCATTAAAACAATTGTTTACAGACAGATTATTTCACTTATAATTCACTGTATCACAATTCCAGTGGGTCAGAAGTTAACATACACTAAGTTGACTGTGCCTTTAAACAGCTTGGAAAATTCCAGAAAATCTGGTTCATCCTTGGGAGCAATTTCCAAACTCCTGAAGGTACCACGTTCATCTGTACAAACGATAGTACGCAAGTATAAACACCATGGAACCACGCAGCCGTCATACCACTCAGGAAGGAGATGTGTTCTGTCTCCTAGAGATTAACGTACTTTGGTGCGAAAAGTGCAAATCAATCCCAGAACAACAGCAAAGGACCTTGTGAAGATGCTGGAGGAAACAGGTACAAAAGTATCTATATCCACAGTAAAACGAGTCCTATATCGACATAACCTGAAAGGCCGCTCAGCAAGGAAGAAGCCACTGCTCCAAAACCGCCATAAAAAATCAAGAGTACGGTTTGCAACTGCACATGGGGACAAAGTTCGTACTTTTTGGAGAAATGTCCTCTGGTCTGATGAAACAAAAATAGAACTGTTTGGCCGTAATGACCATCGATATGTTTGGAGGAAAAAGGGGGTACTTGCAAGCCAAAAACACCATCTCAACTGTGAAGCACGGGGGTGGCAGCATCATGCTGTGGGGGTGCTTTGCTGCAGGAGGGACTGGTGCACTTCACAAAATAGATGGCATCATGAGGAAGGAAAATTATGTGGATATATTGAAGCAACATCTCAAGACATCAGTCAGGAAGTTAAAGCTTGGTCGCAAATGGGTCTTCCAAATGGACAATGACCCCAAGCATACTTCCAAAGTTGTGGCAAAATGGCTTAAGGACAACAAAGTCAAGGTATTGGAGTGGCCATCACAAAGCCCTGACCTCAATCCTATAGAAAATGTGTTGGCAGAAATGAAAAAGCGTGTGCGAGCAAGGAGGCCTACAAACTTGACTCAGTTACACCAGCTCTGTCAGGAGGAATGAGCCAAAATTCACCCAACTTTTTGTGGGAAGCTTGTGGAAGGCTACCTGACACGTTTGACCCAAGTTAAACAATTTAAAGGAAATGCTACCAAATACTAATTGAGTGTATGTAAACTTCTGACCCACTGGGAATGTGATGAAAGAAATAAAAGCTGAAATAAATTATTCTCTCTGCTATTATTCTGACATTTCACATTCTTAAAATAAAGTGGTGATCCTAACTGACCTAAGACAAGGAATGTTTACTAGGATTAAATGTCAGGAATGGTGAAAAACTGAGTTTAAATGTATATGGCTAAGGTGTATGTAAACTTCCGACTTCAACTGTATTCTTAAAGCAGGGGTGGGCAACTGGCGGCTGCACTCCTTTTGTAGGCCTACGGATCAATTTCCACACAATTTGTTTAAATAATACTAATTTAAAAAAAATATTAACTCAGTCGGGGTCTCGACTTACTGTACTGTTGAGAGTTAGAATAGTAGAATTCACAAGGTGCAATTAAAAAATGTGGTTGTGCACCAGCAGTTTTTCTCTTGTTATATCAATCACTGGCAGTCAGTGAATTAGCTAATGTCAGCTAAACAGTTTAGATTGGTAAGTTAGTCTAGCGGCCAGCTATCTAAACTTGTAGTAATCATGGTCGAATTACCAACTGGGGGGCCCACATTGATTTTGTAATCATATTAAAAACTGCAAACATTTCTCTCCACCCAATGGCAAAATGTGTAGAATTGCATGAAATTAACTGTTAAAATGGCCAATTTCTCTCTCCGCCCCATGGCGAAATGAGTAGAAATGCATGAAATTAGTCATAACATTGCAAACTTTTCTCTCTGCCCCTTAGCAAAATGAGTAGAATTGCATGAAATGAGTTATACAATTGTAAAAACTTGTCTCCGCCCCATGGCAAAATGTGTAGAAATGCTGCAAACTTGCTTTAAAACAGCAGTATTTTCTTTACATCCCATGGCTAAATGTGTAGAATTATATTACATTAACTTAGCATTTTTTTCTCTCTGCTGTCAAGAGGGGGGGCCACTAAAATGTTGCTTAAGGTGGCTCTGACTGCATGTGTGGGTATGGCTGTGGGTAGGCAGACCCGCGAGCCTCTCATAATGAGTTCAGATGTTTTTGTGGCCCCCACCCCCATCAAAGTTGCCCATCTCTGATTTAAAGTAAGGCATGAGAGCAAATGTGTTGAAGGACATGTTTACAAAGGCCCAGGCAGACCCTTAGATGCTGGTCTACACAACAGAGGGGAAATTGCTCTAGTGGCGTTGCTGCCTAGGCATCAGGTCTGAGGGGCAGACTGATTAACTTGTTTATGTGCCATGTCTGAGTTTCCTTTCCTCCTCTGAGGTCTGTGGTGGGAGGTGGTCATCTCTGCATATGGTAGAGATTTTTGGAAGGGATTGTCATGTGATTGAAGCGTAATATCCTTTTCACATGGATGTGTTTATTCACAAATATGTGTGTGTGTGTGGGCACTCACTTGCACGTTTGTATAATTTTGGTTCTCACATATGCTCAGGCTAAAATGCAATAAATCAAATTAAAAAGTAAAACCTCCCATGTGTTCCTAACCAAAGCAGTTTCTGGACCATTTATCACTACATTAAATTAGTAATTTATCAAGTTCCATGGTAGGTTGGACAATGTTTTCAAATGTACAAATAAGAATACATTCATTAGTAATGGGTTCTACCTCATTCTACCTCTTTTCCTGATCAGGAAAATAAGTAGAATGAGGTAGAACCCATTACTAATTAATGTATTCTTGGAAAAATAGGTGTGCCTTGGACATTTCACATGAATAATATACAGTGGGGGAAAAAAGTATTTAGTCAGCCACCAATTGTGCAAGTTCTCCCACTTAAAAAGATGAGAGAGGCCTGTAATTTTCATCATAGGTACACATCAACTATGACAGACAAAATGAGATTTTTTTTCTCCAGAAAATCACATTATAGGATTTTTAATGAATTTATTTGCAAACTATGGTGGAAAATAAGTATTTGGTCAATAACAAAAGTTTCTCAATACTTTGTTATATACACTTTGTTGGCAATGACACAGGTCAAACATTTTCTGTAAGTCTTCACAAGGTTTTCACACACTGTTGCTGGTATTTTGGCCCATTCCTCCATGCAGATCTCCTCTAGAGCAGTGATGTTTTGGGGCTGTTGCTGGGCAACACGGACTTTCAACTCCCTCCAAAGATTTTCTATGGGGTTGAGATCTGGAGACTGGCTAGGCCACTCCAGAACCTTGAATTGCTTCTTACGAAGCCACTCCTTCGTTGCCCGGGCGGTGTGTTTGGGATCATTGTCATGCTGAAAGACCCAGCCACGTTTCATCTTCAATGCCCTTGATGATGGAAGGAGGTTTTCACTCAAAATCTCACGATACATGGCCCCATTCATTCTTTCCTTTACACATATCAGTCGTCCTGGTCCCTTTGCAGAAAAACATCCCCAAAGCATGATGTTTCCACCCCCATGCTTCACAGTAGGTATGGTGTTCTTTGGATGCAACTCAGCATTCTTTGTCCTCCAAACACGACGAGTTGAGTTTTTACCAAAAGTTCTATTTTGGTTTCATCTGACCATATGACATTCTCCCAATCCTCTTCTGGATCATCCAAATGCACTCTAGCAAACTTCAGATGGGCCTGGACATGTACTGGCTTAAGCAGGGGGACACGTCTGGCACTGCAGTATTTGAATCCCTGGCGGCGTAGTGTGTTACTGATGGTAGGCTTTGTTACTTTGGTCCCAGCTCTCTGCAGGTCATTCACTAGGTCCCCCCGTGTGGTTCTGGGATTTTTGCTCACCGTTCTTGTGATCATTTTGACCCCACGGGGTGAGATCTTGCGTGGAGCCCCAGATCGAGGGAGATTATCAGTGGTCTTGTATGTCTTCCATTTCCTAATAATTGCTCCCACAGTTGATTTCTTCAAACCAAGCTGCTTACCTATTGCAGATTCAGTCTTCCCAGCCTGGTGCAGGTCTACAATTTTGTTTCTGGTGTCCTTTGACAGCTCTTTGATCTTGGCCATAGTGGAGTTTGGAGTGTGACTGTTTGAGGTTGTGGACAGGTGTCTTTTATACTGAGAACAAGTTCAAACAGGTGCCATTAATACAGGTAACGAGTGGAGGACAGAGGAGCATCTTAAAGAAGAAGTTACAGGTCTGTGAGAGTCAGAAATCTTGCTTGTTTGTAGGTGACCAAATACTTATTTTTCCCCATAATTTGCAAATAAATTCATAAAAAATCCTACAATGTGATTTTCTGGATTTTTTTTCTTCTCAATTTGTCTGTCATAGTTGACGTGTACCTATGATGAAAATTACAGGCCTCTCTCATCTTTTTAAGTGGGAGAACTTGCACAATTGGTGGCTGACTAAATACTTTTTTTCCCCACTGTAAAAAGTGAACATGACTACTGTTTCCTTAATCATGTTGATGAATTATCTTTGGGTAGGTGTGGTGCAAGATAAAAAAGAAAGGCAATAAACTTGACTCTTGATGTAGGATACTGTATGTATGCTTAGCTTTTATTATTTGTAACAAGATGTTCTTTGTAACTATTCACTATTCAGTGATACTGTATCTATTCACTATTCATAAATACCTCAGATGATCATTGCAAAGACAGAGGAATTTTTCTAATCTGGTTTTTGCCTTTATAATTTGAAAGCCCTTGAAAGTTAGCTGCTAAGGTCTGCTTCTGTTTGTGTTTATCTTCCGTTAATAGAATCTTATGATCAACTTCCCATCTACCATTCTGTTTCTCCCTATAGACAGGAAAGTAAACAGCGTCCTTTGTTTTACTTCGAGAGCTATCCCATCTGCCACCTCTTAATTAAATATGCATGAAACCAAACATTTGGTTAAAGCTGGAATCAGTAATGGTGAAACTGCATCGTCCCTTTGTGATATTACAACAACAAAGAAATTACTTCAGACAACTAACAATGTTTTTTTTCTCTCTGAATTCATTGCACATCATTGCACGCGCGATAGAACAGCAGAGTATGTATTGCGATTTTTTTTCACCACGATGCTGGATGCTCCTCTCCTCCGTTTTCATAAACAAAACAAAAACAATAACAAATGTGCTGGGACGAACAGTGGCTCTGTTTCCCCTAATGCGGATTCCACCTTTAACATTATCATTTAAATTCATTAAGGCATGTTACCATTGATTCCTTAACATTGGCATACATACATATTTCATGAATGCAGTGCACTATTAGCTAATAATTCAAATAATATTATACCGTTTCTTCTTTATTTTGGATGAAGATACAAAGAGAAATGGAACCTCTATAATTACTGTCGCTCATCAGTAGCCCAACATATAGCCTGCCGACTGTGTACTCTCCACACCTTCGGCTCAGGGACCAGTGGTTAATCAAGTTTAATTGAGGTAATATAGTATTGATTTCTCCTCTGTTTTCTCAGTGTTTTTACACCCTCTTGGCTCCAGGCGTGCCAGTAAGTACACAGTCGGTAACAGAAGCCTTGCTTTACCAACAGCTGTGTCATTTGTAATGGCCTAATTACCTGCATGATAAACAACTGCTGCTGGTCATTTGTCACAAGGTGTACAAACTCAACAGCCATTGGCTGGGCTTTATAATGGACTGCCACGCATGGAAGTGCATAGTGAAGTGATGGTGGTCTTTGTGTGAGACAGACGCTCTCTAATAAAAAAATTAAGGATTAATTATAATTTGTACCCATTCTCTCTGATCCTACCTCATCAACTCATCATGATCATCAAGGAGAATAACAGTAGCCTATCTCTCTCTCTTCTCACCTAGCTTGGAGACTACTTAAATATTTAAATCACCTGGATCTAAATCAAATTTCAATATCCATGGGATCTTTTTTTCCCCCTATTCCCAGGATGTGAACAAAATGTCTTTAATTTATGCCTATACTATTAGAAAAATAATTGACCTTCAAAATGAAATGGGAAGCGGAGGGAACCAGTCATTCATCACGGCCAAGTGAAGGACGTTTCACCATGGAGTCTTTTTATAGTTTAGTGGGCTATTTGGTTTAAATGACCGCTGCTGTGAATTATAGTTAATAGAGCACAAACAGTCTCCTTGAAAAGTTATGGGAGAAATTAAGGGCAGACAATATGCTCTTTAATTATTAAAACTGCTAATTATTTCTCAATGCTTGCCATCAGAGTAATTTCTGCAGCAACAGAAAAAGCAGCCAATGACTATAGTTTTGTAACTCTAAACTACAAAAGTGAGGAAAAAGAGAGGGTAAAAGTCAAGCATTGAGATATCAGTAAGTCCTTTATGAGTGTCCTGGATAGTTCTAGTCCTTTTCCATCAGGCTGAACGCTTAGAGCGAAATGTGCCACGACATGGGCAGGACCTTGAGCAGCTACAATTAGAGCCAGACTCTGACTGAAATCTATTTCCACATCCAGAGGGATCCGTAGCCTCCACAGAGTGCAGAAAACCCCCAGCCTTGTTGGCCTGGCCCCGCTACAGAGCCAATTCCTCTGGGGATCCTAATCATAGCTGCAAACTGAGAAATCGGGGTCAGGAAAATGCAAAGGAGAACTCCGGAGAGGACTAGGATAGAAGGCACTGAAATGTAGATTTTCTATACAGAACGACATCTTAATCCACTGACATGCCTTGTACAGAGCTAGGCTACAGTTGTAGTTGAAAGGGCCTTTCTATGTGGTGTGCATAACTAACAGGCCTCGATGATAAAACAGAATACCTTCAAAACAGAAAACGGAGATCAAATCAGAAATCCGATTTAAGATTGCCATGTGGACAACATGTCAACGCTTGTTCATAAAAAGTAGCACAAATCCTTTGTTTACCAGGCTTTGCTGTTCAAAAGAACTTACATACAGTGTAGCTTATGCATCCAGAAGTGAGCTGTACAAGCCTTCTGTTAACAGGTCGAAGGTCCAAATCTAGCCTACTACTACATACTGTTGCCAAGCAACACACAGTTTTATCATGCATGGTCTACGAAGTGGACATAAAGGCACTGTTGTAAACTTGTTAGCATTGTTTCAGCTTTTGATCATTCATGGGCCAATTTTGATAATCAGCATCGCAGCTCTGTTCCCTATTTCAATGTCCATCCTAACATCTCCCTTCCTCTCGCTTCTGATGTCAATAAGAGTTTTCATTACATGCCATGCAACCTATTCCAGATGACTTCCTTTCAGTCTGTCTTAATTCAATCCAACAAAAGGTCTCCACTTAAAAGCCTTGGAAATGGGATACAATATGCAGCATTTCCTGTTGGATTGAGTTTACTGCCAGGGGATTCAGCAAGGTAGTAATTAAATATTATATTATGTAAACACATAGCATTGTCAAATGAGAAACTATTTTGTGGGTTGCGGCAGTGCATGCTACGGCACTGCTTATAATTATAAGTTAACTATCTAAGATGTGGCAAATAAATTATTTGCAGATCAGTGGGGTATACTACAAAGCAGAATCAATCAATTTCAATCTAACTTGCCTGAATATTCGGACATAACTTTTACTTTTTTGAAAGATAAGCTTGAAACTGACATGATCTAGTTGACTCAACAACCAAAAACACATAAGTAAGTTTAGCTTTCTTAATGAACCATAAAATAAGTGGTTATTTCTGGTTGTTTATACAAGTTAGCAGGCTAACTCATTGATCTTGCTTTGTAGTATACCCCTCAGGGCTCTAGCTATGCATTTGGTTTGCTAACTTGCTAGCTAAGTGGCTAGCTTTCAAGATCAATCTTCTTGGTTACATCAGAGACAATCAATCCCCTCCTGGATCATCATCCCTGCTGCCTAATTTGTTTTGTGTGTCAATTATTATGATTATGAATATTTATTTTAGTTTGGAAAGAAATGGTGCCCCTTGTGTGCACTGCCGGTAATACACACACACACACACACATATACAGTGGGGAGAGCAAGTATTTAATACACTGCCGATTTTGCATGTTGTTTTTCCTACTTACAAAACATGTAGAGGTCTGTAACAATAATCCAGAAAATCACATTGTATGATTTTTAAGTAATTCATTTGCATTTTATTGCATGACATAAGTATTTGATCACCTACCAACCAGTAAGAATTCCGGCTCTCACAGACTTGTTAGTTTTTCTTTAAGAAGCCCTCCTGTTCTCCACTCATTACCTGTATTAACTGCACCTGTTTGAACTCGTTACCTGTATAAAAGACACCTGTCCACACACTCAATCAAACAGACTCCAACCTCTCCACAATGGCCAAGACCAGAGAGCTGTGTAAGGACATCAGGGATAAAATTGTAGACCTGCACAAGGCTGGGATGGGCTACAGGACAATAGGCAAGCAGCTTGGTGAGAAGGCAACAACTGTTGGCACAATTATTAGAAAATGGAAGAAGTTCAAGATGACGGTCAATCACCCTCGGTCTGGGGCTCCATGCAAGATCTCACCTCGTGGGGCATCAATGATCATGAGGAAGGTGAGGGATCAGCCCAGAACTACACAGCAGGACCTGGTCAATGACCTGAAGAGAGCTGGGACCACAGTCTCAAAGAAAACCATTAGTAACACACTACGCCGTCATGGATTAAAATCCTGCAGCGCACGCAAGGTCCCCCTGCTCAAGCCAGCGCATGTCTAGGCTCATCTGAAGTTTGCCAATGACCATCTGGATGATCCAGAGGAGGAATGGGAGAAGGTCATGTGGTCTGATGAGACAAAAATATAGCTTTTTGGTCTAAACTCCACTCGCCGTGTTTGGAGGAAGAAGAAGGATGAGTACAACCCCAAGAACACCATCCCAACCGTGAAGCATGGAGGTGGAAACATCATTCTTTGGGGATGCATTTCTGCAAAGGGGACAGGACGACTGCACCGTATTGAGGGGAGGATGGATGGGGCCATGTATCGCGAGATCTTGGCCAACAACCTCCTTCCCTCAGTAAGAGCATTGAAGATGGGTCGTGGCTGGGTCTTCCAGCATGACAACGACCCAAAACACACAGCCAGGGCAACTAAGGAGTGGCTCTGTAAGAAGCATCTCAAGGTCCTGGAGTGGCCTAGCCAGTCTCCAGACCTGAACCCAATAGAAAATCTTTGGAGGGAGCTGAAAGTCCGTATTGCCCAGCGACAGCCCCGAAACCTGAAGGATCTGGAGAAGGTATGTATGGAGGAGTGGGCCAAAATCTCTGCTGCAGTGTGTGCAAACCTGGTCAAGACCTACAGGAAACGTTTGATCTCTGTAATTGCAAACAAAGGTTTCTGTACCAACTATTAAGTTCTGCTTTTCATGCAATAAAATGCAAATTAATTACTTAAAAATCATACAATGTGATTTTCTGGATTTTTGTTTTAGATTCCGTCTCTCACAATTGAAGTGTACCTATGATAAAAATTACAGACCTCTACTTGCTTTGTAAGTAGGAAAACCTGCAAAATCGGCAGTGTATCAAATACTTGTTCTCCCCACTGTTATATATATATATATATATATATATATATATATATATGGTACATGAACCATATGACAATATGGATACTGCCCAACCCTACCAGGCACCCTTAAAATCAGAAGTGCCTAGTTGAGATAGAAAGGTGATTTGATACGATCTTTGCTGTCTTACTGTGTGACTCTGCTTGTTTTTGTGTGACCTGTGAAGCGAGGCTCAGCTGTGTTGCTGCTTCTAAATCAGTTTTGTCTCCCAGCCAGGCGCTGCTCAGAGAGCTTTTTCCCATCAACACAGCCCTTCCCCTGTGGAGCCACACAGGTTGCAGGGAAAAAAACATCTTCCCAGTAAGTCAGATCCTGATCCGACAGGATAAATGGCAGACAGACAGCACAACATGCTGCCCTCCCTAACTTTTACTGTGTCCATGGCAACCAAGTTGGAGAGCACAGCGGGTTTTGCTGTCAAAATATGTATCTTGACTTAAAACACAGGGGATGTAAAGGACGGCAAGAGAGCAACATGGAGCTTGATAGTGTCAGAGTAATGTGGCTTTGAGGTTATTTTACATGCTACCACAGTGCAGTGTGAGCCCACACACACACACACACACACAAAGAACAGATGTATGCTTGACCTGAAACTCACCCCAGTATTTTCTAGACTTCAGTAGAATCATGAACTTGTCATAGACTGAACATTGAGCTGCATTTCATTGAAGGGTTTTAACATGTTATTTACCTTGAGGCAATGTGTGTCTGCTGAAGAAGGGATGACAATAGTGAGAATGAATTATTACTGCAGCCTTAGTTTTATGGGTAACAGAACTACCTGATAACCTTATTGGCAATGCTCATATTGTTTTAAAACCACTTTCAGCCGCCAGCTCTTTCAGCAGGTCTTCATGTGCTGTTTTCAATTCAGCTCAGTTGTTTCTCAAAGTCAAGTATTTTCCAACTCAAGGAAGAAAGATAGGCCTATGCTCATGTTTTAATGAACAATTTCATTTGTACTCTGTGACACTGCGACTACCTTCAGTCAAAAGGGTGAAAGTTGTTCTCCAGACGTTATGGATAAACAGTTAATGTTATCTAAAGACTCTATTGATGTGAGGAAGTGTATTAAATATGTGGTATATATTATTAGGAAGGACTCCCCCTTCAACCTAGCTTATTTGCTGCCTTTAGAAAATCAATGCCCTTACAGAGTGTAGCCTAGTGTCAGCTAACCCATACCATCATATGCTGCTATATAAAAAAATAAATTGTTCACTGACATTTGAATCCCTTAGCGCTGTATCAGTCTGAATTACAGTGCCTTCAGAAAGTATTCACACCCCTTGACTTTTTCCACATTTTGTTGTGTTACAAAGTGGGATTAAAATGGATTTAATTGTCATTTTTTGTCAATGATCTTCACAAAATACTCTGTCAAAGTGGAAAAAGTTTCAAAGAAATAAATACAATTTATGAAAAATAAATGCCTAATATATATTGATTAGTTAAGTATTCAATCACCTGAGTCAATACATGTTAGAATCACCTTTGGCAGCGATTACAACTGTGAGTATCTCTAAGTGCTTTGCACACCTGGATTGTACAATATTTTCCCATTATTCATTTTAAAACTCTTCAAGCTCTGTCAAGTTGGTTGTTGATGATTGCTAGACAGCAATTTTCAAGTCTTGCCAAAGACTTTCAAGACGATTTTAAGTCAAAACTTTAACTCGGCCACTCAGGAACTTTCAATGTCGTCTTGTTAAGCATATCCTGTGTACATTTGGCCTTAAGTTTTAGGTTATTGTCCTGCTGAAAGGTGAATTTGTCTCCCAGTGTCTGTTGGAAAGCAGACTGAACCAGGTTTTCCTCTAGGATTTTGCCTGTGCTTAGCTCTATTCCATTTATTTTTATACAAAAAAACTCCCTAGTCCTTGCCGATGACCAGCATACCCATAACATGCAGCCACCACCATGCTTGAAAATATGAAGAGTGGTACTCAGTGATGTGTTGTGTTGGATTTGCCCCAAACATAACACTTTGTATTCAGGACATAAAGTGAATTTCTTTGCAGTTTACTTTAGTGCCTCGTTGCAAACAGGATGCATGTTCTGTAATATTTTTATTCTGTACAGGCTTCCTTCTTTTCACTCTGTCATTTGGTTAGCATTGTGGAGTAAGTACAATGTTGTTGGTCTATCCTTTCTCCTATCATAGCCATTCAACTCTGTAACTCTTTTAAAGTCACCATTGGCCTCATGGTGAAATCCCTGAGCGGTTTCCTTCCTCTCCGGCAACTGAGTTAGGAAGGACGCCTGTATCTTTCTAGTGACTGGGTTTATTGATCCACCATCCAGAGTGTAATTAATAACTTCACCATGCTCAAAGGGATATTCAATGTCTGCTTTTTTAATTTTTTACCCATCTACCAATAGGTTTTCTTTTTGCGACTCGTTGGAAAACCTCCCTGTTCTTTGTGGTTGAATCTGTGTTTGAAATTCACTGCTCAACTGAGGGACCTTACATACAATCAAATCAAATCAAATGTTATTTGCCACATGCGCCGGATACAACAGGTGTAGACATTACAGTGAAATGGTTGCTTACAAGCCATTAACCAACAATGCAGTTTTAAGAAAAATAAGTGAAGTAAAAAATTAAAAATAATTAAAGAGCAGCAGTAAAATACAATAACAGTAGGGAGGCTATATACAAGGGGTACTGGTACAGAGTCAATGTGCGGGGGCACAGGTTAGTCGAGGTACTTGAGGTAATATGTACATGTGGGTAGAGTTAAAGTGACTATGCATAGAAAATAAACAGAGAGTAGCAGCAGCGTAAAAGAGGGGGTGGGGTGGGGGGACAATGAAAATAGTCCGGATAGCCATGATTAGCTGTTCAGGACTCTTATGGCTTGGGGGTAGAAGCTGTTAAGAAGCCTTTTGGACCTAGACTTGGCGCTCCGGTGCCGCTTTTCTTGCAGTAGCAGAGAGTACAGTCTATGACTAGGGTGGCTGGAGTCTTTGACAATTTTTAGGGCCTTCTTCTGACACCGCCTGGTCCTCTGTAGCTCAGCTGGTAGAGCACGGCGCTTGTAACGCCAAGGTAGTGGGTTCGATCCCCGGGACCACCCATACACAAAAATGTATGCACGCATGACTGTAAGTCGCTTTGGATAAAAGCATCTGCTAAATGGCATATTATTATTATTATTATTATTATTATTATTATATAGGTCCTGGATGGCAGGAAGCTTGGCCGCAGTGATGTACTGGGCCGTACGCACTACCCTCCGTAGTGCCTTGCGGTCGGAGGCCGAGCAGTTGCAATACCAGGCAGTGATGCCACCAGTCAGGATGCTCTTGATGGTGCAGCTGTAGAACCTTTTGAGGATCTGAGGACCCATGCCAAATCTTTTCAGTCTCCTGAGGGGGAATAGGCTTTGTTGTGCCCTCTTCACGATTGTGTTGGTGTGTTTGGACCATGATAGTTTGTTGGTGATGTACAGTTGGGAAAAAAAGTATTTAGTCAGCCACCAATTGTGCAAGTTCTCCCACTTAAAAAGATGAGAGAGGCCTGTAATTTTCATCATAGGTACACGTCAACTATGACAGACAAAATGAGAAAAAAAATTCCAGAAAATCACATTGTAGGATTTTTAATGAATTTATTTGCAAATTATGGTGGAAAATAAGTATTTGGTCAATAACAAAAGTTTCTAAAATCTCACGATACATGGCCCTGGTCCCTTTGCAGAAAAACAGCCCCAAAGCATGATGTTTCCACCCCCATGCTTCACAGTAGGTATGGTGTTCTTTGGATGGAACTCAGCATTCTTTGTCCTCCAAACACGACGAGTTGAGTTTTTACCAAAAAGTTCTATTTTGGTTTCATCTGACCATATGACATTCTCCCAATCCTCTTCTGGATCATCCAAATGCACTCTAGCAAACTTCAGATGGGCCTGGACATGTACTGGCTTAAGCAGGGGGACACGTCTGGCACTGCAGGATTTGAGTCCCTGGCGGCGTAGTGTGTTACTGATGGTAGGCTTTGTTACTTTGGTCCCAGCTCTCTGCAGGTCATTCACTAGGTCCCCCCGTGTGGTTCTGGGATTTTTGCTCACCGTTCTTGTGATCATTTTGACCCCACGGGGTGAGATCTTGCGTGGAGCCCCAGATCGAGGGAGATTATCAGTGGTCTTGTATGTCTTCCATTTCCTAATAATTGCTCCCACAGTTGATTTCTTCAAACCAAGCTGCTTACCTATTGCAGATTCAGTCTTCCCAGCCTGGTGCAGGTCTACAATTTTGTTTCTGGTGTCCTTTGACAGCTCTTTGGTCTTGGCCATAGTGGAGTTTGGAGTGTGACTGTTTGAGGACAGGTGTCTTTTATACTGATAACAAGTTCAAACAGGTGCCATTAATACAGGTAACGAGTGGAGGACAGAGGAGCCTCTTAAAGAAGTTGTTACAGGTCTGTGAGAGCCAGAAATCTTGCTTGTTTGTAGGTGACCAAATACTTATTTTCCACCATAATTTGCAAATAAATTCATTAAAAATCCTACAATGTGATTTTCTGGAATTTTTTTCCTCAATTTGTCTGTCATAGTTGACTTGTACCTATGATGAAAATTACAGGCCTCTCTCATCTTTTTAAGTGGGAGAACTTGCACAATTGGTGGCTGACTAAATACTTTTTTTCCCCCACTGTAGACTCCAAGGAACTTGAAACTCTCAACCTGTTCCACTACAGCCCAGTCAATGAGAATGGGGGCGTGCTCAGTCCTCTTTTTTTCCCTGTAGTCCACAATCATCTCCTTTGTCTTGATCACGTTGAGGGAGAGGTTGTTATCCTGGCACCACACGGCGAGGTCTCTGACCTCCTCCCTAAAGGCTGTCTCATCGTTGTCGGTGATCAGGCCTACCACTGTTGTGTCGTCTGCAAACTTAATGATGGTGTTGGAGTCGTGCCTGGCCATGCAGTCATGGTAGAACAGGGAGTACAGGAGGGGAATGAGCACGCACCCCTGAGGGGCCCCCGTGTTGAGGATCAGCGTGGCAGATGGGTTCCTACCTACCCTTACCACCTGGGGGCAGCCCATCAGGAAGTCCAGGATCCAGTTGCAGAGGGATGTGTTTAGTCCCAGGGTCCTTAGCTTAGTGATGAGCTTTGAGGGCACTATGGTGTTGAACGCTGAGCTGTAGTCAATGAATAGCATTCTCACGTAGGTGTTCCTCTTGTCCAGGTGGGAAAGGGCAGTGTGGAGTGCAATAGACATTGTATCATCTGTGGATCTGTTGGGGCGGTATGCAAATTGGAGTGGGTCTAGGGTTTCTGGGATAATGGTGTGGATGTGAGCCATGACCAGCCTTTCAAAGCATTTCTTGGCTACAGACGTGAGTGATACGGGTCGGTAGTCATTTAGGCAGGTTATCTTAGTGTCCTTGGGCACGGGGACTATGGTGGTCTGCTTGAAACATGTTGGTATTACAGACTCAGTCAGGGACATGTTGAAAATGTCAGTGAAGACACTTGCCAGTTGGTCAGCACATGCTCGGAGTACGCGTCCTGGTAATCCGTCTGGCCCTGTGGCCTTGTGAATGTTGACCTGCTTAAAAGTCTTACTCACATCGGCTACGGAGAGCGTGATCACATAGTCATCCAGAACAGCTGATGCTCTCATGCATGCTTCAGTGTTGCTTGCCTCGAAGCGAGCATAGAAGTGATTTAGCTCGTCTGGTAGGCTCGTGTCACTGGGCAGCTCGTGGCTGTGCTTTCCTTTGTAGTCTGTAATAGTTTGCAAGCCCTGCCACATCCGACATGCGTCGGAACCGGTGTAGTACGATTCAATCTTAGTCCTGTATTGACTCTTTGCCTCTTAATTGTATGTGTGGGGTACAGAGATGAGGTAGTCATTCAAAAATCGTGTTAAACACTATTATTGCATACAGAGTGAGTCCATGCAACTTATTATGTGACTTATCAAGCATTTTTATATTTTTATGCTTGCCATAACAAAGGGGTTGAATACTTCCTGACTCAAGACATTTCAGCTTTTCATTTTGAATTAATTTGTAAAGAATTCTAAAAACATAATTCCACTTTGTGTGTAGGCCAATGACACAAAATCATTTTTAATTCAGTCTGTAACACAACAACATGTGAAAAAAGTCAAGGGGTGTGAATACTTTCTGAAGGCATTGTAAGTGTGATAAGCATACCCTTCCAACATTTCATCAGTGAATATAACACAACACCCACACTTGATCTAACTCAGGTTTAATTTCTGCACAATATTTCTCACTGTGTTACGCAAGACGAGAGCCGTGCTGTTCACTTTCCCAATATCATCATGGTTCATCTTAACAAGAAAAACTCACACTAGCTGACATTTTAGACATACAACTCATTCATTCTGTTATAAAGGAATAATAGTTGTACTAATTTCATCTGATCATACGTACTTCAGTTCACAAATGGCCACTGACAGATGAACTGTATTGTTGTCGAATACTCTGGTTTTTCATGCAGGTTTACAGTCAAGCTTTTTTTCCCCCTGAAAGATTAACACACATGCAATTTGAATTCAATTACTGTAATGACTTTATTCCCATGGCCTGACTGAGATACAGAGATGGTCCATGACTCTGCCTTTTTTTTCCTTCCCGTTGCGGAAGAGGCTTAAGAGCCAAATCCAATTAGTTGACTTAATATTCACATTAGAGTGTTGGGGATCCAGCCTGGATGTGTTCAATCGGAATGAACAGTGGCATTCATACTGTATATGGATTCATTACCATTAGACTCTATAGGCCCTTCTGTTTGATCTACCCTTTTAAGTTACCTGCAGTGATGTTGAGGGAAGGGAACAAAGGGTTGTAGATAAAGTGAATGGCAATATTACACAATTTCAGTTAGACTGTGGTTTATGTTGTTGATCGTAAATGCTTTGATTCGGTTGGATGGTCTTGAGTTTCTTTGCACTGCCTGGAGAAGTTAAAGGCTCTTGGATCTCCTCAAAGTTGCATGGTTTAACAAAAGTTCACTATACGTCCATCGGCCGTTTTTAGGGTTTAAAGGAGAAAGGCTTACGTGTGATCTCCCATGCTGTCTCACTGTGATGGTGTATACCAGTACAGGGATTCTTATCAAGGGAGCCCAGCCAACATGTCCCTATAATGTGAAGATAATCTCAAACATTGGCAGCGTATTGACATTAGCAACTACTCGGTTCCATTAGCTGATACGAGCCACTTGAGTGGCTGAAGTTGGGGCGATCAGATTGCGGTGACACCTCCATTTCCTGGACTTGATGTGTCAAAGCATAAATCTGTTTACTAAGCTGCAGTGCATGGTGACAGCAGATGACACTGATAGTGACATGGGCAGCCAACCTTTTAATGACTCATGAAGCCATTCACTTTCATTTAAGGAGACCGAATACAAACAGTGAGCTACACACACAGACACCCACATTTGCAACTGGCAATGAATGTTGTTCAAATAAGTATTTCGACAGCAAAGCAGTGATGTCCATGCATTCACTATGGAATACCGATTTGCATAATATATGAGGATATACTACATGTATGGTACAGGTGCTACAATAGAAATGACACCAAATTTGAGCCTTTTGAAGTTGTCATTGGTGGTCCAGTCAGTTGTTTTCAGGCTCATTCAGTTAATGTCAGGCAAACTTCAAATTCCATTGGACTGTCTGCCTTCTGTCTACCTACTGAGTAAGGTCAGGAACACACTAGGTGTAGAACTGCACACACTGAATTGGATGTGAGATTGAAAGAGGCCTCCACCACTGAGAGGTTGTGTTTGCAGGTCTGAATACTAATCTACACAGGGATCTCCAAGGATACGAGCAGAGCATCACACACACTGGGGGATCATGGGAAAAAGCTTTCATTTGCTCCCCTTGTGCAGCTTAATACATTTCCCCTCGGATATAAGTAGATTAAGGAAGTGGTATTGCTCAGTGTAAAGTAGCAGCAGGTAGATAATAAGATACTGTACCACTTACCATTTACTTTTCAGGGTTTAATGTTCCGGGCTTGATCCCTGTGTCATTGTTTGTTTGGATTCACTGTGTGGAGGCACGTTTTCATTGGCAGCTTGGCATTTTGAATGGGTCCCTTAGGCTGCCTGGGGGTAACAATGGCTAGCAGGTGGTTGCTGCTTTTCAGGGATTTAAACCTTCATCCAAAACAGCTACTTAACCTATTAATGTCTAGATGAGAAGAATAGTAAGCAGCTTCTGCTACTGTTTGATGGACAGATGGAGTGGCTAGAATACTAGCATGAGGCTTCAGTCAGAACTAAAGTACAGGGTGGCCCTCGCAACTTTCAGAAAGGACGCCAAGCAAAATAAAGGCTGACATGTTCTTTCAAATAACCATGTGTGTGTAACCCAGCTATGAAATCGAAAAATATTTCAATATGGGAATTCATGAAGATGTCCCTTGAGGCGTATGGGTTAAGTTGTATTAATGGAACGCAACATAGTTTCCTGTGCTGTGGTTCGTTCTATAACTCATGGCCTGCAGAGGAAAGGAGAGTGGGAGTCCTCCGCCCCGCTGAAAGTTCAGAGCACAGCTGGCAGAGTAGTGATTAATGCAGTAACAAAGCTCACAGCAACATGGTGACTGACTCAAAATACTGCCGGCTAATTGATTGCTCCGAGTGGTGCTGCAATTCGGTCATGCATTGTGCCATCAGGATAGAAAAACTCAATAGACTGAGTGAACCTGCTCCCAGAGATGAATGAGTTCACCCTAATCACACAATGTGGTGACATTAAGAAGCAGGCAATATTCACACTCAACATGCATAATATTGTTACAGCGTCCTGGTAAAGTAAGCAGGGCTATGTAGAGCATTATAACTCCCTCGTTTTCTCAAATATGCTAGGTACTATTCTCTTAAAATAGAACCCCCAGTAGCCTACAGTGATTTTCTGTTTGACATCAATTGGTAAAAGGGGCTTCCCCATGGGGTCATAGAGGGGGTGTTGAACAATCCCATGCTGTGTTCACAGGACACATCCATTCTGTGAACTCCTTTGTCCCCAGAGTACCCATTTACTATGTGAAACAGTCAATACCAAGTCAAAAGGAAAAATCCATCAGAATTGGGAGTTATGGTGTCCATATCAATAATAGCCTCCTACTCAAAGTACCTCTGGCCATTTGAGTTCACATGGTTAAAGTACCACACATCTGTGCCAGTTTTGCCCTTGAGCACATAAAACCAAACCCTAAAATCTTTGTCATTGAAATTACTGTTAAACTAGATAGAAAGTGGTTCATAAATTGGCAACCACAGAGCTCAGATTATGTAATATATGAAACTTGCAGATGCATCTGACTCATTCGGTTTGTGAATTTATTTCCACAAACCTTGTAAAAGGCTTTTTTTTAGTCTATTGGTGAATTAATGGAAAGTAGACATAAGGCTATAATTGTCCAAAAATAGCGCCACATATAATCAAAACAAAGACTAATCTTTACATGATCACTTACCAGAATGGATTTTTGTTGGCCAATGAAAAAGCCCAGGAATTAAGATCTGGTGTATTTTGATGTATTTTTTTATTTGAGACATTTAGTAGACACTCTTATCCAGAGCGACTTAGTTAGTGCATTCATTTTAAGATACAGTAGCTAGGTGAGACAACCACATCAGTCATAGTAAGCAACAAAACATTCCTCAAAGCAGCTATCAACAACATCAGTGCAAGTAAGAAAAGACAAGTGCAAGTGTTACTGCAAGATAGGCAAGGGTGTTTTTGAATTTTTTCTCCAGTTTATTTGTTGATTCACCTCTTAGGTTTGGGGTGGATATACAGTGGCTTGCGAAAGTATTCACCCCCCTTGGCATTTTTTCCTATTTTGTTGCCTTACAACCTGGAATTAAAATGGATTTTTGGGGGGGTTTGTATCTTTTGATTTACACAACATGCCTACCACTTTGAAGATGCAAAATATGTTTTCTTGTGAAACAAACAAGAAATAAGACAAAAAAACTGAAAACTTGAGCGTGCAGTCAATACTTTGTAGAGTCACCTTTTGCAGCAATTACAGCTGCAAGTCTCTTGGGTTATGTCTCTATAAGCTTGGCACATCTAGCCACTGGGATTTTTGCCCATTCTTCAAGGCAAAACTGCTCCAGCTCATTCAAGTTGGATGGGTTCCACTGGTGTACAGCAATCTTTGACTAGGCCATTCCAAGACATTTAAATGTTTCCCCTTAACCCACATGAGTGTTGCTTTAGCAGTATGCTTAGGGTCATTGTCCTGCTGGAAGGTGAACCTCTGTCCCAGTCTCAAATCTCTGGAAGACTGAAACAGGTTTCCCCTCAAGAATTTCCCTATATTTAGCGCCATCCATCATTCCTTCAATTCTGACCAGTTTCCCAGTCCCTGCCGATGGAAAAACATCCCCACAGCATGATGCTGCCACCACCATGCTTCACTGTGGGGATGGTGTTCTCGGGGTGATGAGAGGTGTTGGGTTTGCGCCAGACATAGCGTTTTCCTTGATGGCCAAAAAGCTCAATTTTAGTCTCATCTGACCAGAGTACCTTCTTCCATATGTTTGGGGAGTCTCCCACATGCCTTTTGGCGAACACCAAACGTGTTTGCTTATTTTTTTCTTCAAGCAATGGCTTTTTTCTGGCCACTCTTCCGTAAAGCCCAGCTCTGTGGAGTGTACGGCTTAAAGTGGTCCTGTGGACAGATACTCCAATCTCCGCTGTGGAGCTTTGCAGCTCCTTCAGGGTTATCTTTGGTCTCTTTGTTGCCTCTCTGATTAATGCCCTCTTTGCCTGGTCCGTGAGTTTTGGTGGGCGGCCTTCTCTTGGCAGGTTTGTTGTGGTGTCAAATTCTTTCCATTTTTTAATAATGGATTTAATGGTGCTCCGTGGGATGTTCAAAGTTTCTGATATTTTTTTATAACCCAACCCTGATCTGTACTTCTCCACAACTTTGTCCCTGACCTGTTTGGAGAGCTCCTTGGTCTTCATGGTGCCGCTTGCTTGGTGGTGCCCCTTGCTTAGTGGTGTTGCAGACTCTGGGGCCTTTCAGAACAGGTGTGTATATATATACTACAATCATGTGACAGATCATGTGACACTTAGATTGCACACATGTGGACTTTATTTAATTAATTATGTGACTTCTGAAGGTAATTGGTTGCACCAGATCTTATTTAGGGTCTTCATAGCAAAGGGGGTGAATACATATGCATGCACCACTTTTCCGTTATTTATGTTTTAGAATTTTTTTGTAATTTTTTTCATTTCATTTCACCAATTTTGACTATTTTGTGTATATCCATTAAATGAAATCCGAATAAAAATCCATTTAAATTACAGGTTGTAATGCAACAAAATAGGAAAAATGCCAAGTGGGATGAATACTTTTGCAAGGCACTGTATAGTGCTGGCCACTCAGCTGGCCGTGTGTGCGTGCGTGGGAGTTGTATTAGGGGGTCTGGACATCCCAGTCAGGCCCAGGACAGGACCCACTTCTATTATCGCCAGACAGCAGGGTCTCTTTATCTCCTGCAATGCACAGAGTTCTTCACTCTGGCAGGCTGTGGGCAACCAAGTCACACTGGCACAGCATCACAGTCCAGGCTTTGGAGCGGACTGAGCAGGCCCAACACCCCTGGGCAGCGCTGAACTCCTGACCCCCTCTGTCTTGGAGATGAGTGTCACAGCTCTGTAATCCCCTAATCCTTTTTCACAACACATTTTGCTGAACAAAATGCTGTGTGATGTTAAAAAGGTACGCGTTTAAGACCTTGGGTAGACAACCCTGTCCTTGGCATCTTCAAGGTGGACATTCCTTGTGTCTGCGTGGTTGTCTAGAAGAGGAGAGGAGGAGACGAGGAGTGGGCTAGCTTTAACGGTTATTATTTGCCATCTGCTGTTGCCGCAGCTGCCTCCTCCTCAGCCTCTGTGCTGTGTGAAATAAGCCTGTTCGCCATGTAAAACTGAGAGAACAGGCAGAGCGAGTGCAGCTGAGCAAGTGACCGGCTAATCCCCTTAACACATGGGACGGACGGTGCAGGCACCAGCTCTAATTGATTCTGAAATGACTTGGGCTCTATCTGGGTGGAAATGAAAGGTTTGAGATTCTTGCGTGGTTTCTGTTTTAGGAGCCAGGATCTGAGATCTGTCTCATGCTAAATGTAGATGTGCTAGATGACTCTCTCGATCTCCAGAATCAGATAAAAGATCAAAATTAGTTATGACGCATTGAATGTATATGCATGTATATTTCACTCTTTGTAGGATCCTATATAAATCTTGAAACCTATTTTATTTTCTCTGGAGATGGTGGATTTTCATGGGGGGAGGTTGTTAGATTTTTTCTCTAGTTCCCATCACATATTTATTGAATCCTCCTTCAGAGGCTGGGAGGCAGAAAATTATATTATGATGGTTCCTATGAGAGATGTTCTGTGTGCCGAACTTGCCTCCTTTTTTCTCTTCCTCTAACCCAGTGACTGATTAGGCTGTCAGAATTATTTTCAGACATCTCAATATTTGCCTATTAGAACATCCCTATTTCATACCGTCTAGTGTTATCAAACAGATGTGTTCTCAAATCCTTCTTCTTATAGTATCATTATAGTGTCCACATATCAAACTTTACATTGCTCAGCATGACATATTATGCAGATTTCACCTGTCATACATTCAGCAGTTTCATAGATGAATAAAATACAGCAAACACATACTCCCCCACATATTTACAGTATCAATTGCTTAACAGTTAAAAGGATGAAAAACAGCAGTTACTGAGGCCCTAAAGTCCAGACTCCGGCATGACTTATTTAGGAGCCATTTGACTGCACAGATTTGTCATTTCAAGGATAGTGGAGAGGTATTGCCAATTTAACTCCCCCTACTGGAAGCCTGACACACTGCAGAAGACAGTTTAGCCTGCCTCTCTGCCCACACACACACAGCCTCACATACCTCTACTACCAATTTAATTAGCTCACACTGCACGCAATGAGCCAACTGTGTGCAGTTTTCCATCCATCTACTTTTGTAACTAATCAATGTACTATTGTGTGCATGTCCCCTTAATGATTTGTCTATATAAAGTAATGACTGGGACACTATTGAATGGCTGTTACTATGTCAGTAGTATTGCATGGAAATACCTTTTATTTGTTTGTGTCCGTTTATGTGATCATTTTCATTAGTGTTGATACAACACGACTAAGTGTTTAACAATGACACACACAGGGTTGAGACAACACATTGAAAGATACAAAACACCTCAAGCTGATCCAAAGTTGTTTCTCATCATAAAACACGTCATCCAGCATCTGCAATCCTCTCATTTATTATATTATGCATCAAAACAATATAGGAATGTTTCAAAGTGATCTACACATAAAATAGGCCATTTATCCATGTCTCATTTATATATTTGGTAAGAGGGAGGCTACCATAGATTAAATACATTGTAGATATCAATGCAAAGCACAAAATGATTATACCCCAAACCCACACATCCCTATACTTTCATCTTGCTTCTTTTCAGGACTAAATGTGCAATAACACTGTTGACGTTTCGAATGTGACACAGATTCCATCCTATGCCAATTGTCTGAGGGAGGTAAAACTCATTAAAAGTTATCTTTTTAAAGTGATTAATCCTACACGGGCTAATCCCCATGTCAGAACCTTGCTTAAATAGAGTAACAAACGCTCCCAGTGGATTACAGGAGTGAAAAGCCGACCCAGGACCCAGGAACTGTAGGGGATACAGTCTTAATCATCAGAACAAATTGTCTGGCTGCTCACTAACAAACACATCTCTTTTCAACCAACCTTTTATGCCAACAAAATGAGCTAACTCACCTCGGTAAAAGACTCATTCATTTGACTCCCTCCCTCTGTCCCACTCGAGTGTGGCCCACTGCTTGTAGCTAACCTTTCATAGGGCTTACGCGACCTGAATTAACGGGAAGCGCTGAACAAAACAGCATGTTAGATGAACATATATTTGTCCTGAGCAAAATGAAGACATCCAGACCTCTGAAATAAGTTTCTTCGGATGTCTTGTTAGTTGTCCAATGTCTAGAATAAATACAAAGATTACCACATACATGTTTAAATTGATGCCCGTCCCACCTGTCAGAATAAAACAAAAACACTCCAATGAGAATATGTGTTGAAATAAGAATTCTTCATCGGTCATCCTTAACAAAATCAACCGAAAACATCCACCTGACTCTTGGGTGACCGGTCCTCTCTTGTGTGTTGAGATTTTAATTCAAAATGCATGGCCTGTGTGGTGACGGTGCCAGTGGCGGTAATCTGTTGCACATCCCCAGTGTGGCACAAAGGCCTCTGTCAACGACGCAATAGGGGGCTGTCTCCAGCACGGCACTATCTGCAGAGCTCGACGCCTTTGAGATGAAATGTTTTTATTTGACAAAAACAAATAAATAAATAAATAAAATGTAAATATCACCAAACAGAGGGAGAAACAGTGTGACTTGGGAGCCTTCTTCTTGGTAACGGCTCAAAGTTTGCTACAGTAAACAAAGGTTTTAAGATGTTATGGGTCTGTATGAGTAGAGTGAAACTTGATATAAATGACTGAAATCAATCCTATACAATCCCTTATCCAAAACGTATCAAAGACTGGTCTTTTGACATGTAATATTCACCCAAATCGGTAGAGAGATACAATCTAAAGATCTAAGAGACACATTTTTCAATTTATATTCGAATTTAACATAATCTGCTCATTTCCAGTAAGCCATCACAGATTTCCCCTCTAAATGTTATTATACAGTGATCATTACATAAATGCGGTCTTCAGCCTGATACCTGTGATACCTGCCATTCATGCCAATGATTTGGATTCTATTCAGGATTTATCAATCTTGGCCTTTTAATCTGTTTTTCAAATTTAATTAACGTCAATCCCAAAATGTCTCAGTCTAAAGGGATTTATTGCAACCTGCCTGAAATATCCCCCTCCCAGTGAGCCTGCTTCCTGCCATCTTTGAATGGAATCCCAAGCTACAATAATGAACCCCTTGAAATGGAGTTCCATCGTGTTACCTTGAATTAGGGTGCTAACAAGAAGTAAATCATAAGGATCAGCGGGATCAACTGCAGCTCCGAGAAAAACGTTAATCGTACCCAAGAAGAGAGATGCCACATCTAATCGCACAGTGGAAAGGGTATTCGTATGAACCTGAAGCGCTAGAAGTGGTAGATGGTAAATATAGAGTTTTGATATAGGGATTAGTCCGTCAGTCCATTATAAATCGTTACAATGATCTGATGAAAGGCTAGCGGATGTCTCACCATGCTCAGTAGCTGGGCCACAGAGGGATCCTGTCTCTCTCTCTATGATAACAGTTCATTCTCACATACCTCTGACCCACTTGGGCAAAAGGGAAGGAACTAGCCTAATCCCTACTCATTGGGTTTGGGCCAGCAGATATCCATTGTTCTGCTGATAATAACACTATCTCACGGTTAAAATTAGGAACACTAACTAACAATTGGAGTTGTTAAAAGGGATGTTTGTTTACCTTTCTTGTAAAGGGAAATAATAACTGTCTCAGCATCAACTAAACACTGGTTTTAATCAGCCAGCTATCCCAAATGGCCATGAATGCAGCACAAGGAAGACCACCCCATTTGTTTGTAATCAAACATCAGAGGAAACAAACAGATTGTGAAAACAAAGCTATTAGAAGCATATGTATTGGTAAACCAGAACAAATGCATAGCGATGTTTGACTGTTTGTGTATGCAAATAAGTCCATGATTCAAAGCATGTAGATATAGATCAGTTGAATCCAAGCTTTTCTCAATCTATTTACAAACATCTAACAAACAGGTAATGACCTAGGTGGCGGCTATACGGCCTTATTTGTCAATAAAATGATATGGAGGAAAAGGAATAGGATGTTTTTTGTAATATCAACACGTTGTTTATTACCAATTCCATATGTCCAAAAAGCTGTTGAAATGCATGTCCGTTTACTTATGTGTGTGTGAGTATCACCACACCCATTGGCTCCTGACACCCTGGTGCTATTAGTGGGCTGCTGGGAACAGGAAGTGATAAAACTAGAGTACCACGCAAATAGTTTTGTCCAGCTATTCCATCTGTGTGGAGGAAATTGAAAAGTTAACCCAAACAGTTTAACAACTGCTTGACAGAATTAGAGGACCAGCGTTTCATTAGGTAATGCCAATAGACTGTATCTATGTAGCCTAACTACATGATAGGATACTATTATCACCTATTGGCTTTGATTCTCACTACCAGTGTTAGTGTAGTTACTTTATAAAATGTACTTTGTAAAATGCTATACTTTTAGATATAGTGCAATGAAAAGTTTGAGCATTTCATCATTTGCAATGTGTGAAACCATTACTTTTGAGGCCCAAACTATTGCATTTATGGCAGAACTACGTCAAATCTAAATTGGATGGAATGCGTGAACATTGCTCTTGTTGACCCCCATGAGTTGGGCTAAAATGGAACACCTTGTGAAATCTTGCCAGAGACTGTTGTGTGAAATTAAAAAAGTTAGACATTTTCCAATCTGGAAACTTGTTGCACACTTGGACAAGAGGTAAAAACCTGAACAGGCCTCTGATAAACACTTCCCGGAAATAGTAACTGGCAGTAACATAGCAGAAAATGTCAGTGCATAAGCCTGCATTGGAGTTGGCAATAACACTAAACCAGTCCATGGTGAGAATGGACCACCTGGAGGAAAATTGAGTGAGCAGGGAACTAAGTGTAGAATTGACTGAAGTGAAATGATTTAATTAGCTGTATTGAGACCCCCATTGTCCCTTCAGAATACACCTGAAGCCTATGTTTGAGCTGGGTACAAAAGAGAGCCAGCGAATGAGAAAATAAAAGACTGTCTGTCTGGCTGACTGGAATGGTAAAGGCCTACAAGCCAATTAGTCAGGACTGTGTTTGAAATGGCATGGGGCTGAAGCACACCTTCCATTTCTTGCTCTCTCGCTCTCTCTGTCTCTCTCTCACTCTCTCTCTCTCTCTCTCTCCCGCTCTCTCTCTCTCTCTCTCTCTCTCTCTCTCTCTCTCTCTCTCTCTCTCTCTCTCTCTCTCTCTCTCTCTCTCTCTCTCTCTCTCTCTCTCTCTCTCTCTCTCTCTCTCTCTCTGTCTCTCTCTCTCTCTCTCTGTCTCTCTCTGTCTCTCCCTCTCTGTCTCTGTCTCTCCCTCTCTGTCTCGCTGTCTCCCCCCTCTCTGTTTTTCTGTCCACCAACAAACCCCCCCTCAACCTGACCACTCTGCTATGAGGTGACCCCGGGGGGATTGCCGAACCCCGGGGCTGATCCCACACCTTACCACATTGCCTCCCGCTGACCACACACACCACACACCCATTAACTTGCCCTGGAGTAAAGTGTTGCTGTCTGCATCTCAACACTGTCAATCTGCACTACAGCCAGCCAGGAAAGGATGCTCTGGGCCAGGAGCTGCCTGCCTGCCACCACCACCATCACCCCTCAGCTGCACCCCATGCCTGCATCCCAAATGGCACCCTATTCCCTAATTGGTGCAGTACTACAGCAAAAGTAGTGCACTATGTAGAGAATAGAGTGCCATTTGGGACGTAACCCATACCAATTGCCTGAGTCACAGAGAGTCCACACTGTCACTCCACCTAGGTATCTGCAACATGGCTGCTGACAGGTTCACACGGCTGGCAAGCAGGGACTCACTTTCTGTCCACGTAACTGCTGTTAAAAAACAGACGCCTACTGTAGTAATCCATGAGCTGATTAGTGAAATGGCTGCCATAGTTCATCCATGAATTCCGTGCTAGAGCAAGGTTTCTAGCGCTTAACTGATCTGTCATGACTTAAACGTGTAGGACTGTGTAGTAGTACGTAAGGGTGATGTGGAGACCTAGATCAGTAATGGGACCTGAGGGGGTTCGGTCCCAGATGGCATAGCACTCCATGCCAACTGTAGGAGTGCAAATGAGATCTTATGTAATAGAACACAATAGATGCTAATCAGTATGTATGTCTCAGTATATGCAGGTGTCTGCACAATACTGTAGCTAATTACTGCAATACTGTCATTCTGAACCCCCATTTGGTTTATATTTCAGCACTGCGTGGGTTATAGGCTACACAATGGTTTTGATAGAGAAGACCCACATCTTGCTGTAGTGTGCTCTCTCTTCTCAACCAATTGGCAAGATCATTGAGGGTGATTACTGTTATTGTCATAAAATTGGCTTGAGGACAGGGGAAATGAATGAGTTGGGGAAAAATCATTAGAGATATAATTGAAAAGCACCTAGCACTGTCTGGAGGGCTAAACTGCTGCCAGATCTCTGATAGGTTGCATGTTGATTGAGAAAAGATCTCTGCAAAATTTACTTATTCATCATAATTCATAATTTTTTTTTAAATTAATAAACAACAACATCAACCAGATCGGGTCATGATATTATATAGTAATCATTATTACTCTTCAATTAGTTTTGCTTTACCTTAGTATTTACAGTACATGTACCTTTGTGAAAGAGAATCAAGTTTTGTAACATATAATTTTCAGAGAACCAGAGCTAGGGAACAAGACAGCGCCAAACAAACATTGTTTATTTCAAAGAGGAAAATGTCATATATTAATAGATGCTCACGCTGGGACATTAAATGCCAACCAGGCCTCTCCTGCTGAAAAATGCATTGACAGGGCTGCCTGCTGCTATCTGTTTATGTACTGTAGACAGATTATTATTCCCTCTTAGTCACCGTAGCCCTCCATCTTTCGTCTCTCTAGCTTTTAAAAGCTTTTGAGGTACATCAGATATTCCTTCTCTGTGTGGTTGGACGTAGATCTGTTCATATGAGTACTAGATGTCCTGTGAATTGTGAGGTCGTTTCAAATTGTGTATTTCATCTCGAGAACGAAGACACAGAATGCTCTGCAGACATGTACTCCATACAGTCTTCATCACTTGATAAAAATTGAATAGTCTTGAAAATAGAATAGTTTTGATGAAGCCTATTTATTCATTTGTCATAGAATGGCATGATCTTTTTTGGTTAATTTGACTAAATTCTGTGATTTGCCTTCTACTGAGGAGAGAGAGTACTTTCCTTTATAAAAGTATAAAGCGTTTTATTCAAGTGCACAGAGAGTGGGCTAGAAGTATCTGTCATCTTCACCTTTCCAGTAATTTCCACTAGGCATTGTTATTAAACGGCAGGCCATAAACTATGAATGCATATGAGATGAAGGGGAGTGAAATCTTTAAGTCCACATCTTTTAGTGCAGTATAAGGCTCTGCATGGTCAATCCGGAAACTACAGTGGCCGTACAGCATTTACTGTGATGCGGCCTCCGCAGAAGTCAGAGCAAACATACATTTTGCGTTTCGCAGAGCTGTTGTGAAGGAAGTTATCAAGGAAGTGAGTTTGTGTTTATACAGGACCTCCCATTAACGCCTACCGTCAACCAATCATGTCAATGCGGAGCTACAGTGAGGGAAAAAAGTATTTGATCCCCTGCTGATTTTGTACGTTTGCCCACTGACAAAGAAATGATCAGTCTATAATTGTAATGGTAGGTTTATTTGAACAGTGAGAGACAGAATAACAACAACAAAAATCCAGAAAAACGCATGTCAAAAATGTTATAAATTGATTTGCATTTTAATGAGGGAAATAAGTATTTGACCCCCTCTTAATCAGAAAGATTTCTGGCTCCCAGGTGTCTTTTATACAGGTAACAAGCTGAGATTAGGAGTGCTCCTAATTTCAGTTTGTTACCTGTATAAAAGACACCTGTCCACAGAAGCAATCAATCAATCAGATTCCAAACTCTCCACCATGGCCAAGACCAAAGAGCTCTCAAAGGATATCAGGGACAAGATTGTAGGCTACACAAGGCTGGAATGGTCTACAAGACCATCGCCAAGCAGCTTGGTGAGAAGACGACAACAGTTGGTGCGATTATTCGCAAATGGAAGAAACACAAAATAACTGTCAATCTCCCTCGGCCTGGGGCTCCATGCAAGATCTCACCTCGTGGAGTTGCAATGATCATGAGAATGGTAAGGAATCAGCCCAGAACTACACGGGAGGATCTTGTCAATGATCTCAAGGCAGCTGGGACCATAGTCACCAAGAAAACAATTGGTAACACACTACGCCGTGAAGGACTGAAATCCTGCAGCGCCCGCAAGGTCCCCCTGCTCAAGAAAGCACATATACATGCCCGTCTGAAGTTTGCCAATGAACATCTGAATGATTCAGAGGAGAACTGGGTGAAAGTGTTGTGGTCAGATGAGACCAAAATGGAGCTCTTTGGCATCAACTCAACTCGCCGTGTTTGGAGGAGGAGGAATGCTGCCTATGACCCCAAGAACACCATCCCCACCGTCAAACATGGAGGTGGAAACATTATGCTTTGGGGGTGTTTTTCTGCTAAGGGGACAGGACAACTTCACCGCATCAAAGGGACGATGGACGGGGCCATGCACCGTCAAATCTTGGGTGAGAACCTCCTTCCCTCAGCCAGGGCATTGAAAATGGGTCGTGGATGGGTATTCCAGCATGACAATGACCCAAAACACACAGCCAAGGCAACAAAGGAGTGCCTCAAGGAGAAGCACATTAAGGTCCAGGAGTGGCCTAGCCAGTCTCCAGACCTTAATCCCATAGAAAATCTGTGGAGGGAGCTGAAAACGTCAGCCTCGAAACCTTAATGACTTGGAGGAGATCTGCAAAGAGGAGTGGGACAAAATCCCTCCTGAGATGTGTGCAAACCTGGTGGCCAACTACAAGAAACGTCTGACCTCTGTGATTGCCAACTAGGGTTTTGCCACCAAGTACTAAGTCATATTTTGCAGACGGGTCAAATACTGTACTTATTTCCCTCATTAAAATGCAAATCAATTTATAACATTTTTTACATGCATTTTTCTGGATTTTTTTGTTGTTATTCTGTCTCTCACTGTTCAAATAAACCTACCATTAAAGTTATAGACTGATCATTTCTTTGTCAGTGGGCAAACGTACAAAATCAGCAGGGGATCAAATACTTTTTTCCCTCACTGTATACGAAGCCCTCCACATTGTTACAATATTTGTGAGGTGCACAGCGAAGCTTGATTTGGCCTATGCATGCCTCCGGTGGCTCCACAATTGCGTCACATCCTCCATACAAAGCCTCCGACCACATTTTCAGATCAAGCATAAATTGGCTTTAAGTGATTCATGTTTCTTCCAGCACCCACTCTAACAACCCTGCACATTGCAGCGAGTTGGCCAAAACAACCATCTGAATATCTACCATTGCAAATTAAAATAACAGCTTTTTGCATCTGCAGTAATTCCACAGTGACGAACCGACGGGAACATTTCAGACATTTTTCTTCTTCCCCCAGCACCGCTGTTGCACTCATTAGAGCCATAAATAAAGTCTGTGCTGAAAAGCTGAGGGAAAAGCCGCATCATGTTCTCCTGTAGAATACAGACATCAACTTTCTCTTCCCCTCTATCCCCCTCTCCCCCTCTCCCTTACCACCATCAGTCTTTTTTTCCCCTTTTTGTTGGGTTTTCTTGTGAAGTTGGCACACTTCAAAGCTATCGGATTGACAGCACTGTAGACTGAGAGGTCCTATTCATCTGCCTGGTGGAATTACGCAGGCATCTCTCTAGAGCACTACTTCAAAAACCAGCTCTCTTTACTTTAAATATCTGGCCTCTGGATGACACCCGGCAACAAGCAGGAAAAAAATATATCTGTGAATCCCCCAAAATAATATATACGTTCTCTCATCTAAAGAAGGGGAAAAGAAGGTGATAGTTTAACACCATATAATCGCACTTCAGTAAAGCATCCTGCAAATTGCTATATGAAATGACATCAATGTTACTTTGTGAGATTGTCATCAGGAATACGAGACATTCTGGGAGAGACAAAGAGCTTCTCACAGAAAGGTGTTTTTCCTCCCCTCTGAGAGAAAAATAATCTACAACACAAACCTGGTAAAACCGGTACCAGACTGCCACAAAGTGACAAATAAGAGCCCAGCGTATGCAAGGGTAATTAGTTTTCTGCCCCATTGTCCCCATGTTAGCGACATCGCTCCCTCTAATGGAGGGTTTACCTTATTGTGCTTTAAGAGACAAGAGGGGGATGATTTATTTTGGTTCCCAGTAGTGTCATGTAGCTATGCTGCATCGTCTGAGCATGCTCAGTAGTGATGGTCCTGTCCTCTGGGCCATGTGCAGTGCGTCTGCGCTGACCTGCCTGCCACACCAGCCTCTGTGCATTCAGGACCAGTTCACTGCTCTCATTATGTCATCCATCATGGCTGTCATCATCCTATCTCTAGCAGTATCACAAACAAAGCCTGTGTGTCAGAGCAGTTATCTAAACAGCGTCAGGATGCTACACTACAGCCTGGTGGGAAATGTCTTACACAGGGCCCTAGTGCTGAGGCACCAGAGGGACATCTGAAAGCAGGGTTGAGAAAAATGCAGTTTTGTCATAGTGTCTACATGACATTGGCTTGAAGTTTGATAAAACATGCAATGATAGTTCATGACGCCTAACAGTATATCACATTTCCGGTCTCCTCCATAACCTCCTTAACAGAACCGTGGTGCATTGTGCATCATTCTAGCCCACTGACTAACAGACAATGGGCTTTTACCAATTGTTACCAGGAGGATCTTGTATACAAATGTTACACATAAAACATGTTTCAGGCATTGTCTAATGATGAATAAACCAGTTTACTGACGATTACATTCAGTGAAGTAAGTAAAAAAAAGTTTAGCACAACGAGACCAAAGATTAAGACCATCCAGCATAGATGCAATCAATGTGTTGCGACGGATTTGGCTTTGTAGTATAAGCTGCTGCAATTACAACAGCATGATTACAGGACTAATTGGACATAACAGTAATTGTAACTTAAACTGCCGAAGCCTCATTGGTATGAGTAACATTTATTGAACAGAGCGAGGGCCGGTTTGTACAAACCTCTGTGCTCCTCTGAGCGGCCTGATGCTCTGGTGTTGTAGGGTGTGTGAGGCTGATGTTGTAGGGTGTGTGAGGCTGATGTTGTCAGGTGTGTGGGGCTGATGTTGTAGGGTGTGTGAGGCTGATGTTGTAAGGTATGTGAGGCTGATGTTGGAGGGTGTGTGAGGCTGATGTTGTAAGGTATGTGAGGCTGATGTTGGAGGGTGTGTGAGGCTGATGTTGGAGGATGTGTGAGGCGGATGTTGGAGGGTGTGTGAGGCGGATGTTGTAAGGTGTGTGAGGCTGATGTTGTAGGGTGTGTGAGGCTGATGTTGTAGGGTGTGTAATCTGATGTTGTAGGGTGTGTGGGGCTGATGTTGTAGGGTGTGTGAGGCTGATGTTGTAAGGTATGTGAGGCTGATGTTGGAGGGTGTGTGAGGCGAATGTTGGAGGATGTGTGAGGCGGATGTTGGAGGGTGTGTGAGGCTGATGTTGTAGGGTGTGTGAGGCTGATGTTGTAGGGTGTGTGAGGCTGATGTTGTAGGGTGTGTGAGTCTGATGTTGTAGGGTGTGTGAGTCTGATGTTGTAGGGTGTGTGAGGCTGATGTTGTAGGGTGTGTGAGGCTGATGTTGTAAGGTATGTGAGGCGGATGTTGGAGGGTGTGTGAGGCGGATGTTGGAGGGTGTGTGAGGCGGATGTTGGAGGGTGTGTGAGACTGGTGTTTGAGAGTGTGGGAGAACACAGCAGCAGTGCTCCGATCCCCCAGCGACCTACTGCACCCTAACCCCCTTAGCAGACGCACAGCAGCTGTTCCAGAGACAGATGAGTGTTGAGGCAGAGAAACCCCTCCAACAGCTTATCTCCTCCATCATCCATCATCACTGACAGGTTTCCATCATTATTCTTATTAAGAAAAAGCGTCCCATCAATACGGCAAACTGGCATGTTCCCCAGTGAGCTGCTGTCTGTCTCTGTCTTTGTGTGTGGATGGACACTATAAATCTACTATCCTTCACAGCATATCCAGAGGCAACATCTGATCAACTGAGTATGAACATTACATTGAGTTGCTTGGAGTGTAAGCATAGATGAAAGTTGATTACTCACAGTAATCACACAGTCAGGCTACTATTCCAGATTAACTCAGTAGATCACCGATGTTGATTGGCACCCACCTTTTTAGTTACCATCTGATGTATGGCGTGATCCAAATAAATAAATATCTGAAACTGAAATAGTTTATCTCAGTTGAAGTATTTCATAAATATAACATCCCACATAATACAGCATATCTACTGTATGTCCCCCCGCTGATTATATATGTTATTTTTGAAGGTCTCTGCCTTTCCTTGATGCGGATGTGACTGGAATGAGACTGTGTTTGAACTGAGCAGAACTTTGAAAGGAGCGCGTTCTTTAGATGTAATCTCCTTTGCCTGGATGAAAGGCACAGTCATAACGGACCATCTCCTGCTCATGAGGGCTTTTGGAGCAGGTCTGTAGCTTACAGGGAGATTACAATGGATTTAGCACTGATCTCACACACTCCTATGCAAAAAAAATAAACTCCCACTCCAACAAACCAGGGGAGGCGGCAGCCGATTGTCACCAGCTTTACAGAAGGTATGGGAGGCAGCAGCTGAGACAGTGTGTGACGACAAGATTTCAAGCTCAAGGGAGGCTTTTCTTCTGATCAATCGGTGGATGTTCACTGCTATCACTGCTAGCAAGCTAGCTAGCTCCTCTATTTACAATAAACACAATAAAAGACACTGACGAAAGCTGGGGGACCAGTTTCTTTGAGTTCGGAACATCAAAAAGGGAGATTTATGAAATCTGGGTCACGTCTTAATCACGGTGGGGTGAGGACACAGTCAGAGGGAAAAGGTCACACTTGGGAGTCATTCCCATCCCCGTAAATACGTAGCTAGTTTCTGTTGATGAATGTCCCTGTGCTCCTCTCCTAAACACAATATAGGTCATTACTGAATAGATTTGAATGCATCACACAGAAGGAAGGGGGCCTTGCCAATGAATAATTAATTTAGCCGGCTTGTTGGGTGAAAAAATCTGATGTTTGTACATAAAAATCTGAGGAATGAGAAACACCTCACTGTGCTTTCAGCGAGACGCACAGGGCACGTATCAAGGGACTTAGCCAAGTTTTGAGCGATTAGTCATGTTTATTACTACAGACAATAATGTCTCCCACAAGGATACACTGCAAAGGGCCTGGGAGTGAGGCAAGGATTTTTATAATTTCCTTTCGGTGTTTTGTGGTAGACATTTATCATGAGCGTGCATTTGCTTATTGTGCCCATGCTTTGTTGACTGCAGCAAACTGTATACTTCAGTAATGTTATTGTAGAGCGCATATGTAAAAGAATACCAAGCATGTGTTACACATAAAGTGCATTGCTGCATTCTCTCATACCGGGGTCCAGAGCCAAGTGCTGTATCTACAGTGCCTTCAGAAAGTATTCATACCCCTTGACTTATTCCACATTTTGTTGTGTTACAGCCTGACTTCAGAATGGATTTTTAAAAAAAACATAATGACAAAGTATGTTTTTAGAAATTTTTGCAAATGTATTGAAAATGAAATACAGAAATATTCAATTTACATAAATATTCACACACCTGAGTCAATACTTTGTAGAAGCACCATTGGCAGCGATTACAGCTGTGAGTCTTTCTGGGTAAGTCTCTAAGATCTTCCACACCTGGAGTGTGCAACATTTGCTCATTTTTAGTTCTTGCCATAGATTTTCAAGTAGATTTACTTGTAGCTGTAAATTGGTAAACCTCAGTTGGTAGAGCATGGCGCTTGCAACGCCAGGGTTGTGGGTTCGTTTCCCACGGGGGGTCAGTATGAAAAATGTATGCACTCACTAACTGTAAGTCGCTCTGGATAAGAGCGGCTGCTAAATGACTAAAATGTAAATGTAAAAAATGTAAGTCAAAACTGTAACTTGGACACTCAGGAACATTCACTGTCTTCTTGGTAAGCAACTCCAGTGTAGATTTGGCCTTGTGTTTTAGGTTATTGTCCTGCTGAAAGGTGAATTCATCTCCCAGTGTCTGGTGGAAAGCAGACTGAACCAGGTTTTCCTCTAGGATTTTGCCTGTGCTTAGCTTATTTTTATCCTGAAAAACTCCCCAGTCCTTAATGATTACAAGCATGCCTATAACATGATGCAGCCACCACTATGCTTGAAAATATGAAGAGTGGTACTCAGTAAATGTGTTGTATTGGATTTGCTCCAAACATAACACTTTGTATTCAGGACAAAAGGTTAATTGCTTTGCCACATTTTTTGCAGTATTACTTTAGTGCCTTGTTGCAAACAGGATGCATGTTTTGGAATATTTTAATTCTGTACAGGCTTCCTTTTCACTCCGTCAACTAGGTTAGTATTGTGGAGTAACTACGATGTTGTTGATCCATCCTCAGTTTTCACCTATCACTGCCATTAAACTATGTAACTGTTTTAAAGTCACCATTGGTCTCATGGTGAAATCCTTGAGTGGTTTCCTTCCTCTCTGGCAACTGAGTTAGCAAGGATGCCTGTATCTAGTGACTGGGTGTATTGATACACCATCCAAAGTGTAATTAATAAATTCACCATTCTCAAGGGGATATTCAATGTCTGCTTTTACATGTTTTTACCCATCTACCAATAGGTGCCCTTCTTTGCGAAGCATTGGAAAACATCCCTGGTCTTTGTGGTTGAATCTGTGTTTGAAATTCACTGCTCGACTGAGGGACCTTACAGATAATTGTATGTGTGGGGGTACAGAGATGAGGTAGTCATTTAAAAATAATGTTAATAAACACTATTATTGCACACAGAGTTAGTCCATGCAACTTGTTATGTGACTTGTTAAGCAAATTTTTACTCCTGAACTTATTTTGGCTCGCCATAACAAAGGAGTTGAATACTTATTGACTCAAGACATTTCAGCTTTTCATTTTTAATTAAAACAGAATTCCACTTTGACATTATGGGGTATTGTGTGTAGTCCAGTGACAAACAAATCTCAATTCAATCTATTTTAAATTCAGGCTGTAACACAACAAAATGTGGAAAAAGTCAAGGGGTGTGGATACTTTCTGAAGGCACTGTATGTCATGAGATCCATACGTTTGTGGAGATTACTTTTTTGGGCCATTACTTTTGAGGAAAATAGTGTAGTGGAATATTAAAAGGATTGGTAATGGCTGTATACTTTCTTTTACCTTCTATGCCTGGCACACTTTTATTATTTCTGCTTGATATCTAAAGCAAACATCATCTTATCCAAGACAACTCTGGTGGATAATACCTCATTATTAATTTCATGTTCAGTAAATTCCACCTTCACTTCAATAATATGGACACGTTTCAAATACACCAGCTCCCTCAAAAGTAAACAGTACTCGCACGTTCTATTGTTTAGCTGGCCTTAGAGATCGTTTCACCTCTGATGGCTGAATTACCTTGAAATTAGTCATTACTATCAGGATTATTGCTGATGCGGTATGTGTACTGCAGGTTAACATCAGCCCCATCAGCAATAATTTGGAGAATGATTAGAATCTAATGGTAGTTTTGTTGAAATATCAGTATTGATACTTGTGATATTGCCATTTCTCCAACTTCAAAATATCACTCATACAGTACAACCACTCTGAACAGCTTAAGCATGAAGAATCTATTATCATAAGTCTTGTATGCTGATTCATATAGAAAAATAGATACGTTTCAAAAGCAGATGCTACTCAGATATTTCTTTTATTTGTATGAGATATTCTAGCGTGTATCTAATTAGCTATATTGATATGTTAAACCATGGTCCATGAGTGAACCAAAAATGCTACTTTTGAGAGAAAGTATCTTGGTGAATAGTGAAATACTTAAACTGGAATATAAGGTCATACAGGGCTAGGATATCTATATATAGGCAAATACTGGGAGCATAACTAATGGTTAGTTTAAATGTTTGCTGAGAAAATGAAGTCTCTCTTTTGATTATAGGCAGACAGAGATTTCATGGGCAATACTTCAGGGATAATGAAATACTGCTAATTTGGGCCGGTGATCTACTGAGTTAATCTGGAATAGTAGCCTGACTGTGTGATTACTGTGAGAAAACATTAGGACATTCCAATTTCTCTTTTGAGCCTCTACAGTGGCTTGCGAAAGTATTCACCCCCCTTGGCATTTTTCCTATTTTGTTGCCTTACAACCTGGAATTAAAATGGATTTTCGGGGGGGGTTTTATGATTTGATTTACACAACATGCCTACCATTTTGAAGATGCAAAATAATTTTTTTTGTGAAACAAACAAGAAATAAGACAGAAAAACAGAAAACTTGAGCGTGCATAACTATTCACCCCCCCAAAGTCAACACTTTGTAGAGCCACCTTTTGCAGCAATTACAGCTGCAAGTCTCTTGGGGTATGTCTCTATAAGCTTGGCACATCTAGCCACTGGGATTTTTGCCCATTCTTCAAGGCAAACTGCTCCAGCTCCATCAAGTTAGATGGGTTCCGCTGGTGTACAGCAATCTTTAAGTCATACCACAGATTCTCAATTGGATTGAGGTCTGGGCTTTGACTAGGCCATTCCAAGACATTTAAATGTTTCCCCTTAAACCACTCGAGTGTTGCTTTAGCAGTATGCTTAGGGCCATTGTCCTGCTGGAAGGTGAACCTCCGTCCCACTCTCAAATCTCTGGAAGACTGAAACATGTTTCCCTCAAGAATCTCCCTGTATTTAGCGCCATCCATCATTCCTTCAATTCTGACCAGTTTCCCAGTACCTGCCGATGGAAAAAAATCTCCACAGCATGATGCTGCCACCACCATGCTTCACTGTGGGGATGGTGTTCTCGGGGTGATGAGAGATGTTGGATTTGCACCAGACATAGCGTTTTCCTTGATGGCCAAAAAGCTAAATTTTAGTCTCATCTGACCAGAGTACCTTCTTCCATATGTTTGGGGAGTCTCCCACATGCCTTTTGGCGAACACCAAATGTGTTTGCTTATTTTTTTCTTTAAGCAATGGCTTTTTTCTGGCCACTCATCCGTAAAGCCCAGCTCTGTGGAGTGTACGGCTTAAAGTGGTCCTATGGACAGATACTCCAATCTCTGCTGTGGAGCTTTGCAGCTCCTTCAGGGTTATCTTTGGTCTCTATGTTGCCTCTCTGATTAATGCCCTCCTTACCTGGTCTGTGAGTTTTGGTTGGCGGCCCTTTCTTGGCAGGTTTGTTGTGGTGCCATATTCTTTTTTAATAATGGATTTAATGGTGATCCGTGGGATGTTCAAAGTTTCGGATATTTTTTTATAACCCAACCCTGATCTGTACTTCTCCACAACTTTGTCCCTGACCTGTTTGGTCTTCATGGTGCCGCTTGCTTGGTGGTGCCCTTTGTTTAGTGGTGTTGCAGACTCTGGGGCCTTTCAGAAGTTTTGAGAATGACACAAGTATTGGTCTTCACAAAGTTAGCTGCTTCAGTGTTTTTAGATATTTTTGTCAGATGTTACTATGGTATACTGAAGTATAATTACAAGCATTCCATAAGTGTCAAAGGCTTTTATTGACAATTACATTAAGTTTATGCAAAGAGTCAATATTTGCAGTGTTGACCCTTCTTTTTAAAGACTCCGCAATCTGCCCTGGCATGCTGTCAATTAACTTCTGGGCCACATCCTGACTGATGGCAGCCCATTCTTGCATAATCAATGCTTGGAGTTTGTCAGAATTTGTGGGTTTTTGTTTGTCCACCCGCCTCTTGAGGATTGACCACAAGTTCTCAATGGGATTAAGGTCTGGGGAGTTTCCTGGCCATGAACCCAAAATGTTGATGTTTTGTTCCCCGAGCCACTTAGTTATCACTTTTGCCTTATGGCAAGGTGCTCCATCATGCTGGAAAAGGCATTGTTCGTTACCAAACTGTTCTTGGATGGTTGGGAGAAGTTGCTCTCGGAGGATGTGTTGGTACCATTCTTTATTCATGGCTGTGTTCTTAGGCAAAATTGTGAGTGAGCCCACTCCCTTGGCTGAGAAGCAACCCCACACATGAATGGTCTCAGGATGCTTTACTGTTGGCATGACACAGGACTGATGGTAGTGCTCACCTTGTCTTCTCCGGACAAGCTTTTTTCCGGATGCCCCAAACAATCAGAAAGGGGATTCATCAGAGAAAATGACTTTACCGAAGTCCTCAGCAGTCCAATCCCTGTACCTTTTGTCTGTCCCTGATGTTTTTCCTGGAGAGAAGTGGCATCCTTGCTGCCCTTCTTGACACCAGGCCATCCTCCAAAAGTCTTCGCCTCACTGTGCGTGCAGATGCACTCACACCTGCCTGCTGCCATTCCTGAGCAAGCTCTGTACTGGTGGTGCCCCGATCCCGCAGCTGAATCAACTTTAGGAGACAGTCCTGGCGCTTGCTGGAGTTTCTTGGGCACCCTGAAGCCTTCTTCACAACAATTGAACCTCTCTCCTTGAAGTTCTTGATGATCCGATAAATGGTTGATTTAGGTGCAATCTTACTAGCAGCAATATCCTCGCCTGTGAAGCCCTTTTTGTGCAAAGCAATGATGATGGCACGTGTTTCCTTGCAGGTAACCATTGTTAACAGAGGAAGAACAATGATTTCAAGCATCACCCTTCTTTTAAAGCTTTCAGTCTGTTATTCTAACTAAATCATCATGACAGAGTGATCTCCAGCCTTGTCCTCGTCAACACTCTCATCGGTGTTAACGAGAGAATCACTGACATTATGTCAGTTGGTCCTTTTGTGGCAGGGCTGAAATGCAGTGGAAATGTTTTTTTGGGATTAAGTTCATTTTCATGGCAAAGACGGACTTTGCAATTAATTGCAATTCATCTGATCACTCTTCATAACATTCTGCAGTATATGCAAATTGCCATCATAAAAACTGAGGCAGCAGACTTTGTGAAAATTAATATTTGTGTCATTCTCAAAACTTTTGACCACGACTGTATATATACTGAGATCATGTGACACTTAGATTGCACACAGGTGGACTTTATTTAACTAATTATGTGACTTCTGAAGGTAATTGGTTGCACCAGATCTTATTTAGGGGCTTCATAGCAAAGGGGGTGAATACATATGCACGCACCACTTTTCGGTTATTAATTTTTTAGAACTTTTTTAAACAAGTTATTTTTTGCATTTCACTTCACCAATTTGGGCTATTTTGTGTATGTCCATTACATGAAATCAAAATCAATTTAAATTACAGGTTGTAACGCAACAAAATAGGAAAAACGCCAAGGGGGATGAATACTTTTGCAAGGCACTGTATTTTGTGTATGTCCATTACATGAAACCCAAATAAAAATCCATTTAAATTCCAGGTTGTAATGCAACAAAATAGGAAAAACGACAAGGGGGATGAATACTTTTGCAAGGCACTGTATGTCCTGTGCTGAATCATCTATTTAAACCATGAGGCAACGTCATTACACTTTACTGACTAGACACAAGTTTTTCTTCAAGTTGTACCTCTTTTACTTTCCTAACTAAGTAATGGACAGCAATTGCTTTTACAGTATGTTCATCTAAGTCATACATTTTTTTGATCAGTTCAGTCATTGTTGTATTTAGTAGTTGAGGATACACTTTTAAATGACATTATGTTTTCATGATATATTGCTAATGAACAGTCAGAATAACACGTTGCTGCAAATTTCACCACAATACGCCTTTTATTGTTTTAATTACCCTTTTTAGATTGCCACGACTACATAACAGCGACATATTAGAAGCCTGACTTTTAGATGTAACACTTTCCTGCTTGTTCCTCCCGGGTGTTTGCAAGTAATTCTTAGACCTTCTCTGTGTCAGCCTTCGCACAATCGTCTAATTAGTTTGTTTCATTTTTCTAGACAAAATAAATTACTTTCTGTCATGCAAAACACTTTAGTGTCAGACTGCTATCAAAGTGTTGTCTGATAAATGTTTCAGATCACAACCATCAAGCCTTCAAAGAATGCTTTCAAAGTTAGATTGATGGATAATAAACCACGGTCTAAAGTTTTGTTTCACAATTTTTTGGGAAATTAAAGCAGCCGTTCTGATTCTTAACGCTCTTCAAAAAATGTTATCTTTAAATTTAACATGCTGTATCAGCCCTTAGGACATGTTAAGTCACCTCAGATGTCTGTTTCAAAATGGCCTCCACAATGAGGAATAAGTGAGATCTAAAATGTGCATTGTGTGGTCTTTGTTAACACAGCAAACCACAACTTCCACTCATTAGAAAGACATCAAAGAGGAGTGCAGACATAATGGATCTCCTGCACTGATGAACTTTCCAATTACTAGATGAACTGGAAAGTAGAAAGATTAAATTGTGTTGAATGTTGACTTGAAAATAAGTAGAAAAGTAATTACTTTGATGACATGATGATATAATATAGCTGCCTATTCTAATTTACTCTTGGGCTAATTGCTTGAGTCATAGGCTTTCTATTCAAGCTATTGCACAATGAAAATCACATTGATTTGCAATGATTCATCATCATAGATGACTGCACCAGGCCACCATCCGGTCAACCTCTCTCCGGTACATGGGCCTTTTCTCATTTGGGCAAAAGTCTGTTCTCCGTCCTATTCTCCGCTGTCCTCTCTCCTCTGTGACCTGGAAACCGATAAGTGGTCGAGGAGACTGTTCATTTGTTAGTAGGTGAACAGAAGAGTGTCCTCCACACCTCGATAGCCACCTTTAATTGAGGATAGTAGTGTATCCTACCTGAGTCCTTTCTGAAAGAGTTTTAAATCTGCCACAGTTGTTGTTTTCTCAAAGGTTGAAAAGCATGCAAACATTTTAAAACAACATGCTACTTATCCTTTCATCTATAAAATTACTTGCACAACTAGCTACATTAGTTTTTTCACATTACACATTTGTTTTGGGACTCCACCCCTGTAAATGTAAGTTGCCTTAATGGAGAAGAGAATCTCATTGCATACAAGCTCATTTTCATCCATGTTCCTTCTCCTCGCCACCTCCCCTCGATAACCTTTTACCTTTTTTTAAATGAGGTGCGACAGGACGGTGGATAGAGGACGCAAAAGTTTAGCAAATCCAATTGAGATAAGGCCATGCACTCGTCAACGGCCTTATCTCCAATGGTGACGAGTACATGTACCAGAGATGTTGACCGGATTGCGGCCTGGTGTAGTCACAATAACCTGGAGCTGAACACTCTCACAACTGTGGGGATGGTGATTGACTTCAGGAAGCGGCCCTCACCATCTCCCACCCTTGAAATCAGTGGCTCAGCTGTCAGCACGGCTGTGACATTCAAATTCCTGGGGACCATCATCTCCCACAACCTCAAGTGGAAGGACAACATCACAATGATCACCAAGGCGACACACCAGCAGATCTACTTTTTTGTGAGAGCTGAAGAAATTCCAACACTCACGGACAGTACTGATTCAGTTCTACACAACCATCATCGAGTCCATCCTCACCTCTTCGATCACTGTCTGGTTTGGGAATGCGTCTGCCCAAACCAAGGGCAAACTGCAACAGATTTGGTTTGCTGAGAGGGTCATCAGCTGTCACCTTCCCTCCATCAAGGTCCTGTATGACTCTAGGGCAAGGAAGCATGCAGAAAATATAATCACTCACCCCGGACAGCCCCTCTTCCGAAGACTCCTCTTTGGCAAACGGTTCAGGTCAATCACAAACAAAACCTCCCACCACCTGAACAGCTTCTTCCCCCGCGCCGTGGCCCTCACCGACCGGCCACCTGGTTCTTGATCTTCTCATTCATGGTCTATGCACACTACACTATTATCCTAGAACTACACATTGCTCTTTGCACTCTCTGCACATCATCATATGCATCTCTCTTTTCATATATATTTCCCCCACCGGACATCACTATTTATTTATACATCCCTACATACATCATTCATAATGTAGCTAGTGTTTACAGTGTAGCCTGTAGTTCTTAGCTTAGTGCACACACTACATGTGGATTTGTGTAAACCCTTCTTCTACATACAGGTAACTGCCAAAATAATTGTAACACTTGACTAAATGAGGGATACAAAGTACAGTGCCTTCAGAAAGTATTCATACTCCTTGACTTTGTGTTACAGCCTGAATTCAAAATGGATTAAATAAAAAAAATTCTCATCCATCTACACACAATACCCCATAATGACAAAGTGATAACATGTTTTTAGAAATGTTGGCACATTTATTTAAAATGAAATACAGAAATATCTAATTTACATAAGTATTCACACCCCTGAGTCAATACATTGTAGAATAACATTTGGCAGCGATAACAGCTGTGAGTCTTTCTGGGTAAGTCTCTAAGAGCTTTCTATAACTGGATTGTGCAACATTTGCTGATTTTATTATTTTCAAAATTCTTCAAGCTCCGTCAAATTGGTTGTTGATCATTGCTAGACAACCATTTTCAGGTCTTGCCATAGATTTTGAAGTAGATTTAAGTCAAAACTGTAACTCGGCCACTCAGGAACATTCACTGTCTTCTTGTAAGTAACTCCAGTGTAGATTTGGCCTTGTGTTTTAGGTTATTGTCCTGCTGAAAGGTGAATTCATCTCCCAGTGTCTGGTGGAAAGCAGACTGAACCACCAGGATTTTGCCTGTGCTTAGCTCCATTCCGTTTATTTTTTATCCTGAAAAACTCCCCAGTCCTTAACTATTTACAAGCATACCCATTACATGATGCAGCCACCACTATGCTTAAAATATGGAGAGTGGTACTCAGTAATGTGTTGTATTGGATTTGCCCCAAACATAACACTTTATATTCAGGACAAAAAGGTAATTGCTTTGCCAAATTTTTTGCAGTATTACTTTAGTGCCTTGATGCAAACAGGATGCATGTTTTGGAATATTTGTATTCTGTACAGGCTTCCTTATTTTCACTCTGTCAATTAGGTTAGTATTGTGGAGTAAATACAATGTTGTTGATTCATCCTCAGTGTTCTCCCATTACAGCCATTTAACTTGGTAACCGTTTTAAAGTCACCATTGGGCCTCATGGTGAAATCCCTGAGCGGTTTCCTTCCTCTCTGGCAACTGAGTTAGGAAGGATGCACCATCCAAAGTATAATTAATAACTTCACCATGCTCAAAGGGATATTCAATGTCCAATAGGTGCCCTTTGCGAGGCATTGGAAAACCTCCTTGGTCTTTGTGGTTGAATCTGTGTTTGAAATTCACTGCTCGAATGAGGCAACTTACAGATAGTTGGATGTGTGGGGTACAGAGATGAGGTAGTCATTCAAAAATTGTGTTAAACACTATTATTGCTCACAGAGCGAGTCCATGCAACTTATTATGTGACTTGTTAAGCAAATATTTACTACTGAACCTATTAAGGCTTGCCATAACAAAGGGGTTGCATACTTATTGACACAAGACATTTCAGCTTTTCATTTTTTATTAATTTGTAAACATTTCTAAAAACATAATTCCACTTTGACTTTATAGGGTATTGTGTGTAGGCCAGTCACCCAAAAATCTACATTTAATTCATTTTAAATTCAGGCTGTAACATAACAAAATGTGGATAAAGTCAATGGGTGTGAATACTTTCTGATGGCACTGTATTGAAAGCATGTGCTTCCACACAGGTATGGTTTCTGAGTTAATTAAGTAATTATCATCCCATCATGCTTAGGGTCATGTATAAATATGCTGGGCAGGCCATTATTTTGGCTACCATGGCTATGCCCCCATAGGATGACAATGCCCCCATCCACAGGGCACGAGTGGTCACTGAGTGGTTTGATGATCATGAAAACGATGTAAACCATATGCCATGGCCGTCTCAGTCACCAGATCTCAACCCAGTTGAACACTTTCGGGGGATTCTGGAGCGGCGCCTGAGAAAGCGGTTTCCACCACCATCAACAAAACACCAAATTATGGAATTTCTCGTGGAAGAATGGTGTGGCATCCCTCTAATAGAGTTCTAGACACTCGTAGAATCTACGCCAAGGTCCATTGAAGCTGTTCTGGCTCGTAGTGGCCCAACACCCTATTAAGAAACTTTATGTTGGTGTTTCCTTTATTTTTGCAGTTATCTGTATATTTTCTGTATATCCTGTTTATCGTCTGTCTGCATATTCTGCTTATTGTGGCAGCACCATTTCACAGAGTCATTTCACTGTACATGCAAATGTCTTTGGCGAACAATCATAATTTTTTTGTCTGCATCTGTTTGCCCCTCCTTGATGACCTGCAGTTGTTTTGGAGAGAAGGTTGGAATCACGATTGGTCCAGGTGTTTATTTTGGTTTGAATAATTTATGTAACATTTTTCAATTGGAGAGGAAGGAAGTGCACAGCGTGTTCTTCATGCCCGCAGAGCTATTTCTGAACGCTCTGATAGTACACAGCTGTGTGATACACAGGTCTTTTGTAACTCTTTCTCATACAGTTTTCATTCAGATAACCCACAGGCTGAGTTGGTCTAACCAACTGTTTCGGCAGTTTCCTCTCAATTGCCGTACTTGTAATCAAAGGATAAGCTTTCTTTGTCTAAGATACAGTATATTGATTAAAATTACTACAATTTCACATCACAGTACGCATCATTTGTGAATGTATGTCGACCGAGCAAGCTGTAAAAGCCAGTGATGTAAAGAATTAGCGTTACAGAATGGTGGACACACACATAGACACATGCACGCACACATGCGCGTGCACACGCACATTCAAGAAATCTCTGTGTACGGTGTGACTATCTGACCTCGGCTTTGTATTTCAGAATGCAGTTGTTGGCTCAGCTGGGATATTGGTTATTTGCCTGGTAATCTGAAGTACTTATGAAAGGTATAATATAAAAGATTGTTTTTGGCGTGCAGTCATTGCTTTTGTTTTCATGTTCAACAGAGAGGTGCTGGTATCATCTGGATAAGATGTAGAAATTGATGAAAGCCTTTCTGAATGTACAGCCTTATATGCACAGAGCTAAATCATGTTCACTCTACTGTGAGACATACCTTTTCATTACAAAATGAAAAATAAGCCCTAGAGCCAGAATGTGTTTTTGGAGAATGCCACGTACTGAGTAGATTAATAAAAAAACCATAATGAGCACTGAAATATAACCCGTCTTAAAATATATAAACCTCAATGCACAGAAATGAGCCCTCCACAAGTTATCCTTGATACGGTCTACAATAAAAGTTTGGTAATTTCACTTTGAAAAGTGTCTGCTAAGGAATTTGAGTTGCTTCTCAGCATGTTTGCATATTTCGGAGTATGTATTTGGTATATATCTCATAATTCAGGCTAGTTCAGTTTCAGATTCTGACTTGGTGCACAGATGGTGTAAAAACCATATCAGTGTATGTATCCTAAATGATTAATTAGCAATGCCAGTTGCAGGTCTAAATTTAGCGTTTGTTTCCTATGCAGAAAGCTATACAGGGGCTGAATACTGATCAAAGGTTGAAGACACATTGGTGGTGGATTATTTATCATCAAGGATTTAAGGAGTAACGATGTCTTAGAGTTCACTTTTATGTTACTGTACATCAGAGTTAGTCTCTTGTCACAGCCACTGTGCCACACGTCTGTAGAGTAGAGATTAGTTATTACAAAAGTAAATAAAAATGTTCCCCCCATCACCTTTACCATATCTCTTGTAGGAACAATAAAATATATATGGCCTGAGAGGGGGAAAAAAAGCTATAATTTGCTTCTTTTTTTTTTTTACTAAACACAACGTGCGTAGGAAGCATGTTTTGGAGGCATCCCCTTAGTAAAGGCCACAGTAAGACCGAGTAATGGCACTTGCATAGTATTGCCTGGTATATTCTTCAGGGCAACAACCATTCATTTGCCACAGATGAGCTGGGAGACCTTCTCATCCTTTATGATGATAGTTAATGAAGTTACGTACAGGGAAACTGCAGGAGGAGAGAGTCACATTATTAATGACTTTCCAGAGTCTAATCAAGAAATCATTTAGCAACCGCACTCGTTATATACTTTATTTCCCTTAGCATCACACTCTTCTGCTGTATAATATGTGTGTTGTTGATTACGCACTCTGTCATGGACATGTACACAGTGCCATGTCCTCTTTAGTACAGATGTGAAATGACATGTGTAGATGATATTAACATTGTTTTATTAAAAAGGAACATGTTGTCAGGGGTTTTACTTGTTTGTTTGTTTTAGTTACCAAATGAAAGGCAAAGGGATATTGGAATTGTTTTACAGTATATGCATTAATTACAGCTGAATATGACCTTTATTTGTTCATTATGTGAGAGATCAACAAATCCTTATTTTTATGCTTGCCTTAATCTATTCAATATTCACGTTTTAAAGTTGTGTAAATGTAATTCTAGATGAGTGTGACACACTCGTAAGTGGCAGGAAATTGCAGTGTTTCAAAAAACAGTGACTCATCTCATAGTCACAACCCAAATGTAGTTCTTGGCGCCGGCAGAGCGGCTCGGTGTCATTGCTAAAGGTCAAAGCTCCAATCTGTTCACAGTGTTGTGGATGGTTAAAGAATGTCACATAGGATTCAACAGGCAGTCAGCCCTGGAACAAGGGACATGCATAGGGGTGAATATGAACTGGAAAATACAATGGGGAGATCAATCTATGTTCTAGAGCAGGGTATTCAACTCTTACCCTATGAGGTCCAGAGCCTGCTGGTATTCTGTTCTACCTGATAATGAATTGCACCCACCTGGTGTCCCAGGTCTAAATCAGTCCCTGATTTAGAGGGGAACAATGGAAAAAAAAGCAGTGGACCTGGCTTCGAGGTCCGGAGTTGAGTTTGAGGGGTCTAGAGTTTCAGATGATGTTATATAGGGTGGATATCACTAGAGTCAGGAAATATGACCCTTACTGTATGTTTTCAGCCAAACGGTGTCTGGGCTGATGTCAGTATAGTTTCATATTGGTGTTTTTTGCCTATACAGTTGAAGCCAAATACATTTAAACTCAGTTTTTCACAATTCCTGACATTTAATCCTAGCAAAAATTCCCTGTTTTAGGTCAGTTAGGATCACCACTTTATTTTAAGAATGTGAAATGTCAGAATAATAGTAGAGAGAATGATTTATTTCAGCTTTTATTTCTTTCATCACATTCCCAGTGGGTCAGAAGTATACATACACTCAATTAGTATTTGGTAGCATTGCCTTTAAATTGTTTAATTTGGGTCAAACGTTTCGGGTAGCCTTCCACAAGCTTCCCACAATAAGTTGGGTGAATTTTGGCCCATTCCTCCTGACAGAGCTGGTGTAACTGAGTCAGGTTTGTTGGCCTCCTTGCTCGCACACGCTTTTTCAGTTCTGCCCACAGATGTTCTATAGGATTGAGGTCAGGGCTTTGTGATGGCCACTCCAATACCTTGACTTTGTTGTCCTTAAGCCATTTTGCCACAACTTTGGAAGGATGTATTGTCCATTTGGAAGACCCATTTGCGACCAAGCTTTAACTTCCTGACTGATGTCTTGAGATGTTGCTTCAATATATCCACATCATTTTCCTTCCTCATGATACCATCTATTTTGTGAAGTGCACCAGTCATTCCTGCAGCAAAGCACCCCCACAGCATGATGCTGCCACCACCGTGCTTCACGGTTGGGATGGTGTACTTCAGCTTGCAAGCAACCTCCTTTTTCCTCCAAACATAACGATGGTCATTATGGGCAAACAGTTCTATTTTTGTTTCATCAGACCAGAGGACATTTCTCCAAAAATTACGATCTTTGTCCCCATGTGCAGTTGCAAACCGTAGTCTGGCTTTTTTATGGCGGTTTTGGAGCAGTGGCTTCTTCCTTGCTGAGCGGCCTTTCAGGTAATGTTGACATAGGACTCGTTTTACTGTGGATATACATACTTTTGTACCTGTTTCCTCCAGCATCTTCACAAGGTCCTTTGCTGTTGTTCTGGGATTAATTTGCACTTTTCGCACCAAAGTACGTTAATCTCTAGGAGACAGAACCCGTCTCCTTCCTGAGCGGTATTATGGCTGCGTGGTTCCATGGTGTTTATACTTGCGTACTATTGTATATACAGATGAACGTGGTACCTTCAGGTGTTTGGAAATTGCTCCCAAGGATGAACCAGACTTGTGGAGGTCTACAATTTTTCTTCGGAGGTCTTGGCTGATTTCCTTTGATTTTCCCATGATGTCAAGCAAAGAGGCACTGAGTTTGAAGGTAGGCCTTGAAATACATCCACAGGTACACCTCCAATTGACTCAAATGATGTCAATTAGCCTATCAGAAGATTCTAAAGCCATGACATCATTTTCTGGAATTGTCCAAGCTGTTCAAAGGCACAGTCAACTTATTGTATGTAAACTTCTGACCCACTGGAATTGTGATACAGTGAATTATAAGTGAAATAATCTGTCTGTAAACAATTGTTGGAAAAATGACTTGTGTCCTGCACAAAGTAGATGTCCTAACCGACTTGCCAACACTATAGTTTGTTAACAAGAAATTTGTGGAGTGGTTGAAAAACGAGTTTTAATGACTCCAACCTAAGTGTATGTAAACTTCCGACTTTAACTGTATGTATATATATATATATATATGTGTATATATATATATATATATATATATATATATATATATATATATATATGTATGTATATATATGTATGTATATATGTATATATATATATTGTATGTATATATATATATTGTATATATATATATATATATATATATATATATATATATATATATATATATATATATATATATATATAAATGTGTGTGTATGTATATGTATGTATATGTACCAGTCAAAGGTTTGGACACATATTGTAGAATAATAGTGAAGACATCAAAACTAAGAAATAACACATATTGAATCATGTAGTAACCAAAAAAGGGTTAAACAAATATTTTATATTTGAGATTCTTCAATATGAGGTAGTCATCTGGAATGCATTTCAATTATCAGTTGTGCCTTGTTAAAAGTTAATTTGTGGAATTTATTTCCTTCTTAATGCGTTTGAGCCAATCAATTGTGTTGGGACATGGTAGGGGTGGTATACAGCCCTATTTGGTAAAAGACCAAGTCCATGTTATGGCAAGAACAGCTCAAATTAGCAAAGAGAAACGACAGTCCATCATTACTTTAAGACATGTAGGTCAGTCAAATCCGGAAAATTTCAAGAACTTTGAAAGTTTCTTCATGTGCAGTCGAAAAAACCATCAAGCGCTGTGATGAAAATGGCTCTCATGAGGACCGCCACAGGAGAGGAAGACCCATAGTTACCTCTGCTACAGAGGATAAGTTCATTAGAGTTAACTGCACCTCAGATTACAGCCCAAATAAATGCTTCACAGAGTTCAAGTAACAGACACATCTCAACATCAACTGTTCAGAGGTGACTGAGTGAATCAGGCCTTCATGGTCGAATTGCTGTAAAGAAACCACTACTAAAGGACACCAATGAGAAGAAGAGACTTGCTTGGGCCAAGAAACACGAGAAATGGACATTACACTGGTGGAAATCTGTCCTTTGGTCTGATGAGTCCAAATTTGAGATTTTTGGTTCCAACCACCGTGTCTTTGTGAGACGCAGAGTAGGTGAACGGATGATCTCTGCATGTGTGGTTCCCACTGTGAAGCATGGAGGAGGAGGTGTGATGGTGTGGGGGTGCTTTGCTGTTGACACTGTCAGTGATTTATTTAGAATTCAAGGCACACTTAACCATCATGGCTACCACAGCATTCTGCAGTGATACACCATCCCATCTGGTTTGCACCTAGTGGGACTATCATTTGTTTTTCAACAGGACAATGACCCAACACACCTCCAGGCTGTGTAAGGGCTATTTGACCAAGAAGGAGAGTGGTGGAGTGCTGCATCAGATGACCTGGCCTCCACAATCACCTGACCTCAACCCAATTGAGATGGTTTGGGATGAGTTGGACCGCAGAGTGAAGGAAAAGCAGCCAACAAGTGCTCAGCGTATGTGGGAACACCTTCAAGACTGTTGGAAAAGCATTCCTCATGAAGCTGGTTGAGAGAATGCCTAAAGTGTGCAAAGCTGTCAAGGCAAAGGGTGGCTATTTTGAAGAATCTCAAATATAAAATATCTTAACATTATTTTGGTTATATGTGTTATTTCATAGTGTTGATGTCTTCACTATTATTCTACAATGTAGAAAATAGTAAAGATAAAGAAAAACCCTTGAATGAGTAGGTGTGTCCAAACCTTTGATTGGTAGTGTATACAGTATAGGTTATTTTTATTTTCTGAAGTTATAAAGAGAAATTCACATGAAAATTATTATTTTGCGTTTAACAAAAAAACTGTGAAACAATCAAACAATAACATAATAGAATACAAAGACAAAGTTGGGATTCATGTTAGTTCCCGTCCTTCAGTAAAAGCAGTGGAGATGATAATGCAGTCAGAGCAGAGGGAGGCAGAGGCCCAGTGGTAAGACAGCTGTGGCCTTCCTGGGACGTGAGCCTGTGACCCTGAAAACCCAGAGGCTCTGAACATAACCCTACCCAGTCACTGGGGTCTGCCGGGGTCCGCAAAATGGAGGAATCAACATCATTTAGATTCCAGACGCCTCCCCCCATCCCTCCTCATGCCAAGCTATGACTTTATACTTGACATTGATCCATACTTCAAAACCACAACAGGGCCCCACGTCTTATCCCTCAGCTGACGCAAACAATTTGTTGGTGACGGTTCTCTGTAGGCGTGAGCACTGACAACGAGTGTTGTTTTCCCTCCCTCCTCTCACTCTCAACTGTCAAGCAATGTTTTTGTTTTACATGGAAAGTGGCTTTTCTGAGCGCTCCTCTGGCGTTTCAACACAAGACCAAACACACGTGTGAATTTGTTTGCCACACAGACAATCATTACCACATCTGTCTCCATCAGCAACCTGTCTTCATGAATAAATGTCTTGCAGTGGATCAAGTCCTTGCTGTGTGTGCTCATGTATGACTAATGATTGGGGGTTCTCTGCAGCTCTGCAACTTCAGGGCAGATTTTGAGAGATCAGGCTTTCACCTCCAATATATTGCTGGTCATTGCAACACTTTCAAACTACATGTCAGAATATATTACCTCATCCAGAAGTCAACCAATAGAAACTAGGCTAAATTAGCTGTTTATGATATTGTTGACATTCTATGTCATGGATCATCAACTATATTCAGCCGCAGGCCAACTTTTTTCTTGAGTGGATGGTCGGAAGCCTCTCCAACATAATCCAGGTAGAATCAAGAATTCCCTAGGGCAGCTGTCTAGGCCCCTTACTTTTTTCAATCTTTACTAACGACATGCCACTGGCTTTGTGTAAAGATAACTCATCACTATACACGTCAGCTACTACAGCGTCTGAAATGACTGCAACACTTAACAAAGAGCTGCAGTTAGTTTCAGAATGGGTGGCAAGGAATAAGTTAGTCCTAAATATTTCAAAAACTAAAAGCATTGTATTTGGGACAAATCATTCACTAAATCCTAAACCTTAACTAAATCTTGTAATGAATAATGTGGAAATTGAGCGAGTTGAAGTGACTAAACATGGTCAAAACATGTTGATACAACAGTAGCTAAGATGGGGAGAAGTCTGTCCATGATAAAGCGCTGCTCTGCCTTCTTAACAGCACTATCAACAAGGCAGGTCCTACAGGCCCTAGTTTTGTCGCACCTGGACTACTGTTCAGTTGTGTGGTCAGGTGCCACAAAGAGGGACTTAGGGAAATTACAATTGACTCAGAACAGGGCAGCACGGCTGGCCCTTAAATGTACACGGGGAGCTAACATTAAAGATATGAATGTCAATTTCTCATGTCTCAAAGTGGAGGAGAGATTGAATTCACCACTATTTGTTTTTGTAAGAAGTGTTGACAAGCTGAATGCACTGAGCTGTCTGTTTAAACTACTAACACACAGCTCGGACACCCATGCATACCCCACAAGACATGCCACCAGAGGTCTCTTCACAATCCCCAAGTCCAGAACAGACTATGGGAGTGCATAGTACTACATAGAGCCATGACTACATGGAACTCTGTTCCACATCAGGTAACTGATGCAAGCAGTAGAATCGGATTTAAAAACCAGATAAAAATACACCTTATGGAACAGCGGGGACTGTGAAGAGACGCACACACAGGTACAGACACATGCATAGACACGCAAACGCTAGCACACACACTTTACACACACATACATTGTAATATTGTTGTAGGTGGTATTATATGTTTTATATTGGAGATATGTAGTGGTGTAATAATGTTATATGATGTACTGTTTTATCTTTTGTTTTATGTGTAATGTACAGTGCCTTGCAAAATTATTAATCCCCCTTGGCGTTTTTCCTATTTTGTTGCATTACAACCTGTAATTTAAATTGATTTTTATTTGGATTTCATGTAATAGACATACACAAAATAGTCAAAATTGGTGAAGTGAAATGAAAAAAAGTACTTGTTTAAAAAAAGTATAAAAAATAAATAACGGAAAAGTTAGTGGTCTAAGGCACTGCATCGCAGTGCTAGCTGTGCCACTAGAGATCCTCGTTCGAATCCAGGCTCTGTCGTAGCCGGCCGCGACCGGGAGACCCATGGGAGACCCATGGGGCGGCGCACAATTGGCCCAGCGTCGTCCAGGGTAGGGGAGGGAATGGCCGGCAGGGATGTAGCTCAGTTGGTAGAGCATGGCGTTTGCAACGCCAGGGTTGTGGGTTCGATTCCCACGGGGGGGCAGTATGAAAAATAAAAATAAATGTATGCACTCACTAACTGTAAGTCGCTCTGGATAAGAGCGTCTGCTAAATGACTAAAATGTAAATGTAAATATATGTATTCACCCCCTTTGCTATGAAGCTCCTAAATAAGATCTGGTGCAACCAATTACCTTCAGAAGTCACATAATTAGTTCAATTAAGCACCTGTGTGCAATCTAAGTGTCACATGATCTGTCACATGATCTCAGTATATATACACCTGTTCTGAAAGGCCCCAGAGTCTGCAACACCACCAAGCAAGCGGCACCATGAAGACCAAGGAGCTCTCTAAACAGGTCAGGGACAAAGTTGTGGTGAAGTACAGATCAGGGTTGGGTTATTAAAAAAATATCAGAATCTTTGAACATCCCACGGAGCACCATTAAATCCATTATTAAAAAATTGAAAGAATATGGCACCACAACAAACCTGCCAAGAGAGGGCCGCCAACCAAAACTCACGGACCAGGCAAGGAGGGCATTAATCAGAGATGCAACATAGAGACCAAAGATAACCCTGAAGGAGCTGCAAAGCTCCACAGCAGAGATTGGAGTATCTGTCTATAGAACCACTTTAAGCCGTACACTCCACAGAGCTGGGCTTTATGGAAGAGTGGCCAGAAAAAAGCCATTGCTTAAAGAAAAAAATAAGCAAACACGTTTGGTGTTTGCCAAAAGGCATGTGGGAGACTCCCCAAACATATGGAAGAAGGTACTCTGGTCAGATGAGACTAACATTGAGCTGCAGAACAGCGGAACCCATCCAACTTGAAGGAGCTGGAGCAGTTTTGCCTTGAAGAATGGGCAAAAATCCCAGTGGCTAGATGTGCCAAGCTTATACAGAAATACCCCAAGAGACTTGCAGCTGTAATTGCTGCAAAAGGTGGCTCTACAAAGTGTTGACTTTGGGGGGGGTGAATAGTTATGCACGCTCAAGTTTTCTTTTTTTTTTTCTTATTTCTTGTTTGTTTCACAAGAAAATGTTGTGTAAATCAAATGATACAAACCCCCCAAAAATCACATAGAGCCATGACTATGATCAATTTTAATTCCAGGTTGTAAGGCAACAAAATAGGAAAAATGCCAAGGGGGGTGAATACTTTCGCAAGCCACTGTAAGTGCCTTAATGTGTTTGGACCCCAGAAAGAATAGCTGCTTTGGTAGCAGCTAAGGGGGATCCCTAATAAATACAGATACAAGTACAAACATAATTACAAATAATTTGTAGACCACAAACTGACCACAAGAATCACAAACATATATAATATTTGACTAAAACATAATAAGTTCAGACCTTGCTTACATTTTTATACGATCATGTGTCTCTATATTATGCGAGGGAATGCTGTGGTACAGTTGTAGTAGATTAAAAACCTGTAATTGCATGCCATACATATTTTCAGGCAACTGATAAATGTGAGTCCTGCAGATAGCACTAGCATAGCACTTTAAGGCCACTTCATATGTAAACCTCCTTGAGCACTGAAAGGAAATTCTCTCGAGCAGAGTGATAGGGTGTCATGTGTTCTCAGCGAGAGAGACCCCTACTCATTCTCCACCGCATTCCTTGAGCTAAATCATCACCAAAGCGGTCCTAACATAAGCAGTTTCACAGGAACTCCAAATAAATGACACAATTTACATACATAGTCTATTTCCATGTTCCCCCAGCAGAAGAATGTACCATAATGCTACTGTTTATCTATGGTCTAGCTAGCTTGTCTGTTTCAAAGGCGGAGGAGGAGTGACCTGACCTGGGGAGATCATGGGAGTTTCGCTGCTTTAACCCCCAAACATGAACCTTTTCTGTGTTGTTGCTGTGATTTACCATGTGCCAAAGCGAAGTAGCTCCCAATGGTGTGATTTACACGGTGCAAATGGATTTGGAATAAGACTGAAACCATTTAAGTTTACAACAGGGTTCACTTCATTTCATATCAGCTATCCACAGAGGCTTTCCAAGACATCGGAGTTCAGCATCACTGACGAACGTACAAACAGTTTATGGTCCATCTATGTTATTAATGTACAAAATGCCTGTTGCCTGTGTGTGATTCCTCCACAGCTGTGTTTATGTATGTAAATGGCTCCTAAATGGATACCTAAGTTGGAGTGCTCTTTGATTTGTTTCCCCTCTTAACAATATCCCCCGAAACACAACGAGGAGCGAGGAACAATATTTCACCTCTACATAATTCATGGCGTGTTTGACTTATAACGAGGTTCTAAATCCTGACACAAGGCCCCATTCAACACCGTATACCACAGCATAAATTCTTAATACAGTTTTATGAACTGCATCAGTCCTATGTATTTATATAATTTATAATAAAAATCCCAGACTGTAATTTAGTGGCATTACATTTCCCCCCAGAGATTGAATATGACTCAAAGATCACTCTTGGGCATGTTTTTATTGACAGCAGAGATCAACTTCATCTCATTTCACCAACTTCTCAACTGATGACACATATTTTCTCAGTATAAAAGTATGAGATTTAATCTGTGCAGTTTGTTACACATTATTAACACACATTATTAATTTATCTAGAGGGGACTAGAATAATATCAGACTGTACCTCAACCGTCTTGCCAATAGCTTAATGTACCGTACAGTACTATCAGTAGGTTGATCCATGCGATCCTCAATAACCAGTGACACATGTTGGCATGGATAATTTGCCTGACTTTTAGGGTTGGTCTCACATTTCGGCGAGGGGTGGAAAAGGACATGTCAAAACGGGGATGTACTGTGTGTCCACCTCTATAAATGCGATCGTAAATCAGCTGTCCACCGGCTACCCACTCCACACTGCTGTCTGTCCCTTACTGGGCCAGGAATTCAGGCTACAAGAAGGTTGTCATAGATCTTCATAAGAGGAGAGAGTCCATCTTTTAGACCATGAAACCAATTCCATGTGCCATCCAGACCTCTATACTCACATCTTTGTCTGTCTCCCCAATGATGAATAGATATACATTTTTACAGGGCAAAGATGGGTACTGTGACAAATGTGCCATATTTTTTGGAACGACGTGACCTGTGAGTAACATGCTTCTCTTATTCATTCACACACTCACGTACATAGCTGATTTTGTCATGGTAAACACTTTGACAGTGGAATGACTAGATGGCCTGCAGTGTGCACACTTGTTCTTTGACTCTACGATTATTCACGTTTTACTTTCACATGAGCACTGTTTTACTTTCACACTGTAACATAAATATTGATCATATCATAAGAAACAAATAGTAAGGATGAATTAAAGTAGAGGTACAGTTGAAGTCGGAAGTTTACATACACCTTAGCCAAATACATTTCAACTCAGTTCTTCACAATTCCTGACATTTAATCCTAGTAAACATTCCCTGTCTTAGGTCAGTTAGGATCACCACTTTATTTTAAGAATGTAAAATGTCAGAATAATAGTAGAGAATTATTTATTTCAGCTTTTATTTCTTTAATCACATTCCCAGTGGGTCAGAAGTTTACATACACTCAATTAGTATTTGGTAGCATTGCCTTTAAATTGTTTAACTTGGGTCAAACGTTTCGGGTAGCCTTCCACAAGCTTCCCACAATAAGTTGGGTGAATTTTGGCCCATTCCTCCTGACAGAGCTGGTGTAACTGAGTCAGGTTTGTAGGCCTCCTTGCTCTCACACGCTTTTTAAGTTCTGCCCACACATTTTCTGTAGGATTGAGGTCAGGGCTTTGTGATGGCCACTCCAATACCTTGACTTTGTTGTCCTTAAGCCATTTTGCCACAACTTTGGAAGTATGCTTGGGGTCATTGTCCATTTGGAAGACCCATTTGCGACCAAGCTTTAACTTCCTGACTGATGTCTTGAGATGTTGCTTCAATATATCTACATAATTTCCTTCCTCATGATGCCATCTATTTTGTTAAGTGCACCAGTCCCTCCTGCAGCAAAGCACCCCCACAGCATGATGCTGCCACCCCCGTGCTTCACGGTTGGGATGGAGTTCTTCGGCTTGCAAGGAACCACCTTTTTCCTCCAAACATAATGATGGTCATTATGGCCAAACAGTTCTATTTTTGTTTCATCAGACCAGAGGACATTTCTCCAAAAAGTACGATCTTTGTCCCCATGTGCAGTTGCAAACCGTAGTCTGGCTTTCTTATGGCGGTTTTGGAGCAGTGGCTTCTTCCATGCTGAGCGGCCTTTCAGGTTATGTCGATATAGGACTCGTTTTACTGTGGATATACATACTTTTGTACCCGTTTCCTCCAGCATCTTCACAAGGTCCTTTGCTGTTGTTCTGGGATTTATTTGCACTTTTCGCATCAAAGTACATTCATCTCTAGGAGACACAACGCGTCTCCTTCCTGAGTGGTATGATGGCTGCGTGGTCCCATGGTGTTTATACTTGCGTACTATTGTTTGTACAGATTAACGTGGTACCATCAGGCGTTTGGAAATTGCTCCCAAGGATGAACCAGACTTGTGGAGGTCTACAATTTTCTTTCAGAGGTCTTGGCTGATTTATTTTGATTTTCCCATGATGTCAAGCAGAGAGGCACTGAGTTTGAAGGTAGGCCTTGAAATACATCCACAGGTACACCTCCAATTGACTCAAATGATGTCAATTAGCCTATCAGAAGCTTTTAAAGCCATGACATCATTTTCTGGAATTTTCCAAGCTGTTTAAAGGCACAGTCAACTTATTGTATGTAAACTTCTGACCCACTGGAATTGTGATACAGTGAGTTATAAGTGAAATAATCAGTCTGTAAACAATTGTTGGAAAAATTACTTGTGTCATGCACAAAGTAGATGTCCTAACTGATTTGCCAAAACTATAGTTTGTTAACAATACATTTGTGGAGTGGTTGAAAAACAAGTTTTAATGACTCCAACCTATAGAAGATAAGATACAACATTTAAAAAGATAACTATGAGATTTGCCATTATGAAGGGGATATTACAATTGCCTGGCTACCCAGACTCCTTGCTCCGGCCAAACGCTACGCCACGCCCACGGATGTTTTTTTTTTTTTTGTAAACTACAGAGCAACGGAAGACTAGTGTGAGTCATCAGGCAAATACTACAATACTTAAACTCACCAATTTCTCAACTCAAATGAAAACAGGGAAATAAACAAATGAATATATGTGGCATTATTTATACACTACTGTGTATATATAAAGTATATATAGAGTATATAGATATTTTACATTATACAGTAGTTCAGTATTCTTGGAATGGGTGTGAGAGTGTGATTTGAAGGAGTCAGGCGCAGGAGGGTAAATCACCGAATACAGAGTTTATTCCGTAGGAAACTGTTTCGCTGGATAGCGTCAACAAAATACAGGCACACGGGGAACAATAGCCCCGGAAATACAAGGTACGGGTAGCTCAACCGAGCTACACTCAACTCACAAATAACAATCACCCACAAGGACTAGGGGCCAGAGGGAACACTTATACACAGACTAATGAGGGGATATGAACCAGGTGTGTGTAATTGACAAGACAAGGCAAATGGAAGGATGATATATGGAGCAGCAGTGGTTAGTAAGCCGGTGACGACGAACGCCGAAACCTGCCCGAACAAGGAGGGGAAGCAGCCTCGGCGGAAGCCGAGTGGCGCAGTGGTCTAAGGCACTGCATCGCAGTGCTAGCTGTGCCACTAGAGATCCTGGTTCAAATCCAGGCTCTGTCGTAGCCGGCCGCGACCGGGAGACCCATGGGGCGGCATACAATTGGCCCAGCGTCGTCCAGGGTAGGGGAGGGAATGGCCGGCAGCGATGTAGCTCAGTTGGTAGAGCATGGCGTTTGCAACGCCAGGGTTGTGGGTTCGATTCCCACGGGGGGCCAGTATGAAAAATACAATTAAAATAATGTATGCACTCACTAACTATAAGTCGCTCTGGATAAGAGCGTCTGATAAATTACTAAAATGTAAATATAAAGTCGTGACAATGGGCAATGATTAGCTGGTCTAATTAATAAAGAACTACGCATGTAAATCTCCTCAATGCATCAATGCATGCTTTATGCACAAGTCCTAATTACGTGTACATATCTCAAATTAGTGCCATTCATTCTTAATCAATCAAGCAAAATGAATGCATTAAATCCCAAGACAATTATGCATTACTAATCACCAAATAACACATCAATGTAATTTTCAAATAACCGTAAAAACAATCAACTTCAGGTTGAAGTGAAGTACAAGTTAACAACAAAACTGTTTCTGCACTGTGTAAAATATACAAATGTTTCCAAAGTTCCCTGAGTGGAAGTATCCACCCATTATTACTCCATGAGCATGACATGTTGAAAATGATACGTAGATCATCCACATGGCCTGATCCAATTAGTGCGTTGATTTGAACGCAGAAATAGATATACTGACCCAACAGCAGTGACCCTGGGAGCGCATAGCACCATCTGCAAAATGGGTCACACAATCAGGTCCCTGGTGTATTCTATTGATGTAGCTGTACAAATACCCTGCAATAGTTTGCTGCCTAACGTAATACAGATGTTTTCCTGGAACTCTGTGGCATGTTTTGATGAGGTTTGATCCAAATGTAGGGCTGTGCAGAGCTGTAGCACTGTATGCAATGCAATGAACATCTAGGACAGTTTAACTACATACACAAGGGGTCATAGTTTACCTTCTATACCAACTATATACCGACAACAGGAAACCCAGCCCCAGACTCAGGACTGTTCCTAGTCTCAGAATATTGCTTGTGAAAGTTGTATATACTGTTTAAAATTGCACACTGTAGCTAAGATTGTTTTTTATTTGAACAAAGAAGGACTGTCTGAAACACTCAAACACACACAGAAAGATAACCACACACTGTACATTATATTCCCACTCACCCCACACACACTCCCAGGAACCAAAAAACAAACGGTCCGGGACATAATGCACCTGCCTTGTGAATTAGCCTGTGTAGCCTAGGTCTGGCTCCTCTCTCGCCCACACATGCCTCCCGGGCTTCTGGACAGCACCGTGCTCCAATCCACCAACATCCTTTCCTGTGCAGCAGCATCAGTTGTTTCTGTTGGCTAACGCCTGCATGGTGTATTTTCCCCTTCCATCTGGGTCCAGGTTCTATAGAGCCTTTACATTAGAGCAAGCTTTAAACCATCTCCCAGCCATCTGTGAAATGTCTCTGCAGATAGACTGAAACATTTTATTTACAATGTGTCTGGAGTTGTTGGTTCTATGATTGGGGAACATTAGAGAAGTGATGTACATATGGAAAATGACAGCAGGAGTTGATGCGAAAGACTGTAGTAAGATTTACATTCACTTAACCCTTTTGTTTTGTAAACTTTCAGTACCTGCTCCAACACTAACGAGCTCTCACTCTTTGTGCTTGAGTAACTTAATTCAGTTATTGGATTAAGCTATTTCAATGGTTGACAAACTGTTGTTTTCAAACAGGTGTTTGCGTGTGGGTCGGTAATACATTCCATGAACCCAATGTTTGCACATGTAGTCCGTTCCACATGCGTTGCATGTGTAGGCTACACTGTAGGCCACACACGGCATGTTCAATAATTGATTGTCAACAGCAGTCATGCTAAGTCACTACAGATTAATTGGGATGACTGCATCCCAAATTGGATGACCGGGGGACAGATTTGAAGCTAGTGGATTGTGAGGTGACAGACTATAGTATGTTTGAAACACAGGAGGGTTGGTGGCACCTTAATTGAAGAGGACGGGCTCGTGGTAATGGCTGGAGCGGAATCAGTGGAATGGTATCATACACATGGTTTCTATGTGTTTGATGCCATTCCATTTGCGCCTTTCCAGCTATTGTTATGAGCCGTCGTCCCTTCAGCAGCCTCCACTGGTGTGAAAGTAGACTTGTAGTGTACAATCTAAAGAAGCAGGGTCCAATAGAGTGCAACAACAACACTAGCTTCACAATCAATCGTACTGATTGCAGGGTTATTGGTGTATAAAGGACGATTAACAACTCACCACATCAATTACAAACTAATGACTAAATACACCCCTTTCAATAGAGGGACACCTATAAAAACTGAACAGCACGTTTTCTCAATAGAAATTATGAGATGTTAAAGTAGACGTTTAGCAATTAAAATGGACTACCATGAATTATCTTATTCAAAGTCCAGGGTTGCATCCCAAATGGCACCCTATTCCCTAGTTAAGTAGTGCACTATGTGGGGAATAGGGTGTCATTTGGGACGCAGGTCTGATCCAGAAAGAGCAGAGTTCCTAAACGGTCAGGGAGGAAATCACACGAGAGCAGGGCAGTAACACAACTAAACGGGTCTGACTTGGATTTCATGGCTATATGAATAAATCATGTAATTGTTCATTAGCTTTGGTGTTTAATGATTTGTTGTAATTGCTTGGGTTACTGAAGCCTAATCATGAAAAAAAAATATTTCACCCCAAAAAATGAGTACTTCATTATTCAGAACAGGCGGGATGTACTGGAACTAGGGTTTTTCGTTTGTCTTAATTTACATCAACATATATTAAGAAATTGTATTTGCTCCATATATTTTCCATCTGAAAACGATGACAAATGCATACCGCAGGGGGAAGCTGACAGTTCTAGGCCAACAATGAAGCATTATCTCACCCAATAATAAAAAACACTATAAAACAGAAAAATACATTTGGTGGAATTTGTCACAGGGGTTTTCTGAGAGACAAATATCTCTGTCAACCGTAGCAATACCTTTTCCACACTGTCACATTATGAGTGTGTTCCATTTGGATCAAATTATGTAAGTCCTATAGAAAATATATTCTGCACATCTCTTGGCGTGTCTAATGAAAATGGATGTCTGGGTGGAGTGGATGGGACTGGACACCTGACAGTCTTTTGTTTCTCTCTGTCAGTGCACAGCAGTCAGCTCTATCCAGAACCAGTCACAAGGCTCCTCCAAGGAAATGAAGACGTCTCACCTAATGGGAAGCCTAATGACTGTGGACAGATGGAAGACAGCTCCTTTTACCATATATATATGTTTCACTTTAATGAAGGGACTGCTTGTTGACAGATAACTGTTTGGAGAAGGGAGAGAGGGAGAGAGTACAATCTGTCACTGTGCTGCTCAGTCACGTCCCTTTGGAAACATTTTCCTCTTTACCTTCTATGGATTTGGGCTTGCAACACACAAGGCTGGAATGTAGTCTTTGTGAAAATATTATTTGATATAATACACTCACGGTACAGTACATGTTAATGCCTGTTCATGGTTAATGATTTGCTCAAGCCAGTAGTCATGGTTTTTTAATATAGTGTGTGTGTGAGCGACCGCATGCTCACATGTATGTGTGTGACTGGCGAATGTGTCCGTGCTTGTGCTTCCATGCTTTTGTGAGTCTTTTTCGCTTGTGTATCCATGTCAATGTCAAAATCAAATCAAATCAAATTTTATTGGTCACATACACGTGTTTAGCAGATGTTATTGCGGGTGTAGCGAAATGCTAACAGTGCAGTAATATCTAACAAGTAATATCTAACAATTTCACAACATATACCCAATACACACAAATCTAAGTGAAGAATTAATGAAGAATATATAAATAAATATATGGACGAGTGTGTTTGTGAACAACAATGGGCTCCAGCCATTTTCCTCCTCATAACACCAGGTCAGTACCCCTGCTAGGATCCCAGCTCCCAACCAGAGGCTGGTCAGATGTCACAGTGTGTAAAAATAGCAGCTGGCAATTCATTGCATCTGATTTATGAAGCAATATCGAGACTGTAACAACACATTATCCTGGGGAAGATTGGTGGTCCACCAGTTAGATATTAAGCACAGCCTTGCTACACAATTGATACCTGCTGTTGGGTGTCAAAATACAGTTTCCAAAAACCATCTTTACTGACACCATGAGAGCTCAATAACCAACGTCAACAGCTAAAGTTTTTATTTTAAAGCTTGTCTTGTTCTTGACTTTTCCAAGACATATCTTGTAGCTTTTTTTCTAGTGGTCTAGTTCCTAATGCATCATATGTTTTAGTTTCATAGATAAAAATGTCTGTCAATCAACACCTTGGCGAGCTTGGTCAACAATGGACTCACTTATAGTTGGAGTAGTTTAAAATTGTTCAGTAACACTCCCTGCATGCAGTGACAAGCTGCAGTCAGACCTGGGAAACTGCTGAGCGGCACAATTGTCATCATTGAAAAATGGAGACGGAGTGGAGAGGGGACAGAAATAGCGGGTGGGCTACCACGCAGAAATAAGTGCCACATGCTGTCTTTCAAGGGGTGTTCCTAAGCCTCCGACTGGGCAGGGCACCATCAATCACCAGTCTGTCCCCCCATCAGGGGCTCTGTTCACACACTGACCCCACCCAGCCGGGCCGCTCTTAACTTCAAAGATGTACAATGGGGTTGAGGGGTGTGTCAGTGAGGTACTCCGCCCATTTTCTCAGGAATGTCCTATAAGTCACACATACAACTTTGTTTACAGTTCTTGATTCTATTGGGCCTTTGAAATACCTTGACTAGATCAAGTGTTTTTTACAAGTGAGATGGACTTTGAGTGAGGGGGTTTGAGCAGTTTGCAAAGCAAAACTTGAATTGAAAAGATATACTTTCTGTTGAGTGTAACATCTGAAACCTTGTTTCGATCTATTACTCAAATGCTGTGCAGCAGGCAATGAATTTGAGTGGCATCTTCAGTGAGGGACTCTCCCCATTTCCCCAGGAATGTCCTACAAGTCACACAACTTTGTTTACGGGGTCTTTGAAATACCTTGACTGGATCAAGTGTATTTTAGGAGTGAGAGGGTCAGCTTGAATTGAAAAAAATGTGCGTTGCTTTAAGTGCAACATTTGAAACATTATTTTGAGCTATCGCTGACATACAAGGGGCAATTAATTTTAGTGGCATCATCTGTAAATGCTAGCTTAATGATGTCATAGTCTGTGGCGCACAGAAAGTTCAATCTGTACAAAGAGTTCAAACCAGCGCTTTCTACAGCTAACCCAGCCAAATACCTGACAGTGTCAAAAACAGTAAAGTTAATATTTCCTACCTGCTAAGCCACAAAAGGTCACTCAACAATATTATTTAGATAATTCTGTCAATATTTGGGCATTATTTTAGGCAAAAATAATGAGAAAATAGGTATTTCTCTGAAGATCTGTATGTTGTTAATTCATAGTATTTACCATTTCCAACATTTCAATAATAAATACTAAAAAGAAGGCACCAGCCTTTCTACAGCCATTATCTAAAAATAAGCCCCTTCCAAGTCCATCCCCACTCCCCATGTTATATGTGAGAAGAACGGTTGTGAGGAGAAAAATTGAAATGTCATGATTTCTGCCATGCAGTAGCCTCACCCCATGGAGAGAGATAGAGAATGGAGTGGTGGCATCACTGCATGCATAATTTATGATGTAAATTAACCCTGAGTGGGGCTGGGGCTGCTCTATCAATCAGGGAAGCTGTCATAACCGAAAGGTCGCTGGTTCTAATCCCCGAGCCGACTAGGTGAAAAAAAATAAATAATAATCTGTCGATGTGCCCTTGAGCAAGGCACTTAACCCTAATTGCTCCTGTAAGTCGCTCTGGATAAGAGCGTCTGCTAAATGACCAAAAATAAAAAAAAATAATAATAATAATAACAGGGTGCAGGCTGGGGGTGCAGGCAGGGCCAGGCCGAGGGAGCGAGGGGCTCGGGGTATCGAGGGTGGCATTTGGAGGTTGGAAGGGGTAGGGTGGTTTGTCAAGGGGAGTGTAACACCCACCCATGTGTCATAACTCGCTCCTAGAATTAGCCACCTACCATTTCAACAGGTGGCCTCTACAGTAATGCATGGCATGTGGGCAGGCCAAGACTAAGGGGCTTGAATTTGGAGGAGCAAACTGGTCCACTTTGAACGTAACAACAGACAGACGATTGGGCTGTGTGGATCCCCCATATCAAAGAGAATACTTGTCGTACTTTCAAAAATAATTTGAACAGTGATATTATTTTTGTGATGTGTTATGGAATCAACAAAAGGCCTTATAGTGGAGGATTACAATGTGAGCATTCATCTGAGTGCAAATTCCTATCTGGTGCTGAGCTACATTTGTAGAACTGAATTCCTTTAAATACGAATTCAATTTATTTGTGTATTTATTTATTTATTTATTTTCCCCACTGTTGTGAAACGCAGGGAAATATTTGATTGATTGCCTTACAGCTAGCACCTGTGATACATTTATTCTGGATTCTGCAAGAGCAATTCTTATGTAACAGAAGGAGAATGAAAAAAACATTTAAACAAGTGCAAACAAAAACATATCTACTTGCTGTTTTAAGGAGACCCACGAGAGCATTCATTTTGGCTTTACTGGGTGCAATGACACACATGCATTTTCTTTGTATACTTACCAATTATTCGTTTATCACAGTGCTGCAGGGTGCTATATTCTAGAGTATCCTGTGAAGATAGATTCAATTTGAAGATATTACACAATGTTTGGCCTACAGTATACTACCCTCCTTCAGGTTTTTGCCTCGATCAATATAGTACACTTCTTTGCAGCATTGTACTGACGGAAATGAAGTTCCATCAAAGGCACATTAAACTATAGTTCCTGCATACAAGCCACATTAGAGATTCAAAGCATTATCCAATGGAGAGAAAGGCTATTAACTCAGCTTTCTGGGACAGAGTCCAAGTCTGATCAGAATTCTGGTGTGGTTAAATCCCCACAAGAGTTCCTCAAACGGGGCTGGCGCTTTCTTCCGACAGACACAGACATAATGATGTTAGCCACGGTGGTCTTATATGTGGATGGTTGTTTGTTTAACTGCATATTCATTGGCTGGTTGTTTAACTGCATATTCATTGGCTGTTTGTTAAACTGCATATTCATTGGTTGTTTGTTTAACTGAATATTCATTGCTGTTTGCTGACAAAAATGGCGGAAACCTCTCGGAGCCACCGCTGATGAATTGCCATGGAGCTTTTGGCAAAGACCTTTGTTTAATTTTCTCCACCTTGGCACACCATGCGTTAGAGTGATTCGGGTAAATTGACTGTGAAAAACGGCTGTGGCTGGTGTCGACGTTTGGCCTGTGGAACACCTGCATAAGTACAAAACATTAGGAACACCTGCTCTTTCCATGACATAGACTGACCAGGTTAATCCAGGTGAAAGCTATGATCCCTTATTGATGTCACCTGTTAAGTCCACTTCAAGCAGTGTAGATGAAGGGGAGGAGACAGGTTAAAGAAGGATTTTTAAGCCTTGAGACAATCGAGACATGGATTGTGTATGTGTGCCATTCAGAGGATTCATTCATATTTAAGTGCCTTTGAACGGGGTATGGCAGTAGGTGCCAGGCTCACCGGTTTGAGTGTGCCAATTACTGCAACGCTGCTGGTTTTACATGCTCAACAGTTTCCCGTGTGTATCAAGAATGGTCCACCACTCAAAGGACATCCAGCGAACTTGACACAACTGTGGGAAGCACTGGAGTCAAAATGGAGCCAGCATCCCTGTGGAATGCTTTCGACACCTTGTAGAGTCCATGCCCAGACAAATTGAGGCTGTTCTGAGGGCAAAAGGGGGTGCAACTCAATATTAGGAAGGTGTTCCTAATGTTTTCTACACTCAGTATATGTGGCTACCATGTAACTACATATATACAGAGTGAAAAAAATAAATTTCTTACATCTAAAGATACAATATTGTTTTTAACCAGCGCCTGTGAGTAAAAGCTGAGGAATTCTTCACTTGTTTATTTATTCAAACTGCCAATAAAATTTAGAAATAAAAACCATTCACCCTAAAATCAAAACAGATGACACATCTTTCAAAGAAAGGCATTAACCAAGCAGAGACAACTGGGATAGAGAAATATTGGAAGACTTTCAATAACATTGGAACCCATGGAAGTCCTGGCCTGGCCCGGCCTGTGCACTAGCCAATGCCAACAGCCTTTCGAAGGTTTTGATTTGCTCCATCATAACTCAACCGTTGCCCACATTAATCAATGAGCAAGACTGGGGGAACAGTATTAATTCTCTGGACGGGCCTCTCTACCCAGGCGTCTATCTGCCCAAGAAGCAGGGCACAGAGTTCAACACATGGATTGCATCCCAAATGGCACCCTATTCCCTATATAGCGCACTACTTTTGATAGGGCTCTGGTCAAAAGTAGTGCACTATGTAGGGAATAGGGTGCCATTAGGGATGCAGACATGGTCTAATTACCCTGAAACCAGCTGGTGAGAGAGGGCATATAGTGGTGTTGCTCCAACACAATGCCAAGTATCCTGCTTTTGCTCTGTGGATTTGTTTCTTATCTCGTGCATTTAGCCAGTTCTGCCAACATGACTTTACACAGGGCCCAGATGGAACAGTGTGTCAACATCTTGAGCTCCATTCATCCTGTGGTCTTCTTTATTGAATGGCCATGGGCTTCAATGCCAGTCAGTATGGCCGGCATCTGGTGATGGCAAAGCTCAGATACAAAAGGACATGTGCCTGTCCACTGCGGCAACATATAGATTTCCCTTCTTTGTGGTTGATTTGTCATGGTATATGAAACTCGTGACATTGATACTATATTGAACTGAGTTACTTCCTTAATTGAACTGAGAAGACTCAAAGGAGATGTTGAGCAAATTGAGCTGTAACACACTTGCTGATTCTACGGCCCTCCAAGGCTAGTTAAGCAGCTCTCTGGATTGGAAATCTAGACATGACATAACCCTGATGTGTTCCTAATGGCGCCAGCGGGCCTGTCTCCCTATCTGGAGGGGATGTGAAAACTGTCACATCAGTGGCTGGCTTCCAACTGATAACAGACTTGTAGGATCACTCAGGGCTTTGACACAGTGAATGAAAGAACTTGACATGGTAACATGAATGTGTGCACAATGGCACTGACAATCAGCCATGGCTTTACAGGGGAGTTTTACAGACGCCACTCTCACCAACATGTTCCACACGGCACTTATCTACATGTCAAACGGCTGATGGACTGTGTGATTTAAATGCCTTGGATATTATTAGATCTGACAAAGTTCAGGCCATTTTTGATAACATCTACAAAAAGAAGTGGCTTAATCCCTGATAAAATGTCCCTTCTGACAACTGATCATTGATTTCATCTCCAGAGGGGTATGCTACCGGTAACATGAAAGTGGCTCACCTTTTAGCCAGCAACGAATGCTTCAGAACTAACCTGAGGGGTATCCTACGAAGCAGGTTTGAGGAGTTAGCGAGGTAACTTTGGTCAACACTGAGTTCAACTCAGGATAACCGGTACCACAAAAGTGACTCACCTTTTAGCCAAGTACATTTCTATGGCAACGAATCCTTCAGAACTAACCTGCTCCGAGGCAGGCTAACTCACGGTTAACTCCACTTACCCTGAATGAAATGAGCCGTGAGTTGAGGAACAATGCAATCAGATTCCCTCCCTCTTGCAAATATTCCATCATCATCCCCTTCATGTGAAAAAGACAACTGATTCAATATTTTATTAATCAAATGTTTTTTTGTGTCAAAAAATTGGAATGTTAAAATATATTTTTATGACTTAATAATTAAGAAAATATCAATAGAAGTGGGGGAAAAAGGTGCTGTGTGTATTGATAAGCACACTAAAGCACATCAAAGACAGCATTAACGATAAGTACTAAAAGAAAGATGACACTTCTTATGGCCTATTTCACATCATAGCTTGTTGAATTTCTTTCATGTTAATTCGGCAAAAATGAAAAATGTGGCACTGACTCGCCAATGGGTAGATGATTCAGCAGTCTCAATGAAGAGTTCAGCATTTGACTAACCACGTGTGACATGCACGTGCAGTTACAAGCCAGCTAGTCTTAGCGGCAGGCGGACACTCAATATCCACCGTCGTAGTACGGATGAAGTCTGAGCTGGAATGTGAAGCTAACTGAAGCTAGCTAATTTCAGAAAAGCCTGGGGACATCTAGCTACTACGTACGTAGTATAGGCTACCGCTCTGGGCTCTTAGATAAGACAGTTTTGTTGTTTGAACCGTAAACAAAGCGTCCTCCGTGGCGTGTAGCCCCCTTCTACATCGATGGACCCACCATATTAATCAACCGGGTGTGTCAGCCCAGCTGGCCAGTACACAGAAACCCAGTCCCTACAGTTTCTCTTTGCGTTTTTTCGTTGAATGAAAACAACACACCATCACACGCACTATGTATTTCCAGAGATGGCTTCAGAGGGGAGTGGGGGGGGGTTCAAACAGCAAGCCAGTCGTCTGTCACATCAATCAAAGGGGCTGGCCGTCCAGCAATCACTCAGCTAGCCGGTGGTGGCATGGGCATCAATAACAGGGCCTGACAGCAGGCTTGGAGGGGCTGTATACAGAACTGTATAACTCCCTCTTCTCCCCCGTAGTCCGACCCAAACAGAGAACAGCTCACTCTCCAGCCGAGGTGCCAGCACTCTGCCACTTATTCAAATGAAGTCACGAAACTCAGTGGGAGTCCCGCCGAAGACAAAAGCAAGGAGGCCCGGACCATGGAAAGCGATTAACATTTCACAGAATTTGGATTCCGAACAGCACCACCACTGCCATTGTCTTCATCTAAACAGATTAAGTGTTTGTTTACTCGGTTGTTTCAATAGTCATTAAAATAATAAAAGAGGGCTTGGTCCGTGGAGGAAATGGAGCTGACGCATTACAATGTTTTTTGTCACTCGTGGAACCGTAAATCAAGGACTTGTTAAATCAAATAAAAACACACGCCATTAACACTTCAGTTTTCAATCTTGGAGGGTTGGAAAAGCCCTTACCGTTAGGCCTATTTATCTATTAGCCTTTTTCATTGCTTTCTAAATTATTGCTGGCCATCACACAGCAATGCTGTTGACCTCATTTTCTCTGACAAATACTAGATAGTTATTTTATTTACTTAGGAAGGAAGAATGAAAAGTGGGATCTGTAGTTTCTTGAAGGAAACAAACTGCGAAAACAGCTCAAATTGTAGTACTATGTTTTATGTTTGTTTGTTTTAGTCATTTAGCAGACACTCTTATCCAGAGCGACTTACAGTTAGTGAGTGCATACATTTTCATACTGCCCCTCCGTGGGAATCAAACCCACAACCCTGGCGTTGCAAGCGCCATGCTCTACCAACTGAGCTACACAGGGGGCTACACATATTACACATATTACAATATGCAATTACACCTTTTGTATGGTTTTCAAAGTTAATTTCATTACATTTTATCAATATGATAAGTGAGTCTCAGGAAGAGAATCAACATGCATGCTAAGCTTAACTGCCATTTGTGTTTCCCAGTATCTACTCCACTGGGATCTGGGCTAGTAACTTGAAAGTGATTGAAGGACTACCGTCTAGTCAACTTGCACACAGCTCTGACACACACACTTACCCCTCCAGACATGCTACCAGGGGTCTTTTCACAGTCCCCAAATCCAGAACAAATTCAAGGGCGGCAGGTAGCTTAATGGTTAAGAGCGTTGTGCCAGTAACCGAAAGGTCGTTGTGCCAGTACCCGAAAGGTCGCTGGTTCTAATCCCCGAGCCGACTAGGTGAAAAATCTGTCGATGTGCCCTTGAGCAAGGCACTTAACCCTAATTGCTCCTGTAAGTCGCTCTGGATAAGAGCGTCTGCTAAATGACCTATTTATTTTTATTTTATTTTATTTATTATATAGAGCTATTATTGCATGGAACACCGTTCCATCTCATATTGCTCAAATGAACAGCAAACCTGGTTCAAAAAAACAGATAAAGCATCACCCCACGGCACAACACCACTCCCCTATTTGACCTAGATAGTTTGTGTGTATTTATTGGTATCTTTTAATTGATGTAGTTCTGTCCTTGAGCTGTTCTTGTCTATTAATGTTATGTATTATGTCATGTTTCATGTTTTGTGAGGATCCCAGGAAATGTAGATGCTGCTTTTGCAACAGCTAATGGGGATCCTAATAAAATACCAAATACCAAATACTCTAGTCTTCTCCCAGTCCAGTGCACTTTAACTGTGAGTAACCTTGTTCCATTGACAGGCATTGATGAAGTGGTCTTAGGCTCATTGAGGAGGCCTCAGGGTTGATGGGCCAGGACAGGATGTGTTACTGTGGCACCTGTGCCTTGTCAAGCATGTGACCCTCCCATTGAGGAGTCACTCTCTACAGCTAAGCCAACAGCCACAGGTCCTCCCTTTGACAGAGCTTTTCCTGGGCTTTGTCCTCCAACAGTGACTTGGGACTGTCTCTTTTAATTTAATTAGAGACTTGGAAAACAAGAGACCTAAAGCTTCCTCAATGGCTATAGAATGAATTCAACATTGTTTTCTTCAGCTGCGTGGAGAATGTGAAGTAGTGGTAGTAGCTAACAGGTTTAGTTGCAGTGTGCATTTTGCGTGCAGGTCAGGAATGAATGGCATAAGGGTTCATCTTGCAAATCATTTGAGAGGTATTTCAGGGAGATTGCTTCAGAGGTTTGAGATATACAATGATTCATCAACATTATGTTCCTTGGGCTCTTACTCTGGGCCCCTGAATGACATTACAGTTATTGACAGATGCAGCCCCGAACAAATCTTTACGATCATAAAAAACAACCTCAGTAATTCCTCCTACTCACTGTACCTAATGGAAGTCATTATTTTCCATTTATTTAATTATGAATGATTGAGCGTTGATAATTCTGTAAATAAAATGGCAAATTAATATTCAGTGGAAAACTAGCAAAATAAATATGTATAGAAACATTGTAATTGGCACAACAAATTAAATACAAGGTTATGATTTTTATGATTTTATGCAAATGAAAAAGATACATCTAGACTGTAGCTATGACATTGAGTTCTTGAGAAACTCTCCTTTCTAAAACCGCGGCAGGTTACTTATAAAATCAAGCAAATCTGCTTCCATAATGCTCCTGTGTGCCTCAAATAAAGCAAGGCTTAAACTCACATGTGTGCTGCTCTGCTCTGCTCTAGATTTCCCTCTTGAATCACTTATATTTTTATAGGCAGTATTTGCAAATTCCACAAAGCCATTTTTGCTGCCAGATCAGAATTTGTTCCAGATTGTCTCTGAATGTTTGTCGGAGGACCAGCTGGGAGCGGCTATTTAATAACTTCTCCTCCTTCGGCAGACAGGCCAGCCAGGCCAGGCCAGGCACTATGGGAGACTGGCCGGCCACTCAGGCCAAGCTATTTGTGTGCTCTGGTGGCTCCTTTTTGAAGCACACACACTGACCCCGATCGTGACTCACTGCCCTGCCGTCTTTGCTAATTAATACACTCATATTAAATTGTCATTCATTAAAGTCACAATGCAATGTGTCCTTAAATTCCATGCGTTGTAGAAAATAAATCCCGGTCCAAAATGACATTGTGGTCATGAAAACAATGCTTCTCTTTATCTTTACACTCTGTGCCTTCTGATCAATACAGGCTTTGTTCCTTTGATCAGTGAGCCTACAGTATATATGCATGAAGTCCGCATTAAACAGATTTTGGTAGTGAACCATAGATATAGCCGGCGGGTGGATCTGAACTCAGGGAGAACATATGGGGTTAATTAGGCTGAGTTTGCTCCTGGACAGGGTTCAATTGATCCACAATAGAGACCTGCAGAATAGGTGGTCTCAGGCCATTTGGCAAGGCAATTGTGGGCAGCCTCCGAGTTAGCAACATGAAAGTATCAGGTGTTAGCCAGCAAATGATCCGGGAAAGGTGAGGCTGTGATAGCAGATTGGCTGCTGGCTCCGGCCCTGTGTGTCACTACCACTGTTTACAGATGGAGAGGTAGGGGAGGGTAGCGGTGCATGATCCACACTTCTGTTTAAATACAACACGCTGCCTTTACACAAACACACACTCATAAAAAGCTTGCTTATATTTGTCAATGGAACACAGGCTAAGCAACAAAAGCACAAATGGCGAGTTTACTCTTGGTGAACAAATATTTTCAGTAGGCCTTTGCTGTATACTTAAGCACATTTTCTAAGCATACATTGTTCTTTGTTTGGATTTTGATGTTATTTCTCTTGACCGGCTTAATTCATACCACGGGACTGTAGAGAGGACAGCAGATATTGTTTGATGAAGCCACGACAGGACAGAGCCTGGTCTCACAGACTGGATGTAACATTGTAAATGTAAATCCAGGACACTCAAATTAGTATGATATTTACATTTACATTATAGTCATTTAGCAGACGCTCTTATCCAGAGCGACTTACAGTTAGTGAGTGCATACATTTTCATACTGGTATGTTATGTTTGGTATGGTTACATAAGACAGAAGGTTATTTAAGGCAAAACAAAAGTAGGGTGGTTGGTCGGAGTGGATGGGTAGGCATATAACGTAAACATCTAGCAACCCAAAGGTTGCGTGTTCGAATCTCATCATGAACAACTTTAGGATTTTAGCTAATTAGCAACTTTGCAACTACTTAGCATGCTAGCTAACCCTAACCTTAACCATTTAACCTAACTCCTAACCTTAACCCCTAACCTGTAACCCCTAACCCGCACTCCTAGCTAACGTTAGCCACCTAGCTAACATTAGGGTTAGCCACCTAGCCACCTAGCTAACATTAACCACAACTAATTGGAATTCATAACATATAATACAAAATGAATGATAGACAAATCAACAAATGAATACGTACCATACGAAACGTAACATATCATACTAATTGGAGTGTCCCGGATTTAAATTGACTATGTTACGTCTACCCCTGAGTCCAGGTTGGACAACGCTAATATACAGTAATTCAAAACACATACAGTAGCAGGCTGGAATTTTTTCTCATTGTGGTTAGATGTATTTTAAGTCAAATCTGGGTTGAGCCCACATAATATCATACACATGCATGCTGATCTAAAGTTGGCTGGTGTTGCATTTGAGGTAAACCTAATTTTCAGTGAAACAGGATAATATATTCCATGAGGCTTCAACTGAAGTTAAGAGCATGTTGGATCTGGATAACACTCAGTGACGGGAAGTGTAAATCTAAAGCACCGCTGTAAGATACTGGATGTAAATAGTGCCTTCTTAGGAAATATGTCGTGGTCTTTCATGTCCATGGTAAACATGACAGTGAGGCTATTTGAGACAGACTTTAGCATTAGAAAGTGCTTGCTTTAATTGAGGACTGGAACTTGGTTTATACATCGCCATACTGATCTGTAAGAAACAGAACCAGCTATGGAATGACAGTGACTCACAGCCAAATTGAGCCTTTTGTAGCTTTTGTATTTCTCTTTGCCAGGAATCTGAAATGAATAAATAAAATGAAAATAAAATGACCATTTTCAATCTGACGAAAGAGCTTTTATTATTTCATTTTCAGGGTGACCTTTTCGCCTCATGCATCATTTATATCCCCCCAGAAAACACCTTTCAGAAAAATGAAAAATAAATAAATATATAAATCCAAATCCCGCTTGGATTATATATTTGTCACTGGGTCTATTCCCAATGTATCTTCATTACACGCATGCACGTGTGTGTGTGTGTGTGTGTGTGTGTGTGTGTGTGTGTGTGTGTGTGTGTGTGTGTGTGTGTGTGTGTCTGTCTAAATGTTTTATTTTGTATGTATTTGCATGCATGCACTCACATATAAATGTACAGTACATACATAGAAACAATGCGGCATGTCAGGCAATGTTGCAGGTTCAATGAATAATTCTGCCTTTCAACTGGTCCCCATTTATTTCATACCAGAGTACTGTCATTGCACCCTGGATAAGAAGAAAAGCATCGTTGTGTAAAGAAATTGAAATGAAAATCCTTCTCCGCCCAGCAGGTTGGGAGGTATTATCCTTGACTCAATGGCGCTTCCCCAGGATAGTATCTAATTCTGGGAGGAAAATGTCTTCATATGGCCACCTGCTGTTGTCAGCTTTGTCCCGGGATCACAAGTTGTTCTGGGTGACCGGTCTTGGGACATGGTGAGAGGAATGCACTCAGCTCCCCGCTGACATTTAGATCTCTTTATTTTCTCCACGGCTTTCATTCAGACAAGAACAACTGGCTGGAGAGGGAGGGAAATGCCACATAGCCTGTATTTGTCCAGGATGAGGAGAAGAGGTTGGTGGTGGGTTCGGGGGGGTGGGATTTGGGAGATCCCTGAGACAGGGAGGGATGAGGGATGAGGAGGGACAGCACACTGGCACCACACGCAGTTTGAGAACCCCACTACCATGCCACAATACGCAGAGCCAAAATCACTCGTCTCCACGTTCTCACCCAAGGAAAAACATTTCTGTGAGAAATATGACAAAAGATAAAAAAGTTATCTCAACAGTCTGACAAAGAGAAACAAGCCAAGAGATGCATTGCTTTCTGAGCTCAATCACAAAAATGTTGAACTGTAAAGAACATTTTGGTTGTTCAACATTCGTAAAACAAGATCATCTCTAATAGTCCCTCTGTTTTGTGGAGAATCAGCTAGTGGTAGGTCAGGCATTGCTTCTGAGATAAACCTACTTGTACTTCTCATTCAGTCCATTGAGGGGAGGGGGTGGCTGTAATTATTTGTGGACCTCCTATGCCTCCAAACAAAACAATAGATCCTCACAAAGAAGTCAGCACAGAGCCAAGAGACAAATCTCATGAAAAGACACCTTTTGTTTCCCTCACGCTAAATCTGCTGGTCTGCTCCAGATAATTAATAGCCAGACACATGTTTCTGTCTCTCTTCCCTCTGTGGCTGAAAAGAAACTGTACCCATGCGATTTGTCTTTCCCACGCATGTCTTCACGAGCCAGTCCTGATTTGGGCTCTGTTCTCCTAATTTAGGGTGTGAGATATGATAATTAAATAAAATAGCAGCGAAAAACACCAAAGGACATGAGGTTCCCAGAAAACTATTTTTTCAATCAGTGATTAAATCCTCATCCATCCATGCAACTTACCGTGAGCCGCCACTCTAAAAAAATATATTTGGAAATAAATGTAATTAAAGCCCTAAGATCTGCCAAGACTTGGAGCTCCAAGACATAAGCTAAATTCACGCTTGACTCACATTCACAGAGATTTAACAGGCCTTCACATACACAGAGACAGACAGACATGCACATAGCATACATGCAATCAAGTCACTTCGGAAATTAATATGTAATAGATAGATATACGACTTTCATGTGAAAATACTTCAACTCCAGTGTCATTCCTCATCTAAAGGACATTTGATAGACTGGTTGGCTATGAGGCCTCTAGATTGATGTCTCCCATATAACGTTTCTGTCAGAGTGTTGGCCTTATGGGACCTTGGAATGTAACATCACACTTCCCTTTGGATAGCTCCTACCATCCAATATTGTTTTTTATTTCCCATTGAGTTTTACATCAATTCATCAATTACATGACAATAAAATTACTGCTATAGTGACATGGAATCAGCTTCAATATCATAACTTCATCAATCAACTAATCAGTTACATAACAACAAAATAACTATTATTGTGGAATCAGCTTTAATTTGATAACGTCATTGTATAAAAACCCACACTTCATTCCATATGTCCTCTGAATTCCACATGCATCCGCCTGCGACTCCTAGGGTTCATGGCCTGTTGAGTTTGTGCATCCCAAGTCTCCCCTTTCAGTGCTCTCAAACAGAGAGGTGTTTCTTTGGGAGCCCAGGCACCAGGCCTGCAGACAGAGCCTCGGCCGGCGATAGGATCACCTTACGCATACAGCTTGCCTTTGTTATTGGATATTCTCGGACTGAAGGACACAAAGCATCATCTAACCAAGTTTAATGCATACAAGATGTCCAATCAGCACCGTGTTTGGTCATTACAGCCTCCTCGTCAGGCCTCTTCCTGTATCCAACCATATCCCCATGCTACAGGCCCAGGAGGCCCTCAGATGATCCCAGAGGCAAGGCTCCAGTTCCCTCACTGGAGACCCCTGTCCCACAGCTTTATTTATGTTGGGCAGAATGCACATGGACCTGTGTGCCCACCATACATCAAACTTGTTAAATATTTCATTCAAGTGGAAACGTTGCTGACTCTCAGATCACATCTGATACTGTGGCAAATATTTGCCTGCTATGGAAGGTGATACCTGTTAGAATGTGGACTGTCTACCCCCGGCATTGTTTCTGCAACTGCGACTGTGAAAGAAACACATACTGTATGGGGTCTGGGGGGGGGAATGTGTACTAGCACTCTCCACCTCCGTCTTTCACCCACTCCTATACACAAGCTGAGGAACCTCTCTTTCGCTCTCTCCCACTCTCTCCCTCTCTATCTCCCACTCACTCTCTCTTTAACTTCCTCTCCTATCCTCCCCCTACAGAGCTTAATGATTTGAAATGTGGGCTAATTCTCAGCCTGGTTAGCACTCATTATCAGCGAGGATTCATCAGAAACACTGGGCCGCTCCAATTAGCAGGAGCACTGAAGTGGAACAGCTGGCGTTCATATCACATTTAACCAGTTCAATGTTGCCATTCAACTCAATGGTTAGAGAGAAAGCCATTATCAATCCTTGTGTATTTTCCACTATGTGGCAATAATGTTATTTGTACAAGACTCTATATGAAGTACTCAGAAAACTATCCTGCACTACCGGTGTTAAACTATGAGATAAAGTGCCAGAGGTTCATTTGAGACTGTGTTCGTCGATGGTAAAGGTTCCTCGGGTGGTCTGCTGATGTATATAGCTAATGCAGCCTGTTATTTCCCCTGACAAGCGGGCACGGAAAGCACAGAGAAAGCTCTCAATCCAAACCGTAATGGACCCATGATGGCAATTCTTTATCACCCATAGAGCTTCCTCCACACTGGAGAGCAGACATAATTTACAAGGCAACCGCAGGAGTGGATTCATCGCTGTTGTACTAAAAAAGACGTATCATTTCTGCCTAATGTACGTATTTAAAACGTCTGGAAAGAAAGGGCCCGAATAAAATTTTACAGATGGAGAGGTAGTCGATGGAGGGATGACAATTTGCTTTATAGGAAAAAAGGAGGGAACTAAAACAACAACTGGGAGGCATTTCCTAACAAGCCAGGTAATGTGAAACAGTAGCGAGAAAAAGAGACTGCACCAAAAAAAGAGAAAAAACAGAAGGAATGTATAAAAAGAGAGAGAATCAATCACATAGCCCCCCCCACCCCCCCCCACCCCAACAGATTACGGAGTGAAGTAGACCATCAACACAACACAGACTCTCTCCCTGTCAGTTCCCCCACATTAATCACCTGGGCAGCGGCCAAACCAAATATGAGAATACAGAATGTTACCGTCAAATTAGGGGCTGTTTTCTAACCCAACAGCAGATTTTCCTGTTTCTGGATGGATGGGAGATGCTGAGAGGTGGGATCCGGCTCTGTGTGTAAAGTTACACACGCTCCTTTGGAGCCCACTGGCTCATAATTCGCTTAATGCCTTTGGTTTCCTGGGATGTTATTAATCAATATAATGTACAATGAGACTGGATGCCTGTGGAGGGTAACACTGAGGCTAGGACCACAAGCCATGAATATTCCAGGTATTCTATTACAAGGCTGAAGCTCCCCTCACATGCAGTTTTTTTGAGGTATTTATATTGTTGCTACATTAAAAAGTATTTGTTCCACCAAATTGTATGCAGCGCCAATATGGCAAAATATGCTTACAGAAATTGTATTTTTGTAATGAAATGGAAAATGTGTATTCAGTGCCTAACTTCTACCTACATATAGGTATACTGTATGTTGCATATATAAATAATTTGCCAAACATTAGGTGAGAAAATAAATCTACAGTATTACATCCATTTTGAATTCAGTCTGTAACACAATACAATGTGGAATAAGTCAAGGGGTATGAATATTTTCTGAAGGCACTGTAGGTATATGTTGCGTATATAAATAATTTGCCAAACGTCCACATCCTTGTGGATGCTGGTTTGCAGGGCTTGCAGTTGGTTGTCAGCTCTGTGGTACTAATACAAACCAGTGTGTTAACTGCCTCACTCTTCAACAGCAGCCAGTGTTTGTTCTTGTTTGTTGATGCTAAACAACAGTGTGAATGGTTGCACCTGAGCTTCAAGGAGATTCAGTTACACTTGCCTTGCTTTTGTTTGGAAGGGTACATGTGTACTCCGGCTGGGGAAATGCAGGACCGCCGATATTTCAGAGGGGTTCAAAGCGCCATGGCCGTTTAATGTCAACAACGCTGCTGTGTTTACACTAATGCTGTCTTTAAAAGAGGGTCAGAGTGGGGGTGCTACGACAGGGACACGATGATGTAATGAGGCTGGAGGTTGGAAGCTGACCTCTAACCTCTACTACAACAGGAGGCGTAGGCATGTTGTTCCCAGGAGGAGAGAAGAAGAAAGGCAAGGGCACCCTCATGCCATCCTCATTTACTGAGTGGCGGCGTCCCAAATGGCACCCTATTCCCTTTATAGTGCACTACTTTTGACCAGGGCTCATAGGGAGTAGGGTGCCATTTGGGACATAATCAGTGACTCAGCGGAACTCTGACTTGAATTGTCTGTAAACACATTCCACATATGTTTACACAGTACAGAAGCCTTACTCAGCATCACTCCATAGGAGATGTGACGGATCAAAACGTTCCTGTACACACCACAGGACACCACATATAGGTCCTCTGTAGCTCAGCTGGTAGAGCACAGCGCTTGTAACGCCAAGGTAGTGGGTTCGATCCCCGGGACCACCCATACACAAAAATGTATGCACGCATGACTGTAAGTCGCTTTGGATAAAAGCGTCTGCTAAATGGCATATTATTATTATTAAGACAAAGAAAGAGGTGTACAATGACAATGCCCCTGCTTGTTGGTATTCTCATAGTCCTGTCCAACCAGGTCCATGTTGCTTGTGGAGTCTGGACAGCACCATTGTCTTTATTCTGTCAGGATAAACACTTTACATAGAGGTGAACCGGAAGACCCAGTGCTGTACCGATTGATTTTGTTTACTGTCCAAATCTTGGGTGGACAACGCCTATCCCTTGTTTTTCCACTTGGACTCACGCATGACCAGCTTCCTTCTCAGAAAGGCTAATTGTGAAGGCCTAAAGAGTTGCTAGAAAGTTGCTAAAATATGCACTCATAGCCTGTTTCCTTCTTAAAATACTGCTATAATTTAAATTATTTTAAGAGTTGCTAAAATACGCAGTATTGTAACACTTCTGGAATGGAATCGTCCTGTCGTAATTAAATATGGAAAATGTTCGAAGATCTATGTCCAGACAGCCTCACCTATTTAACTCCGATGACGAGCATCACTCTTTTTATTGTCCATTATATATTTGCCTTTACTGGGGTTGTGGCTGATGAAACCTTTATAGCCATGTTGAGGAATAAAACCCTAAAGTCTGTCATCTAAAGACAGCTGACAGTTATTCAGTAAGAGGACAGCATGAGGTTTTAACGATTTTACTGGGCAGGGATTTTCACTTAGAGCAGAGCACATAAATCTGGACAAACACAGGGTCCTGTTCAGATGACACACAAACCAACCGCTGCCTTGTTAGGATCAATAAAGTAAAACACAATGCCCTACAAAAGCTGAAGAGCCAACTGTGAGCCACCGGAGGTCTCAATAGCCCCAAAGAATGCGTGGGAATGGAGAGCTCAGTTTAGCAAACGAGGCTCCAATCCCACCAACTCTGCCATCTAATAGAATGGGAAAGAGCAATTGACCCATGAACCCGGGCTGAAAGAGAAATCACTTGTCCTAGTAATGACTGCTTCCACATTGTCAGAGAGAGATCCCATCCCAGATATATGGCCCAATGGTTACGACGTTCGTTATTCAAAACTCTGTTGAGAATGGATGAGGAGAGAGAGAGGGTGCCTCTCATCAAAACTCCAGCTGGTGTGCAGAACGACGATCAGGCTGCTTGAATCACACTCCATCCTCTATCTAAACAAGAGGAATAGGATGAACACAAACAAGGCTGGATCCTGTAAAACGGAGTGTGAGAGTAATTAACAAACCCATTAGTGGAGGTGGACAACTTACTGAATGAAAAGCTGTATGAGGAGAAACAAGTTATTTACACAAGAAAGCCCTACATTTGCATTCTAAGCTGTCCCAAGGCGAGTAAATGGGAGCTTGTGCCTATACGTAAGGGGAGGGGTTATCTCGCCTATTAGGGAAAGTCTGTGTGGACTGAGGATTCTAAACATTCACCCTGCTTATAGAACCTATTTTCAGACCGGACTGGTCCACACGATTCACAGAGGTGCTGATAATGAAGCAAACAAATGGACAAATCACTAACCTATCCTATCTGAGGCTGATTCCGGTGTTGAGTACGTGTCTCCAGGTAGTAAATTGGCCTCGCCCCAGCCTCCCCAAACCTCCCTGTAATCCTGGTGAGTGGTTTTAACTCCCCCCTACTGCCCCAGGCCACTCAGCCCCCCTCCCATGAGCTCTCACCCCCCTGCCGGTGGTCATGTAATAATCGTCCCTAGTGTTCCATTTGAGAGGAGCATCACTCCCAACCCTCCTAAACCTAGCTCTCCTCCTCTGCTCTCCTGCTCTCACTCTCACACTAATGTCTTCCCCCTCTGCCTATCTGTCGGGGAATTGCACTCTCTCCCGGTGACAGCCTCTTCCAAATGGCTCCTTGATAGTCGGATATATCTGTGCCCAAATACATCCCCCCCACACACAGTGCTGCGGCCTTGCCTCCAGCCTGCAGCTCGACGCTGGTCATCTGTCTTCTTCAAATCTATCTAATGGTGTGTTTCCCGTCCTCTCCACGCCACACCGCCAGGTCTTCAAAGGGCTGAGAATCTGATGGCCCTGTTGTATTTTTAGAGCTGTGCAGGAATATAACTATATGAGGAGCCGTGAGTGGGAATGGTCGGCAGGCTGACAGTTAAAATGTGCAGAATGGCTTCAAAAATGTTTATGGTCTCCCAGTGCAATTTAGAGCAGTCTACAAGACATGGACACATCGAAAGTTAAAATAAATAAATAATCCATCACAAAGGCATAATTCTGGTGTTTCAATTAGGCACATACATTTTTACATGTTGTGAGTATATATAGCTCTCTTGGGACTGAGAGGAAATGAATAATTAATAAGCAAGCAAGTAAAATTGACTTTCCATGTAAATCCGTATGATATCCTTCAAAAGGAATATCTACAAGTAAAATATGAATATATATGACAAGATGAATATATATCTTATGAAGGGACTGTTGATCAATTAACTGTCAGTCAGTGGCTAGCAATGTTAGTTTCCTTGTGTTGCAATTATACACCAGATCTCTTCTTCTAAACCACACTACAGAGACTCAGGCCAGATTCCAAAATGGAATCACTAACAAAGACATCAATGTCTGACAGTTTCACAAAGAGGGAGAGAGGAGAGAAAGGAATATATCAGCAGATGCAAATATTGACCTGGCGCCACAATTGCAAATTAGTTGCTAAATTCTTGGATAGAATGACAGTCCCTAATCTACTCTTTCTGGCAACCCCCTTTCAGATAGATTTGAGGGGAAAATAACAACTCATGTTCAAGCGGTAACTTTGTATCTATTTGAGATATGTACTATTTCAGTTTAGTTTAATGATCCAAAAAATATTATTTATTTCCTGACTCCAGCGAATATACTGTATTTGTTGATGTGTTGGCAATCATTGCTTGTATATAGTGTGTTTGTTATTGGGAGTGTTGGTGTAACGTGAAGACTGGAATGCTGCTCTCTGATAGATTGGAATGTTTACGTGAAGATATGACTGGATATGGAAAGGTCAAAATGTCAGGCTCTCCAGGGGAGCTTCCAAGAATAATTTGGGGAGATGGTTGGATTTCACTTAGGAGTGAGCTGAGAGGGGGTCAGAGGTCACACACAGGATGAATAGTCAGTTAAAGGGGAATTACAAGCATCACACATATTTACCAAACAATATAACTTTTTTAATTGAAAATGGCAGCTAGGGCATACCCTTGTGAGGGAGTATGGAAACAGCACGCTAGCCTACTCCCCTCTGCTTTTGAGTAATGTATGAGTGTGACAGGTTCACAAAGGCCAAACCGTTACCATAGCCTGCCAGCAGAAGGTAAAAAGAAGCCATTTCTAATTGAATGTTGAGTCCAGCAAACTGGGCCCTCTTTCAATTGCCCGGAGATGACTTATGATCCGAACACATTTGAATGGTTTCGTTTTGCACGTTTAAATTGCTTCTATTGTTATGTGTCTTGACTTTGCTCAAAGCCTGTCTCTCCTAGCCTATCGAGTTAAATATTAATTGTCTGCTTCGGGAAGATCGCCTATCAGGCTGAAATCAAACACTGCCGTCACTCCCTTTGGTCACAACAGAAAGTTTGGCAGCCCATTGTTTTCCTGGAATCATTGTAACTGCGCCGGGCGAGTGGTGTGTGGGTTAAAGTAATGAGGAGGCGCTGTCCCTCAGGCACAATATGAGCCTGCAATGAAATGCACTGACAATCTCCAAAACAGACATTGTTATGTGGGAGAAAGAGTTTCTGGCATGCATTTCATGACACCAAAATGGATTTAAAAAAAGAAAGGATTATGTAAAGGATATCTATAGATACAAAAGATATTCAGACGGAATTGACCATGTCATCTTCTCCTCTATTCAACTTTTTGGAATCTAGGAATATCCTCTGAAATTCTTCTTTTGAAATCTTGGTTTTTGGTTCCAAATGGAGACTGCTGAGGGGTCAAGGAGACAGAGATATCTCTGGGATAAACTATGTGGCTAATCAATCTCAAAAGACTGAAAATTACTGTGGAGGAATGTTTCTCAGATTTTGAATGATATGATAACTTACACCGAACAAAAATATAAACGCAACATGCAAAAATTTCAGTTCATATAAGGAAATCAGTCAATTGAAATAAATAAATGAGTCCCTAATCTATGGATTTCACATGACTGGGAATACAGATATGTATCTGTTGGTCACAGATACCTTAAGAAAAAGGTAGGGGCGTGGATCAGAAAACCAGTCAGTATCTGGTGTGACCATTTGACTCATGCAGTGCAACACATCTCCTTTGCATAGAGTTGATCAGGCTGTTGATTGTGGCCTGTGGAATGTGGTCCCACTCCTCTTCAATGGCTGGATATTGGCGGGAACTGGAACATGCGGCCGTACATGTCCATCCAGAGCATCCCAAACATGCTCAATGGGTGACATGTCTGGTGAGTATGCAGGCCATGGAAGAACTGGGACATTTTCAGCTTCCAGGAATTGTGTACAGATTCTTGCGACATGGGGCCGTGTATTATTATGCTGTAAAATAAGTTGATGGTGGTGGAAGAATGCCACGACAATGGGCCTCAGGATCTCGTCACGGTATCTCTGTGCATTCAAATTGCATTCAATAAAATGCAATTGTGTTCATTGTCCGTAGCTTATGCCTGCCCACCGCCACCATGGGCACTCTGTTGACAACGATGACATCAGCAAACCGCTTGCCCACACGTCTGCCATCTGCCCACTACAGTTGGAACCGGGATTCATCAGTGAAGAGCACACTTCTCCAGCGTGCCAGTGACCATTGAAGGTGAGCATTTGCCCACTGAAGTAGGTTACGATGTCAAACTGCAGTCAGGTCAAGACCTTGGTGAGGACAACGAGCACACAGATGAGCTTCCCTGAGACGGTTTCTGACAATTCTTCGGTTGTGCAAACCCACAGTTTCATCAGCTGTCCGGGTGGCTGGTCTCAAACGATCCCGCAGGTGAAGAAGACGGAGGTGGAGGTCCTTGGCTGGCGTTGTTACACGTGGTTGTGAGGCCGGTTGGACGTACTGCCAAATTCTCTAAAACAATGTTGTGGCTTATGGTAGGGAAATTAACATTAAACTTGAGACATCTGTGGCATTGTGTTGTGTGACAAAACTGCACATTTTAGAGTGGCCTTTATTTTCCCCAGCACAAGGTGCACCTGTATAGTGATGCTGTTTAATCAGCTTCTTGATATGCCACATCTGTCAGGGGGATGGATTATCTTGGCAATGGAGAAATGCTCACTAACAGGGATGTAAACAAATTTGTGCACAACATTTCACAGAAATACACTTTTTGTGCAAATCGAAGATTTCTGGGATGTTTTATTTCAGCTCATGAAACATGGGTCCAACACTTTACATGTTGCGTTTATATTTTTGTTCAGTGTATATTACAGTCCTTTATCAGGGTGACTTGGAAAAGACAAGCACACACACACATGCGCAAGCACATGCAAGCACACAGGCATACATATACACACATAAACACTCACATATAAAACATTAAACTTTCTGTGCCTTTCAGGCCTGGATATCCTTGACATTCTGATGTTGTTGTTGATCTGATGATCTTTGACTATATCGAATGGCTTTTTTGTTTGCCCACATTTCAATTACCTATAGAAGACCGGATGGCAGATGCTCGCATCGCATCTAGGGGCCTTGCTCTTCGCAATGTCATTACTGTGTTGATTGTCAGCGCCGTGACTGACCCTGAAGCGCATCTGCATGCCTCTGCTTTGCACAAAATTGATGTTGACAGGATGACAAGTGTTCGTGTCTAAACTACCCTCCACATCAGACCTATGAACGACATGACTTAACAGAGGATCTGAGGTAAGGTGAGGAGATGGATGGATGAAGGGAAGATTCTCAGGTTGACAGAAAAGAGACGTCGGCACATACATTGTTTTTGATAAAAAACAAAATTGATACGCAAACTCCAGAAGGCTGAATCTGTCCGTCAACCTATCAGATCCTTCACGTTTGTTGTGTCAAAAGACACCTCGCCATCTGTGTACTGATTTTCTTCAAGCCGCTAACCACGACATTAATCTTAGTCATGGAATAAACAAAGCAGTATGGTGTATCCTCACCTTACACTTACCATACGATAAGGACAAAGCGGATTGTTATCGATTCCAAAAGTGCTGTGCAGCCGAAATACCAGTGAGAAAACGTATAGGACAAAACATGGAGGCTTGCTTGTGAGTAAATCAATCTGGCTCACACTGAGAGCTGATGTGAAGCAGTCAGCTCCAATTTCACTCACAAGGCTTCCCAGCTGACCCCAGACCTGTGTACACCGGACTGCTAATTGGAAGACCTGTGTAAACTGCTACAGAAATTATACATGACACTTCTCAGAGCAGCTATAATGTGCTTTTGCAGAAACTGCTTTCTAAGCACATACTGTACCTTATAATAGGTGTGGATGGCTTTAGGTAAATCCCTTACATAGGCTACATATATGCATGCATCTAGGTGACATCTATGTTTCCCAAGAGTATACCTGTCTAACCATGGCCACTTACTGTTTAGTTAACTAACTTAAAATATCTTTGAGGAAACCATTTGCATTGATTACCAATTTTAACTGCAGGAGATCTTTGTTTTAAAAGTTAATGAGGTATCTTTTCTACAACCGCTGCCTTTATGGTGTAAAGAGGGCCAAATAAAGTGAGAGAAAAATCCATGATTCTTCCTTTTAAGATGGTGGAATTTTCAGTCTGTTGAAGATGTGAACATACGCTTTGTGAATCTGAACTAGACGTGTAGAGCCAGTAAGGCTGGAGGCTGGAGAGTGGATCTTAGAGTCTTGGGGGGACCCTTGAATGTGAGAGGGACGATTAAAATGGCTGCACGGGAGATCAAGAGTATCTGGTGTGAAACATGAACGTGTCTCGGAGTGTAAACTGAGATTTTCATGTTTCCTGTGGCCCGGGCTTGCACACACTTTCCCCCTGTCCAGCCACGCTCAATCACAGCTGAAGAGCGAAAAAGCAGAGGGAAAATCTGTGGAGCGTGAATAACGCTGCAAGTTCATTCAATCCTCCAGTGAAGAGAGCTGGGCGGGGAAGGGTCATCCGATGGCGTACCCAGCCCTAGTCTGTTGGTCTGGGTGGACATACATTCCTGATTCCGAGTAGGAGACAACCTGCCTCTATCTGTCCTATGAATCTAGGATCACTTGACAGAAACCCATTTTAAATACAGTATCAGAGTTTATGGCTGTGATCGTGACAACACAGCCTCTTAAAATGATAGTTCAGCCCATAAATATCCACACTGCTGATGTGCACGGTCAGTAAATCAAATTGGCAAATCTCTAACTCAATCAGCACCTGATCAATAGAACTCTCTAGTGTGCTCTTATTCTCTCTCTCTCTCTCTCTCTCTCTCTCTCTCTCTCTCTCTCTCTCTCTCTCTCTCTCTCTCTCTCTCTCTCTCTCTCTCTCTCTCTCTCTCTCTCTCTCTCTCTCTCTCTCTCTCTCTCTCTCTCTCTCTCTCTCTCTCTCTCTCTCTCTCTTCCCCCTCTCTCTCCTTCCCCTTTCCCCCCCTTCTCTCTCTTGTTGTTCAGTGGAGTGCCTGCAGAGGTGACTTGCTTCCATGGCACATAGCTGTGTTGCGTTGTGGCTGTGGCTGTGGGGAAGGGGCCTGTGCCAGGGACGTATTTCTGACACACAGAACAGATGCCTTACAGTGACAAACAGCACAGTGGGGCTGCAGTCTCTTGCAGCGCATCGAGCCTCAGAAACAAGAACAGGAAGCCCAGAGACCTGCAGCTGGTGCAGGTGAGACTCAATCCCCTCACTAATCCGCAGAGGTGATTTGCAAAGCACTTCAGAGCACTTCAGATGTTGATGTGTGTGTCACTTGCACTGTTTCTTCTTTCACTTGCCAGGTTTGAATGTTTGATATGTTCTTCACATGTCTATTTTATGTCCGTGTACAGAAAGGAAAGGAGACTGTGGCTACAACATGTATTTCTTTCAACAAACAGGCTTTTGTTACAAGCTTATTTAACATATTTCAACATTAAAGATGAGCTATTTATGTAGTATGCACTGTGAAGTGGATAACCTACTATAACCTACCAAAAGAAATACAAGCGTTTTTTTTGTTTTTCTCTTGATCTCTTTGCGACAATTTTTGTGGTGAACTTTTAGCTTTAAGAAGTGATCAGAGTAAGTTGAAATAACAAGCAATGATGTTAGTCACCGAAGAGCTAAGGAGCCTGACTTCAATCATACATCTAATTACATCAACATCACCCCCACTATGCTGAGGTTGTTTGTTACTTTAATTGTGGGGTTGAACTTTACTTCAAACAAGCACAACACACAAACACACCCAGCCCCACACACATAAACACACAAACTGATCTCCCTGATACAGACCCAAAGTAAAACTACTAGTATCTTTGGGTTCGGCCAAAGTGCATCACAGTGCCATGGGCTTTAAAATAAGACACAAACATGCATTTAATTAATCTACCATGAATATTTCAAAGTTACATTCCTTTAAAGTAGGATTATTATTTAGTATCTGGAGTTTTTTGTTAAATGATGAAGAGAAACAGGCGCAGCTTGCATTTTAATTACTCTCTGACTGCAGTGGAAATAAAAAGTACTTTTCATCCACTGCCAAGTGGTCTACCGCCTACAGTAGCAGTGCTTCTTCCTCTCCTCACTGATGAGTACAGCTCTGCTGCCTAACATGCCATTCCAGGTACTTGAAATGCGACATGCAGTATGGCAGTTTAGCTCTATAAAACTGTGGGCTGACTTGTAATGGTGTGTCTAGGGCTCTCTCATTAGACAATGTATACAGTGAAAAAAGCATGACGGATGGCCTGAAGAGCCACGCAGGCTTTGATCTGATACTAGTCAAGGCTGAGTGCTTGCCGGTGTGTGCTGTTGGCAAGTTGGTCCATTAAATATGTATCCGTTTTTTGGTCTTCCTGGCATACGTCTGTCTATGTATGATCATGTTATAAGTGTCATTATCTTATATCATCTAAATGGAACTGACAAGCTTTTATGCATAATAGCATACACTAAATCTTACAGTGAATGGGTGATTGTATATCAGAAACGATTTAACTTGACACCTAGCGTCATAACACGTTATGACACGGTCATAACCATGTCATAATACACTGAGTATACCAATAAGGGATCATAGCTTTCACCTGGATAGTCTATGTCATGGAAAGAGCAGGTGTTGTATGTCATAACAGCTGACATAACTTGTCATAATATGGTCATAACACTGTCATGACACATATATTTAGAACTGTTGTGACATATTGCGTTATGTTATGGCTGGTTATGACACCTACATAAGTGTCAAAACCCACAAAGCCTACCTTACAAGGCAAAACATTCCGTTACTCCAGAGCCTACTTGTCAACAGTATTTGTATGTTAAATAAAATATTCAGTTATTGTTGTAATTGCGCACACATTGATGTCAGTCAGACATGCACCTACCCCAATGCTCTGATGCTGATGACTGGGATGAATGCAGGTGCAGATTTCAGGAGTAGGACAAGACACCCTCTTTTTGACTGATGATTGACATAAGGGCATGTACGTGATAGACCTATCTGGCTTGTATGATTCTAATGGTCATAATGCTTCATGAAAATGTCATAAAGTGTATTTTCTTAGTCCAAGTAAAGTGACACAGGACAGTCTCATAAAGTGTAAAAACATTACTTTAAATCATTAATTACAACAACAACAAAGGATTTAAGAAACTTCTTGGCAGGGATTAAACACATTTGAATACATTTGGGTTTTGACACACTTATATAGGTGTCATAACCAGCCACAAAATGATGTAATATCTGTCACAACAGGTGTAAATATATGGGTCATGACAGTGTTATGACCATATTATGACAGGTTATGACAAGTTATGTCAGCTGTTATTACATATTATGATAAGGTTATGACTGTGTCATAACGTGTTATGACACTAGGTGTCAAGTAAAGTGTTACCCAATATTCTCCCCACAAGTCATCATTTTGACATGATGGTTTATTCAAATGCCATGGAAACAGGGCTGGCCTGGGTGACATCTGGTGCCTTATTTTGGGAGTGATGAGGCAGACATTCTCCCTCTTCTATGCTTTTAATAAGTCATCAAGTGTCTTGGTCCTGCAGGTCTTACTGAGCTCTAAGCTATTGGCCAAACATGCTCCTGCCCATGTTGGTGATTTGCAGGACAATCAGGCCCACTAGGGATGTGAAAAGGTCTGGTTGGGGTGCTTGTCTTGTCCCCTGTTTTAAGCTGATACACAAGCAAACAAATCTCCCTGAAACGGGGACTCCCAATCAGCTGGGTCTGAGAAAGTTTCACTGCTTCATTTTTTCCCAACACAGATATTTTAACAAGCTAAACCGTCTGGGTTTAGATTCAGTGGATAGAGGTGGGAACTTCAAACAGCCTGCGGTGTGTCATGATCCCAATGTGATCAGACGTTGCCATCCAAGTGAGTTACATAAATGGTTTTAGACTCTTTGTTCACAAAGGGAAGAAGTACATCATGAAGATTATAATTTTTCTTAACATATCTGAACTGGATAGAAAATATGACAATGTTGCCGACTCATTCACAACCAGATTCATAGCCTCTATATGTCTCAAGGGCAAATTCAAATGAGGATCGCGTCAACATAATACTTGAGAACGCTCTGTCAATTAACTGAATCCAATGCTACATACACATAGAAGACTGACGTGAAAGACACTCAAACTAGTTGTGATTCACTGGGACTTTGAAAAGGGAGCCTATTTAAGATCTGACAATATTGAATAACCTCCAGCTCAACGAGGTCAGACAGTGTGACGATGACATTGTACTTATGTACTTACTTACTTAGTCCTCTTCATTGTACTGTATGTGAAAGACTGAGTAGTTGGTTCAAATGTTAACAAAATCTAAATTCAAGTAGTTTATAGTAACTAACAAAAAAGTTATACAATCCTTTCTATCAATTAAACATCTCCCTATGTGAACCTTGATATTATTGATATGACTGTGTAACAACCCCCACACCTAGTTCCCTCAGTTCGCTCTTTGTACAGATCTCCATAACTCTGATCCTGAAACTAACATGGTGACATTGGGCTTTGTTTCCTCAGAGGCACGGAGAAGGAACACATTCTATGCTATTTCAGCTTTGCATGTCTCCAGTTCTGAGGCTGGGCGGGAGGCTGCCTGCAGGGCGACAGATGAGATTGCTGATATGCTGTTCCAGAAGTCCCCAACTCTGATAGACCCGGGCACCCCCCTTTGAGCCACCGGCAGCCCCCTGTCTTCTCTCTCTGCCCATACATTTTGAACGGTTGCAAGGGATTATGGGTTCATTTGGCCAGCCATTTAGCCCTCCAAAGCCGCCCCCGGCCTTTGACAAGAGGGGCCTCCAGAACATGAGCCCTGCCGTACGAACCCTGCATGCTAAACGGGGCGGGGGATTCTCGAGGCAGCTCTGCTCCATGACAATCCCTGCCCCATAGCTTGACGGCGTGTCAGACAGTCAGCCCAGGTGGCTCAGCCAAACAGGGCCGAGCCAGGCCTCTGACAGCCTCAGTCTATGGGGAGAGGCTCGGTCCAGACACACCGCTGACCCCTGTGCCATCCTGTACGTTGTTTACCTTCAGGTGTCCACACTTCCAAGAAGAAATAAAAAAACACTCACGTCTGCTTTCTTCTACCTTTTCAAGACAGAAATGTGAAATGGACAATAGTGGGTTTGAAAGCACCTCGTCTGAACCTTTAGGGACCAGTGGGGCTGCCAGTCTGGCTGGAGATGGGCCGTGGGGTTAAGCATATTCCTCAGGCCAACTGAATACACACACACACACACACACACACACATTCAGTGTTACCTACAAGGGATGGGAAGAAAGTACACATTAATCACTGTTCGAAAATATTAATGAACAGTGCTTATGGGAGAATAGCTGATTTGGCACCTTTGTCCACCTTGAATTCATTCTTTACTATTAGCTTCATTACATATTATTTGATGCATTTTTAGACAATGTCACATGTAAAATATATGAAAACACAATATAATAGATTTAAATACACTTGACCTTTGAAGATTGGGTTAAAAAGAATGGACACCAATTAAAGACAAACACACTTCTGGTTTCTGGTTTAGTGAATAGTGTGCTATTCTTGGTGAGCATTAGTGCATGGGCAATTATGGAGAGTTATTCAATGGGAGCGTAATTATGCAAAGTCTTTTAAATGACAGCCAAATCTGTTGCATTATGTTCATTGTTTTGCAAATGTGGTTCATGATTCCATTATCTGTCTCTTGCTTAGCAACACCTGTTTAGTATAATTAAAACAAACTTTGACATGGGATTTTGACAGTGGCAATCAACATAATCACAAATGCCATTCTACGCTAGGTAATGGCTGTCCACAGGTGATATTCCATATGTGCATTCTCCAACTAATAAAAATATATAACAAACCTATAGCATCGTTTTGCCTCGTGCGTATACTATGTAGTTAACATGACAATTTTCCACAGAATATATAGGCTGCTGTAAATGTTCTTTTAGAAAGTTGAGACAGATAAATTAAAGATCTCTTGACGTTTGATTTCACTGTCATTTATAAAATGCCATGGTAGAAAAGTTAAAGGATGAAATTGAGAAAAGTATCAAGCTATCATAACACATTTAAATGGTATTTGTGTTTGAACAATAATTGTAGAAGTATATGTATTTGCGTTTATCGTCCTGATCTGCCTGAGACGCAGAGAAAACTAGTGGATAAATCAAAGCAGTAAATACACCTATAGGGGCTCTGAAAGCAATTTGTTTCACCCTTGGCAAAGAAACGCTTCAAACGCATTTCAAATTCTTAAACAGATGAAAAAGGGAGAGTAATGGAGGAAAGTAAATAGGCATATTCTGATTGTCTCATGGCAGAACTGTAATGTAAGTAAAATAGGAACACCAATGTCCTCAAACTGAGCTCCCAAGGGGTCAAAGTCTGTAACCTATTACATGGATTATAAAAGCCTCCTCCGTACCTCACTGTTCTCTACTGGACAACAAATAGCTTATGATTTGTATTCATTGGTTTCTATCACAAAGAGATAGTTGGTAAAGAATGTGTCAGAGTCAATCTAGTATCAGACATACCCTCCCCACAGAACAAGAGACCCATGCTGACCCACTGCATTGGACTTCCTACTTCACAAATAGAGATACAATCCTATTTCATAAGAAAGCTTAAAGGTCCAATGCAGCTGTTTTTATCGCGATATCAAATCATTTCTGGGTAACAATTAAGTACCTGACTGTGATTGTTTTAAATTAAAATGGTCAAAAAGAAACTAAAATGGCTTTTTAGCAAAGAGCAATTTCTCAATAAAGAATATTGCTAGGACTATATTCGAGTGGTTTGAGTCGGGAGAAGAAAACTGAAAATGTGCTGTTATTGGCAGAGAGGTTTGGAACTCTCTGTCTTATTGGCCTATTAACTAATTTACCCAATGGTGATGTCACCATTGAAGGCCAAAACTCCCTCCCACCAAAACAGGCTGAAATGTCAGGCGATCTTTTCTTACAATAAAAGGGCATTATCATAATTTTCACAATTTCACAGTATTATTCCAACCTCAGTGTGGAAATATACACTACTTGTCAAAAGTTTTAGAACACCTACTCATTCAAGGGTTTTTCTTTATTTTTACTATTTTCTACATTGTAGAATAATAGTGAAGACATCAAAACTATGAAATAACACATATGGAATCATGTAGTAACCAAAAAATTGTTAAACAAATCAAATTATATTTTATATTTGAGATTCTTCAAATAGCCACCCTTTGCCTTGATGACAGCTTTGCACACTCTTGGCATTCTCTCAACCAGCTTCATCTAGAATGCTTTTCCAACAGTCTTGAAGGAGTTCCCACATATGCTGAGCACTTGTTGGCTGCTTTTCCTTCACTCTGCGGTCCAACTCATCCCAAACCATCTCAATTTGGTTGAGGTCGGTGGATTGTGGAGGCCAGGTCATCTGATGCAGCACTCCATCACTCTGATTTATTTCAGCTTTTATTTATTTCGTCACATTCCCAGTGGGTCAGAAGTTTACATACACTCAATTAGTATTTGGTAGCATTGCCTTTAAATTGTTGAACTTGATACTTTTTCGGGTAGCCTTCCACAAGCTTCCCACAATAAGTTGGGTGAATTTTGGCCCATTGCTCCTGACAGTGCTGGTGTAACGGAGTCATGTTTGTAGGCCTCCTTGCTCGCACACGCTTTTTCAGTTCTGCCCACACATTTTCTATAGGATTGACGTCAGGGCTTTGTGATGGCCACTCCAATACCTTGACTTTGTTGTCCTTAAGCCATTTTGCCACAACTTTGGAAGTATGCTTGGGGTCATTGTCCATTTGGAAGACCCATTTGCGACCAAGTTTAACTTCCTGACTGATGTCTTGAGATGTTGCTTCAATATATCCACATAATTTTCCTTCCTCATGATGCCATCTATTTTGTGAAGTGCACCAGTCCCTCCTGCAGCAAAGCACCCCACAGCATGATGCTACCACCCCCGTGCTTCACGGTTGTGATGGTGTTCTTCGGCTTGTAAGCATCCCCCTTTTTCCTCCAAACATAACGATGGTCATTATGGCCAAACAGTTATATTTGTGTTTCATCAGACCAGAGGACATTTCTCCAAAAAGTACGATCTTTGTCCCCATGTGCAGTTGCAAACCATAGTCTTGATTTTATATGGCGGTTTTGGAGCAGTGGCTTCTTCCTTGCTGAGCGGCCTTTCAGGTTATGTCAATATAGGACTCGTTTTACTGTGGATATAGATACTTTTGTACCTGTTTCCTCCAGCATTTTCACAAGGTCCTTTGCTGTTGTTCTCGAATTGATTTGCACTTTTTGCACCAAAGTACGTTCATCTCTAGGAGACAGAACGCGTCTCCTTCCTGAGCGGTATGAAGGCTGCGTGGTCCCATGGTGTTTATACTTGCGTGCTTTTGTTTGTACAGATGAACGTGGTACCTTCAGGCGTTTGGAAATTGCTCCCAAGGATGAACCAGACTTGTGGATGTCTACAATTTTTTATCTGAGGTCTTGGCTGATTTATTTTGTTTTTCCCATGATGTCAAGCAAAGAGGCACTGAGTTTGAAGGTAGGCCTTGAAATACATCCACAGGTACACCTCCAATTGACTCAAACGATGTCAATTAGCCTATCAGAAGCTTCTAAAGCCATGACATCATTTTCTGGAATTTTCCAAACTGTTTAAAGGCACAGTCAACTTAGCGTATGTAAACTTCTGACCCACTGGAATTGTGATACAGTGAATTATAAGTGAAATAATCTGTCTGTAAACAATTGTTGGAAAAATTACTTGTGTCATGCACAAAGTAGATGTCCTAACCGACTTGCCAAAACTATAGTTTGTTAGCCAGAAATTTGTGGAGTGGAGTTTTAATGACTCCAACCTAAGTGTATGTAAACTTCTGATTTCAACTGTAGTTGTTCTAAAACTTTTGACCGGTAGTGTATGTATAAAACACAGGAAAATCACGTTTAGACTGCACTGGGCCTTTAACTCTGTGAGACCCAAGCATAGATCCAAATGAGGAAAACATTTTATTTCCCTTCAGAAATACTTCTAATAGGCCTCTGATTCTGAAAATTATATATTTTTTTAATTTCCAGTTGGTAGAAAAAGATTTCTGGAAATGTTGAAAAAATGCAACATTGAGCTTCAATGGTAGCAAACATTTGTGGTAAGAACTGTGAAATTATATTAAAATCACATCAAAATTGATCAAAATCATTTATATGTGATGGAAAATATTGTCTAATGGTATACATTTGAAATGAAGTAATATTTTGTCTGAAATAGCCAAACTGATCAACTTGACAAATCAAAAGTTTTTAAAGGATAAACAATTTTGTGGGTTTTATATTCATGGAAACATCTAACTTACTTTTACTAATATTTTGTTGTCCTTTCTGGATTCATTTGGAGAGATAACCTCCTGTCTTACTTCTGTACCATAAAATGAATGGTTATCAATAGCTGTATTCTGGACTCATAAACCACACATTTCTGTTATTTTGATGTGTAGAGGGGGCATCAAAGTTACCATTGAAGTATTTGGTTGTCCATACTTGCATTACTTTGAAGCTAAACAATTTCTCTTACTTGTCTATCAACAGATGAATGTGGCTCTATGTCTGTTTGGCAACCCTTTAAGAACAATTATACGTTTTTGAAACACTTACAAATTACCTCCAGCTCTGGCTCAGAATGTTAGTTTCTCAATTTCTTTTTTTCTACATAATCACTACATTTTAGAGAAGACAGGATAATTTTTTTTCAAATCATGTACTTACATGGATGGCCTACAACATACTGTATGCTTGTGTAGGGGACCAGTGTGGTGTCAGACCAGTGAACAGTTTTGTAATGTTTCAGAGGCTACTGATGCCACAACAACCATACTGACACACAACAAATACTACTAAGAGATACATCTGGGTCTAAGATGCACTATGTGGTGTTTTACATTCTTTTTTGTTTTGGACCTATACAGGCTGCAATTTAGGAAACGTTGCATTTTTGCAATGTTGGGTCTCACAGGGTTAAGCAGTTGCAAAAAAAAGCTATAGCACGAAAATCCCCCATGATCAAACAGCATGGTGTGAAAAAACGCTCTCTGGTTATGAGCTAACAACAGTGCCTTTATTAAACACGGTTTTCATCTGTGACCGATCTCACCAGTTATTTCTGAGGTGTACCTCAGATCGTGTCTAACCTGAGCCGTGAATTGACTGCTTAGAATTCTTTAAACCGTTGCAGCATGAAATGGGACGGGTGCCATGCCTTCAATCCACCACAGATATTTCAGGTTCTGCTTGACAACATGTTTACCACCCAATAGGGGGACTTCAATAGCTGACTACCATTACACCTGCAATTCAAAAACATTTTGTACCTCGTTCTGAACCATGCCATGGTTTAATCAAACTGATTGCAGGTAACCCTTTGATTTTGCATTGTATATATAAAGGGTGTACATTGCACACTTTTGGGAACTATACTTGATACTCCATTACAACTTTGTTATACGAATATGAATGCTGGCTATCTATAACAAAATTAACACCTATATAATATCTGTTCAAGTTAGCATTCTACCACAATCAACACCATAGTACACTAAGACAATAGCCCTGAAATGACCTATGTTTCTCCATTATGTTTAAATCACCTGGGTGATTTGATTCACACTGCCCATTGGGTTCCAGACTAGTCCCAGACACCGAAGTTGTTAAGGCCTGGCTGTGATTTATTTAGCCAATTAAACTTGGGGATAATTAGGTGGAGACAATGAGAGAAGTGGGCAGGGAATTTGTCCAGTATGCAGAGGTTAATGATAATCCTCTTTGAGATAAGTGCCATGTGACCAGAGGGAGTTAAGACTTCAGCGTAACGTCTGATCCCAGACCCACAGACATTGTCGTCGTGCTCTGGTCTCCCAGCCCTAGCTGTTGATCTATTAGCACTGCACAGTGCCTTAAATGCTTCACTGCAAATGCAAGGGCCCAGACAGAGCCATTTAATAGAATGCCAGATTCAGACTACCGCACAGTACTTCCACAATTTATTCAGTCAGACTTATTTGGACCTCATAATTAGCTATATTTTGGACTAAAAATGCAATTACTGTGTTACTGAACCATGTGCTCTGCCGCTTTGATTCCCTGATCACTAAAGGCATGGTGTAGAGTGAGAACAGAACACAAAATACTGACTCAGTGAGAACAGGCACCGTAAAGTGGGACAAATATTGTGTGGTTGCATAACATACATTCACTGTTCCCATTTCATTTCTTAGCCTGTATGTACTGCTATGGTAATAGTCTGTGAAGGAGCTCTGAAAATACAAGCGACAGATGTGAGTCAAAGCCAGGTCTGTGTCTGAAATAATCACCGGGAGCACTGCGAGACCCCGCACTACTTGCCACCAACAGACGGATCTGAATTCGAGAAGATAAATGAGAAATGGCTTGTATGTGTTAACACCGCCCATAACACAATACAACACAGAAATGTATCCCTGGCATACGAAACAGGCCTGGAATGCAGGTTCACTATGGGGAATAAGTAAACCCACATTATTCTGGTGTGGAGCTCAAGCCCTGAGAAAAAGAACACCACTTATGTCTTTCATGCTTTCTTCCAAAAGCAGGACATCAATTCTGTTAGGCCAGTGCGAATGACAGGTTGTATGAAGCGCTGGCAGCATGTACTCTACATTAAAACAACACACAAACCCAAGAACGTGAGCAAAACGTACGCACAGCGTCATAGCTCAGGAGCCACTGGGAATGCAGAGGGGAATGGAAGAGAGATATTGTAAGCAATCTGGGCCTGTTACCTGCTGGGAAATCTGGTAAGAGAAGTGATCCTGCGAGTCTGCTCTGTTTTTCCTCCACCCTCCTCTGATATAAACAGCAGGCTTTGCAGACCTGCGCTAAACAGACAGCCGATTGTAGCCTCTTTCCCTTCAGGCTACAAGCTTTCATTGGTGGGTTTGTCTTCCCAAAACAAAAACGGGAAGTGCTGGGGTCGTTACACACAGAGACATAAGGCTTTGCTTATTGTAGGACTTCCTAAAAAAAAAAGGGGGGGGGTGGGCGGGGGCACCTTATTCCAAAGCCGGTGGCTACGCTCCAAAGATAGAGAGGGTACTCTTCAAAGACAACCTAAATTCCCCCATCATTGCTCATGACGTATTACTGTAATTCATATGTCCATGTTAGACTCATCTGATTTCAATTTAAAAGGGGATAGACAATGAGTGGTGTTTTCATGAGTCAGTGAATACAGGAAATCACAAATAAATTATTTTGATTCCCAAAATATACCCATTTACTGTATTAATTTGGTGCACATCTGTGGAATCATCCAAATAAAATTATTATTTGTGCCAGATGCCTCAATTGCATTCCCTATCATTTTATTTATCTCATGTGACTTTTAATTATCTTTGTGCAGTATTATGTGTATTAATGTTCAGGCAGATCATGGTTAGCGGTTCGGATGGGGAGGAGAATGGGAGGTGGGGGTTAAGGCTTATAAGTGGAAGGCTGTATTTGAATGACAGTAAATCCTTTGAGGACCAATGCATTTGAATACAAACTGCATTGACTGGTCATTGTCTTTGCCAATGGCAACGATAGAATTGCGAACAAATGTTTGCAATGTCGTAGCCTACAGCAATCTACTCTGTTGGAGATATATCTTGATTATAAAGGTCATTCAATTATGATATTCCATTAAAATCACTGTGGTTTAGCCCCATATTCCCAGGTGCAATAAGCATATACATTTCCTCATCAAAACCATTGTGCACATTTCATAATGACATCGCATTACAACAGATGGTGCTCATGTCACGTCTCAGGTCTGAATTTGATAATGCTGTACGCCCTCTAGTAATCATTTAGAGGGCCTGATATAGGTTTCTGTTGTCAGAAATTAATGTGACATGAACATGAAAATGTAATATTTAGGTTAAACTGAAACTAGGGTTATGTGCATCTTTGTTAATGCTGGTGTTTATAAGCTAGATTTTTGTAATAAGATATAATTGTTTGTAAATGTTTTGTAATAATAAAATATGGAACTTGCTGGATATACGTTTTTGAAGGGATACTTTGGGATTTTGGCAAAGAAGCCCTTTATCTACTTCTCCAGAGTCAGATGAACTTGTGAATACCATTTTTATGTCTCTGCGTGCAGTTTGAAGGAAGTTGCTAACTAGCGTTAGCTCAACTGCTACTAGCGTTAGCGCAATTAGCTAGCATGCTAGTGGTTATCATAGACTTCCAGTCATTGCGCTAACGCTATTTTGCATTGGCTCGCGAAAATACCTCTAACTTCCTTCATATTGTATGCATAGACATAAAAATGCAAACTAGCGTTAAAAATGGTATCCATGAGTTCATCTGACTCTGGGGAAGTAGATAAAGGGCTTCATTGCCAAAATCCCGAAGTATCCCTTTAGACTGTATAAAAATGTTGTTGAGTTGCAAAATGCAGAGGACACTGCATCAAAAGCATGTTACAGTGGGGAGAACAAGTATTTGATACACTGCCGATTTTGCAGGTTTTCCTACTTCAACTGTGAGAGACGGAATCTAAAACAAAAATCCAGAAAATCACATTGTATGATTTTTAAGTAATTAATTTGCATTTTATTGCATGACATAAGTATTTGATACATCAGAAAAGCAGAACTTAATATTTGGTACAGAAACCTTTGTTTGCAATTACAGAGATCATACGTTTCCTGTAGGTCTTGACCAGGTTTGCACACACCGCAGCAGGGATTTTGGCCCACTCCTCCATACAGACCTTCTCCAGATCCTTCAGTTTTCGGGGCTGTCGCTGGGCAATACGGACTTTCAGCTCCCTCCAAAGATGTTCTATTGGGTTCAGCTCTGGAGACTGGCTAGGCCACTCCAGGACCTTGAGATGCTTCTTACGGAGCCACTCCTTAGTTGCCCTGGCTGTGTGTTTCGGGTCGTTGTCATGCTGGAAGACCCAGCCACGACCCATCTTCAATGCTCTTATTTTTATTTTATTTTTTTGTCATTTAGCAGACGCTCTTATCCAGAGCGACTTACAGGAGCAATTAGGGTTAAGTGCCTTGCTCAAGGGCACATCGACAGATTTTTCACCTAGTCGGCTCGGGGATTAGAACCAGCGACCTTTCGGTTACTGGCACAACGCTCTTAACCACTAAGCTACCTGCCACCCAACAACCTCCTGAGGGAAGGAGGTTGTTGGCCAAGATCTCACGATACATGGCCCCATCCATCCTCCCCTCAATACGGTGCAGTCGTCCTGTCCCCTTTGCAGAAAAGCATCCCCAAAGAATGATGTTTCCACCTCCATGCTTCACGGTTGGGATGGTGATCTTGTACTCATCCTTCTTCTTCCTCCAAACACGGCGAGTGGAGTTTAGACCAAAAAGCTCTATTTTTGTCTCATCAGACCACATGACCTTCTCCCATTCCTCCTCTGGATCATCCAAACTTCAGACGGGCCTGGACATGCGCTGGCTTGAGCAGGGGGTGCCTTGCGCCTTGCGTGCGCTGCAGGATTTTAATCCATGACGGCGTAGTGTGTTACTAATGGTTTTCTTTGAGACTGTGGTCCCAGCTCTCTTCAGGTCATTGACCAGGTCCTGCCGTGTAGTTCTGGGCTGATCCCTCACCTTCCTCATGATCATTGATGCCCCACGAGGTGAGATCTTGCATGGAGCCCCAGACCGAGGGTGATTGACCGTCATCTTGAACTTCTTCCATTTTCTAATAATTGCGCCAACAGTTGTTGCCTGCTCACCAAAGCTGCTTGCCTATTGTCCTGTAGCCCATCCCAGCCTTGTGAAGGTCTACAATTTTATCCCTGATGTCCTTACACAGCTCTCTGGTCTTGGCCATTGTGGAGAGGTTGGAGTCTGTTTGATTGAGTGTGTGGACAGGTGTCTTTTATACAGGTAACGAGTTAAAACAGGTGCAGTTAATACAGGTAATGAGTGGAGAACAGGAGGGCTTCTTAAAGAAAAACTAACAGGTCTGTGAGAGCCGGAATTCTTACTGGTTGGTAGGTGATCAAATACTTATGTCATGCAATAAAATGCAAATTAATTACTTCAAAATCATACAATGTGATTTTCTGTATTTTTGTTTTAGATTCCGTCTCTCACAGTTGAAGTGTACCTATGATAAAAATTACAGACCTCTACATGCTTTGTAAGTAGGAAAACCTGCAAAATCGGCAGTGTATCAAATACTTGTTCTCCCCACTGTATATAGTCTACCACCTCTACATACTATAGCATTCCCACGGGAGATCTAGTCATCTGGGCTGTCGTCAGTGTCAAATAACCTGACATCTACACTCAGGCTTTTCCTAGCTTAGTTCTTATGTTCTTGTTTTACGGAAGAAAACTACAGTTAAAATTATATGGGCAGGGTTCTAATGGAATGTCTAAATTGTTTTGTTTTCCGAGACATTAAGAAGATAAATGATTGACCTGAAGTCTACAGTTGTTATTGCCAGAAGAAGTGAAAGCAAAGCAGTGAATGGAAAACCTATCTGAGTGTGTGATTGCAGTGTGTCCTGGGTAAGAAAGACAAAAACTGGATATACCCCTTTGACAGCTTGCACTTCTTCATCTGACAGGTAAAGAAAGGGAAGAATGTTGAAAGAGATAGATATCAGGAGGATCTGAAAGATGAGAAAAGATAACAAATCAAAGCAGAGGAAAGCATGAAGGTAAAAGGTAACACCGGAAGGTCTTGTTCATGTTCTTTATTTATCCAATGAACTCATGAAACTAAAGCTACAGTCCAGCATTAATGAGACCTACAGTGCCTTTAGAAAGTATTCACACCCCTTTACTTTCCCCACCCTTTGTTGTGTTACAGACTGAATTTAAAATGGATTAAATTGAGATTTATTGTCACTGGCCTACACACAATACCCCATTATGTCAAAGTGGAATTATGTTTTTCAAAATGTTTACAAATGTGTTAAGTCAATAAGTAGTCAACCCCTTTGCTATGACAAGCCTAAATAAGTTTAGTAGTACAAATGTGCTTAACAAGTCACATAATAAGTTGCATGGACTCACTCTGTGTGCAATAATAGTGTGTAACATTATTTTTGAATGACTACCTCATCTCTGTACCCCACACATACAATTATCTGTAAGATTCCTCAGTCGAGCAGTGAATTTCAAACACAGATTCAACCACAAAGACCAGGGAGATTGTCCAATGCTTCACAAAGAAGGGCACCTAATGGTAGATGGGTAAAAATAAAAAAAAGCTGACATTTAATATCCCTTTGAGCATGGTGAAGTTATTACACTTTGGATGGTGTATCAATATACCCAGTCACTACAAAGATACAGGAGTCCTTCCTAACTCAGTTGCTGGAGAGTAATGGCTGTGATAGGAGAGAACTGAGGATGGATCAACAACATTGTAGTTTACTCCACAATACTAACTTAATTGACTAAGTGAAAAGAAGGAAGCTTGTGCAGAATAAAAATATTCCAAAATATGCATCCTGTTTGCAACAAGGCACTAAAGTAATACTGCAAAAATGTGACAAAGCAATTAACTTTTTGTCCTGAATACAAAGTGTTATGTTTGGGGCAAATCCAATACAACCCATTACTGAGTACCACTCTCCATATTTCCAATCATAGTGGTGGCTGCATCATGTTCTGGGGATGCATGTAATCATTAAGGACTGGGTAGTTTATCAGGATATAAAATAAACGGAATGGAGCTAAGCAAATGCAAAATCCTAGAGGAAAACCTGGTTCAGTCTGCTTTCCACCAGACACTGGGAGATGAATTCACCTTTCAGCAGGACAATAACCTAAAACACAAGGCCAAATCTACACTGGAGTTCTTTACCAAGAAGACAGGAATGTTCCTAAGTGGCCGAGTTACAGTTTTTACTTAAATCTACCTGAAAATCTATGGTAATACCTAAAAATGGTTGTCTAGCAATGATAACAAATCAATTTGAAAGAGCTTGAAGAATTTTGAAAAGAATAATGGGCAAATGTTGCACAATCCAGGCTTAGAGACTTACCCAGAAAGACTCACAGCTGTAACTGCTGCCAAAGGTGTTCTACAAAGTATTGACTGGGTGTGAATACTTATGTAAATGAGATATTTCTGTATTTCATTTTCAATAGATTTGCAAAATACTCTAAAAACATGTTTCACTTTGTCATTATGGGGTATTGTGTGTAGATGTGTGAAAACATTTTATTATTTAATACAGTTTGAATTCAGGCTGTAACACAACAAAATGTGGAATAAGTCAAGGGTTATGAATACTTTCTGAAGGCACTGTATTAGTACAGAGTCATTGTAATCATGTAGATTACATTGGTGCATACAGACAGTATGAAGTTCAGCTAACACATTCATATTGACCTAGCACCCCGGCACCATTAAGCAATTACCAGCTGATGACTATGTTTGTGAAGGCCAGAGGGTAAACTCATTATGTTTGTAGTGAGCCACAATGGTCAGCTCTGTCTGATCAGTGAGAGAGATGTGAATGGATGTGACCTTTATACATAAACATCATTTCAACACAGAGGCATGGGGAAAAGCAAAACACTATGATCGACGACATGCCTGTGCAGGACTAAACTTTTGCATGTTCAACTTCAATGTTTTGCATAGAGTCATTAAATATTGAAGACAATAACACTTTACTAATTTGGGAGAGCTCCTCATGCCATACTGGGCCAGCTCTACCAACCGATTTGGTTGGGGGGGAGAACATTTTGAGAGAACATTTTGCTAATTTTATAAAACATTTCATGCAATTCTATTTATTTTGCCATGGGGCCGAGATACATTTTTGCAGTTTTAAAGCAAGTTTCCTGCAATTCTACGCATTTTGCCATGAGGGTGGAGAGAAATGTTTGCAGTTTTAAAGCAAATTTTGCCATTAGTCATGCCATGTTAATGATATCTGAGTGAGAGTGACTAACAAAATCAATGAGGGCACGTGCTCTGCATGCCCGGTCGGTATTCGGCCATGATTACTACAAGTTTAGATAACTTGCTAGACTTACTTATCAATCAAAACAAGAGAAAAGTGACTGACAAAACAAGAGAAAAACTGCTGATGCACAACCAAATTTCGAACTTACAGCTTGTATATTCTACGATTCTAACTCTCAACAGTAAGTTGAGACCCCGACTGAGTTCCTAAAATAATTATATACATAATGTAAGCAGCCGGGGGCCCTAAGCGACTGCTTATGTTGCTTATGCCTGCAGCTGTCCCTGATGCCATAGCATGTACTGTAAGATGAAAGGCAATCAAAGTATTTGAATATAGGCCATAATAAGCCATATACAGCCAGGTCCGAAATGATTGACACCTTTGATAAAGATGAGCAAAAAATACTGTATAAAAAATATAATACAAATACTGAGCTATATTGTATGCTCAAAAAATGGGAAATTATATTATTTTATACTAATACAATTGCTCAGAGAAATAGATTTTCAAGTTTCAACTTTTAATGTCATGTGCACAAGTATAGTGACATTCCTTTCTTGCAAGCTCTAAACCCAACAATTCATGAATCAATATCAATGTAGTACAAACAATAACGTATATATAGAACAAAAATAAAGTAGAACAAAAACACACAAGAAATAAAAATAAGAAATAAGAAGAACACGAGAAATAAGTAAGCTATATACAGGCTCGGTTCCAGTACCATATTTACAATGTGCAGGGACACTGGAGTGGTAGGGGTAGATATGGACTGTATAGGGGTAAGGTGACTAGGCATCAGGATACTGTATAGTAGCAGTAGCGTATATCATGATTGTATGTGAGTGTGTGTGTGCGTGTACAGTCAATATAAATGTGAGTGCATGTTATGTGTGTGTGAGCAAATGAAGTGTGTGTGTGTGTTGGAGTGTCAGTGTGCGTGGGTGTGTAGAGTCCTGTGAGTGTGCATAGAGACAGGGCAAAAATATAAATAAAATACAAAGGTCAACTCAGATAGTCCATGTAGCCATTTTGTTAGCTATTAGCCAGTATTATGGCTTGGGGATAGAAGCTGTTCAGGAGCCTGTTGGTGTCAGACTTCATGCACCGGTACCGCTTGCCGTGCGGAAGCAGAAAGAACGGTCTATGGAGTCATTAACAATTTTCCGGGCCTTCCTTTCACACCGCCTGATATAGAGGTCCTGGATGGCAGGGAGCTCAACCCCAGTAATGTACTGGGCTGTCCACACCACCCTCTGTAGCGCCATGCCATCGAGGGTGGTGATGTTGCCATACCAAGCAGTCATGTTTAAGAAGTAATACTTTTAAAAGATGGGGTTCTTCTGCATAGAAGGTCATAGGAAATCCCAGGACATAAGTGTCTACAATACTGTAATAAGCTCACATAGTTGCTGTCACAAATTACAACCTCTACACAGTTGTCACTGATATTCATATTAGGTTGGAAATTAATTTCCCACTGAGCAAACAATTTCTGTACTTACAGCATTCATATAAGTTTTTGTTTTGGCTAACCTTATTTTCTTATTGACATATGTCAATAGAACTCATGAATGCAACTGTTTATGTCAAATTGTTTTGTGTAATACCTGTAGCCGTGGTTGTCCTGAAAAGAAAACGGTAAAACACTTAATTGTGAGGCTAAATATAAGGGCTGGACATTTTTTATAGGGTTAATTGGCCACAGAATCTACATTTTACAATGGCCATTCTCTGGACTTGAACCCCATTGAAAACCTGTGGTTTGAAATGAAGAGGGCAACCCATAAGCACAGATGAAGGATATCAAGGATCTGGAAAGATTCTGTATGGAGGAATGGTCTAAGATCCCTCCCAATGTGTTCTCCATCTCATAAAACATTTCAGAAAAAGGCTCAGTGACGTTATCCTTGCAAGGTGAGGTATTGAAAGATATTGAAAACAGGTGTGCCAATCATTTTGACCCCAATCATTTAGAGAAATTAAAAATATAATATAATAATAAAATATATTTCTCTGAGCAATTGTATTAATATAAAATAATATAATGTTCCACTTTTTTTAGCATACAATAGAGCTCAGTATTTGAATAATTGTTTGAATAGTATTTTTTGCTCATCTTTATCAAGTGCCAATCATTTCGGACCCGTGTGATGGGTGATTTGAAGGCACAGGAGGGTAAATACAGAGTTACTTAGTAATGCGTCAAAACAGTCCAGAGCGCAAATAGGCGCACTGGAACCAACAAGGCATACGGGGAAAATAACCCGGCGATACAAAATACAAGGAGCTCAACCGAGCTTCACTATCCTCACAATAAACAATCACACACAAAGACAAGGGGGCAGAGGGAACACATACAGGTACTGATGAGGGGATATGAACCAGGTGTGTGTAATAAACAAGACAAAAGAAATGGAATGATGAGATGAGGAGCGGCAGTGGATAGAAGGCCGGTGACAACGAACGCCGAAGCCTGCCCGAACAAGGAGAGGAGGCAGCTTCGGAGGAAGTCGTGACAACCTGACTGTCACATGCTGCACATGCATGTGCCTATAGAGAAATGTTAACAATCTTATAACGTCTAGTAGTGCACCGCTATGTAACTGAGGGGACTAATATGAGTGTCATGTGGTGATACGGCGCTAACACTGATGACTTGCCCAGGGGAGTAGAAAACATTTATTTAGCGAAAGCAGCATGGGGAAAGGATCATTTCACTAAACAATGTCTGTTTCACCCTGCATCTTCATACTCTGAGGACATTAATAAAAGACATGCTTAGGAGGGAATGAGATCTAATAGCTGTCTTACAATGTCACTCTACCATCAACTTGAACAGGAAGTACATTATCCCCTCAAGCCAGAGAGACATAAATGTCCATTGAGCAGAGCCCAAGCTAGTGGGGCAATGTTGATGAGCTGTTAAAATGACTTATTATTATTTTCAAAGCCATATCTTTTATGTCAAGGGAACAGGAATTTCAATTTAACGGCAAATATAACTTTATATTCATTTAAACCCATAAAGTGCACTTTAGAGCTCCCTTTGTTATACGGTGGCTATTATTAAGCGAAAGCTCTAGGAACTGGGAATAATTGGTAATGTAATTCTTCATAACGTCAAGGTTTCTAATCCTCTGATGTTGAGCTATCGCTGGGAATTAAAAGTGTCTGTTCTTTTGTGCTTTGTGTCTCTGAGTGCCGGTTTAGATTTCACATGTTGAATCAGACATTTAAGGACATGTGAAACACAATTGTTCTATGATTTAATTATCTGATAACATTGTATGAGGTATACTTTTCCAATTAAATCCCATGTATCTGAACCTGTCTTGTCAATCCTCACAAGAGCCCGACCACTTCCTTCCCCTTTTCCCAACAGTCCTCAGGGTCATAAAGTTAATGGTGTATTTGGCTATCTTTTGATGCTTTATCTGCATTTTCCTTTTGGTCACATATGATAATATCCGTTTTGATAATGTCCGTTTTGGCTGTATGTCAACCTCTGGCTACACATTGAAAGTGTTGTATTATGTATTTCCATAGGCATCTTATTGAAACAATACTTGTAATGTGTATTGTGTCACTGTGTTTGTAATTTGAGACAAAGGTCAAATGTGTGTCGGAGAAAGCAGGCCCAATGACCTAGGTGTCTCATCTGTCTTGTAGCTGTTATCTATACAATCTTGTGACAATGTTGGCTTGGTAGGTCTAGCATGCGTTCCATTTTTTACCTTATTATATTTACCACCTTACACACTCACTCAGGATGCCTAGTCTACACCTAGAAAAAAGGGTTCCAAAAGGGTTCTTAGGCTGTCCCCATAGGAGAACCCTGGAAAGAGTTCTACCTGGAACCCAAAACGGTTCTACTTGGAACCAAAGAGGTTCTACCTGGAACCAAAAAGGGTTCTTCAAAGGGTTCTAATATGGGGACAACCGAAGAACCCTTTTAGGTTCTAGATAGCAGCATTTTTTTCTCATAGTGTAGGTGAGTGTAGGAGTCAGGTTGTTCTTGAGGTCACTTTTTGAGTACTACCCTTAGGGGCTTGTTTGGCTTAATTTGTCTTGCATTTATTTTCTTGCCCTTTCATGTTACAGTAAGTGGACATTTTAAACACCCTAAATGTGAAATAATACATCATATACTGATTAAAATGTAGGTGGCATTGCCCTACTAGTGTAATTTACCCCTGGAGTATGTTTATGTTGGCATTAATATGCTATTGGCATACATTGACTTGGAGAGAGATCACTGTTGCATGCCCACACTTCCCAGGGCGCCTGAATTAGCATGTGAAAATATGCCACTTGTTAACTTGCGTGTGACTTTGGGGTTTGCATGGCTGTCAGCTCAAGCATAGTCAGATTCTCTCTCTCTCTCGCTCTCTCTCTCTCTCTCTAACTGATGTACACAGGAAGAAATGAAGGAGTGTGGCTTCACAGAGGGAGTAGTAGAGGAAAGGATGGAGTTCACACAATGCTGTACATATAGATAGAGGGGGAGTGGGGGGAAAAAGAGATGGGAAATGTTATAGCAGTGCAAAGAGAGTGAGAGGTGGCGTGAAATACACGCACCCACACATGCACAGAGAGAGAGCGACAGAGAGAGAGGGAGAGAGGGAGGAATGGAGAAGTACAGGTAAGGAAACATAGGTAGAGACAGTGGTGTGGAGACAGAGGACACATGATGATGTGAAGAAATGAGAGAGAGAGAGAGAGAGAGAGAGAGAGAGAGAGAGAGAGAGAGAGAGAGAGAGAGAGAGAGAGAGAGAGAGAGAGAGAGAGAGAGAGAGAGAGAGAGAGAGAGAGAGAGAGAGAGAATAAAGCCCTTAAATTGAATTGAATTGAAAGAGAGAGAGAGGCTCCTCAGCCTGTGTACTTTGAGCAGAGAGAGGGCACTGGTAGAACAGTGTATGTATGGTTGCAGCATTACACGTCCTGCCCTGCTTCAAAGTCATTCTCTCTATCACTCAGCACTTCTGTCTCCTCCTTTAACCCAACCATAAATTAACCCAATCAGGAGATAAAATGGAACAGAGGAGCAGGGCCGATCTCTTTAAAGCTTACATGATCCCTTTTGTTTCCCTGCAGGAAAAATGAACTAAATCTGAAGTCAAAAGTCAACTTGGGTGCCTTAATGACAGAGATGAGCCGAAACTTTGTAGCGAGCCAGTAGCATCTCATTAACGTGTCTCACAGGTTAGAGACGGTGTTAAAGGATTTCTTCCTGGTCCCTTATTTTGTCTCCCTTCTGAGTCAAGGCATACAGGTTAGAAAATGGGTTTTCTGAGGAAAAAGAAAGGGCTGAAAGAATAGCAGACTTTTGTTATGATAGCAGGTTCTTCCCAAGGCCAGTCGTTCATTATATGAAAGCTCAGGGCTTCTGCAAAATCTAGAGAGGATATAATTATTTTACTTTGACTCACCAGATTAAGGAGCTTGGCCATTTTTCTCCATGGGTAAAGACACACTTAATTAATAATAAGATAGATAGAGAGCACTGTAAGTACTAATTGGCCTTTTAGGACAAAACTTCTGAAATTACACTTACCATCTCACAGCTTACTGCAGTGAAAAATTAAAGTGTGTGTCAAATTGGTGAATTTTACTTTTGAGGTATAGTATAGTAAAGTTGTAAAATGTGTTACCATGAAAGCATACAATGAAAATGAAGGCCCATTGAGATCTAGCATTGTTTGCTCAAATGGATTTCAGGCCTCTTTTCTCCCATATTCCACTATTTTGGTATAAATTGAATGGTCACCACCTTCCATTTCTTTTTGATTATTTACTTTATTAAAAACAAAAAAAACACAATTTTAAGTGAGAAGTACTGTAGGCATTGGTCTGAAGCCAAAAAAGAAAGGAAATTCACATGAGCATCACACTGCGTACTTCGCCCATGCTCTACCAAGGTTTTCCAGCACACAGTTTTGACCTAGTAAAGTAGCTATGTTGGTCTATTGTACTTCCAACAATGTGTAGGCAGGTTGCTTAGGATACTAACCTTCTCAAAAAGCCTAATTCATACTCTTAGAGGAGGTGTTCCCACAATAATGTGATTTGTACCGCATACAAGGTAATGTCTTGCATGCTTGGCACCCCACACTAAGACATTACCCCTTTCCACTACCTTTTCAAGCTTTTTTTATTATATGAAAGCAACACTGTCAGGCTTGATTAAGTGAGCTGTTTTGTCTTGTAGTAATATGATGCTTGCCTGTATTTCCTTAAACCTTTATTTTAACAATACATGTCATTGAAAAATAAATATATTTCATATCATCATCTTTGGTCAGTAGGTGCCCAACATAACAACAGGAGGTGGTGTGTTGGACACAGTCACTTATATAGATATAGAGGTCTGTAGAGCATGCATGTCTTTATTCCTAATTTATGTAACCGTAAGCTTACCTGTGTAATATTGATATAAACTCAGAACCACTTGTTTTTCAAACATGGTCCTGTTTTATCAATTGCTGTACTGATCAATGGGCCGTTCAGTACCTCTGTCAAATGAAATGAAAGTTATGTGTGTATTTGTATTTCTTTTTGCAATAAAGATGATGATGTTACAATAATATATCTAAAACTACATACAGCCTAATAATATATATACAGTACTAGTCAAAAGTTTGGACACACCTACTCATTCAAGGGTTTTTCTTTATTTTTACTATTTTCTATATTGTAGAATAATAGTGAAGACATCAAAACTATGAAATAGCACACTCTTGGCATTCTCTCAACCAGCTTCACCTGGAATGCTTTTCCAACAGTCTTGAAGGAGTACCCACATATGTTGAGCACTTGTTGGCTGCTTTTCCTTCACTCTGCCGTCCGACTCATCCCAAACCATCTCAATTGGGTTGAGGCCGGGGGATTGTGGAGGCCAGGTCATCTGATGCAGCACTCCATCACTCTCCTTCTTGGTAAAATAGCCCTTACACAGCCTGGAGGTGTGTTGGGTCATTGTCCTGTTGAAAAATAAATGATAGTCCCACTAAGCCCGAACCAGATGGGATGGCGTATCGCTGCAGAATGCTGTGGTAGCCATGCTGGTTAAGTGTGCCTTGAATTCTAAATAAATCACAGACAGTGTCACCAGCAAAGAACCCCCACACCATAACACCTCCTCCTCCATGCTTTACAGTGGGAACTACACATGTGGAGATCATCCATTCACCCACACTGCGTCTCACAAAGACACGTCGGTTGGAACCAAAAATCTCCAATTTGGACTCCAGAACTCCAATTTCCACTGGTCTAATGTCCATTGCTCGTGTTTCTAGGCCCCAAGCAGGTCTCTTCTTCTTCTTATTGGTGTCTTTTAGTAACGGTTTCTTTGCAGCAGTTCGACCATGAAGGCCTGATTCACACAGTCCCCTCTGAACAGTTGATGTTGAGATGTGTCTGTTACTTGAACTTAGTGAAGCATTTATTTGGGCTGCAATTTCTGAGGCTGGTAACTCTAATGAACTTATCCTCTGCTATAGAGGTAACTCTGATTCTTCCATGCCTGTGGCGGTCCTCATGAGAGCCAGTTTCATCATAGTGCTTGATGGTTTTTGCGACTGCACTTGAAGAAACATTCAAAGTTCTTGACATTTTCCGTATTGACTGATCTTCATGACTTAAAGTAATGATGGACTGTCGTTTCTCTTTGCTTATTTTAGCTGTTCTTGCCACAATATGGACTTGGTCATTTACCAAATAGGGCTATCTTCTCTATACCCCCCTACCTTGTCACAACACAACTGATTGGCTCAAACGCATTAAGAAAGAAAGAAATTCCACAAATTACCTTTTAAGAAGCCACACCTGTAATTTAAATGTATTCCAGGTGACTACCTCATGAAGCTGGTTGAGAGAATGCCAAGAATGTGCAAAGCTGTCAGCAAGGCAAAGGTGGCTATTTGAATAATCTCAAATATAAAATATATTTTGATTTGTTTAACACTTGTTTGGTTACTACATGATTCTATGTGTGTTATTTCATAGTTTTGATGTCTTCACTATTATTCTACAATGTAGAAAATAGTTAAAATAAAGAACCCTGGAATGAGTAGGTGTGTCCAAACTTTTGACTGGTACTGTATATACAGTTGAAGTCGGAAGATTACATACACCTTAGACAAATATATTTAAACTCAGTTTTTCACAATTCCTGACATTTAATCCTAGTAAAAATTCCCTGTCTTGGGTCAGTTAGGATCACCACTTTATTTTAAGAATGTGAAATGTCCGAATAATAGTAGAGAGAATGATTTATTTTAGCTTTTATTTATTTCATCACATTCCCAGTGGGTCAGAAGTTTACATACACTCAATTCGTATTTGGTAGCATTGCCTTTAAATTGTTTAACTTGGGTCAAACATTTTTGGGTAGCCTTCCACAAGCTTCCCACAATAAGTTGGGTGAATTTTGGCCCATTCCTCCTGACAGAGCTGGTGTAACTGAGTCAGGTTTGTAGGCCTCCTTGCTCGCACACGCTTTTTCAGTTCTGCCCACACATTTTCTATAGGATTGAGGTCAGGGCTTTGTGATGGCCACTCCAATACCTTGACTTTGTTGTCCTTAAGCCATTTTGCCACAACTTTGGAAGTATGCTTGGGGTCATTGTCCATTTGGAAGACCCATTTGCGACCAAGCTTTAACTTCCTGACTGATGTCTTGAGAAGTTGCTTCAATATATCCACATAATTTTCCTTCCTCATGATGCCATCTATTTTGTGAAGTGCACCAGTCCCTCCTGCAGCAAAGCACCCCCTCAGCTGGTAGAGCACGGCGCTTGTAACGCCAAGGTAGTGGGTTCGATCCCCGGGACCACCCATACACAAAAATGTATGCACGCATGACTGTAAGTCGCTTTGGATAAAAGCGTCTGCTAAATGGCATATTATTATTATTATTATGATGCTGCCACCCCCGTGCTTCATGTTTGGGATGGTGTTCTTCGGCTTGCAAGCAACCCCCCTTTTCCTCCAAACATAACGATTGTCATTATGGACAAACAGTTCTATTTTTGTTTCATCAGACCAGAGGAGTATGATCTTTGTCCCCATGTGCAATTGCAAACCGTAGTCTTGATTTATTATTGCGGTTTTGGAGCAGTGGCTTCTTCCTTGCTGAGCGGCTTTTCAGGTTATGTCGATATAGGACTAGTTTACTGTGGATATAGATACTTTTGTACCTGTTTCCTCCAGCATCTTCACAAGGTCCTTTGCTGTTGTTCTGGGATTGATTTGCACTTTCGCACCAAAGTACGTTCATCTCTAGGAGACAGAACGTGTCTCCCTCCTGAGCAGTATGACGGCTGCGTGGTCCCATGGTGTTTATACTTGCGTACTATTGTTTGTACAGATGAACGTGGTACCTTCAGGCATTTGGAAATTGCTCCCAAGGATGAACCAGACTTGTGGAGGTCTACAAAACATTTTCTGAGGTCTTGGCTGATTTCTTTTGATTTTCCCATGATGTCAAATAAAGAGGCACTGAGTTTGAAGGTAGGCCTTGAAATACATCCACAGGTACACCTCCAATTGACTCAAATGATGTCAATTAGCCTATCAGAAGCTTCTAAAGCCATGACATAATTTTCTGGAATTTTCCAAACTGTTTAAAGGCACAGTCAACTTAGTGTATGTAAACTTCTGACCCACTGGAATTGTGATACAGTGAATTATAAGTGAAATAATCTGTCTGTAAATAATTGTTGGAAAAATTACTTGTGTCATGCACAAAGTAGATGTCCTAACTGACTTGCCAAAACTATAGTTTGTTAACAAGAAATGTGTGGAATGGTTGAAAAACGAGTTGTATGTAAACTTCCGACTTCAACTGTATATAGTATATACTGTATATATGTGTATACATTATTTTAATAGCAGGACACTGTAAAATCCATTATCCCTCTGAAGGTTATGATTTAGGCTGTTTGAGAAGGTTAGTATCCTAAGCAACCTGCCTACACATTGTTGGAAGTACCATAGACCAACATAGCTATTGTAATAGGTCAAAGCTGTGTGCTGGAAAACCTTCGTAGAGCATGGGTGAAGTACACATTGTGGTGCTCATTTGAATTTCCTTTATTTTTCGGCTTTAGACCAATGCCTACTTCTCACTTAAAACTTAGTTTTTACACCGGAAGGGAATTATACAACATCATTATACAACATTATAATACAGCAAAACACAGCAATAAAAGTAAAGTAAGAGTACACAATAATGACAAATTGCAACAGAAATAATGTCGTTATTAGTATTTATTGAATATTAAGAGCTGATTTACCAGAGGGAAGCGAAAAACTAGAAACTCATTTAATCCAATATGGAATCAACTGGAAAAAATGTCCATGATCTCTTTTAACAAGACAATCGAGAAAGCTCCTGGAAAATGCACAAATAATATACATGTACCTATCAACTATTTACATGAAAATTGACTTTAAAGTTTACTGAAGAAAAGCCTAGTACTACTTTACCTGTAAACAATAGTGAGTTATTACAAAATATAAAATGTACAATCAAACATTCATTCATCAGATATGTCATACAATTCAGGAATGGCCACAATTGCTCTTAAAGATCTATAGGGTTATGCAGGCTTTCTTGTTCAAGCCCAGTTCTACCATACCTGATTCTACTATTCAAGGTCTCGATGAACAGCTGAGGTCTTGATGAACAGCTGAGTAGTAGAATAAGGTGTGATAGCACTGGGCATGAACAAAAAAGCCTGCATAACCCTGTGGCTCATCAATAGCAATGTTGGTGACTCCTGATACAAACACTGTGACAAATGACAAACTGCAAAACACTTTTAAGAATGTATATATACAAATATGACATGGGATAGGTGCTCTAAATCCTTTACCTACAAATGTTCTTAGTAATGCTGTACACAGCTGTCCAACTCCAGTAAAAGCCTTTATAAAATGGCATCTATCCTGGCCATTAAGCAGACTGGGGCTTTCCCTGCAGCACAACTATTGATGTAGAGCTCCACTGCTCTTGTGTGCGTGTCAATAGAGGGGGGTAATCAGCAGCTTGTTTAACGAGTCAACTGCAGAGCTGGTAAGTCTGGCTATTCGCAAGCCTCGGACATTAAGCAGTGTGTCCCTGGGATGTACTGTAGGGATGGCGTGCATCTGACAGATGAGGGCAACAAAGTATTCCTTGAGAGGTTGAGAGCGGGTTTATCCACCATTCTCTCCACCGTAGTAGCAAGACGTGCACTAGTACTATTACACGTCACACTCCCTGTCCCTTGCCACTCAATGTTGCCCAACAAACGCAATGGCTCTTTTAAGAGACTCCAAATAAATGAAAATAAGCACACACTGTGCGTGCGTGTGCGCGCCGGTGTGTGTATGTCGGGAAAGGGAGGGGGTGTCATAAATATACACGAAAGAGAATGGTCAAAATATCTCCTCTGGTAGGCAAATCCAGATCCAAATCCCAGGGCAGTGACACTAACCGTTACACTATGAACCCTGTTATAGATACGACAACTTGACACTCTATTTAAATGGACAGTCTGTTGATGACGGCATGCGTTCGTTCCAATTACAGTGGGGAAAGAAAGTATTTAGTCAGCCACCAATTGTGCAAGTTCTCCCACTTAAAAAGATGAGAGAGGCCTGTAATTTTCATCATAGGTACACGTCAACTATGACAGACAAAATGAGGAAAGAAAATCCAGAAAATCACATTGTAGGATTTTTTATGAATTTATTTGCAAATTATGGTGGAAAATAAGTATTTGGTCAATAACAAAAGTTTCTCAATACTTTGTTATATACCCTTTGTTGGCAATGACACAGGTCAAACGTTTTCTGTAAGTCTTCACAAGGTTTTCGCACACTGTTGCTGGTATTTTGGCCCATTCCTCCATGCAGATCTCCTCTAGAGCAGTGATGTTTTGGGGCTGTCGCTGGGCAACACGGACTTTCAACTCCCTCCAAAGATTTTCTATGGGGTTGAGATCTGGAGACTGGCTAGGCCACTCCAGGACCTTGAAATGCTTCTTACGAAGCCACTCCTTCGTTGCCCGGGCGGTGTGTTTGGGATCATTGTCATGCTGAAAGACCCAGCCACATTTCATCTTCAATGCCCTTGCTGATGGAAGGAGGTTTTCACTCAAAATCTCACGATACATGGCCCCATTCATTCTTTCCTTTACACGGATCAGTCGTCCTGGTCCCTTTGCAGAAAAAACAGCCCCAAAGCATGATGTTTCCACCCCCATGCTTCACAGTAGGTATGGTGTTCTTTGGATGCAACTCAGCATTCTTTGTCCTCCAAACACGACGAGTTGAGTTTTTACCAAAAAGTTCTATTTTGGTTTCATCTGACCATATGACATTCTCCCAATCCTCTTCTGGATCATCCAAATGCACTCTAGCAAACTTCAGACGGGCCTGGACATGTACTGGCTTAAGCAGGGGGACACGTCTGGCACTGCAGGATTTGAGTCCCTGGCGGCGTAGTGTGTTACTGATGGTAGGCTTTGTTACTTTGGTCCCAGCTCTCTGCAGGTCATTCACTAGGTCCCCCGTGTGGTTCTGGGATTTTTGCTCACCGTTCTTGTGATCATTTTGACCCCACGGGGTGAGATCTTGCGTGGAGCCCCAGATCGAGGGAGATTATCAGTGGTCTTGTATGTCTTCCATTTCCTAATAATTGCTCCCACAGTTGATTTCTTCAAACCAAGCTGCTTACCTATTGCAGATTCAGTCTTCCCAGCCTGGTGCAGGTCTACAATTTTGTTTCTGGTGTCCTTTGACAGCTCTTTGGTCTTGGCCATAGTGGAGTTTGGAGTGTGACTGTTTGAGGTTGTGGACAGGTGTCATTTATACTGATAACAAGTTCAAACAGGTGCCATTAATACAGGTAACGAGTGGAGGACAGAGGAGCCTCTTAAAGAATAAGTTACAGGTCTGTGAGAGCCAGAAATCTTGCTCGTTTTTAGGTGATCAAATACTTATTTTCCACCATAATTTGCAAATAAATTCATTTTTGGTTGTTGTCTAAGAACAGTTGACGTGTTGAAAACAGTTTATTTTGATCACATAGCTAACCAAGTTAGCAAGCATGGAGTTTTCTTTTGACTGCGCACATGTAGCGCAAGCAAGCAGTGATCATTATGATGTTGTTGTTGTTTTACCTGGATGCTATTTTTTACTTGTGGATGGCGACTTCAGGTTTTCGGGTGCACGTTGAAAAGTCAGCGCAAATGTGGATTCTAATGACAAGAAGAAAATTGCATTGACAGAGGAGGGAGTGTACTGAATAAATACATAAGGTAAGGGCTAGAATTTGCTCAGGATCTTCTAACAGATCTGGAGTGTGCATGTATTAAAAATTAGCTGCATGGCAGTTTTCCCAAAGTTTTGTGTATCTAACTGGTCATATATAATAGCAGTCAAGGAAGTTTGTTAGCGTATTTGTTTGTGCTCTGATTACATGCAATTGTCCACAGGTCAACAGTTTACACAGATAACTTCAGCCATATGAAAAACCTTCCATAGCAGAATATACCTTTCTTTTGCTTGTCATCCAACTGGTGTGAGCTAGCTAGTTACAGCTGCTAGCCTTCTACTAGGTAGCTGCTTCTGTTGCGCAGCAACCAAGTTGCTCAACCTGGTTTTAGAGCACTGAGATTCGGCTGAAAAGATATTAGCATTATCAGAAATGCTACAAAAAGGTAGCACATCGTTGGTTTTTATTGGGCAGAAATGTGGACGTTAGAGCGATAAATTGTGAATTTAATAAAAACCGTTGCATCTACAAACGTATTCAGTCCTAATGGATTATTGGACGCTGCAGCCTCGTTTTAATTAAACGTCTAGAATTTGAGCTAGGTTTGGGAAAGAAATTGTCTGGCGACCCTAATGCTAATGACTCGGTCAAAAATCTGGTATAGTGGTTTTTGGTAATGGCCAGATGCATCATGATGAAAGGCGGGGAGTGTTTTGTGAACCTACAATCAAGTTGATTTGCGAATTTTCATCGACATTGGCGTCATATTGGCTTAAATATAATGGTAGGGATATTTGAATTTAACATTGAGCTTCAACCAATCCCATACTATAGTCGCACCGGCCGTCGAGACTATAATATCTGGGATTCCGTTGGGATTATTTTTTAGGAGTTTTCCATTGGATTACAAATATTTATTTGGACCTGGACTTGGATTTCCATTCAAGACTCAGACACAACCAGAGGTTCTGGTAGGACTAAGGTTTTCAGTTAATTTGTTGTCATTCTTTTGTTGTTCATGCTGAACCCCTATGATTTTCCTATCAATACACTATTATTGCACTGAGCAAGTTCCCCAATCACTTATTTCTGACAAGTTTGCGGTTTGTGCAAGTTTGTTACAGAGTAAACCCCTAAGCAAATTAGCCAAAAATAGCCTTGCCATCTAATAACATTCCCCAAAGAGTGAGACAATGGAGAAATCTGCTTGGTAGTGTTCACAAGAGGATACTATTGCAATATCCCAAACAAAAAGGCCTAAAGGAATTAGAATTGGTCAATACATTGTGCAGGGAACTGATTAAACCATAATTGGAGGACAGGACATGTAATATTTCTCAGGAGCCATGGCTGCCAGACAGCAGCTAGCCAAGCTTGGCTTCTGTCTGGGCTGTGGGCCGCCTTTGGCGTGGCTGACTGGCTGAACAGGCCAGGGAGACGCAGACCAACCATCACCAAAGTGGATGCCGTCAGCATTTTAGAGCAGGCAGCTGGAGAAACAGTGAAATAAAACACCTTTCTGCTTGGCATCCTTCAGATTCACGGGGGCCACCGACTACTATTTCACGCAATGGAAATCCTTACCAACTCCCTGGCTGCTTTTTTCTCTCTGAGGTAGTTGATTTATAAGAGACAGTTGAGTAATGCTATACTGCTTCCACATTTGGATCTTGGTGACACGTACAGTAACAGTCTGACAGAGCTGCAATACCTGAAAGAGGGAGGCTTTGGGCCCTAGTCAAAAGTAGTGTACTATGTAGGGAATAGGGTGCACTATATAGGAAATAAGGTTCCATTTGGGATGCATCCCTTGTTTTGATCCCAGCAATCCGTACCTATTTTTGTCTGTAAAATTAGATGTATCATTGCATGAACAGCTGAATAATGATAACTTTAAATTATGAGTTCAGTTCTGACTTTGTCTCCACCACATAATCCTTGCAGCACATACCATGCTGAAGTACTTCAGCAGGTTATTAATACATGTATGGTAACACTTTACATTATACAATACATACATAGACACTATGTTCGCATGAATTATTACAGAAGAATAGTGTACACGTGTACTGTCCATGGAACAGTGATCTGCATGCGACATGGACAGTAATTGGATGGCTTATAGGTTCTTAGTGTCATTGTGACACCTCATCCTTTCACATCCTTTCAGTCTTAACTTTTAAACTCCTCAGGGTACAGTATATCAGAAGATGATATAGCAGCCCTATAATCTGATCCTTTGAGCGGGAACCAGTTCTCACCTTATCAGTTCTCACCTTATGCTTTCATCTGTGTTTCAGAGGATGTAAAGATTACATTTATAGTCAGGTATAGGGAGAAAAATTGTAATGTATATCATTGCTACATCACAATGTTCTCACACTTAAAAACGACTCAATCATTGATCACAACAACGCCCCACCCTTCCTTCTACAGTTTATGCAAACGGTTGATTTGTGAATTTATTCTTGGCCAAAGGAACCTTATTGTTCCTAATTTTTCCAGCTACATAGTGACAGCCGTTTAAAGTAAACATCTGAGGCTATGTAGGCGGGTCTTTTTTCACCATGCCAAAATATACAGGTAGACATTCATGATCCTGGCTGAGCCAATCAAATTGCTTCTCCTGAAACATGAAGGAGGAACTTACCAACCACATGGTTTCCGTACATGTTGATGTCTGGATGTCTTCATCTGTCACTAGAAGAATCCCTCCATGTCTGGTGTAGCCCAAAGACCCATGGTGCAGGCACTGACCCTGTCATTAGTAAGGAAGACCTCTAAGGAACCAACACACAGAGGCAGAACTCACAGGACACAAGCAGAACTTAAGGGCTCCCCTCAAAACTACTGGAACTTGAATTATAAATGTTGAAGGAACATGATGGATGGAAAGCAGAATATATATTTTCAGAAAACCAACCGGTTCTATCCCCATTTGCAATTATTAAACGTCAGATTAATTTGAAATTGTTGCATAAAGGCAGTGCTTTTGCATACACAGTGCAGATAGTGTTTGAGAGTTTGAATTCATTTCCACGAGCTATGAAATAACATGCTTGAATTGAAAGTACAAGTATTGATGCTGCTTAACTTTAAAGTGAGCACATCGGTCAATGCATGTTTTTTCCTCCTCTGGTGACACTGTTGTGTTGTTTGAGGCGCAATTAGTCTTCGGTTGTGTCTGTAATTTTCCATTCCGACCTTTGCTCTTCATGTAATTAAATTAAAGATAAATAAGTGAATTGTTTTTTAAGTTGCTATGACAATTAGTCACACAAACCAGCCTGCCTTTATACACTGACAGATCATCATACTGGTGGTTCCAATGGCCTATACAAGTAGCCTAGAACACAGTCTATGTTCTCTCTTTAATACATATGCCTCGAATGGAACCTTCCTGCTATATCCTTCCTTTTATCCCGGAATATACTTACATCAAATCAAATCAAATCAAATTGTATTGGTCACATGCGCCGAATACAACAGGTGCAGACATTACAGTGAAATGCTTACTTACAACCCTTAACCAACAGTGCATTTATTTTTAACAAAAAAAGTAAAAATAAAACAACAACAAAAAAAGTGTTGAGAAAAAAAAGAGCAGAAGTAAAATAAAGTAACAGTAGGGAGGCTATATATACAGGGGGGTACCGTTGCAGAGTCAATGTGCGGGGGCACCGGCTAGTTGAGGTAGTTGAGGTAATATGTACATGTGGGTAGAGTTAAAGTGACTATGCATAAATAATTAACAGAGATAGGAACATGCTAAATAAAGATACGTTTGCATATCGCTCTATTTGAACTGGTTAATTGGATCACTGCATATTAAGTATTTCCAGTATATTTCCCTCCTTTTTTAAACTTTTTCATATTAACTTAATTGTGACCCAAGGCATGAATATGAGCCTTCTATCTGTTTTAACACTGGGGGAATTGGGTGGCATGATTACTGTTTCTTCAATGCTTTAAATTTTTTTAACAGAGACAGACTCCGACAGGAATGTGATTATATCAACAAACCGGTGTCAGGTGCAAATGGGTGTGAGCTGCCCCACAGCCCCAGTGAATTTTCAACACTTGAGATTTCCTATGGGACCACAATTCCATATTAGGGAACTATAAAAATATCGGAATTACCTGCTAGCCCAACCTAACCACCATTTGACAGGGCCTCATGGCTTTTTCCTCAATGTCGTTATAAACCTCTGGGTGGTGTGTTCCTCCAGGGCCTCACAGACGTTCAGACTGCCCCCACCCAGCCATGCAGGATGCCAGGATCAGCCTGTAGCATGCTGCTGTGGAGGTGTTTCCCACTACTTACTAACACAGCCAGAGGTGCATGGGAACAAGACAGAGCTGTATACATAAGTAGTCAGTCACCCTCTTTACATCTCAGCAGTCTTCGGTTGCTCTGGGTGAGAACCACATCATTCAGTCCTGCAGGGAAAGAAGCTTTAAAAGAAGTGCCGTGTCACTTCCTGCTGATGAGGACAGTCTGGTTGGTGGAGGTTTGGCTTTCACTGGAAGGGAACCAGAAAAGTACTGAACGTTTAATACTGTATAATAAACTATTGTGTCTGTGTCATTAAACCTGTAGTTACTCTTGTGAATTATTGGTCGCAGGTGGTAATTTCTTCTCAGGCTCTATGATTTATTTTGGTTTTGGGGAGTGGGCCTAGCTACGTTCACTTGCCTAATGATGTCACATTCATTTCCACTGATATCTCGACAACTAGGGGGGTCCTCAAACAGACTGAATGGGAGCAGTAAGTGTCTGTCAGTTCACAGCTTGCGATAACACTTGGTTTTGCAGCAACAGCTGCATCTCTCCCTCCGGACACTCCCTCATCATTGTTGCCCCATATGATGGACAGTTGGACACTAGTTTCAACCTGAATTTGCTCCAAGTGCAACTCTCACACGCTATAATTTAAATATTAAACTTTTGAAAAACTAAGATTTTATCTGTCACATGTATGGGTTTATGGGTTCCTATGTAATAACCAATCCACACCCCAGACCAAAGGATATGCCTAGTTGCTGCTGATAGCTTTACTAGAAAACTCTGAACACACGACTAATACAGTCTTATTCCCTTGTCCAGAGTGTCACTTCCATCTGACCACAGCATGGTATAATAACAAGAACCCAATTAGAGAGTGCCATGGTAACAGTAAGCAACAGATAATTAAATCAAATATAGGTAATTCATCTCAGAAGCTTATAATGACCTGAGATCTGACCCAGCTTGACAATTCCTTGGCATGATACAGAATATAGTTTCATGGATCGCAGATCTTCTATGATGTATCGATGCCCGAATGTTAATAATATCATAAAAAGACTGCATTGCGCCTTACATATAACTATTTCTAAATGTAGAAACATATATGGATTGCTTACTCATTGTATATACCCTCGTGAATCTATTATCCAGTGATTCAGCCTATTCTAGAGAAATGGAAGGAAGCCATATAATGCCTGAGTTTGTCACATGGGAATTAAACCAAAGATGGAGAGTGAATAACAAATAGCCATGAATATTCAAACGTCTTTGATACAAATCCAAAAGGGAGAGTATTATCTACCTTTGACAGTCAGTGGTGAGTAAATCAACACAAGCAACAGGTCTGAAATGATGCCCCCCTGAACATAATATTTTCTTGTAATATATATATATATATATAATAATAATAATAATAATATGCCATTTAGCAGACGCTTTTATCCAAAGCGACTTACAGTCATTATATATATGTATTTATTTTATTCTAATCAACGATTAAAGGCACCATTTATATTGCTGAGTTAAGTTATAAATAATACAAAATACTGTATAATAAAGTTAACTTTAATACATTTTAATTCTCTAATAATGCGGGATACAGCATAATGCCATGGTGGAACATGTATCAAGGGTAAAGAGGATTAACAGTCATTTGCATAATAAACAGGCCAAACACAGAACGGAGGTAAATAAATGTTGAAGTGAGTCCTTGTCTCCTTCCATCCATTCATGATGTACATAGTTTATTAATCAATATTTGTGAGTCATAATTACAGCTGTTTTTTTTACTTATATGAGGTAAATGGAGATTAATTAGTGACCTGAAACACATGCTAATGAGTTTCTCTTTTATGCTGCAATTTATCAGTGATTTGCCAAGTCATCTGAGCGACTGGAAATTAACTTTACACTTTTTAATTGTGTTTTGTGTTTATCTTGATTCTAGAGCGCTACTTAGAACCCCAGGATGCAGTTAGTTCAATCTGTATGGTAGCAGTCTTTCATGCAGCAACACAACACAACACAACATAATGAGTCAACTCATCTCCCAATGACCAGACTCAGTGGGACTCCTATCTTAAGGTGACCTTCTGAAGATGATGCACACAACTGTGTCTCATTGTCTCTACTCACTCTTCTCAGCAAATACCAAAATACATGGGACAGTGGAGTTTAAAATGGAGGCTCCTTACTAGCATGTTACATTACAGCACAGAATAAAGTGGTAACATGGTAAACATATGGTAACAAGTCATGAACACAACATTATTTGCCCAGATGCCCCTTAAGTTTTGTGTATTTATGTTGTTATTTCAGGGTAATGCACCACATGCTTTGATATAGAGTATATCCCCTTTTCCAACCCTCATCCCCAATCCCTTACTCTGAGAGATGAGAGAGAGAGAGAGAGAGAGAGAGAGAGGGGGGGTCAAATAGGCCTAGGCTATGAAAATGTATGCCGATAAAAAAATAGGTTTTGTCTTGTACTGAAATATAAGCTTTTTACCATAATCTTACCCAAAAGAGGTCCATCTTGGCCAAAGAGGACTAGATTGTAACATTTCCTAAAATCATACTTAATGCCTTATGTCTAAGAACAGAATCTGCAACGAATGTATTAGTCACAAAGCTTGCACAGGATATTTTTCTACGAGCCGTGAGTGGATAATTCCTCTATCAATCTAGTTTAGTGACATCGGTTGTGTTACAGTCCCCGCCCAGCAGCTGCTGATGCTATTTGAGTGAGAGACGGCAGTTTCTTGTACATTAACCTAAAGTAGCAGGGGGTTTAGCGTCGTCAATGGGAAGCACACGCCACGGTGGAAAAGCGAATACTGTCTAGCTAACTTCCATTTACAACATGGGTTCCACGTCGATTCCGTGTTTGTGGATTACATTTTGCATTCATCTATGTTGTTTTATGGACACTGGAAAAGCACAGAATGCGAAAGAAGGTATGTAATAAAGTTTGATACCCTTTCATCATCCAGGCTACATCCCGAAAACTGATCGACAATGGCGCGAAGTGACATCCAAAGACAGCGCACATCCTGAAATTCTGTTGTTTGCGCACGAATTCCTGTATTTGTGAAATGTGTTAAATACATTTTTCAATTACATACAGTGTTGTTAGTCAGTGGATCGCAGTCTCTGTGCGCATCCACACAGCGTTTGTGGGACAAACGGTCCGTTGTAGGCTATTTTAGCAGGCTTTTACGCATGGCACCAAATCGACGGACGATGGTTACATTTTCGTTTACAAGGCTTAGAAAGTCTACATTTGGGAAGATTTTCATTCCACTCAGTGTCATATCATACATACATCATGACTAGGAATAAACTTCCAAGATCGTTGGATAGGCTAATTACTATCACATTAGACACCATAAATATGGTACACAGTAACCCTCCTTGTCATTACAGGAGTTCATGTTTGAAATACCTTAAGTAAATCTGTTTTTCTACAAACTGGCATGCACAGAGCGCGCAAGGAAAGTATATCTATATCACATACACAGAGCGATAGAAAGGACGATCACTATACACTGTTGATATAAATAAACTAAAGGATGTTATGTTCATCTTGCTAAATAAATAGGCTTATTAATAAATAAATACAATTGGAAGGATAGAAATAAGATTAAAATGTCACTAAGTTGTTGACCTTCACTTATAAGGTGATTATTGTGTTCGTAAACACACTGTATTGATTCTGAAATAGTCTACTGTAGTGTCCGTCTGAAGCTTGAAACAGGCTGTGTAAATTGTTAAAAAAAAAAAGCATATATGGCTATAATATATAGTCGTATGTCTGATCAATATATTTAACAGATATTTAGCCCTTTTATTAAACACACTCTCTCAGGTCCCTGCGTTCTAGGGAGATAAATCGGCAGTGCGCTCTCGGGCTGTATTCAGTGAATGGTTCGGCCGTGACTACCCACTAATAATCTATTGAATGCCTATACCCAATATATTTAAGTGACACTTTTACACCAAATTCATGTCGCCTTTGGTAGACTACATCTGAACTGTTTTGGGATCATTTTCCTGTTGTTAGTGCGCCTGTCGCCCGGGCACAGCAAGGACTCATGCATTGCTTTTTAATGTCCGAGATTTACGTACAGAGGCAGGTGTTCTCGTCTAACCTTATTGCACCAGCATGCATGCATTCTAAAAAGACACACCGATAGGTTTGAATAATTGTGCTATTTTACCTCATGTTTATGTGGTTTGTAGGCTACATGGAACCCAAAGTTGTCACACACAACACTTACTTTTTAGATAAATGGAGATACAAGTTGTCCTCAGTCTTTATAGGAAGGAACATGTGTTTATCCAGTGTTTGGTGCTGCAATGTCTTGAATATATAGCAGTTTTCTCATGCAGTGTCATTTAGGTGAAAGGTATTGCCATCAATGCCCATCTGCTCAGCCTGTAATTGTTCATTTTAATAGCTGGCTGCAGAAAATGGGTCATATGTCTACTCATCTACCCGCAAAGTAGACTTTTATAGATTATTAGTCATATTCAGCGAACAGACAGTGGCACATTCAGAGATTTAATCGCCTGCTCTACCATTTTATTTCCTGTCGCTAGTGATTCTGTTGGATTCCAAGGCGCAGCTGACAGAGCTGGAGTGGATATCCTATCCTCCTAGTGGGGTAAGTGGGACAGACACTAACTAGCCTACACTCTTCTGAGAACGTCAACATATAATACTCGAATCAACACTATTATTTCCACCGTTATCATGCTCCATATGGAAGTCCTTTCCACCACAAAAAATAAATACATCTGACTACGAGTTTTGAGATAGTAGGTCATTATTATGAGATAGTATGTTATTATTATGTCATAGTAAGTCGTTATTATGAGATAGTAAGTCATTATTATGATATGCATTTAGGCGATCTGTATCACATGAATCCAATGTGCACTTTGCATCAGGCCGTCCGCAACTTTCAAGGATAACCTTTTGTATATCCTATAGTCAATCACAGGTTGTGTGTGTGTGTGTGTGTGTGAGTGAGAGAGAGTTTGTGGTGATATTGTTCGATATTAATGTATTAAAACGTTTTTTTGATGTGAGTTGGTGCCTCCATTAAAAAGTAAATCTGGGATTGGTACATCAATTTTTTGACTTTTAAATGATTAATATACTGTATAGCCATTGATTATTGAGGAATATAACTTAGAAATGCATGAGCAACAGTCTTACCCCATCAGAACCCCAAATACACGCGTGTTTTACTCCATTGTTTGTAAACAATATAATTGTAAACAAAAACGGTATAGCTTCAAAACATGGTTAAAATTGTCATTTTGATCTCATGAATGGTCAATCCTTGCTTCCATATGTGAGAGTCCTTGCGTCTATGTATTTGAGAGTGGTTACATTTCTCCTGCTCCATTCCTCAGCTGTTTACCAAATAAAGTGACGGGGAGTGGGCTTTGTTTTTGTTTGAATCCCAGATTTCCCCTTTAGAATTGGTCGACCTGCAGGACTATTCAATGACCATGATCCAGACTTACTATCTCATAATTATGACTTACATATCTCAGAATTATGACTTATATATCTCATAATAATGACTTACTATGTAATAGTTACATACTATCTCATAACTTGTAGTCTTGTTCTTTTGTTCTTTATTGGTGGCGGTAGGCCTACTAACGAGGAAAATCTAGGGCTAATTGGAATGGGAAATTTCAACACGTTCCAGTATAATTATATCTGGCTGACTCATTACCATGCATATGTGCCTCTCGGTAATTGTCAGCCGCACTATCCGGAGGCAAGCTTTTAAAAATTGCCACAGTGTCGGACTGAATTCTACAAAGGCAATTTGGGTGGGATATTTGTTAATGTTAATTGATGTCAATAGTAGTAGTCCTGAAAATCTATTGGATGGGTGGCATTTAAATGAAGAGATATTAATTTAGTTTTTGATGTAGCCTAGGCCTCTAGTCAACTTTCCATAATAGCCGGTCTCTAAATGTTTTTACATTTTAATAAATAAAAACATTTAAAAAAGAAATACAAAATTAAGTAATGTGATTGGAAAGTCATGAATGGAAATAATCTTAATTGATCCATCATTTGTTTTTATGCTTATCAGGTTTACTTACAGTACCTTCAGAATGTATTCACACCTCTTGACTTTTTCCAAATATTGTTGTCTTACAGCCTGAATTTAAAATGTATTAAATTGAGATTTTTTGTCACTGGCCTACACACAATACCTCATAATGTCAAAGTGGTGTTTTTAGACATTTTTACAAATGAATTACAAATGGAAAGCTGAAATGTCTTCAGTCAATAAGTATTTAACCCCTTTGTTATGGCAAGCCTAAATACGTTCAGGAGTAAAAATGTTGCTTAACAAGTCACATAATAAGTTGCTTGGACTAATAAAAGTGTTTAACATGATTTTTGAATGACTACCTCATCTCTGTACCCAAGGCATACAATTATCTGTAAGGTCCCTCAGTCGAGCATATTGAATATCCCTTTGAGCTTGGTGAAGTTATTAATTACACTTTGGATGGTGTATCAATACACCCAGTCACTACAAAGATACAGGCGCCCTTCCTAACTCAGTTGCCGGAGAGGAAGGAAACCACTCAGGGATTTCACCATGAGGCCAATTAAAACAGTTACAGAGTTTAATGGCTGTGATAGGAGAAAACTGAGGATGGATCAACAACATTGTAGTTACTCCACAATACTAACCTAAATGACAGAGTGAAAAGAAGGAAACCTTTTTGCAATAAGGCAAATCCAACACAACACATCACTGAGTACCACTCTTCATATTTTCAAGCATGTGGTGGCTGCATCATGTTATGGGTATGCTTGTCATCGGCAAGGACTAGTGAGTTTTCTTCAGGATATAAATAAATGGTATAGAGCTAAGCACAGGCAAATTCCTAGAGGAAATCCTGGTTCAGTCTGCTTTCCAACAGACATTGGGAGTATATTCACCTTTCAGCAGGACAATAACCTAAAACCCAAGGCCAAATATACACTGGAGTTGCTTACCAAGACGACATTGAATCTTCCTGTGTGGCCTAGTTACAGTTTTGACTTAAATCAGCTTGAAAATATAAGACAAGACTTGCAAATGGCTGTCTAGCAGTGATCAACAACCAACTTGACAGAGCTTGAAGAATTTTAAAATACTATTGTACAATCCAGGTGTGGAAAGCTCTTAGAGACTTACCCAGAAAGAGTCACAGCTGTAATCGCTGCCAAAGGTGATTCTAACATGTATTGACTGTAAAAAAATTTGTATTTATTTTGTAACACAACAAAATCTGGAATATATTAAGGGGTATGAATACTTTCTGAAGGCACTTTTCTCTGTTAGTTTCTGTAAGTATTTTATAATATTTATTTGGGACTGATTTCAGAATAACAGTGATGAGTTTATGGATTATGTATATTAGTTGCAAACTCATTTCCAAATAGTTTAAAAGCAAAATGGATGACACATTTTTCAGAAAGTACTCCAATAATGGAGGTATTTTCTTTCCCTATGTGCTTGGGATTTACTTGTGCTGCACCACCTTTATGCACCTTTATTATTCATTTGTTTCACCTTTTACACTCCTTTATTACTATGTATTACATACAAAGACACTGTATTGAAACAATACTACAGTAGGGCATAAAAACCGTCCGTCATTTACATCGTTGTGTTTTGATTTCATTGCAAAAGTATATCGCTGATGAGAGCCAATCAATATAAATTTACCAAACTTGTGCTCTGTTCTTTTGTAGTGGGAAGAGATCAGCGGGTTGGATGAAAACTACACCCCCATTCGCACATACCAGGTTTGTCAGGTCATGGAGCCCAATCAGAATAACTGGCTTCGGACTAACTGGATAGAAAAGGGTGATGCCCAAAGGATTTTTGTGGAACTGAAGTTCACCTTGAGGGATTGTAACAGTCTACCCGGTGTGGTGGGCACGTGCAAGGAGACATTCAACTTGTATTATCAGGAAACCGATTCGGAAGTCGGCAGGAATATACGAGAGAACCAGTACGTAAAAATTGACACAATCGCAGCAGACGAGAGCTTCACCCAGGGGGACCTGGGAGAGAGGAAGATGAAGCTGAATACAGAAGTGCGCATCATTGGGCCGCTGTCCAGACGAGGGTTTTACCTGGCCTTCCAGGATGTAGGGGCATGCATCGCTCTGGTCTCTGTCAAAGTTTATTACAAGAAGTGCTGGTCCATCATTGAGAACCTGGCCACTTTCCCAGACACAGTGACGGGTTCAGAGTTCTCCTCTCTGGTCGAGGTCGAGGGCATGTGTGTCAGTGACGCCGAGGAGGAGGCCGACAACTCTCCCAAGATGCACTGCAGCGCAGAGGGGGAATGGCTGGTGCCTATAGGGAAATGTATATGCAAAGCAGGATTTCATCAGAAGGGCGATGCATGTGAACGTGAGTACAGTTACAGTATATTAACCTCTCTGTAAATATTCTCCCTATACTCAGTTTTCATTATTGGCATAATTTTTCCATCCTCTGAAAAAACTGCAGTTTGCAATATTGAGAAACTCCAAACATTGTTTTAATTAGGGGAAATATTACATTTATTGGTAAGCAGAAAATGTGCCTCATTCAAATGTACATGTTTAGAATCGTTTTTTCCCTTTGATTCATTATCGCATAGGATCACCCATGCCATGCCTAAACATCAGAAAAAATCTGTTGAGCATTTTAGTTTTTAATTATGCAAAGCATGCAAATGACAATTTAGGCCACATTGAATAGTTGTGGTGGCAAATAAAATTAAAGCAGCTGATTTGAAGGCAATAATAATTATGGATAAAGTATGGAGGCCCAGAAATCCTCAGTGTAATAATTGGAATCCATGTTAATTGTTTGATTAGCGGGCTCTTAATTTATAGCCGTGGTTCTGTTGACACTGGGATTAAATGATAACTTGCACTTCAGTTTAGCTCAGTACTCCTTGGCAAGAGCACTTACCTGTATGGATGGCTGCTGGCCAAGGCAATCACTTGCAGAATACACAGGTCTGAAGGATGTCCATCCAATCTTTCAGTATCCCTCTGCCCAATCCAAACAACCCTGACAGAGAGGGAAACAAATAGCCGCCATACTGTGGCATTTAGGCCCCAGGATATTTATGAAGGGCCCTAACAGGAAACGCAATTACAGTCAAGCTTGGCTGTGTTGTTTGGTCCTAGCACCATGCCTCTGCAATTAGCATTAAAATGCTTTATGTCACTATAATTGCACAAAGGATTATTTTCAGTGGCCACCTGACTTGTAAGATAAAAATCACAGTGGATTAAAGGAGAACTACTTAGGTCACATAGTTTAAGTGCCCTGTCTTGTCAGCCAAGCTTTTCCCCCCCCTCACAACGTCCATCTAAGCAGCTTATGAGGGGTACTGACCAGTAATAATTAAAGGGAATGTGTCTCAGCACAAATTAGAATTCCAAGTAGGCTAGCCACATTCAGGCCACTACTGCCACACATGGTCCTTCACCAGTGAGTTAGGCATATACCCTCTACCCTGTGAAGTGTACTTAGGTGATATTATCAAAAAACTAAAATTGCCTCTTGAGTTATGTTCCCTCAAATGTGGTAGAGCTCGCTCAACACCCAGGAGTACTTTTTCTGGTGTTGTTTATGTTCTTTTGGTAAGTAGGTGTGCATTTCTGCCCCAGGGACGAAAGCTACAGTAAAAAGCAATTTGGGCCATTTTCTGATTCACTTCCAAAGGAGCAAACAATGTAGCATATATTATAAAAGCTTTGTCTAAAAAGTGTCTGCTTATGTTTGCTCTTCTGCTTGTAAAGCATTGTGCACATGGCCTGTTAGAACTGAAATGTTGCCCATTCCAGGCAATTAACTGATCCAACAAAAATACTAACATTTTCCTTAACTTTATAAGAGATTTATTTCGATTGGGGCATGGTTGGCTATTGTATTAAGGGGTAGTTAATCTAAATAAAATGAACATCATACTGCAGCATCAGCAGCTTCGCAGAGATGTGGTCATTTTAAACAGCCCATTCAGGGGTTTCTTCTGGAGCAAATCAAAGGGGAAAATACAACAGTTTTCCATCGGTTGAACACCACTGCAATGGGGCCTAGAATGGAAGATGGTTTCGTCCTTTGTAACTGCGACTAGCTTATCCTGCAGGCCATTGCCCTACAATAGTACAGATAAAATACTTGTGTTGGATTTCACACAGTCTTTACCCAGGCCTCTCTTTTAGCTTCCTGATTGGGATACTGCGCCTTGCTATATAGATCATAGATACACATTCCCTCACACATTCCCTCACTGTCCCATTTTCAATATCTACAGTATTCCCCAACTATAAAATGGCCGTCTGTGAAATATCGAGCAGAAGGTTGAAGGAGGAGCAAGTGAGTTGAGCTGTCAGTCATGTCATTCGAGGACTAGCAGCCCCCCTCTGTGGATGCAGCGGCCTCCTCCAAAACGTGTTGTGATCCACTCATTCATCACCGTCACTGGAGAAGCACAGCATGTCTTTCACTCCTCTCCCTCCCCGTCTTTGTCTCTTTTTAACTCTTTGTGTGGCAATCTGCAGTACTATAAATACCTGTCTTTCTCTCTCTCCCAGTGTTAGGAGATTCAGTGTTATGGGTTTTGAAAAAGGCCCATTTGAAGTGTCCTGCAGCGTGCGCAGGGTTTATTTGCATAGAAGTGTGTGGTGTTAAAATAGTGGCCATTCATTTTCAGGTTCTGTTCAGCAGTGGCCCACTCACTGAAATGGAGCCACTGAGTCGTTTTGAGAAAGAGAGGGCCCTTGTGTTTTGCCTGAGTTATTCTCGAACCCTAGGAATGTATGTTGTCCAATTTTAACACATCACATAATTGTTCCTAAGCAACCAACTCCTGAGAGCTGAATAACTATTGACCTGTTTGTTGTCCAATTTTAACACATCACATAATTATGTTGTTAAAGGACAATTCCACCACTTTATAACCAGTTATTATGCTGTTAGTATAAATGCACATCTGTAAGATTTTATATACATTTTTTATCATTTTTGTTAGTCATATTGCACAATTCCTTGTTTTTGTAATTTTTGAAGCATCTGCATTGCCCTCATCTACAGTATACTACAATTCCCAGAGTGCAATTCACCTCCCAAGATGCAATGCTCCGCCCAGTCTGCAGTTCATTTAGCTGGCTAGCAAGCCCAGACTAAGCTTATGTCATAAATCAAGAGTCCATTTCACAATACTTTTGGGTTGTAAATATATAATAATGTTTGCATGAATATCATGCTGAATATATGTTCACGTCATTGTCACCAATCAATTGCATTACACATTGCATTACACTCCCGAGTGGCGCAGTGGTCTAAGGCACTGCATCGCAGTGCTAGCTGTGCCACTAGAGATCCTGGTTCGTATCCAGGCTCTGTCGTAGCCGGCCGCGACCGGGAGACCCATGGGGCCCAGGGTAGGGGAGGGAATGGCCGGCAGGGATGTAGCTCAGTTGGTAGAGCATGGCGTTTGCAACGCCAGGGTTGTGGGTTCGATTCAAACGGGGGGCCAGTATGAAAAATAAAAAAATTATGTATGCACTCACTAACTGTAAGTCGCTCTGGATAAGAGCATCTGCTAAAATGACAAAAAATAATAATAATATAAATATATAATAATTAGAATTTAGATGCTAATGATTGCTAACGAATGCTAACCCTAAGTTACTGTATCTGATAGTTAGCTAGCCCGACTGATACATCAGAAACAATAGTGTTTGCAACAATTACAGCCAAGTTTAATCTTAAACAACAGTCAAAAAACATGCAGGCCTGTTAAAACACAACATGTATTATGACACATCACTACGGAATCCCAGTCTCATGCTTGAAGCCTGTATCTTTGGTGCTAATATTAGTAATGCTAATATTAGCAATGCTGCATCTGAAATAAAGTGTAAAAAAAGAAGAAGCCAAATACAGCCTTAAGGACTGTCCAAGCAACCATCCAACAACACTGAAGGCCTATTGGAACTAATAAAAAAAGTTTACACTACGAAAATATGTTACTTGCAATTAGTGGTCCTTGGGACTTCCCTACCCCGTTGAAGTTGACATTTAAAATGGTTAAGTTTAGGGTTAGGTAAGGGTTAAGGTTAAGGTTAGGGTAAGGGTAGGGGTTATGTTTAGGGTTCAGGGTAGGGGCGTCCCAAGGATCCCGGATAGCACTAACCATGAAAATACATGGCCGTGCAACTTCATCTGTGATGGTGGGAGTGGAATGGAATCATGGGACTTTGAGCCTTGAGCAACAGAAGAATATTTGAGTAAACTGGCTATAAATATCATTAGGATTTTGAGTGTCTATTTAAAATATTTCCAGATGTTATTAGACAAAGACAACCAGCGCAACATATAGCAGGGAGTTCCAATATGATAGAAAAAACTACAGATGGTTTTATAGATCGCTGAAAATGACTGTCCATAATTAATTGTATTCGTCATCTCAGGGATCCTGCTCATCACTAAACAGTCAATAAACATTAAATCATAAAATTACACTAAAACTGTGTAGGACATTACTAAATACTTCATAATAACATCCCAAATGTTAAAAGTGTCGGAGTTGCCCTTTAAGTAACCTATCCTGACAACGGATTAACTATTGACCTGCTCAACTATTTCTCTAGTGTGAAAGGCCTAGTACCTCAAGTAAACATATAAAACACGACCTTATCCCAGCGCTATCGCTACATACTAACAAGATAATTAATGAAAGGATATAGCATCCTGCATACACTGACACCATCCATCTTGGGGTGTCAGGAAGTCGGACAGGAGTTAGTCTAGGGCTGATTGATGGGCCGAGGCCCCTGAGGGAAGGACCTAGCTGTGTTGGGGTTGACCACAGAAGCCCAAGGTGTGTTTGTGTGGAGGGGAGAAAGGCACCGGGCAGCAGGCTGCCGAGCAGCCCCAGCCCAGCTCCAAGCCCAGGCAACTACTTAGCATTTCAAATGAAGCCAGGAGTCAGTGGACCTCATGCATTTTGACGCTCCTCCTGATTGATAAGGTGTGAATGTAATGCTCCAAATAGCTATCCTTTGCAACCGCTACCAAGCTTAATTATGCAAAAAGTGGTGCACACAGAATCACCAGGAGACGCAACTGGATTTAAATCACTCAAGATTGAAATAATTTGGTGATAGATGGTGGCTAGTCTTGTCACCGCCAGTGTCGGCTAGCTTCCTGTGAATAGCTGCATCCTTCCACAGCTTCAGGGTTGTTATTGTTTTTTTGTTTGACCTGGCAGGTAGCACAGTGATAGGCACAGATGGGCCATAGTATCTGTTGCTTTTAAACACAAACATGGTCAACAGCTTACATCAAATCTCAAAATTAATTTGTTTAGTTTTTGGGGGGGATTTATATAAATAGTATGTAGGCTTATAGATAGAAACAAACACTGTCACCTATTTACACCCCCCCATATGTATAGTTACTGTGTAATAGAGTATGTGCCTGTTTTGTACAAGGAGAACAAGTCACTGGGAAAATAATACTAGGCTTTCATGCTACAGAGCCCTTCTAAGCACATTTTTAAGTCCCCTCTCTGCCTGCTCTGGGTGTAAGTGGGGAAAAAAGTGTGAGCTTATGTAATAAGTTATTGATTTTCCTCTTAAAGGAAGATTGAAGTGCAGAGCCACCGGTCTACAGAGCTCCCAGAGGAGAGAGCCTCGCTGACAACAGACAGGCCCTCCCTGACACACGGCTAGGTGCTAAGACCCCGGGCCCAGTCACATATCACTTTCACCCACAGGGACAGCACCACTAAATGGCAAGACGTTGTCTTCTGACATCATGTTCGCCTGTCCGATGGCATCCCTCCCAAGAGTCAGCGGCTGAGCAATTACAAAAAAGACATCTGTGCCACAGTTTAGATAGCCAAAGAGAAGTAAAGCCCGCAATCTCAAGAGGTATGGAACTGGGGATCGATGGAAGTGTCTGAACCTGTTAGTGCAAGTGGAGATGAGGGCTGCTGAGGCACGGGGAAGGGGCTATTGTTGTGCGGGGAGAGGGGGCCAGAGAGGTGACTCTTTTGATGACCAAGGGTCAACCGCTGCGATCATCCATCTTCCGTCTTGGCAGTGTCCTGTCATCCAGGGCGCTCACGTTACTAAGCGCAAGAGGCAGGCCTCCATTGTCCAGCCCGTCCTTGTTTGCAGCCATGTGTAAATGAAGTTAATATTCCCTGACCTTATGCATAGCCAATGAGAGACCCCGGTGTCACATTGGAAATAACGCAATCTGACACAAAATAACAAAGGTCTCCATTTTAGGGTCAACAATGTCTACCCACATATCTCTCCTCGTTGTCTTTGTTTGCTTCAAAACAGAGAATGTTTACTATGATTCTGTCTATTCATGAAATTCAACTTGGGTCTCTAATTTGGCCTGACAGCTCTTATTTAGTGACACATCTATAGATGATTAATGTGTATCAGTTAGTTACTCTCCATTTTGAACTAGCATGACTCAAAAAGTGCTTACTAGAGGGATAATATGTTTGATTTTGCCCCATTTGATTAACAGTTATTCAGCTAAGGGGTTAAATAAATGTAATCTATTGGTGTCTTCTGGACACGTTGGTGTGTCCCGACAAGCTTTAAGTGGTTTATCTTTTACTATCCTCTGATTTACATTAATATATACATGAGTTAGTTCCAGCAGCTTATCAAGCGAGGTGAAAGAAAAACTTTTTACCAATGACCAGGCAGCGAACGAGCGGTAACGTATTGCCTGCAGGGAGACTTATACCGGATACTTTTAGGTGTGGATTTTATACCCTCATTTTACCCACTTTTATCTTTAGATATAATATCTGCAAGAATGACAAACAGTAGAAGCAAACATGAAAGATAATTGAGTTTTCTTTTCATTTGATATAGCCCTAACCCAATATGCATTATGGTAGTGTAAGACCTATAATCATGTGAATCAATGCATATCGGCTATTCTATTTTTGCGTATGACTTTGAAACAAATATTTACCAAACCAAAATGAAATGGAAATGAGTGAGACCAGTAAAACTTTTTTGTTTGGAAAATGAGGCATTTGTATTTAATTTGACATGTGGACGTTCCCGCAGAATGTCAGGCCTGGCAGCTGTGCAGCTAGGAGAATTTATATCCAGGGAAAAGTTGTATTTTTATTATTTTATTTCTCATTCGGATGTGGTAGTGTATATTTAAAAGGGAGAGACATTGGATCCAACATTAAAATGAAGACCCCTGTTAACTCTCCAAATTCACAATTCAATAGCTCTCCAAATTCACAATTTAAACCGTTTTGTGCTCTATACATTTCTCAGAGGAAGGAACTATGCTACAGTATACTAATGATAAGCAGAAGAAACTGCCCTTTTCTCATAACAAGGGGTTACAAAGAGCAAAAGCACTGCACAGAGGAATACAAGCTACTTTGTGAGGCAGGCAATGAGTGGGTTTCTGTGCTAGGTTATTACCAAATAAAATATTTAAACAAATTCATTGGATAAAAAAATTATAAAACAGATAATGTTCACTTGACTCAAGCCGTCTGTTTTTCCCCACTCCAAATAATTGTATCTAATCACGTAAGCAAAGCAGCACAGTGGTACTGTTTATTCAGATGCAAAAAAGCAAGCTTGTTCTAATTATCATGATTATAATCCATAAACTCGTGATTAGCATTTGTTTGAACTGGAGCGGCCACGGACAGGAACTGGGTTTAGATTTGGTGTGGTTGGTTGTCAGGACTGGAACTGGGTTTAGATTTGGTGTGGTTGGTTGTCAGGACTGGAACTGGGTTTAGATTTGGTGTGGTTGGTTGTCAGGACTGGAACTGGGATTATATTTGGTGTGGTTGGTTGTCAGGACTGGAACTGGGTTTATATTTGGTGTGGTTGGTTGTCAGGACTGGAACTGGGTTTATATTTGGTGTGGTTGGTTGTCAAATCTTGATCGATGGTTCTCTTGGCCTCCTGGGGGGATCTGGCTGTCTCTCTGGAGCAGCGTGCACGGCTGCACGGCCATCTGAGGGCAAACGGACACCTTTGTGTCACTTGAGGCCACGGGGGCTGGACCGCGGTGGGGAAACTAGCGGCTGGTTTGACATTGTCCCTGTGTTTCAGTCCTTTCTGTCACAGTAGTGGGACCATGGGGATTGGAGTGGGGTGGGTGGAGTAGAAGGGAGTGGGGAAAGTGGGGGGCATTGGCACAATCTGGATATAATGCTTAGTTGCTGACTGTGGACATTTTGAGTGCTGATTCGTTGTGGCTGCAGGGGGCTTTGGGTCTGGGTAAACCTTTGGCCCTCTGCTTTTATCTCCAGAGCAGCACAATCTCTTCTCCTTTCCTTAGAAGTTTTTTAGCAGAGGTCCTCTCAGAGCTGACCACATCCTCCATTAAAAGGTAGCCGCACAGCCTAGCTGCCATTAAGACTTTTCTCTCCTATTGCTACGCGAGTTAAATTAACTAAATAAAAGACGATTAGGCAGGGACATTTTCCATGTCACTGGAAAGTATTTTGGAAAGCCTTTTCCCTGCATGATGAATTAAAGAAGTGAAGACCTCTCTATCTGGAAGAGGCTGTACTTTTGTACGGACACAAGGTTCAGTTTCTGCTCAGGCGGGACCAGAGCTATACATTCTGTATTATAATTGATTTAATGTGATAACATCCTGCATTTTCCATCTGCAGATCCATGCAGTAAATCAATACGAAAGCTGAGGGAGGAAACAGGTGCTGGAGTTTATTGTTGCTTATTTGTATTTCTGACAACATGCAGCAGCACAGGCTGTAATGCATTAGGACCAGATGTCTTTTGAAACGTTTGGGAACTAATTATGAATTGGTTTTAACTAAATTATGTTATGTTTTCTTCACACCTATCATGTGAATTTTGTAACTGCTGCAACATTTACCAAAACTACGGTACATATTGATTATTGAATCGGATGTACTGGCATGATTATCACCACACCCGATACAATCTGTTCTCTTATAAGCCTTATTTTTTAACATAGATGTCTTGGCTTTAGGTTTAACACATGAAAAATGACAAGTGAGGCTAAAGATACTTCCTTTGGTACTATGGACGACAAAGTGGAGCCAATACAAATCGGACTGTCAGAAATATAATGTATTCAGCAGTAATTAGATTGCCATGCTATTTTACTTAAAGGTCCAATGCAATCGTTTTTATCTCAATATCAAATCATTTCTGGGTAACAATTAAATACCTTGCATTAATTGATTTAAATTAAAAGCGTCAAAAATAAACAAAAATGGCTTCTTAGCAAAGAGCAATTTCTCAAGCAAGAATTTTGCTAAGACTGTCTGGGAGTGGTCTGAGTGGGGAGGGAAAAACTGAAAATTAGCTGTTATTGGCAGAGAGGTTTGGAACTCTCTTTCTTATTGGTCTATTAACTAATTCACTGTGTGGTGATGTCACCATGGAAGGCCCAAACTCCCTCCCACCAAAACAGGTGGAAATTTCAGGCGGTCTTTTCAAACAGCTCTTACACTAAAAGTGCATTATCATAATTTTCACAATTTCACAGTATTATTCCATAGTGTGGAAATATATATAAAACCCAGGAAAATCAGGTTTTTGACTGCACTGGGCCTAAATCAGGGGCATAAATCATTTAAATCAGTTCCATTCTGCTGTGAAATCGAAACCATATTTCCCAGTTTCATTCCCAATTATGTGTATATATCTAATTCTAAAATCTAAATACTTTAAGACTTAAGTTATATGGAACACTTCCTCAGGGATTGTGCCCTCCAACACAGTGTAGGGGAATGCTAATCTTCTCTTTGTTTCTCATGGTAAAGCTACTTATCTCCCCCTAAGCACAGTTAGCACCGATGAATGGAGCAGTTGTCTGGATGTGCCGAGCCAGACACAGCCAATCCAGCTGTGCGTGGTGGGCCTATGTGGGAAGAATTAGCGACAATATTATAGTTTTTAGGTTTGTTAACCGTTTAATCTGGTCCTTTCTAGCTAAGACTCTTAATCTGAACTTTTTTTTTGTTTTTCGCTCACTGTAGCCTTGTTCCCTCTCTCCCTCCATCTCCATCCCCCCATCTAAAGCCCACAGGAGGTGGAGGTGTTTGAAAGTAGCTTGTTTGGAAGGGGTTAGACATTGAAACTAAATTTGCGTCCCCTGTGAAGAAGGTTCCAGCAGGGTGTCAGTTCTCTCTCCCTCCACTTCTGTGTGTGTTGTGCCACTGTTTCCAGGAGCTGGTTAGGCGCCTTTCAAAGGTGGAAGATTAACATGTCTCGGGGAAAAAGCCCAGTTGTTCAGCTTAGTTTCTATTTATTTTCTTTGTTTATAGATAAAAAAGGGAGATTTAATAGAAAAGTGCAGTAGGCTACCTCAATATTGTTTTCCTCACAGGTGAAAAAGTCTAAAAACACCTGTTGCTAGGCAGACGCAGTGAAACAAAAGGGCATTAGCATATAAAAGAGAGTGTAGCGTACATAACATGTCAGTAAACAGAGCTTGATGGATGTCCACACATACTATTTACTGAGGCAAGAACACAAGTTACATCTAATCAAAGCCACACAGTATAAAGCCTGTAGGCAACGTTAAGTAATGCATAAGAAATCAGCTTCTCCAGAGCTATTGACATCCAGCTACAACACAGTGTCACGGTCATAATTATATATTATGCCCTAGGAATACAACCCAAACATGGATCTAAAGCAATGATTCTGAAATAGAATGTCATGGCTCTGTGAACATTGAGAACCAGGGTGTTTTTTACAATTACTGGCAAAGAATGTCCCTGGTAATATTAACATTGAGTTAGCAGTATAATGGAGTTGATGAAACAGGGACTAGCAGAGAGAATAGGAGATAGATGTGTTTATGCTGTGTAACCAGACAAGAAAGCACGGAGGTCAGAACAAGCAAAACAAGGAAGGAGGGTAAGACTCCCGGAGGAAATGGATTAATAAAAACCAGCATAGACAAGCTTCCCATCTTTCGCGGGGCCTGTGTTTATAGTTGATATTTATAAGGACATTTCCCTATCGTAGTGGCGGCGGCGGCGATGGAGACTGTTTAAGGAAAGGCAATGGCGTTTTGAAATAAGAAAATAAACAGTTTCCTTTATCGCGTTTGACCCGCTCCACCTGGTATTCATCAGCTAGCAGAGCCTGGCCTGCCTGCCTGTTGGTCCTGTCGACTGCAGTTCTCTCCCTCGGCCTCCTTTATCACTCTAATGGGGTGCTATCTCTCCAAGCTGCTCTCTCTCTCTCTGGGTCTCTGCAGCCTCCGCTTGCCGGCCGACCGACTCTTGCATTCTTTCCACATCCGTCCTGACAGACACGCAGGCAGATCTAACACATAATCAAGCTACAGTGAGGGGAAAAAGTATTTGATCCCCTGCTGATTTTGTATGTTTGCCCACTGACAAAGGAATGATCGGTCTATAATTTTAATGGTAGGTTTATTTGAACAGTGAGAGACAGAATAACAACAAAAAAATCCAGAAAAACGCATGTTAAAAATGTAGATGGGAGGGTGGCCAGGGGGAGCCCCGGCTCTGACAGGGCACATCACAACAGGCCATGGAGACAGACTGGCCCACACCAGTCCATCTCATCGCACTGTGGGTCAGGAGAGCTGGAGCACAGCACTGAGCACAATACTCACCCCCCCCCCCTACTGCTAAGGGTGCCACCTGTCCCTCTGAAGACCTACCATAATACAATGAGACAGACGTGGTGAAACTCTATATTACTCCTAGCCTGTTAAGACCCTGAAGTCCCCTCTGTCCTCAGTACTTGATAAGGAGAACCTGATTAGATGTGAGGGTTAATAGGGAAGTGGAGAGGGTTGTTTATGTATTTCACCGACTCTCTAAAACAAAGGTAAAACCTTTGCTTTTCCATAATGGTAATTTATGAAATGCAAACTGTCAATTTAAGTGGATGATTAACCGCAGGAAAAACTGTTCAAGTGTCATTGCGTCGCGCCGGGACATTAGGAATAATTATCATCTGGTAAGGCCACAGGAAGCGATATGTCAGCCTGTCACAAAATGTCAACGCAGGAATCTCATCCATCCTCTTCCCTTTTTTCCGCCTCCGTGTCCTTTATCCAGATTGTCATTTAATCGCCAAACAGTGACAGCCGCTGTCTGGATGCAATTCAAAAATGTTAAGAAGCCGGGCTCGGAGGAAAAATAAATAAACCAGTATCTTGAAAAAATTTAGAATTTCATCTCTTAGTGTGTGTCTGTTCGAGATAACGGCTTCTTGTTTTATCCTCTCGTTGTCTCACACAATGTGGAGAGTGATTTAAACGTCCTCAGAAGAGATAGAGTGAGTCGGGGCATAGTCATTCCTAACTGAGGCCTTTTCTGTTCTATCAGTGCAGTGTATAAAAACGCTGACTGCAGACTGTTTTTCCCCCATCGCTGAATGAGAGCGTTTGACCACTGGAAGGAAAATTACAGATGCTAGCTCTGTTACTCCTCGCTAAGGAGCCGGGTGGAATGTCAGACTTGTATTTTCTTCCTCCCTCTCACTCTCTGCTCAACCTCAGCCCTGTTCTCTAAGGACCGGCTAATTTCGCAGTGTAGCGTAAATGAGGCTGGTGTTTTCTGTGTTTTCTCCCCCTCGACTGTGTCAACAAGCACAGCCTATTAGCCTTCATCTGAGTGGTGTTGAAGGGCGGTGTCACAAAAACAGACCTTTTTAAGTTGTCGCTATGTACTTCTTTCCTTCACATGCATGTAATTATACGTTTGTCTGTTGGATATGATCAATCTAGGGTGTGGTATGGATTATCTGGAGACGCGTACAGTGTTCTAATGTGTTTCAGTGTCAGTGTAACACTTTGTCAGTGAAGTTCTCAATTACTGTACGAGAGGCGAGCCAGGTTTGCCCTGATATTACAGACAAGCACTAGACTGGACCCAGGGTAAATATAAGGCAGAGTTTTTTTTTTTTTTCTCCGAATAAATATGTTGCTGCAAGGGAAAAACAAGGGGAAAATCACTCACTATCACCTGCTTTTATCTAATGCTTCAACATCTCTGTTAAAGAGTGTGTTTCCAGCTGATGATGCCAGGACCAGGAACTGGCCAAGAGCGTCTGTGCTGCTTGGACAGGAATGCAGGTTCTGGGATGGCTGTGTTTGCGCTTGTCACAGTGCACTGGAGAGGGAGAGCTAGGGCGAGCCCAGAAAATGGGTACCCATGTCACACAGCTGTTTGATTTGATGCCCTACTTTGCCGCCTCGTTGCTTCTGTAAACAGCCGGTCAGACACATTGATAAACACAGGGGCCATCACAAAAAGAAAACTGGAAATAAACCATGATTTTGCATGTGAACTTTAACATGGAGTACTGTTTACTTTTGAAAGCCCTGTTTTTCCAGTGGCTGAGATACCACTAATCTGGAGGCTCAGTCTGCGTGCCTGAGAGCCAGGCAGGCAGAGTGGAAGTAGCAGTAGGAGAGAGCTGGGCCTCCCCTCAACAGTGCTGGCCACCCAGCGGTGCACCACTATCCAAACCCAAAGGCAAACAGACACGCTGGCTTATCAGAGTGTTTAAACAGCCATGCGTGGTGGGAGAGGAGAAAGCAGCCTTTCAAATAGCACCGCTGACCAATCTTGAATCTGCTGCAAATGGACTGCTCTGCGTCATCGCAGACACAGGCTAAAATATGTGAATATTTACATAGTCTTATCAGAGAGTGGTATAGTGCATTATGTGTGGGTATCTGTGTAGGTACATTGTTTGCACTTAATGTCTAATATTATGGTAGATTGGTACATGTGAATGTGTGATTAATATGTTTTGGTAAGAAGCACACAGCTCCCATCACAAGGCACCTCTCTCACAGCTTTAAAACCCTGTTTTCAATTACTGGCGTTCTCAGGTAAAGAAGTATTAGAGATAAAATCATCTATTTTTCCCCTCTCCGAAAAAAGTTGGTGAGATAAATAGAGAGTGACAGGGCTTTCATGTTGCTGAAATTGGGATACCCTGTCCCTCGGTGTCCTCCTTGCGCTGTGGAGGTGTTAGAATGAGGAAACCCAGGTTCCTTTATCCTCTCTATTTTAGACCTGTCACAGAAGTACGGCCAAAGATTTTGAACCTCTGAAAAAAGAGTGTAACGGAGATCTGAAACGGGGGACCTCGGTATAAAAACCTTTGCCCATTTTCCCAGCGGCTCATGAAAAATGCATTTTTAGTATAATTTGATAGTTTGTATGCAGAGCTATTTACAGGCGTATAGATTCCTTGCAGATTGGAACAGAAATCATGTGGCCTAGATTTCGTTTTTTCGACAAGGCTTAGCGTTGGATTTTCAACTAACAGCGGGTCACTGTGGCTTAGTTGTCTTGAAGTGTTGAGACTAAAAAAGCCAAACCCAAAATAGACATTTCCCTATTCACTCATGCTTAAAAGTACATTTGGATCATGCATGTGATTCATAAAGCCCACTGTATGAATCGTTGTATTTGTTATACAGCAATTGTTCAATTTTTTTTAACATTATTGCTGGATTTTGTCAGGTACTGTGCCTGTTTTTTTCCCTCAGGATTTAGTTTTTGGCTTGTTGCATAAATCAATGATCCCTAATAATTCAAGAGGCTGATTTGGATAGATTGAATCAGCAGCTGAATTAATTAATTGTCATTGGGACGTGTTAAATAACTCATCACTAGGGCCCTGGGTTTGTTTGATCATGTCACATGACCTGGATTTTAAGCTTTTTCATAAAACTTTCCCCTTTTCTTTTTATGTCAGATGGTCCAGCATCATCCTCAGACAATTGCTTTCATTTTTGGTCTAATTTCTGGAAAAGGCTTCAAATAAAGGTTCAAATCCAGGTCATGTGACATGATCAACCAAAACACAGGGCTCTACTCATCATACAACCAGCCATGTGACCAGTAGGGAATAATTCATACACAGTCTCTTATCCCTGGCAGACGAGCATATTCACGAAGCTGAAACGCTCAAATAATCCATTTAGAGTTTCCACAACCTTGTCTGTGTTCTCTATTCGCACCTCACTTAGCACTGTATGCCTGACTAGGACAACACTCCCGCTCTGACTGGACTTTGATAAACAAGACACGTATTTATTTCATGACCAGGGGATATAAAACAGACCAAAAATAGCCCTATTTTCCCTCTCAGGTTAATAAGCAGTCATTTTTCCCTATTCAGTGCAGGCTTTGACATGGTGATATTTGTGATGTTTTTTGAAGTGGGGTTTGTTAAGCTGGTTGATGAAGCCGGAGGGGTAGGTTGATCCAAACACCAGCTGCTGTGTGATGTGAAAACAAGCGTAATGGTCTGTTCTATCATGCCCTTTCCCTTTTCTGGGAATTCAAGTGTGAACCAAACCCTTTCTCTCCCTTCCCTTCTTCCTCTGGTTGTAGCATGTGGCCGTGGGTTTTACAAGTCCTCGTCCCAGGACCTGCAGTGTTCGCGCTGCCCAGCACACAGCTACAACGACCGGGAGGGCTCGTGGCGCTGCGACTGTGAGGACGGCTACTACCGGGCGCTCTCGGACCCAGCCTCTGTGGCCTGCACAAGTAAGTAATGGAGCATTGCTAGGTAAATACAGGAAGGACCTGTCGTAGAGTCTGCATTTATGCACCCATGAACACATGCTTGCACATGCACGCGCACACTCAAGCAACCCTTCCAGACCCCCGCTGCCCACACTGAGAATGTCTGTTCACCATCCAATCCACTCCAGAGCCCATACCAGTCCCCTGCCTCTGCTTCCCAATATGTCTTTATAATTATGTTAATTGACCTGAGTGTGTGTTTTTTCTCTAACCCCCCCACCCCCCCGGCTGGTAGCTAATGAACAGAGGAGCAATTTGCCATTTCCCATCTAAAAGATTGCAATTACAGTCAACAGCAGCACCCCGTGTCTCCATTTGTTCTGGTCAATGTTGCAATTATGTGACAGCCATTGATGACTTGTTTACACAGGCCAGGGGATCCATTTTAGAGGGCGGGGCTAATTTGCTCCCAAATCCACTTCTGTTGCTCCCAAACAGGTTGAATCATGGGGTGCTTTTACAGGGCAATCCCCCCCCCCAATCAATGACTGACTCCACAGAGATGGAGGGAAGGCGAGAGAGAGAGGGAGAGGGAGGGAGAGAGGGGGAGGGAGGGAGAGGACACAGGGACAATGAAATTAGGCCTAATTTAAAGGAACAGTAGCACAGTCAGGGTGGTACAAGGACTGGGCTAATAAGGAGAGGTGGAAAAAAGAACTTCCTCTGTAAATCTGACAGGCTGATTTATCTCAGCGTCTCTCTCTCTCTCTGTCCATATTTGTTCTGGCCAGTCTTAATTCAGTCCTTGACTTGAAACAAGGACAGGACAGACTCTACCTACCTCTTCCCCCTTCCCACCCTCTACCTTCTCCAATCAGAAACTGGTAGGAAACAAAAAGCCCACATTTCCACAGTAACCACTCAGATGATTTTATGAAAGACGGATCCATTTCTTTCTCCACCAAACCCGTCCTGTGGTTTTACTGTCGGAAGATGAAAATAGTAACTTTGCCACTTACATTGACCATTTTTATTTATTTATTTCACCTTTATTTAAGTTATATATTTTTTTGTTATTTCCTGATGCCCTCTGTCTGTTCTGCTGTGAATAATCACATAGGTGGAAACAGAGGTATGAAATGGCCATTGGTCAAGTTGTCTATTTAATAGATTCCACTGTTTATCTACATAAAGACATGCTACGGAACTTTGGCGACTACTAAATATATTTTGAAACCTCCCACTTTGGGCTGGATGTTTCAATGTGTAGTTCATACATGCATGATCTATTAGCAGAATTACTGTCTTACCTCAATTAGCCACAATGGTGAGATGGCGCCGGAGAAGATGGCTGCCGTTTTACAGCCCTCTAACCAATTGTACTATTATGTGTGTTTTTTCGTGTTATTTGTAATTTATTCTGTACATAATGTTTCTGCCATCGTCTCTTATAACCAAAAAGAGCTTCTGGATATCAGGACAGCGATTACTCACCTCGTATTGGACGAAGATTTTTTCTTCAACGAGTCGGACGCGAAGGATATCCTACAGACACCCGACAAGGCCCAAATCCCTGTCATTCGCAGGAGAAAGAGACCGAGATATCGTGGACGTAGGTCGGGGTGCCTTGTAAGGATTCGACGGCAAGCGATGTAAACTGCCTCTTCCATCAATTATATTAGCCAATGTTCAATCATTTGAAAATAAAATAGATGACCTAAGATTACGGTTATCCTACCAAATGGACATTAAAAACTGTCATATCTTATGTTTCACCGAGTCGTGGCTGAACGACGACATGGACAACATACGCTACATCGGCAGGATAGAACGGCAGACTCCGGTAAGACAAGGGGTGGCGGTCTGTGTATATTTGTAAACAACAGCTGGTGCACAAAATCAAATACTAAGGAAGTCTCGAGGTTTTGCTAACCTGAGGTAGAGTATTTTATGATAAGCTGTAGACCATACTATTTACCAAGAGAGTTTTCATCTATATTTTTCATAGCTGTCTATTTACCACCACAATCCAATGCTGGCATTAAGATTGCACTCAATGAGCTGTATAAGGCCATAAGTAAACAGGAAAACGCTCATCCAGAGCCAGCGCTCCTAGTGGCCGGGGACTTTAATTCTACCTAATTTCTACCAGCATGTTAAATGTGCAACCAGAGGAAAAAAAACTCTAGACCACCTTTACTCCACACACAGAGACGCATACAAAGCTCTCCCTTGCCCTCCATTTGGCAAATCTGACCATAACTCTATCCTCCTGATTCCTGCTTCTAAGCAAAAACTAAAGCAGGAAGCATCAGTGACTCGGGTAATAAAAAAGTTGTCAGATGACGCAGATGTTAAGCTACAGGACTGTTTTGCTAGCACAGACTGGAACATGTTCCAGGATTCTTCAGATAGCATTGAGGAGTACACCACATCAGTCACTGGCTTCATCAATAAGTGCATCGATGACGTCGTCCCCACAGTGACCATACGTACATACCCCAACCAGAAGCCATGGATTACAGGCAACATCCACACTGAGCTAATGGGTAGAGCTGCCGCTTTCAAGGAGCGGGACTCTAACCCGGATGCTTATAAGAAATCCCGCTATGCCCTCCGACGAACCATCAAACAGGCAAAGAGTCAATACAGGACTAAGATTGAATCGTACTACACCGGCTCTGACACTCGTCGGATGTGGCAGGGCTTGAAAACTATTACAGACTGCAAAGGGAAGCACAGCCACGAGCTGCCCAGTGACACAAGCCTACCAGACGAGCTAAACCACTTCTATGCAAGCAACACTGAAGCATGCATGAGAGCACCAGCTGTTCCGGATGACTATGTGATCACACTCTCCGTAGCCGATGTGAGTAAGACATTTAAGCAGGTCAACATTCACAAGGCCGCAGGGCCTGACGGATTACCAGGACGTGTACTCCGAGCATGTGCTGACGAACTGGCAAGTGTCTTCACTGACATTTTCAACATGTCCCTGACTGAGTCTGTAATACCAACATGTTTCAAGCAGACCACCATAGTCCCCGTTCCCAAGGACACAAAGATAACCTGCCTAAATGACTACCGACCCGTAGCACTGATGTCTGTAGCCATGAAGTGCTTTGAAAGGCTGGTCATGGCTCACATCAACACCATTATCCCAGAAACGCTAGACCCACTCCAATTTACATACCGCCCCAACAGATCCACAGATGATGCAATCTCCATTGCACTCCACACTGCCCTTTCCCACCTGGACAAGAGGAACACCTATGTGAGAATGCTATTCATTGACTACAGCTCAGCGTTCAACACCATAGTGCCCTCAAAGCTCATCACTAAGCTAAGGATCCTGGGACTAAACACCTCCCTCTGCAACTGGATCCTGGACTTCCTGACGGGCCGCCCCCAGGTGGTAAGGGTAGGTAACAACACATCTGCCACTCTGATCCTCAACACGGGGGCCCCTCAGGGGTGCATGCTCAGTCCCCTCCTGTACTCCCTGTTCACCCATGACTGCATGGCCAGGCACGACTCCAACACCATCATTAAGTTTGCCGACGACACAACAGGCCTACCACAACAGTGGTAGGCCTGATCACCGACAACGATGAGACAGCCTATAGGGAGGAGGTCAGAGACCTGGCCGTGTGGTGCCAGTATAACAACCTCTTCCTCAACGTGACCAAGACAAAGGAGATGATTGTGGACTACAGGAAAAAAAAAGAGGACTGAGCATGCCCCCATTCTCATCGACTGGGCTGTAGTGGAACAGGTTGAGAGCTTCAAGTTCCTTGGTGTCCATCACCAACGAACTATCATGGTCCAAACACACCAAGACAGTCGTGAAGAGGGCACAACAAAGCCTATTCCCCCTCAGGAGACTGAAAAGATTTGGCATGGATCCTCAGATCCTCAAAAGTTATACAGTTGCACCATCGAGACATCCTGACTGGTTGCATCACCACCTGGTATGGCAACTGCTCGGCCTCCGACCGCAAGGCACTACAGAGGGTAGTGCTTACGGCCCAGTACATCACTGGGGCCAAGCTTCCTGCCATCCAGGACCTCTATACCAGGCGGTGTCAGAGGAAGGCCCTCAAAATTGTCAAAGACTCCAGCCACCCTAGTTATAGACTGTTCTCTCTGCTATCGCACGGCAAGCGGTACCGGAGCGCCAAGTCTAGGTCCAAAAGGCTTCTCAACAGCTTCTACCCCCAAGCCATAAGACTCCTGAACAGCTAATCATGGCTACCCTGACTATTTGCACATTGACTCTGCACCGGTATCCCCCTGTATATAGCCTCCCTACTGTTATTTTATTTTACTTCTGCTCTTTTTTTCTCAACACTTTTTTTTTGTTGTTGTTTTATTTGATTTTTTTATAAAAAAATTAATGCATTGTTTATTTATTTATTTATTTATTTGATTTTTTTGGGGGGGGGAATGGATCAGCTTAATATTGCAGATAGATTGTATCTTCTATCAATGTAATTGTCTGCATCACTTCCAATCCCCCATGTTTATTTTTATTTTTTATATATATATTCCCCTTTATTACTTTTCAACCCCACCATCCTTTCCCTACTTGGAGTAAATTAGTGAACAACAACGCCCAGGCCTCTACTTCCGGTCTATACTTACTATCTACACCTTATGGACAGAGTTAATTTTACAATAATTAATATATATATATATATATATATATATATATATATATATATATATATATTTTATTTTTGCTCCTGAACTTCTTCTACTCTCAACCTCTCCGATCATTTTCATGATGTCCATCCGGTTTGCTTCTAAATGCCATATCTTTCTAACTGTGCTCTTTCCCAAAAAGCTCCCAACATACAACCTATATACTTATTATGGACACAGTATGCTTACATTATTAGCTATCTTTGTTATTATTTGTTGTTATTTGTTATTATTCCCATCCTTCAACTCTATTCAATACCTTCCATCTATCTCTTAACACCATCCATATAGGATTTCTATTTGCCATATATATTTCAACCGTACTGTGATGTTTTACAAAAGTTCTGAACCTTTCTATTCTCATTGCTTCTACAGATTGTGAATTAAAAATAAACATTTTTGCTAAAAGTATTATTATATTATTGATTGATTGACTATGACTTTTCAGATCACCCAGTAATGCTATCTGCAAGGTTAGTTCCAGGTAAATATTGCAATCCTTTAGCCATTCCTGGACCTGTGTCCAAAAACAAGCTACAAATGGACAGAACCAAAACAAATGATCTAATGATTCTATCTATTCACAGCAAAATCTGCAGAGCTGGGAAGATTGTATCCCCCATATAAATAACATTCTATTGGTAGCAAGAATTTTATATAATAATTTAAATTGAAAGATTCTAATTTTTGAATCCGGTGTCGTTTTGCGTGTCAGTTCATAAACACTATGCCATGGGATCGTCACGTCAAAGATCTCTTCCCAACTATTTTGCAATCTATATGGGACGGCTGTCAATCCTTTGGTCCTTAAGTGAAACTGATATACTTTTTTATTTATCACAGTTTTCCTTAACCAATTATGTTCTTTAATGCAAGGCCGACAGACAAGTTCCTTACTTTCTCCCCCTTCAACTTTCCTCTTCCACTTTTGCGGTAAGGCTGCAATTATTTGGTTGTAATTTTGGGTAGAGCAGACATTTCCATATGTTTTTGTTAGCTGCATGTGCGACATAACTCCACCAGTCCTACCGATGATATCATTTACGAAGATTATACCTTTTTTAAACATTCTGTCAAAAAATAAAGGTTTTTTGTCAATTAGTATATTTGAATTTAACCACAATATTTGTTGCATTATTTGTTCTGTCGTTTCCGGAGGATTAAATTGAAATTGCAACCAACTTTCTATGGCTTGTTTTAGAAATAGTGACATTTGGGAGATTATTTCTTTTTCAAATAACTGAAAGTGAGAGGTTGTAATCTGAATAAAGGGAAAAAGGCCTTTCTTGAACAGTGGGTGAGACAATCTTACTAATTTGCTTGAGAACCAGTTCGGATTTAAGTATAACTTTTGGATGACTGAAGATTTTAGTGAAAGGTCTAATGCTTTAATATTTAATAATTTCTGTCCTCCGAATTCATATTCGTTATATAAATATGCTCTTTTAATTTTGTCTGGCTTGCCGTTCCAAATAAAATGGAATATTTTTTTCTCATATAATTTAGAAAACTGTTTGCTAGGCGTAGGCAAGACCATAAGCAAATAGGTAAACTGGGATAATACTAAAGAGTTAATCAGGGTGATTTTTCCACAAATTGACAGGTATTTTCCTTTCCATGGTAGTAAGATCTTATCTATTTTTGCTAACTTTCTATTAAAATTTATTGAAGTGAGATCATTTATTTCCTTTGGGATATGTATTCCGAGTATATCCACATCACCATCAGACCATTTTATTGGTAAACTACATGGTAATGTAAAAATTGTATTTTTTAGTGATCCAATACATAATATAGTACATTTGTCATAATTTGGTTTTAATCCAGAGAGGTTAGAAAATGTATCTAGATCCTCTATGAGGCTGTGGAGGGATTCTAGTTGTGGATCTAAAAGAAAACATGAATCATCTGCGTACAATGACACCTTTGTTTTTAAGCCCTGTATTTCTAATCCTCTGATATTATTATTGGATCTGATTTTAATAGCTAACATCTCGATGGCCACAATAAATAGATATGCCGATAGTGGACAACCTTGTTTCACTCCTCTTGACAGTTTAAAACTTTCTGAGAAATAGCCATTATTTACTATTTTACACCTAGGGTTACTATACATGATTTTGACCCATTTTATAAGAGATTCTCCAAAATTGAAATGCTCCAGGCATTTATATATAAATCCCAGTCGAACTTTATCAAATGCCTTTTCGAAGTCTGCTATGAATAGCAGGCCTGGTTTCTCATATTTTCCATAGTGTTCTATTGTTTCCAATACTTGCCTTATATTATCTCCAATGTATCTTCCATGTAAAAAACCTGTCTGATTAGAATGAATAATATCCGACAATACCTTTTTAATTCTATGCGCTATACATTTTGCTAGGATTTTTGCATCACAACACTGAAGTGTAAGGGGCCTCCAATTTTGTAAATGGACTGGATCTTTATATTTTCCACTTGTATCCTGTTTCAGTAATAATGAGATCAGACCTTCTTCTTGAGTGTCAGATAATCTACCTTTTACATAGGAGTGGTTAAAACATGCTAATAACGGTCCTCTTAGTATATCAAAAAGGTTTGGTATACCTCGATTGGTATGCCATCCAACCCTGGAGTTTTCCCGGACTTAAAGTCTTTAATTGCATCCAGAAGTTCCTCCTCTGTAATTTCACCTTCACATGAGTCTTTCTGTGTGGCTGTTAATTTGACATTATCAATAGAAAAAAATCTCTACAATTAGCTTCAGTTAGAGGAGATGGAGGCGACTGAAAAGAAAACATATGCTTAAAGTACTTTGTTTCTTCCTTCAAAATATATTAGGTGAATTATGGGTGACTCCGTCAATTGTAACCAGTTTCATTAAGTTCTTTTTGGTAGCATTCCTATGTTGAAGATTAAAAAGAATTTTGTGCATTTTTCCCCATATTCCATCCAGTTTGCTTTATTTTTATAATATATTACACTTGATCTTTCTTGAATAAGTTTTTCCATTTCTTTTGTTTTTCCTCTAATTTATTCTGAGCCTCTATGTTACAGTTTTTATTGCCATCTATCTGTTCTGTTAGACTTTCTATTTCCTTTCTTAGTATAAACTCTTTTGACCTAAATTGCTTTTGTTTTCGAGATGAGTACTGAATTGCATGGCCTCTAAAGGCACATTTAAAGGTGTCCCATACAATAAGGGGATTCGCTGTACCTATGTTATGTTGGAAAAAGTCAGTTATAAATTCCTTTGTTCTAATTATAAATAAATTATCATCCAATAGGCTTTGATTAAATTTCCAATATCCTCGCCCACGTGGAAATTCAGTCAGAGTAATGTATATGCCTATTATATGATGGTCCGACCGCATTCTGTCCCCTATCAACACTTTTTTTACTTTTGGTGCCAACGAGAATGAGATAAGAAAGAAGTCAAGACGACTAGCTTGATTCAGTCTCCGCCATGTATATCTCACTAGATCAGCATATTTAAGCCTCCATACAGTGGGGGAAAAAAGTATTTAGTCAGCCACCAATTGTGCAAGTTCTCCCACTTAAAAAGATGAGAGAGGCCTGTAATTTCCATCATAGGTACACGTCAACTATGACAGACAAATTGAGAAAAAAAATACAGAAAATCACATTGTAGGATTTTTAATGAATTTATTTGCAAATTATGGTGGAAAATAAGTATTTGGTCACCTACAAACAAGCAAGATTTCTGGCTCTCACAGACCTGTAACTTCTTCTTTAAGAGGCTCCTCTGTCCTCCACTCGTTACCTGTATTAATGGCACCTGTTTGAACTTGTTATCAGTATAAAAGACACCTGTCCACAACCTCAAACAGTCACACTCCAAACTCCACCATGGCCAAGACCAAAGAGCTGTCAAAGGACACCAGAAACAAAATTGTAGACCTGCACCAGGCTGGGAAGACTGAATCTGCAATAGGTAAGCAGCTTGGTTTGAAGAAATCAACTGTGGGAGCAATTATTAGGAAATGGAAGACATACAAGACCACTGATAATCTCCCTCGATCTGGGGCTCCATGCAAGATCTCACCCCCGTGGGGTCAAAATGATCACAAGAACGGTGAGCAAAAATCCCAGAACCACACGGGAGGACCTAGTGAATGACCTGCAGAGAGCTGGGACCAAAGTAACAAAGCCTGCCATCAGTAACACACTACGCCGCCAGGGACTCAAATCCTGCAGTGCCAGACGTGTCCCCCTGCTTAAGCCAGTACATGTCCAGGCCCGTCTGAAATTTGCTAGAGCGCATTTGTATGATCTAGAAGAGGATTGGGAGAATGTCATATGGTCAGATGAAACCAAAATAGAACATTTTGGTAAAAACTCAACTCATCGTGTTTGGAGGACAAAGAATGCTGAGTTGCATCCAAAGAACACCATACCTACTGTGAAGCATGGGGGTGGAAACATCATGCTTTGGGGCTGTTTTTCTGCAAAGGGACCAGGACGACTGATCAGTGTAAAGAAAATAATGAATGGGGCCATATATCGTGAGATTTTGAGTGAAAACCTCCTTCCATCAGCAAGGGCATTGAAGATGAAACGTGGCTGGGTCTTTCAGCATGACGATGATCCCAAACACACCGCCCGGGCAATGAAGGAGTGGCTTCATAAGAAGCATTTCAAGGTCCTGGAGTGGCCTAGCCAGTCTCCAGATCTCAACCCCAGAGAAAATCTTTGGAGGGAGTTGAAAGTCCGTGTTGCCCAGCGACAGCCCCAAAACATCACTGCTCTAGAGGAGATCTGCATGGAGGAATGGGCCAAAATACCAGCAACAGTGTGTGAAAACCTTGTGAAGACTTACAGAAAACGTTTGACCTGTGTCATTGCCAACAAAGGGTATAAAACAAAGTATTGAGAAACTTTTGTTATTGACCAAATACTTATTTTCCACCATAATTTGCAAATAAATTCATAAAAAATCCTACAATGTGATTTTTCTCATTTTGTCTGTCATAGTTGACGTGTACCTATGATGAAAATTACAGGCCTCTCTCATCTTTTTAAGTGGGAGAACTTGCACAATTGGTGGCTGACTAAATACTTATTTTCCCCACTGTATATCTACTAGTTCTAATGTATCCATGACATTCACAATTTCCTTAAGAGCATGTGGGTGATTGTTTGTGGTGTGATTTCCTTTTCGGTCCATTGAGCTATTTAAAACAGTATTATAATCCCCCACCATAATAATATTGTCTTGAGTTGCTTGCAGGCTTGATAATTTATTATATATATTGTCAAAGAATTGTGGATCATCATTATTTGGTCCGTAAAGGTTAATGAGCCATATCTGTTTATGGTCCAATACCATATTTAAAATAATCCATCTACCTTGCGTATCTATTTGGACAATTTGCACATTCGGATCGAAATTACTATTAATTAATATCATCACCCCTTTTGAATTTCTTTGCCCATGGGAGAAGTATATTTCCCCCCCCCATTCTTTTTTCCACGCTACTTCATCTCGAATTGTTGAATGAGTTTCCTGTATACAATAGATATTATATTCTTTCTCTTTGAGCCATGTAAATATTGTTCTTCTTTTGTTATTATCAGCTAAGCCATTACAATTATAACTGGCTATACTTATTTCACCATACACCATAATGAGATACAAGTTTCAAGTCTATTTATCATTATATATGTTTGTAAATTTACCAATAAAACATAGCGTAATGATTGAGTGTCCATATAGCTGTACCGTGATATTTGCATTGCTACGGAGTAACCCTTCAATTGTTCTCCACTAATTCCCCCGCTAAAGCCCCTCCCCATCCCAAGTTGAGCCGTCATCCCAGTGATCAGCATCCCACCCACGTCCCTCCGTATCCCTAAGGCCCCGAGAGGCCAGGACCCATCCATCGAAAAACAGCACACAGTGCCACCCACAAAACAGAAGCAGGTTAACTGCCAAAAGCATTTCCAATGCTTTCACCTCTATATATATATATATATATATATATATATATATATATATATATATATCTATATAACTATTATTATTTTTTTAATTATGCATATCCTATTTTCCATCATTATCAATTAATATGCGTAATAATGTCAGCAGTTCACGCATAGGATTCTAACATATAACCCGGATTGCCATTGTATTACATTTAATTCATTGACAAGCAATTATTATCCTAGCAAATAATTCCTGCGGTCCATCCCATACCCCCCCCAACATCCCCACCCCCCCACAAGGGTAGGTAACAACACATCTGCCACTCTGATCCTCAACACGGGGGCCCCTCAGGGGTGCATGCTCAGTCCCCTCCTGTACTCCCTGTTCACCCATGACTGCATGGCCAGGCACGACTCCAACACCATCATTAAGTTTGCCGACGACACAACAGGCCTACCACAACAGTGGTAGGCCTGATCACCGACAACGATGAGACAGCCTATAGGGAGGAGGTCAGAGACCTGGCCGTGTGGTGCCAGTATAACAACCTCTTCCTCAACGTGACCAAGACAAAGGAGATGATTGTGGACTACAGGAAAAAAAAAGAGGACTGAGCACGCCCCCATTCTCATCGACTGGGCTGTAGTGGAACAGGTTGAGAGCTTCAAGTTCCTTGGTGTCCACATCACCAACGAACTATCATGGTCCAAACACACCAAGACAGTCGTGAAGAGGGCACAACAAAGCCTATTCCCCCTCAGGAGACTGAAAAGATTTGGCATGGATCCTCAGATCCTCAAAAAGTTATACAGCTGCACCATCGAGAGCATCCTGACTGGTTGCATCACCACCTGGTATGGCAACTGCTCGGCCTCCGACCGCAAGGCACTACAGAGGGTAGTGCTTACGGCCCAGTACATCACTGGGGCCAAGCTTCCTGCCATCCAGGACCTCTATACCAGGCGGTGTCAGAGGAAGGCCCTCAAAATTGTCAAAGACTCCAGCCACCCTAGTCATAGACTGTTCTCTCTGCTATCGCACGGCAAGCGGTACCGGAGCGCCAAGTCTAGGTCCAAAAGGCTTCTCAACAGCTTCTACCCCAAGCCATAAGACTCCTGAACAGCTAATCATGGCTACCCTGACTATTTGCACTGCCCCCCCACCCCCACCCCATCTTTTTACGCTGCTGCTACTCTGTTAATTATTTATGCATAGTCACTTTAACTCTACCCACATGTACATATTACCTCAACTACCTCAACTAGCCGGTGCCCCCGCACATTGACTCTGCACCGGTATCCCCCTGTATATAGCCTCCCTACTGTTATTTTATTTTACTTCTGCTCTTTTTTTCTCAACACTTTTTTTGTTGTTGTTGTTTTATTAGATTTTTTTATAAAAAAATTAATGCATTGTTGGTTAAGGGCTGTAAGTAAGCATTTCACGGTAATGTCTACACCTGTTGTATTCGGCGCATGTGATTTGATTTGATTTGAAATCCCTAGTTTGAAAGCGACTATTTTTGTAGAATGTGTGCTGCGCCATTTTCCCTACATTTTCCCCCATGTGGGCCAGCCTTTGTGGGGTCTGGTCTGGTCTGGTCTGGGGTAGAATTCAATAGTAATTGAAAGTGAATTTACATTGCTTGAGTAAACAACTTGATTGACAGATTTTTAAATGGGCGCTTGTAAACCACCCTATCTTAGGCTCTGTACAAACAGAGAGACAGATCTCTGCAGCACATGGATTAGGAATGTCTTTATGAGACTAAGATTGGACGAAGGGGAAGATAAAGATTAAACATGGATATGTTGGGAGAGGTAATTCACTGCAACAGTCAAAAACGGAAATTAAGACACTAGTTTTGAAAAGGCGTCGGACAATATATTTTCCATTATCATTGTTGCAAATATTGCGTGTTGAGAGAGAAGGGAAAATACATTGTATGATATTGTTTTTCCAATATTTGCTCACTCCATTCTTATGCAAAGCCAGGAGATAATGAGAAATATATGAGGATGGCACTGCAGGAAGGCTGGGAGCATTTTTCAAGAAGCGGAGCAAACCCTTGAAGCCGCTGACAGGTTGGGGAGTGGGCATCAATCATGTGACAGCTGTGAGCAGTGCTGGTGCTAGCAGGGTCTGAAAAGGGCAGTTTTGAGCAGCCATCTCCCCCCTTCCTCCCCTCTCCCCCCTCTCGCCCCCGTCGTCCCACTCAAATTTGCCACCTCAACAAGTTGACATCTCACAGAGAGGGAGAAGGAGAGGGAGAGGGAGAGAGAGAGGGAAAGAACGAGAAATGGAGAGAGAGAGAGAGAGAGAGAGAGAGAGAGAGAGAGAGAGAGAGAGAGAGAGAGACAGAGACAGAGAGAGAGAGAGAGAGAGAGAGAGAGAGAGAGAGAAAGAGAGAGACAGAGAGAGAGAGAGACAGAGACAGAGAGAGAGAGAGAGAGACAGAGAGAGAGAGAGACAGAGACAGAGACAGAGACAGAGACAGAGACAGAGAGAGAGAGAGAGAGAGAGAGAGAGAGAGAGAGAGAGAGAGAGAGAGAGAGAGAGAGAGAGAGAGACAGAGAGAGAGAGAGAGAGAGAGAGAGAGAGAGAATGATAGAATCCATCTTGATTCCAGCCTGTAGTTGCTAGGGGACGGTTGGGGTCCAGTCCCTTTCCTCCTCCTATCACGGCCTCCCTCTCTTCCACATGGCTTCACTCAACCAGGTTTTAAACCACCCAGGTCAAAGGTCATGACACATGTTTGTAGATGAAGGATTAGTGCTTGGCTGATTTGAATACCATTCACCCCCAGCCTCTCCTCTCCCTCCATCCCTCCAATTAGTGTGCAGCCCCCTAATAGAGCAGTGGAGGGCTGAGACGGCCAAGAGCACCTCTCTCCTTTAGCTCTGCTCTCTCTCACAGCAGATCAGCACATCAGTCTTTTCTCCTAAGCCCTCTGACTAACTCAGGTCTCTCAGCTCTACACAGAGAGACAGGCTCAGGAAGATTACCTAATTATCTACTAACTATTGCTATTAACCAAAAGAGTCAGCCATCTTGGTTTATGCAATATCATTCAGTTAAAATGGTCAATTTGATTCAGTTGACGCGTGAATGTGCTGTCAGAGGCGGTTATTCATCACCAATATCACAGGTTCACCCAGTTTCTGGAGAATCAGCTGTATTACGCTATAAGAAGGAGGTGACAGGACACATTCACCCACACACAGACACGCACACACACACACACGTGCACACACAATGCGGCATTGGAAGGAAGAAGCTAGCATGTGATTGAGACATCTCAGACTCTGAGGGCTATGGAAGACTAATCCGTGAAATGAAACTTCACTGGTAGGAGGGGGAGAGAGGGGAAAGCATAAAGAGATAAGACAGAGAGAGGAGAGGAGTGAGAGACGGAAAAAGAGAGAGAGAGAGAGAGGGAGGGCGGCAAGCCCTTGAGCTACGAGGATCAGCAGACAGACATCGGAGGCTCAGGATGTCGCTCTCCGAGCTGCAGGTAAGGCAGGGGGAGGACAGTGTCACCTCACCTTACAGAGGCAGGGAGAGAACTGTGCAGTGGCGGGGAACAAAGCCAACCCAGGGAACAGGAAGCACAATGTCTAGCCTAGGACAGTGAGGGGAAGCTTGCACTCACTGTATTCCATGTCCGCAAAACTAGAACAAAACACAGGCCACTCAAATCCATTCTAATTCAATATCCTCCTCCAGCTGTTATCTCTGAAATCACTGCCCTGATCTTTGTCACCTGAGACCCAATGAGAGTGGCTGAGTAAATAAAACAAGCTATAGTCTGTTGGTAACCGTGACCATGGTAATGCAATACAAACAGACCCCTGAAAGATGAGTGTGTGTGTGTGTGTGTGTGTGTGTGTGTGTGTGTGTGTGTGTGTGTGTGTGTGTGTGTGTGTGTTTTGTGCATGCACATGTGTGTGTATGTGTGTGACTCTCGCTCTTTGTCCCTGAAGAGGATTAAAGGAGTAGTTCACTATTTTACAACTTGATGTTAGGATGGTTCCTCACTCTGAAAGTAGTCTATGGGCCAGGAGAAACTGGAATCCATGGTTCAGTTCTCTTTAAACAGCCACTGCTAACTTTAGCCACCACAAGCTAACAATCAATGGGAGTGATGGGTGCATGTGAGCATGTAAAAAAATAAATAGCCAAATCACCTTTAAGTAACATCAAACAAAATATGGAGTTGATTTGAATTGATTTCAGGTGATTTGAACATAATTTTTAAAAACATGCTCACATGCCCCCATCACTTCCATTGATTGTTAGCTTGTGGTGGCTAAGGTTAGCTGACATTTGTAGTGGCTGTTTAAAGAAGACTGAACCCTGGATTACATTTTCTCTTGGCCCATAGACTACTTTCAGGGTGAGGAACAATCTAACATCAAGTTGTAAAATAGTGAACTACTCCTTTATTAGCGCAGGTCGAGTGTAGGTGACAGTGCTGAAGTCGTGCCTTGGCGCTAGCTAGAGAGTCGTGCCATCTCTTCTCTTCAGCTGCCACACGTCTCTTTCATCTCCAGAGCCCAGAGTATCAACGGCACAGTCTCATAATGTCCCTCTGTAGCCATGAATATGGATGGCTCTGTTCTGCCTGCCTCATTCTTCCTAATGGGAGGAATTAGGAAAATAACCTAATGTGCAGTGTTAATGACTCAGACGATTGTAATTTTCGCTCTATGCATATGTATTACCTATTTGTAAATACTTTTGTCTAATTAAATGGGCTGAGAAGCTCTAGGTTCACTAGAGGAAAAAATGTGGATGAAAAGGGAGTCGTTTAGTATTTCAGAGGGAAATTAAAGATGCTTTTAAAAACGCCCATGAACAAAGAATACAAGTCATAATCTATAGTGCATTAAAAGGGATATAGAATGAGCACTCAATTGCAGCCATACAGTATATAAACATCTGGGTCATAAAAACAAGGGCTGGAATTTGAATGATAAAAGCAGCAATTTGTAAATCATTGTTTTTATGAGAAGAGTATAATTCTTTGCCATTGTTCAGAGGACAATGGTTTGTGTTCTAGTGCAGTCTGGAGGATTTATGGAACTAGTGGTTAGTGTGCTTCCAGTGATATTCTATATAGAGGCTATTGTGGGGCGATAACTCAGATTTAATCTCACTTGTAAATTCTGGGACAATTTTTCAAAAACATAAACTTTAAGTGTCTTGTCTCCGCGATTCATTGGGAAGGAAACCCTTTGTCTCACACTGGGATAATTGTATTTTGGGAAGGACAGAGGGAGAGCTAATAAAGCCTCATATCTGCCTCCCTCTGATCCTCTGTTCAGGATGAATAATTCTACATTGGAATGACATCTCAATCATTTCAAAACTAGATATTCCTACCAATGTTACATTTCTGATATATATTCCATGTTTGAATGTTAACGACAATTTGTGAATTGTGAATGCATGACCATTAAATGAACAGAACGGGCATCCGAAAAGCACCTACCTTCACCTTCCATGAACCATTCATACCTTTAAACATGTACCTGTCACACTCGAAAGGCAATACTATTACACAATTGACATTACAATTGCCAATACTTAACACGTTAACATTCGTATTTAGCATGTACAGCATCAAATCAGAGTCGTAGGAATGCAATCATTATGCATTATAATAGTCCCCATGAGTTGTTTCAGTTTCATAGCCTACTCCTCATTGACCTTGGCTTTGCTGGTATTTGACTTCCTCTCTGCGTACCTGCACTAGTTTTGTGTGTCGGTGTGTGGCTCAAGGGGTCATAGCTGGCATGTCCCGTGGCAGTCAGTCTAAGAGGACAGAGCAGAACAGTGAACCATAGATCCAGTCAGTGCACACACACAGTCTGCTGTCACTTTCCCTCCCTGGCACTCTGTTATTTAACTCTCCTTCCTCTCCCTCCTTCCCTCCTCTCCCTCTTTTTCTGCCTCCCGCCCTGACAGGACCTCCCTCGGCGCCACAGAACCTGGTCTATAACATCAACCAGACCACGGTCAGCCTGGAGTGGAGCCCGCCGGCCGACACGGGTGGCCGCAACGACGTCACCTACAGGATTATGTGCCGGCGCTGCAGCTGGGAGCCGGAGGAGTGCATGCCGTGCGGGGGGAACGTGGGATACTCCCCCCAACAGGCGGGATTAGTGGACACCTACGTGAGCGTGGTGGACCTGCTGGCCCACGCCAACTACACCTTCGAGGTTGAGGCAGTCAACGGGGTATCTGACCTCAGCCGCACCCAGAGGCTGTTCGCCGCAGTCAGCATCGCCACCAGTCAAGCAGGTAAGGAATCTGATTGGCTCATAGAGATAAAATATAATGTTCTGTTTAATTCTGTGGTTTGGCTAGATTCTAGAACAAGGTCCTGCATCCTAACTGAGAGAAGGAAAAGGTGTTTTTTCACCCTTCCCTGTAAACTAAATTACTTGCACTTTCATATTCCGCTGGTGTGATCTAGAATTGCCTTTTTGTTTAAGTTACAAAGAAATACACATTTTCATATGTGGCACTTCATGTTCTCCTAGATGTTCTGGAAAAGCGAGGAAGATATGGCCCTTTTAGGATACAGTATAAAGTTAAACGTTTGCACTTAGTGTATGCACTATACAAACTAGCATATATTACATACAAAACCATATAGCTATTTTGCACTGAGGTCTGCAGTACTAAGTACCTTAATCATACCACATTGGCATTAATGATCATAGGCTGATCTACAACATTTATAGTTGGCATATTACCCAGATTAATTTAATGTGTGTATCTGAGATATTTACAGATATGGTGGCAAACATTAGTAGCATAGCAAGGCTTGCTGCCAGTTGTACCATAGGAAACAGTGCGTGTCGCTAACTCCCCTGGGAACCTAACATAATTAAAATGCTGTCTTTTTTTGGTGACACCAACTGAAAGCAGCACTACACCTTTTTTAATTCATTATTTCTATGGATCCACCAAACAAGATTTATCTTTCATGCTCAAGCATCCATGAAGCACAGTTGGTGACAAAAGGGAATACTAACTAGGGTCATTAAAAGAGGGTTGCACAGCCATTGTAGCTTGTAAAGAGTGTTTGGGGAATATTATCATCATAACCATGTTGCTAACCAGTAGCTATGAGAATTCTGGAACTCGTGTGGTGCACACTGAGGCTCTTGTGGTATACGTTTAAGTTTGAATTTGAACCACCTTTCAGATTACCTGAAATGAGGCTTGGGATGTTGTCTTTTTAGGCTTAGCTTCACCCCAACCCAACCCTATACATGAATGCAGAAGAGCTGCAACTCTTTCGAGTTTTCTTGCTCAAAGAATTGGGGCAATCCTGAACATGCAGCCATGTCCTGTGGTGCTATGATACTCTCCCAGTAAGATGAATCTGCATACAGGATCTGTTGCATTTCAGACATTTTTGATTGCACTCATTATTTGTTTGCATGTACTGAGAAAAAAACCCATCAACTAAACAAAATAGAAGATATCGCAACAACCCCCATTCTAAGATTGCCAAAAGGAGAGAGAGGAGAGATAAAGAGAGAGAGCGAGAGAGAAATAGAATGGATAATTGCGGCCAGGCAGCAGAATGAATGTGGGTTAAACTGTAGGGAATGATGTATGTTCTGTGACACGGTTCATGACAGAGACACACGCTGGATGGTTCTAGGGGTTGCCTTGCCAAGGACACAAGGACACTGCAAGGAGGTAGACCTGCAGGAAAAGATGAGAAAAACAATTAACACATGGCTCCCTCAGAGCCTCTTATAATTAAACGTGGCATGTTGACAACAGACGATTACTCTGTTAACCCTGAGGAATATTTAGCCATCAGAAGTAGTGGGAAGTAGAAGGAAGCGTTTGATGAGGAATAAATTATGTTTACGTCTTAAAGCTAGCATTAGGCTACTATTTGAAGCAAGAATTACATAGTTTGAGATGTTCACTACTATTTAGTGTAATTAGATGTGTTTATAGATGTTTTGTTACCCTATAGCCTAGATACATTATGACTAATTTCAACAATTAGTGATGTAACAGACTGCTTGGCTTCAGTTTGATGATGTGCAAACACATATTGTTAGTGAGATCCTCATATGAGAGAGCAGCAAGAATCAGTGTTACTGTGTAGGTAGCAGTCTAGACATTAACCCTGTCCTGCGGTGCTTTCAGCACTGGCCACTGGGCCCTCATCATGTCCGGCTGCTGTTCCCAGGCCATTAGGGAACGCTCCAGCGCTTTTTAATTGGAACGTCAGCACTTCCTAAAACAATGGCACCTTCCCGAGCAAGCATGTACAGTAGGGCCACATTGTTAATGAATGACTGCAATAATAAACCCTTTTACGCCTCATCATCCAGAATTGATTAACCTTTCCTCGGGATGGCGGTAGAGAGAGAGAGTGAGCCATGGTCCTGAAAAAGCCTTGAAGAGAGGAGAGGAGAGACCATCTAGCAGGTAGTGCCTCTCTCTCCTGCTGAATGATAATCAACCTGTGAAGAAGAGAGAAGTAGTGGAGCAGAGTGACTGACTGGGGGAAGGAATGCTCCGGAGTGCTGCGCGAATGCAGATGGTGATCCATCTGATTAGGAATTCACACCTCCCCTAATTATACCAAAGGAAGTGTGAGGAGTAAGACTGTGAGGCAGTCTGCAGCCATGGATGAGTTGAGGAGCTACACACGGTGCTGAGTGCTTATTGTTCCCAGGAAAACCTAATTACCTCTCAGCTCTGTCTATAAGTGTGTTTAAATAGCTACTGTTGGTGACGCGGCGCATACAAGTTCATCATCTTGATTTGTCTTCGACTCTCCCCCTCGCATCCTCACCACATCCTCCTACCCAGGTGAAGGAATATGAATTTGTCATCACATCTTGATGAGGTGGAGTTTTTCCGGGAAAAGTTAGGCTAGCTAGACGGAGAGTGCATTTCAATCAGGGCTCTATTGTCGCTTGACAACACTACAGCGCTGCCCTCGAAGGTCCTCCATACTCCGGATGCTTTCATGCCGCCACACTTGTAAAGAAGGCCTTTTGTTCTTTCAGAAGCCTGTGAGTGGCAACTGCTTATGGAATAACCATTAATATTTATTCAAGAAAGTGTGTGTGCACATCTCAGCCCAAAAATTCCCTGTGGAGAACCAAGGTAGAAATAAGATTGGAATTGGTTAAGGGGAATGGCTATATGAGCACAATGTGTGGCGTAACACTCAGCCACAGACCAGTGGATGATGCTGTTAAGGTGTGAGCAGAAAGAGGCGTAACAATATATTAAAGCTGCAATATGTAACTTTTTGGGCAACCCAACCAAATTCACATAGGAATGGGAGTTATAGATCTGTCATTCTCATTGAAATCAAGTCTAAGAAGCGGTAGATCTATTCTATGTATGCTATTCTATGCTTCCCGTTTTTTCCGTTGAGTTTTTGCGTCTTTTACTTTCGGTTTTGTATACCAGCTTCAAACAGCTGAAAATACAATATTTTTGGTTATTGAAAATATATTGCACAGCGGTTTAGATGGTCCGATGATTCTCTACACTATACAGTACATTGCTTGTTTTGTCACATGAACTGAAATTAGGCAAACTATTAGATTTTTAGCAACCAGGAAATGGCAAAGGGATGTATGCATATTGCACTTTTGAAGAGGGAAGGGGGGAAGCTGTGGAAATTGATTTTAATGCTGACTGCTCATATTAGCCAGGAGCAGCGAACAGGTTACATACTGATAGAAACGTCTACTGGCGCTGAGCAATGCTGTTTGTGTTCAGAGCCCTCTAGCATGAGTCAGTATGGGATTGGGATATAACTTAGCAACATGTATTATTTACACCTCGATGTAGATTGGGGCTTGTCGTTTATTCTTCATTTCATCCTCCTTCATGGTGGAACTGTAATAGATCGCACATTGATAGCCTTTTATGATCAATTGTTGCAGATGAATGGATTCAGATTAAACAATGTTGCTTCTGGGTTTATTTTTAGATCATCTCCATCAGGACTATTGTTGCGTAACTTCATATTTACTTAAAATTAGATCAGAGTGTCCTCAAGTACAAACCTATTTAAACATTCAAAGGGAACAACAGGCTATTCCCTTTGCTACCATTTCACTCAGTGAGAAAATGCATTGTAGCACGCATGAATGTAAGCTAAGCATTTCACTTTGATCTGAAAAGCCTCTCTGCTCTAGCATTGCGTGAGAAGCAAATATCCCCCTTTCAACACAAGTTGTTGGGCTGCTAGTATTGTCAGGACTACGTTATTGTTTGATGTCAGTCATTTGTATGAAAGTCTACAGCAACATACAATTATTAGTGCTATGATTGGATAATTAATCTCCCTTAAAGCGCCTTTCAGCAGTAGAAACAATAACAAAGCTGAAGGATGGGGCTGGAGAAATGTAATCACTCTCAAAAATTCATAGACCGAGCTATGGATGCAAGGACTGACCATCCATGATCTCAAAATTATAGTTTTAACTGTGTTTTGAGGCTATATAGTGTTTGTTTACATTTTCTTTGTTTACAAACAAACTTTTATTTTGGGTTCTGATGGGGTACCATAGTTGATCATGAGACATTTATAAGTTCAATTCTTCAAGAATCTGGGTACATGGGTACTTATCATTAATTTAAAGTCCAAAAATGTTGGGAGTGAGAAGTGTTTAAACAGGCAACCATGCAAGCTAATACTCTGTGGTTCTCGAGCGGTAATCTATATGGTCACTTTATCTACACTTTATCACCACAAAATGGATATTTCTCAATGCATTGGTGAGAGTAACACTTTTGGAAACAAAGGCCCATTGATTGATTGCTTTTATGTCCTAATCTGTCATGGTGGCCTTAAACAGAGTGGATTGATTCGGAGGATTCCCCACTGACCACCACCATGGTAGCTGGGGCCGGTGTCATTTTAAAGTTAAGCGGATCCTCCTTTGTTGCATTTGTCAGTGGTTTTATGTTACCTGGGAGCCCATTCTTTTCCCCCACAATTTTTTCTCTGTCCTTCCACATGCAGTAATTTGATGAGAGCTTGGCAAAGCAGTCCGATTCAACAGCTGCAATATAACAGCGGTGGTCTCCCCGAAGCACAAGCGCTCCGGCACTTAACCTGTAGGTTTCTGTAAATGCCTCCTGATTTGCCTGTCACCCAATCCGTCAGCAATGAATAATTTTCATGGAAGGTGCACTTTAATTACTTTCCGATTTAAATGGCATTATCGTGGCCTATCTAGGTAATTAATCTCCCCAAGTATCCTGTTTCAGTCTTTTATTGCTGGCAGACGAGCCACCTAAACCCCCCTGAATCTGGTGTGCATGACTGAGCTCTCTCTCACAGTAGCCCCACAGTGTTCCCTCTTTCCCCTTGACTTGGTGCCTATCACCAACAGTGGACAGCCCAGTGGCAGAGGGGCCTTTCTCTGAGAACACACAGAGTTTAAGCGCTCCACGCACCCTGTCAGAATGACAGCCCTGTTTCTCTCTCTCTGCCTTGGAAAGGACACATTTACAGATACGGTTACAGGCTGACTGTGTTGAGGAGCTGTGAAAAACACATTTGTTACCGTCCACTAAATAGCATTTGAAAAAATGACTTTTTGTTCCTTACCTGTTCGTAGCTGGGATCATTTTGATGAAAGGAATATCTATAAATCTCTCATTCTGTACTTTGTTTGTGTTTCTAAGTGTGTTGCGTTTGCAGTGATGCGTGAACATTTGTAGAAAATAATGTTATTTGATATCTGGATTGAAAACACTGTCGGGAACTGCAACTTTTTTATGATTATGATGTTGTTTTGCCCAGCTGGGAATCTTGTCAAAGTTAAAAGGCCACGGCGCTGATTCTTATTCAGTTTTATCTTCTAGCCGGCGTTTCCCACAGAAGTCAGGATGGAGACCAGTTTCATTATTTAGACGCCTGTGAAACTGCAAAGAAGTTTGAGGCTACAAAGCTTTTCCCAGGCTACCTATTGTTTACCTTAGCAACAGCAACTGAACTTTTCACTCTTCATATTCATATAATTTATTATATGTACAGTATTTGACAGGGACATCAATCAACATTTCTGTAAATGTGCCAGATTAAGCCAGCTAGCTAGTTTTCAACTGTTCCAACAATTCCAATTTTCACTTTTTATGTCTAGGACTAGGAACCTCAATTTTTCCTCTATGGCTCATTTGTTTAAGACCACTGGCATATAGGAGATACTGGCATATAGGGAAATTCCATGTAGTACAGATTATGAGCTCAGTGAAATTAATGTCCTTACAAAGTAAATGTCTATTTGAGAAATGTCATTAAGCACAAAAATGGAACTCTAATATGGTTAATTTCAAATTTGATTGGACTCTTATTATTAACGAGTTTCTTTGACTGACAGCTCCTAATTGAAGCAGTCCGTGGCTGGATGGAAATACCGGATGAGGACTGGGATAAATAATAGCATGACCTGGGAACAATGAAACACTAATGAAAAATTATGAAAATATATTTAGGACTGATAAAATGACTCATAACACAGGTTCAGAGACAATGCCTTCATTCTTATATAGAATAATGGATTTCGCAATGCATAAACCTTTGTTTTCAATGAGGCCACACTTTTTGTATACCTCTGAGTTGCTGAGAATGTATTCAGCATTAGTATAAAACTCTTGTGTGTAATTACCTCCGGCACCTTCAAGATGTGTTGACAAGCTGAATGCACCGATGAATACCCCAAAAGACATACCACCAGAGGTCTCTTCACAATCCCCAAGTCCAGAACAGACTATGGGAGGTGCACAGTACTACATAGAGCCATGACTACATGGAACTCTATTCCACATCAGGTAACTGATGCAAGCAGTAGAATCTGATTAAAAAAACAGATAAAAATACACCTTATGGAACAGCGGGTAGTGTGAAGAGACACACATTCAGATACAGACACACGCATACACACACGGGCGCGAACACACAGTCATTTTCTTAACTCTATTTTCTTAAAACTGCATTGTTGGTTAAGGGCTTGTAAGAAAGCATTTCACCATAAGGTCTACACTGGTTGTATTCGGCGCATGTGACAAATACAATTGATTTCATTTGACTTTACACACACTTACATTGTGGTATTGTTGTATGGTGGTATCATACATTTTGTGTTGTGGAAATGTAGTGGTGTATCGATGTTATATGATGTACTGTTTTATATTTTTTAAATGTGTACTGTAACTGTCTTGATGTGTTTGGACCCCAGGAAGAGTAGCTGTTGCCTTGGCAGGAGCTAATGGCGATCCCTAATAAATACAAATACAAATATATACATACAGTACATATTCATGGTGACAGTGGTTACAATAATAGAATTAAATAATGTTGTAAAAACTATTAATATATTCACCCAGTGCTTGGAATAGAAATTGTGTTTACGATAAACCAGGGAGCTCCTTTGGAGAAGTCCAGTTGACCAGTAAGTAGAGCAAGCTGAGGCTGGCCTGTGATGCTATGCAGAGGTTCTATTCCCTTTACTGCCCATGCGGGTGACTGGGAGTCCCCAGTAAACACTCACATACTCTCTCTTTCTCTGACACGCACACACACACACACACACACACACACACACACACACACACACACACACACACACACACACACACACACACACACACACACACACACACACACACACACACACACACACACACACACACACACACACACACACACACACACACACACACACACACACATAGACACACCAGCTCAGCATGCACCTGTGACTCCCAGGCACTGTGTTTATATGGAACACATGCTCGTCCATGCTAGATCCCCTGGCTGGAAAGGGCTCCAGCACTTTGCAGCATAGGCATTCAAGTGTTTCATTTCCTGCCGAAGAACTTAAAGGAGTTTGGTAATAAAACCTAAATAGTGATGCATGTCATAGGTGCCTGATAGTTGCCAAATCCCCATGGACCAGAGAGAAAAAACACACACTCCCACGAAGCCATTCCCCAATCTCAAGGCCTTGATGGCTTGTTCCTTTCACAGAGGGCACTTTCCCAGCTCTGCTGTGGGTGCAGACTAGAGGAATACCTTACGTGTGGACCAGACAGTTTAACTCAGGGTGACAGGTTTAACTCTATCTGCTAGACTGCCACACACTGGAAAACAGCTTGGTCAGCCTGAGGTTAAAGACATTTGATATCCATTTGCAGTCTATTTCAACTTGTCACCATTACTTTTATACAGAGAGAACAGTTTTATTTAGACAACTCTGTGCTGCAGAACAGGAGCTGCAACATGTTTGCAACAAGCAAACAATTACCTACTTTTCAGAGTTTACAGTTTATTTTCTTCTTATTTTCTATTCAGCTTTGGAAGAACCACAGATTGTCTTATGGGAAGGGATTTGGCATAACACAACAATGTATTTTGGTAGCAGTGAGAGAGACATTTTTCTCTGGGTCTGTGAGCATTACTCACTAAAAAGAATAGAGGCAGATTGACAGATCTGTTGTTTCACTCTTTCATTGTCTCATCAGCATACTGTCTCCTGCAGTGAGGGGAACTAATTATGTCTTCAACCCCATGCTTCACCCTTTATTCAGATCATCACACTTGGAAATAATAATGAGTTGGAGTCAGAAGAACACTTCGGCTCAGAACAGGATGAAAAATTAAAAAGAAAGAAAATCCAGAAAGCCTTCAAACAGCAGTTGCCACCTCTGAAAAAACCTGCTGTTAATCATGGGCGACCTCTTGACCCCAAAGCTGTCGCCTCAAAAGCCTTACAGCGACTATGACTCGGTTTCATCTCACTAGCTGCTAGTCTCCTCAGCTGTGCTAACTGAGCCCCTCACCTCCCCTACAGTACCAACAACATATCTGACAGCCATCTGCTAGGCTGCTTTTAATGATTTGATATGAAAACAACAGTAAAAAGATTAGAGTTCGCAGTGTGTTGGTTACTGGTTGTGGAGCAGATGGGACACACATCTGGGCTGGAGAGAAGCTGGGACTGACTGGCAAGAAGTGACCTTCTGTAGGTTTTGAAACCAACATTCCTCCCTCGCTCCCTCCCTCCTTTCCTCAGTATCCATGCCCAGAGGAGAGGGTGGAGTCATCTCTGTGGTCATCTTTGGTTGTCTTAAACAAAATCCTTCGACTGTTCTGTAAGACGATCTAGAGAAAGCCTTTTTTGAAGTGTCCCTTCGGTGTCCTATATTAACTAGGGAGTTATGTAGTAGGGAATTTAATTGCCTATTTAACCTTGTGCATCAGTGAAATGTAATAATTGTATACTCTGATGACAAAAACATGGTTTCACAACTTAACACTGCTGGAGAAATGGCTTAATTACCCTCTGTGGTGTCTCAGGATATTTCTTCAGGTAGTACATTAGACAATAGTCTGTGTTGGGGATTCATTATCCTTGCATGACCAGATTCAGCCATTTTGCTATTCTTTGTGTTTGTTGTTTGTTGTGATTGTGTGGATGTGCCTAAAGCTTAGGCAACAAAAGTGCTTTCTAGGTCACGTAGTTCCTCATGCATATAAAACGACCATATTTCTTACTGGAGTTATCAATATATTTTTCTTTGAAGAGAGCCAGGATTGTGTTTTTTGGGATTGTTTTCTGAAAAGTATTCTCGGAGGAAAAATTCAATTTAAATGAAACTTGGAGGAGCTGATGTCCTCAGAGACCGACATAATGAAATGTGTTAAATTCCTCTCAAATTGCCTCGCTGTCACACCACTGAGTAGCCGTAGCCAAAAATAAATACTGTCACATAGCGGCTAGACTAATACACTTTGGCAATACCTTCTTGTTTCAGACTGTGGATACTCTACATTACAGGTAACTGGCACATGGGCTGATACTGTAAACGTCAACTGCTCCACGATGGCTTTACTAAGCTTGCTGCTGGCAGGTGAGAGGAGGCTGATCTCCCAGACTTAGTTTTGTTAGTTTGTTATCTCCAGATAACTGAAAGGTAGCTCAGGTTAAATTGTGTGAACATTCCTGATATTTACATAATAATATGACAACATCCTCCAATTAACTGGTGACAAAGTGGATTTGCTAAAGAAAACATACGGTGTGACACAAAGAGAGGCAAAAGCCTCTGTCTGTCATTGTGCTATGGGGGTAATTGGGAACGGGGTTTGGGACAAGCTCAACAGCCTGAAAGCAAACGATTGTCCAGCCCTCCCACTTAGACCGAAGCCTATTCCTTACTGTCTAACAACACCCAGAAATGACCAATTACTGTAATGGCAAATCCTTCCCTCAATACACAATGGCTGAGAGAAGTGACACCTGGCTCGTCTTCATCAAGAAGGTTTACTTGATCTCTCAATTGAGGGATCCTCGGTCACTAACTCCCCCTATACGCACACCATTTAGCTGCCTTAGTCCAATTTCAGATAATTTTGTTATCCCCTTGGGCCCATTGTTGTTAGGAAAAAACCTACTATCTGTGTACAGGTTGTGTGTTTGTGCTATCTGTATTGCTGGTGGTCCTACTCAGTGTAGAATATATATCTGCATCACCCCCCCTCATTCCCTGTCCTAAATCCACATCGAGGCAAAATCGAGAGTGCAGGAGATATGGACATGAACGGCTGGACTAACTTTTCTTTGGTTTAATAGTGAAGGATTAAGGCAATTCAGACTGTTAAAGAAAGAAGAGGCTGTGGCAGCATTTTAATTGTGCTGTTTGATTAATGGCTGTTGCGTTAGGCCAGGCATTTTAAGGCGGCTTTCACACCAAATTGGTTTGGAGCGTTTTTTCCGAACTCTGGTTTGTTTGCCCCCTTAGTTCGGTTTGTATGGACTTGTGTGAACACTCTGTCCACAATCAGGAGCGCACCAAACAACGCACTGTGGTTCGCTCAAAAAGGATGTTCTCGTACCGTTTCCATTCCTACCGTGGTGCGGTTCGCCTCAGTTGAGAACGCAGTCCGGAGCAAACACAGGAAAATAACCAGAGTCAAACAGTATTATTGATTGTTTGACTGCGAGCATTTGATAAAATGCACACATTATCATAACTTGATATCTCTGAAACATCCATTTGCAGATTAGAGGAAATCAAGGGCTATACAGGGGATAAAGGTTACTGAATATACTGTATTGACTGCATGATGCAGTTAGAGCGTCTATTGCAATGTTTTCCTCCCGTGTGTTGTTGGAAGATCAAAGGGAAAGTAATATGACGATTAGGATGCTCCATGATGATAATAGATGGATTTAACGTGAGCATTTTTCTTCCAATAAACAAATGACTTGCATGGACACGTGGTTTTGTCTAGGCAGTTTAGTTTGTTTAAAATGTGGCAATGTGAAACCAACCAGACCAAATGAAAAACAATACAATGTAACAAATAATCAAACTCTGATTTGAACTATAGCTCAGAATTATGTGTGAAAATGCCCTAAGAGACAACACAATTAATTGTGATTCAAGGCATTGACTACTGATTAGTTCCATGTGGAGGGCTGAGAATTTTATTTGACCAGAATGCGTTTTCATTTGTACTAGATTAGGGAATGTCCTCTTCCCCACCTAAAGACAGAAGCTTGAGTTCATACTGCACCTGCCTTCTCTTTGAGAGAAATAAAACACAATTCCGAGAGAAAATTTGGAGTAAGATATTTTTTTTTTTTATCTAGCCAAGCTCAAAACTTCAAAGACCTTACCAGCCTTTCTATTCCTACCCTCACATTTCAATACTTTCCACTGGCCGTGTTCCTCCTTTCATACGACCAGAGAAACTGATTCATCTGCCGAGCCTTGCTGAGTTTTATTGGACCATTCCCTGGGTTTGTCATTTTAAGCAACGATCAATAACTTAATCATAAAGCCATTAAAATGTCTCGCTTTGGTCGCCAATTCAGAAAACATTATGCAGCTAATGGAGCAATTACAAAAATGTGTCCTGCTTTTCTGTGGGTACTTCAAAATCAGACTCCATAAATATAGCTGGTCTGTCCTCTACAAAAATGTTTCTCAACCTTGAGTAAAATCTTGATTTGTAGCTTTTATAACATTTGCCATTAAATACTTGAGACTTGTATTCTATTCAAAGGGCCATAGGCTACCTCACTGATAGTGTTGATATATTGCTTTATATCAGAGATTCATTGCAGTCATCTTTTTCAGACATTGAGGGGAGAAGAAAGAGTGAAGAAGTCCAAGAGTTAGTAACCAAATATATCCTCTTATCAGACAAACTCTGCAGAGTTCAGGGAGCTGACTGAATAACATTCTGAGGGATAATTACCATGAAATAATGATGCCAATGTAACTCATAATGATAGGGACCCTGGGCTCTGGCACTATGTCAAAATGTGAGAACAGATTCATATTCACACACTCACACATGCACATACTAGTATTATCAGAATACCAAAAAATACTACATTTATAATACCCCATTCATTTTTTCCATGACTTGTGTAGCAGCAGAATCATTTCAGCTGTTGTGTTGAGAGATCAGTTGTTTTCCTGAGAGCTGCGGTCTTGGGGAATTAGTTTAACCACAGGCAGTTCAGGTACTGAATAGAAAACAACAGCAAACAGACCACATCCTCCTACATCAGCAGACAGAACCTCCTGTGGCTCTATTTCCTGGGTTAAGGGTCATACTGATGTGGACAGTACAGCTTTGCCAATATCCACCAACTGAGAGGTGGGACGGCTACCTTCAAACATCTCCTTTTTATTGTTATTCTGATCCCACACAGAACAGTGTTGAAGAGGCTTAGGGGGCTGCTTTCTAGGGAAATGGAGCTGACCTGGTTATCTACTGGGTATTACAGTGGTGTTGCGTTTCTCACGGCAAACTGAAGCCGATTTGTGCCCAGCGATTATGGCCAATCACATGCCCTGGAAGCTGGCTGAGGCGAGGGGAGTAGGGCAGATGAGGGACAAAGGACACTGTCTGACTGGTCTTTGTAGGGGGGAGAGAGAGAGAGAGAGAGAGAGAGAGAGAGAGAGAGAGAGAGAGAGAGAGATCCTCTCTAGGCAGTTCTGTGTTCGGCTAAGCAACCTGAGAGAGGCCATTGTTTTAGCAAGTAGCACATCACAGCCATTTGAAATCACAGGGGGAGGGAAGGCAGCCCTTTCTAATGCTGTTCAACTAATTCCCAATTTAGGGGTGGAAACAACGTAAGACTCCAATGAGTTTTAGCACGGCAAAACAGCTTTTACCCAACACTTTAAAATTAATCATGGTTACTGTTGTGTTCAAAACAGATTGTTACAAGCTGGGGAGATGTGGCAAACTGACTCTGACATTTTCTCAAAAGCCAGGAGTTGTAATGTTTTGCTGTGTTATACGGGAAAGCCCCATAGACACAGTCATTGGGTTTCTCTGTGTATTTTAAGCAGACATTAATCACAATCAGTTACTGTTTCCGTTTAGCTAATATAACAGACGTAATAGCTAGATATGGCTGGGTGGGCCCGTCACATTTAAGATCATCAACGCATCTACATACTGTAGATAGATGAACCATCAATACTGTGTATTTCTACTGTATTCTCTGAAATAACTATGTTTGAAGCATGTTGTTGAAGTGTAAAGTGAGCTAAGGGGGCCACACCCTGTCAATGTATGTGTCTGTGTCTGTTTTTCGTCATGCCCTGTCATTTTGTTTTTGTCTGAACATAAAAAAGACATCAAGCTTGCTTCACATCAGACAGATGAATGATAGTGCAGCTCACCGGCGATGACAGACAGAAAAAGCCGACCTCTATAACTATACCATGACTAAGCAGACTGTTTTACGCAATCTGTGTCTTAGCTGTCTGTATGGCTCAGTGGAGGGCAGGTTCAGGGCTGAGGGCTAAGTTTGTCTGGGTGTCTGAGGCAGGGTTTACTCATCTCGACCACTGCTGCTGCTGCAGGTATGTGGGCCTTCCCCGTCATTACTGGCTGTTTGGAGTTGGGTGGGCGTGCCAGCTCTGTCCCTTATCGCTAGGCACGCTAACTCCAGTAATGCACTTCTCTTCTCTCTTCGTTTCCCGGATGGGGCACAGCTGAAGCTGATGTTGTTTTTCGCATGGACAGGCACGCTCGCCTGTCACGGGCGGAATGAGTTATGCTCCGTCCTACGCCCACTTGGATTATTCCTCCGACTTCCATGTAAGGTCATTATCACCTCAGCGCTAGCCGGTTGTGGTTTGCGGCGGTAGCGACGGAGGTTTCATTGATCGCGTGGCGAAATTGGAGGTAGAATGAGGTGTTGCTAGGTGGGGTTGTGGCTGAGTCATTTATTGGATTTGTGGGGGGATTTACGGGCAGACATGAAAGAGCTGTGAGGCAGCATACCTCCCCTCTGTGCATGACCGTGATCTGTGGCTTTGGAAACCCAGCTCACCTGAATCAAGAGCTGCCAGTAATCTGTGGTGAAAACTACTGGGGTTGGCAAAAATAATTTTAGTTTTTGTGCTTTTTTTGGCTAATAATCGGAGCTGTTTGTCTGTTTTTTTGTTCAGTCGACATTCAAGTTTTTGTTGAATAAAACCCAGCTCGACTCTCATCTCCCTGTCGTGATTCTGTGATGCCAATTTTGCTACCATGTCCCCACTCACACAGATGTGTCCCTCTTTCCACTGATTTCAAACAGAAAAAAAATACACTTTTACCACAAATACGTGATGTTCGAAAAAGGTATTCTTAATGATTGTGCTGCTCCTGCTGTATCTGTTGACAGACTCAGGTAGTCACTCAGTACGCTGGCCACAGCAGCACCAGGGGTGATGATGATGTCTTTTTTTCCCAACATACCGCACCCCCGCAGCTGTCCAAATTGTTTCAAGTAGGCAGGGTTATTTTCCACACTGGGAAGAGATTGTCTGCCTTTGGCCTGGAATCCACAGGTATGGGCCTGACTCAGTGTTTTCAAAAAGAGAGAGGGAGAGAGAGAGAGGAAGAGAGAGAAAGAGAGAGAGCGAGAGAGAGAGAGAGAGAGAGAGAGAGAGAGAGAGAGAGAGAGAGAGAGAGAGAGGCAGAGACAGGGAGATGCCTGCCGGCTTGGCCTGGATCTGTTGGCAATCAGCACGGTGCGTCCAACCAGTGCTCAGTGCAGAATTACAGACTTGGCTGGAGGGGCTCTGGATATGATTTCCCTGTGATGGATGCTGTCCAAGACTGTGATTAAGGGCATAAGAACTCTGATTAATATGATCATCTTGGTGATGACAGAGGTATTTCTGTAATGGATGTTTATGATGCCAACCCTCGGTGATCACGTTCCCCCCCATTCCTGCTACACGGTTTTAATTTGAAATGTTAATATTTGCCGTGGCGATGCCAAACATAAGATTTATTCGCAGCTGATAAAGAAATGAGTATGCGGGGCTAAGGCAGTTTAAGGCAGGCAGAGCTGCCTCTGTGGGAAGGCATAGATAAGTAGCCATAATGCTCCAAACCCTTATATAATAGCCATGCCTGGATTCTGACCCAAGCAAGCCCCATCAGTCTCCAGCACACTGCATTTTATGAATGATCTTGCGTTTCAATCCATGTATGGCTCGGATATCCAATCAAGGATTTAGATGCATGCGCCAGGGGACTGGGGCTGTGCTTTGACCTTTAATAGAAGCGAGGAGGAGGTGGAGGGTCTTGTGGCTGGTTAGCAGCGGATCCTGTAAATAGTTGCAGTCAGACCTACTCTTAGGAACGTTCGTCCGTGTGCGCCGCTGCTGTTATCTGCCTCTGTGCCTTTTCACACCAGAGCCTTTGTTTTATTAAGATCAATGATAAAGGCTCTGTGTATGCAAACACACATCTCTGCTTAAGCCTGTTAGTATATTTGAAAAGACATGCCTCACAGCTGCCTGCAGTAGAAAGGTCATTGAGGCGGCCGATAAGCAGAACCAAGCATCTACATTACTACATTACCGCCTGTCCCGCTACTTTCATTTCTCATCTGGGCCGCATCTGTTGTTTCACAGACGATTCCCTGTGACATTCAGTGTGCTGAGCAGGACTTAGATATCATCATTAGAATACAACTCCCAAGAAAAAGGGATTTGGACTAGCATGGGCATGGCATGTTTTTATGACTTCATCATTGGGCCGTGAATTCCATGGATCTCGGGGAAATTCTGCAATTAGGAGCCGGGATCCGGGATATGGCCCTGTATATCTTCCAGGAAGGCTGTTCTGTTCTGTTCTCCGACTAGGATTTACTCAAATTAAGTGAGTTCAGATGGACTCAAACAAAACCTAGATGTATTTAAAAAGCTGCAGAGCTCTCCCTCTGTTTTTGGCCGTGTCATTTATTTCTGACGACCGCCGTGAAACACGTCTGCGCTTAGCACCGTTTACATTCTTCTCCTCTCACATCCAGGCCTACTGTTTATAGTCAGTGAAATTTTGATTGCCAACGTAAGTCAACAAAAGCCCTCATTTGGCAGCTAGTAAAATGTATTGCATTAAGTTGAGCTCTCGTATACCCCCCCCCCCCCCGATGTGAGCAGCAGAGGATTTGACAGAAATGCGTAGCTGAAGTGCACTTTTTATGATGAAGTTATCAAATCAAATCAAATGTTATTTGTCACATACACGTGTTTAGCAGATGTTATTGCGGGTGTAGCGAAATGCTTGTGCTTCTAGCTCCGACAGTGCAGTAATATCTAACAATTTCACAACATATACCCAATACACACAAATCTAGTAAGGAATGGAATTTAAGAATATATACATATATGGACAAGCAATGTCAGAGCGGCATGGACTAAGATACAGTAGAATATTATAGAATAGAATACAGTATATACATATGAGATGAGTAGTGCAAGATATGTAAACATTATTAAAGTGACTAGTGTTCCATTTCTTAAAGTGGCCAGTGATTTCAATAGGCAGCAGCAGCCTCTAATGTGCTAGTGATGGCTATTTAACAGTCTGATGGCCTTGAGATAGAAGCTGTTTTTCATTCTCTCTGTCCCTGCTTTGATGCACCTGTACTGACCTCGCCTTCTGGATGATAGCGGGGTGAACAGGCAGTGGCTCGGGTGGTTGATGTCATTGATGATCTTTTTGGCCTTCCTGTGACATCGGGTGCTGTAGGTGTCTTGGAGGGCGGATAGTTTGCCCCCGGTAATGCGTTCGGCAGACCACACCACCCTCTGGAGAGCCCTGCGGTTGCGGGTGGTGCAGTTTCCATACCATGCGGTGATACAGCCCGACAGGATGCTCTCAATAGTGCATCTGTAAAAGTTTGTGAGGGTTTTAGGTGCCAAGCCAAATTTCTTCAGCATCCTGAGGTTGAAGAGGCTCTGTTGCGCCTTCTTCCTCACACTGTCTGCGTGGGTGGACCATTTCAGTTTGTCAGTGATGTGTACGCCAAGGAACTTGAAGCTTTTCACCTTCTCCACTGCGGTCCCATCGATGTGGATAGGGGGGTGCACCCTCTGCTGTTTGTGAAGTCCACGATCATCTCCTTTGTTTTGTTGACGTTGAGTGAGAGGTTATTTTCCTGGCACCACACTCCCAGAGCCCTCACCTCCTCCCTGTAGGCGGTCTCGTCATTGTTGGTAATCAAGCCTACTACTGTTGTGTCGTCTGCAAACTTGATGATTGAGTTGGAGGCGTGCTTGGCCACGCAGTCATGGGTGAACAGGGAGTACAGGAGGGGGCTGAGCACCCACCCTTGTAGGGCCCCAGTGTTGAGGATCAGCAAAGTGGAGATGTTGTTTCCTACCTTCACCACCTGAGGGCGGCCCGTCAGGAAGTCCAGGACCCAGTTGCACAGGGTGGGGTTCAGACCCAGGGCCTCGAGCTTAATGATGAGCTTGGAGGGTACTATGGTGTTGAATGCTGAGCTATAGTCAATGAACAGCGTTCTTACATAGGTATTCCTCTTGTCCAGATGGGATAGGGCAGTGTGCAGTGTGATGGCGATTGCATCGTCTGTGGATCTATTGGGGCTGTAAGCAATTTGAAGTGGGTCTAGGGTGACAGGTAAGGTAGAGGTGATATGATCCTTGACTAGTCTCTCAAAGCACAATTGCATGTAAAGAGGCCAAATTTGACTTCAGGGGTGAATGCAGGGTCTCAGTGTAGTGTTGTGGTTTGTACTGTAGTACACTAACCTTTGTTTACTCCGTATGTTACAGTGTCTTTCTTTTTCTGGTTTCAGACTTCATTTATTATTGTCTGTGCCCTCATTATGGTACATTAGCCCAGTTGACTATTATAGGCAGGGAAATGTCCTAATGAAGGGGTCTGGAGCAATTTCTCACCCGCTGACCCTCTGCTATGAGTCACACACACAGCTTCACAGCTTGGTACAAGGCTCTACTTAAGTTGTTATGGAGGGTGACACACAGGATACCTGCTGAAACGCATTAAATATCATTTCTTTGCAGACCTAAAATTGGGCAATCTTGAAATTATTAATTGGTGATTCAAATTCCGGTCTGAAAGCTTTCATTATATATTTTTTAAGATACAGTATATCATTGTCACATGATATTTAAAAATAGTAGTAACATATAGTACATGATAGACGGTGACACTTCAGAAAAGTTCTGAAGGCGAGTAAATTGGATTTGATATCTCACTGATCCAGGAGAATACAAATGAGCATACGATGGGGAGGCTAGGTTTTCTAAAAGGTCTTTGAGCGGGAAGATAATGATGTGGAAATGTCATTTTGAAGGCCCCGTCTAGCTGTCAGTACTGAAGTGTTAGATATGTATTCATCATTGGCCCCTCAGTTGTGAAGCTGACAGTTCTCCGATGGAACATGAAAGAGCCAACCTCCCCAAATCAGGATTTGCTAATTGCTTTGAAACAGATGCCCCTGTGACCTCCATGCAAAGGTGCCCTATATTTCAGCATTGTCATTATGCAGGTAGTGGTCTGTCCTCTAGCTAGCCAGTCTGTTGCTAACTCTATTTTGAAGCACACCCCATCAACGGTACTTATATAAGGGTATTTTCACACACCCTCATTTATACATAGCACTCACACTGAATTAGAATCAGATAAACTATAGAGATGATCAATTAAGTATAACCCACCGATGAATAAGACATTATAGCTTTAGCTACAATTTATAGTTAAATCCTTATTATCTGTACGTAATGACTGGTTTGAAAAGAGAATGAGATTGCCAAGTGATGGCAGTGACAGGAGAGAGGCCTCGTTTAGCTAAAGGTGCAGAGCAGAGCTTGGGAATTTCTCAGTTACTAAGAACTCCACTCAGCGATGTCATCGACATGAAAGCTGAAGCCTGATCCATCTAAAAAATGAAAGTGTTACTTAACGGGCTGAACAATTTATGTCTGCAGTGGTCGCTCTCTCCGTCTCCCTCCCCAACTCTAAATGGAGGTGATAAAGCTGTGAGCGGCGGTTGCAGATGGGGATGCACATTTCCGTGTGTGGCTCGTCTTGGCGGGCAGGCAGGAGAGAGGGCGGGCGGAGGACACTCACGGGTCGAGGCCCACTAGCCAGAACCTTGTCACGCCAATTCCGATAGTTCCCCTTACATTCATCAAAGACCTCATTGTCTGAGGTTTTTATTTTCTGGCTCACTGAGCCTGTACTGACTGCACTGAACACAAAAAGTGAATTTTCCTTCTCTCTTCTGCTCCCAGTGTACAGCCTACTGAGTGATTTGAATACCCTTCACTACTAGGCTACTAGGCCCCGGCTGGTTTCAGCCCAGGCAACACTACACTGCATCACAGCCAGTCAGGCTATATAGCTCTGGGAACCTAGGTGCAACAATAAGGGAGTTCAACCACTTCCTACTCACACACAAACACACGCACGCATGCACGCACACACACCAGGTCTACTTCCCCTGGCCCACTGCTTCAACGTCCCTCTCTCTCCTGGGCGCCGCCAACATTTAATACCAGGGAGTTTTTCTCTCTTATGGGAGTCACAATGTCAAATGGGAAGTCATCTTGATTATGTCATAGCTCGTTAGTGTCAACCCTGGGACCATTCTGTCGCCGATCTTGATGTTTTCATAGACTTCTAAAAAAGTCTCCCAATCTATTAAAGTTGAGTGCCTTAACAAAGTGGGTCATAAATATAAAATTGTGGTCACTACAGGATGAAATCTAGACGAAAAACATGTCTGAGGTGGTTCCTGTCTGTGTGACATCACACCCGTTTCCTTAGCCTAATATTTATATCATAAGCCAATGTAGGTCTATGTTGTTTGTAGGTGTTTAAAGTGTTGGAAAAATAATGGCGCCGGAGGGAATGGCAGCCGTTTTACGGGCTCCTGACCAATTGTGCTATTTTGTGTATTTTTTGTTGCTGATCTTAACTTTTTTGGTAGATAGTGTTTCCGCCACAGGAGGTTGATGGCATCTTAATTGGAGTGGACGGGCTCGTGGTAATGGCTGGAGCGCATTCAGTGGAATGGTATCAAATACATCAAACACATGGTTTGATGCCATTCCATTTGCTCCGTTCCAGCCATTATTATGAGCCGTCCTCCCCTCAGCAGCCTCCACTGGTTTACGCCATCGTTTCCTATGACCAAAAATTGCTTTTGGACATCAAAACAGCTATCACTAACCTCGATTTGGACGAGGCGAAAGACATATTGATTATCCCGGACAAGGCCGTAATCCCCGACACCCGTAGAAGGCGAAGACGCCGCTATAAATCGCCTCTAACCTCTATTCTATTGGCGAATGTGCAATCACTGGAAAATAAACTGGACAAGCTCCGTTCAAGTCTATCCTATCAACAAGACATTAGGAACTGTAATATGCTATGCTTCTCAGAGTCATGGCTGAACAAGGACATGGATATTATAAATCAAGCTGGTTTTTCTATGCATCGGCTGGACAGAGTCTGGTAAGATCAGGGGTGGTGGTGTTTGTCTCTTTATTAACAACAGCTGGTGTGCAATCTTTAATATTAAGAAAGTCTCAAGGGTTCTGCTCGCCTGAGTTAGAATACCTCATGATAAGCTGTAGACCATACTATTTACCAAGAGAGTTTTATTCTGTATTTTTCATGGCTGTCTATTTACCACCACAAACCGATGCTGGCAATAAGACCCCACTCAACAAGCTGTATAAGGCCATAAGCAAACAAGAAAATGTTCATCCAGAGGCTCCTAGTGGCCGGTGATTTTAATGCAGGAAAACTGAAATCCGTCACCTGTGCAACTAGAGGGATAAAAACTCCAGATCACCTCAACTCCACACACAGAGACGCATACAAAGCTATCCATTTGACAAATCGGACCATAACTCTATCCTCCTGATTCCTGCTTACAAGCAAAAACTCGAACAGGAAGTACCAGTGACGCACTCAATATGGAAGTGGTCCGATGAAGCGGATGCTAAACTACAGGACTGTTTCGCTAGCACAGACTAGTGAAACAGGGATTCATCCGGCGGCATTGAGAAGATTACCACATCAGACACCGACTTCATTAATAAGTGTATCGACGACGTTGTCCCCACAGTGACCATATGTACATATCCCAACTAGAAGCCATGGATTACAGGCAACATCCGCACTGAGTTAAAGGCTAGAGCATCCACTTCCAAGGAACAGGACACTTATAAGAAAAGGACGTTTATAAGAAATCCTGCTACACCCTCCGATGAACCATCAAACAGGTAAAGCGTCAATACAGGACTAAGATTTAATCCTACTACACCGGCTCTGACGCTCGTTGGATGTGGCAGGGCTTGTAAACTATCACAGGTTACAAAGAGAAACCCAGCCCAGTGACACAAGCCTACCAGACGAGCTAAATGCCTTCTATGCTCAATTCGAGGCAAGCAACACTAAAAAATGTGTGAGAGCACCAGCTGTTCCAGACGACTGTATGATCAGCCGATGTGAGTAAGACAAGGTTAACATTCACAAGGCCGCAGGGCCAGGCGGATTACTAAGACGCGTACTCAGAGCATGCGCTGACCAGCTGGCAAGTGCCTTAACTGACATTTTCAACCTCTCCCTGACCCAGTCTGTAATACCTACATGTTTCAAGCAAACCACCATAGTCCCTGTGCCTAAGAACACCAAGGTAACTTGTCTAAATGACTACCACCTCGTAGCACTTACATCTGTAGCCATGAAATGCTTTGAAAGGCTCGTCATGGCTCACATCAACACCATCATCCCAGAAACCCTGGACCCACTCCACTTTGCATAACGCCCCAACAGATCCACAGATGACACAATCTCTATTGCACTCCTCATTGCCCTTTCCCACCTGGACAAAAGGAACACCTATGTGAGAATGCTGTTCATTGACTAAAGCTCAGCGTTCAACACCATAGTGCCCTCCAAGCTCATCACTAAGCTAAGGACCCTGGGACTGAACACCTCCCTCTGCAACTGGATCCTGGACTTTCTGACGGGCCGCCCACTGGTGGTGAGGGTAGGCATCAACACATCCACCACGCTGACCCTCAACACGTGGACCTCTAAGGTGTGTGTGCTCAGTCCCCTCCTGTACTCCCTTTTCACCCACGACTGCGTGGCCGCACACGACTTTAACACCATCATTAAGTTTGCCGAAGACATGACGGGGGTAGGCCTGAATACAGACGACGATGAGACAGGTCAAAGACCTTGCCTATAGGGAGGAGGTCAAAGACCTGGCATTTTGTCGCCAGGACAACATCCTCTCCCTCAACGTGGGCAAGACAAAGGAGCTTACTATAGGAAACGGAGGGCCGAATATGCCCCCATTCACATCGACAGGGCTGTAGTATAGTGGGTCAAGAGCTTCAAGTTCCTCGGTGTCCACGTCAAGGACCTATCGTCCAAACACACCAACACAGTCGTGAAGAGGGAACGATAATGCCTTTTCCCCCTCAGGAGGCTGAAAATATTTGGCATGGGCCCTCAGATCCTCAGAAAGTTCTACAGCTGCACCATTGAGAGCATCTTGACTTGGTATGGCAACTGCTCGGCACCCGACCGCAAGGTGCTACAGTGGGTAGTGCGTACAGCCCAGTACATCACTGGGGCCAACTCCCTGCCATCCAGGACCTCTATACCAGGCGGTGTCAAAGGAAGGCCCTAAAAATTGTCAAAGACTCCAGCATGGCAAGCGGTACCGGAGTGCCAAGTCTGTGACCAAAAGGCACCTGAACAGCTTCTATCCCCAAGCCATAAGACTGCTGAACATCTAATCAAATGGCTACAATTTACATTGACCCCCTTGATCATTTATTTATTTATCTTAATTGTTTTGCATGGACTCCCTTGCACTGGCTCTGTGCACACTCACTAGACTCCACCTACACATACTCTATACTACACTGACACTCCAACACACAACACACACACACACGCACTACATACGCTCACACACACAAAACACACATACATGGATATTGACACCACACTCACACATAGACACCCATACCTTGCTGCTACTCTGTTTATTATTACATGTCCTGATTGCCTAGTTACTTTTACCCCTACCTACATGTACATAATTGTATTACCTCAATTACCTCAACTACCTCGTACCCCTGCACATTGACTTGGTACTGGTACTCCTTGTATATAGCCTCGTTATTGGTTTTATTGTGTTACTATATCCTTTTTTATTGATCAAATATGTGTTACTTTTTAACTGCGCTGTTGGGAAAGGGCTTGTAAGTAAGCATTTCACTGCAAAGACTACACCTGTTGTATTCGGCACATGTGACCAATGACATTTGATTTTATTTGAAATGTCCCTGTAATTAGAAGATTTCCTGTCTATTGTGCAGATCCTGTTGAAGAATAGATGCAGCAATCTCCCCCTCGTATTTGGTTGAAATGCTGTTAAGTAACCATAGCTTTTAAGATGGTATACAGTAAGTCATCTAGGATAGTCAATCAATAGTGTGGGCGTAAGATACTCAAGCTTGACTTCAGTGGTTTCGTAATTAAAAGACGAGTAGTTTATAGCCTTGGTTTGGTTCACAAGCCAAGCAGAGGAGCAGAAAGAAAGAAGCTTCTATAATGAACAGACAATTTTTTCTACCTCTGCCACTGCTTCCGACACTGTAGACTTACTCAGAACCAACCGTCTGAGTGAAAGAGAAGCGGATATTAAAATGTCCCTGCGTAATGTATTCATAAAGGTTTTCAAATGCGGCACATGAGAGAGAGTGGGCTTCCGGATCAGTTAGCTTTACAGGGGGAGGTGTTGGGGGTCACTAATAAGTTCTCTAATATTGCAGACTGAGTGATTGCACAAATGCTTTCCCCCAAACAGTCACTTTGAGACAGGCATAACAATTATACAATTTTCTGGTACACTAAGCCCCTCAGGTATGTTAAAAGTCTCAGAGTGGCTGACTGGGTTCTGGTCTCCATAATTTTAAGTATGTCATTAATGGCTGTCACAGGGTACTGCCTGAGTAGTAATCCACAGGGGAGACAGGTTCTTAAAGGCCACTGCTACCCCTTACTTTTTGGAATTACTATCCTGGAATTAGGGTTTTCTCTCCTGTGGAACCAGTTTGCAAATGGTGTAGAGTGATCTAATGATGGTAGCTAGTGAAAACAAAACAGTTCAAATGTTTGTCTCTATGTCACCCATGGCTGAGTGAGTGAGTGAGTGAGTGAGTGAGGGAGGGAGGGGGGAGGGAGGGAGGGAGGGAGGGAGGGAGGGAGGGAGGGAGGGAGGGAGCGGTGAGGTGAGGTGGAGGAGTTAAGTTTGTTTGAGCTGCTGGGTGACTGACTGAATCATAGCAGCAGAATGCCTAAGGCCAGAGGGGGCTAAATGAGGTGGATCTGATGACGATGTCTGCCTGTGTGTGTCACACTCAGGGGAGAGGAAGCACAGTGCTAGAAGTACAACTCATCATAGAAACACCTCAGTATAATTACAGAGCTCAGGCAAGAGACTGAACGTCTCAATCTATTTTATTGGCTTTGTCATGCTTTCTGTGAGGAACAGTGGCTCACGCAAGCTGCTGCTGTCCTAGTTTAGCTGAAAAGAGAGAGAGAGAGAGACTCACAACAGCCAGCGTCTTCGTTCAACCTCCAAACAAATAGTCGATGGAGCCAAGTAACCGACAGTAAAGTGTAAAAAGATCCAATTACTGAGCTACAAGTGCTTTCAGCTGTACAAATGTCACTTTAGATTGCATCTATCTATCTACACACATCAATGGCTGCTGAAACCCTCCCAGGGTAATTGACACGTTTATATGAAAACAAAATGCCAGAGCAGAACCTCAGAGAAGAATACACACTAGAGGTGTTTTGAGACAGTTCTAAACTCAAACCAGGACATACACTACCAGTCAAAAGTTTGGACACACCTACTCATTCAATGGTTTTTCTTTATTTTTAAAATGTTTTACATTGTAGAATAATAGTGAAGACATCAAAACCATAAAATAACACATATGGAATCATGCAGTAACCAAAAAAGTGTTAAACTTTTATTATTTGAGATTCTTCAAATAGCCACCCTTTGCTTTGATGACAGCTTTGCACACTCTTGGCATTCTCTCAACCAGCTTCATGAGGTAGTCACTTGGAAAGTATTTCAATTAATAGGTGTGCCTTCTTAAAAGTTAATTTGTGGAATTTCTTTCCTTCTTAATGCGTTTGAGCCAATCAGTTTTGTTGTGACAAGGTAGGGGGGGTATACAGAAGATAGCCCTATTTGGTAAAAGACCAAGTCCATATTATGTCAAGAACAGCTCAAATAAGCAAAGAGAAACAACAGATCATCATTACTTTAAGACATGAAGGTCAGTCAATACGGAACATTTCAAGAACTTTGAAAGTTTCTTAAAGTGCAGTCGCAAAAACCATCAAGCGCTATGATGAAACTGGCTCTCATGAGGTCCAACACAGGAATGGAAGACCCAGAGTTACCACTGCGGCAGAGGATAAGTTCATTAGAGTTACCAGCCTCAGAAATTGCACCCCAAATAAATGCTTCACAGAGTTCAAGTCACAGACACATCTCAACATCAACTGTTCAGAGGGGACCGTGTAAATCAGGCCTTCATGGTCGAATTGCTGCAAAGAAACCACTACTAAAGGACACAAATAAGAAGAAGAAACCTGCTTGGGGCAAGAAACACGATCAATGGACATTAGACCGGTGGAAATGTGTCCTTTGTTCTGATGAGTCCAAATTGGAGATTTTTGGTTCCAACCGCTGTGTCTTTGTGAGACGCGGTGTGGGTGAACGGATGATCTCCGCATATGTAGGAGGAGGTGTTATGATGTGGGGGTGCTTTGCTGGTGACACTGTCTGTGATTTATTTAGAATTCAAGGCACACTTAACCAGCATGGCTACCACAGCATTCTGCAGTGATACGCCATCTCATCTGATTTGGGCTTAGTGGGACTATCATTTGTTTTTCAACAGGACAAGGACAACACACCTCCAGGCTGTGTAAGGGCTATTTTACCAAGAAGGAGAGTGATGGAGTGCTGCATCAGATGACCTGGCCTCCACAATCCCCGACCTCAACTCAATTGGGATGGTTTGGGATGAGTCAGACTGCAGAGTGAAGGAAAAGCAGCCAACAAGTGCTCAACATATGTGGGAACTCCTTCAAGACTGTTGGAAAAGCATTCCAGGTGAAGCTGGTTGAGAGAATGCCAAGAGTGTGCAAAGCTGTCATTAAAGCAAAGGGTGGCTGTTTGAAGAATCTCAAATATAAAATATATTTTGATTTGTTTAACACTTTTTTGGTTACTACATGTCATGATTCCATACGTGTTATTTCATAGTTTTGATGTCTTTACTATTATTCTACAATGTAGTCAAAGTAAATAGTCAAAATAAAGAAAAACCCTTGTAGGAGTAGGTGTGTCCAAATCAGAAGGGAGGATGTCTGCACATATTAAAAGGCTAGTCACATGACAGGGTGCAGAGAACAAGCATCAAAGCTGGCCTAAGTTAAGCTGCCCTAACCGCTTGTTGTGACTCTGGAAATGAAAACTTAATTGTCTCTGTAACTGCCCGTCCATCATGAAAAGGATATATTGCTCACATGTTTTGGTTGGATTGATGGGATTATAAGTGACATGTCAAAACAGGGGGTTTGTGACAGGGTCTCTGGTGTCCACTGTCGTGTGCATTACTGTCAGGAATGCAGATGAGCCCTAACAAGGTTTTAATCCAGCAGCAGTCATTAGCGTGGAGGGCATCTTAAAACAAATCTGGGGTCAGGCCGTTTTAGGGCCCGAGAGCGCCAAGAGTCCCTCTCCCACCGGTTCACTGAGCAGCATGACACAGAGACATCAGCACTTTATCCGCTTTTAGCTTCCTTCCCACACAATCAGGGCTCTTTCCCTCCCTCCTTCCTATGGGGAATTCCTTTGCCATCTCATTTTATACGATATAGGATATTGTAGTATACATCAATCGTAGGTGTTACCATCAATTAAAGAGTCTGCTCATACTGAACGTCGATCATAAGGTTTATTCAGATCACAAGCTTCAGCATGAGTAACAGGTGACATGACACCCGGAGAGCGACGCCTCAGAATGGCTGCTTGCTCTACCCTCTCCGTCATTTTCCCCCCTATTTATAAACAATGATGCCCCCTCTTCTGGCCAATCACCAGTCTCCCCTGTCTACAACCCACCTCCTGTCTGTGGTATGTGGTATTACACCTAAAACATTGCCTTCTGATACTAACCTAAACAACATTCCTTGTTCCTCCAAAATAGTCATAATCTCAATACACGACAATATACTTTATATCAGGGGTACTCAACTACTATTTGAGAAGGTCCGTTCACACATATTTCTTAGATGTCAATGGTTCGGATTGATATTGTCATTTATCAGTGTAGTAACAAACCCCAACCTCGTGACACGTGACCCCAAACTGTTCAAACTGTTCCCACCCCTCTTGTTGGCAGAGAGAACATTTTGCCATTTTAAAGCTCATTCCCTACAATTCTACACCTTGCCATGGGACGGATAGAACATTTAGCAGTTTAAAGCTAATTTCCGGCAATTCTACACATTTTGCCATGTCTTGTGTGTGTTTTGATACCTGAGTGACTCAACAAAATCAATGGGGACCCCTGGGGGTCGAGGTCACTGGGCACATAATCTGGCTGTGATAACTACAATATTTAGATAGCTGGTTAGCCTAACTTACCCATCTAGCTAACATGGCCAGTAGTAAATCATCTGGACATTTCTGACAGGTTAAAAATAGCTCTTTAAGGTCTGTCAATGAATGACATAACAAGGGAAAACTGCCCATTCACTAGCAAATTCATTTCTAAATTGAACCTTGTGCATTGTACTGTTACAACTCTCAACAGCAGAAAGTTAAAAGCCCAACTGAGTTCGTAAAAATGTAATTTTTTGTGTTTGTCGGGACCTTCGGTCCGTAATGACCCCGTTCTTGGTCCGGATCCGGACTGTGGTCCGCCAGTTGAGCATGGCTGCTCTATATCCATAACTTAAAGTTCAATGAGGACTATTTTCATTTTCTGTTGAAGTTTTGGAGTTCAACTGTATAGGTCATAATTTGTGGTTCTGCAAAAAAATTAAAGTGACGTTTTATTCAGAAGCCAACTGGCCTTGAGGCATGACTGTGTGGTTGATACTGTAGATGGAAGTAAAGGTATCAGACATCAAACTGTCCGTCTTCCAGCTAACACCAGCAATGAGCAATGCACGTTCCCTTTGCACTAAGATTTGAATTCAATGTCTTGAGTTTATTATCTTTGCTTCAGAAACTTGCCTATGTGTTTACTTCCTCTTGCTTAACTGTGGACAGAACTGCGACAATGTACAATTACAAATGTAACTTCGCAGCTCTTCACACCAAGTGCATCAACAAGACACTAATTGTGCAGTAGAAGTAGAAAAAAATAGACAAACTTTCAGAGTTTATGCCCAGTGCAACAGATAATTACTCAGCTATAAACTAGGTGTCGCAAGGTAACAGGTCAATTTCTCTAAAATGCTTTTTGAATGCCTCTGCCATCGGGGAGAGAATAAGTGCTGCTTCTTCCACCCGGCGTCTCGTCTAATTAATTTAACTTAATTGTCATTCATAACCCACATGTTGCAGTTTTACACTGGCTGAGATAATGCTATCTTCCGCTGTTTCCACTGTAATTGAAATTTCCATTATGAGGTGTAAACATTTAGGAGTGGCCATGTGAATATTCATCAGAGAGGCAGCAAAGCCACGAGGGCCACAGAAAGACTGTTGTTTAGCATCTAGTGGAGGAGTGAGTATGTGTGTGTATGTGTGTGTGTGTGTGGACATGTTTAACTATACTTGTGGTGACCAGAAGTCCCCACAAGAATAGTAAACAAACAAAATTTGACCAACTGGGGACATTTTGTTATTCCTCACTAGGTCAAATGCTATTTCTAGGAGGTTTAAGGTTAAGGTTAGGACTAGGTTAAGGGTTAGGGTTAGGTTTAGGTTTAGAAAATAGGATTTTGAATGGGACTGAATTGTGTGTCCCCACTAGGTTAGTTATGCAAGACTGTGTGTGTGTGTGACGATGTGAGTTTGAGAAAGTAAAAAAAAGTATACTTAATAAAATAAGAAAAACTCCAGCACACAGGTGCCACGAGTAGGTTTGCCCATCACATATTGACATACGTCTTGTTCCAACAGCTCCCTCCCAAGTCAGTGAAGTCATCAAGGAGAGAGTGCAGCAGCGCAGCATCCAGCTCTCCTGGCAGGAGCCTGAGCAGCCCAACGGAGTCATCACCGAATACGAGATCAAGTACTATGAAAAAGTGAGTGTGTGATGCCCTGCTGAATCCATTAATGTTTGAGAGAGAGAGAGAGAAAATCTGTCTGTCTGTGATTGTGCTGCAGCTTTGAACACAGACAACTCTGGCTCTCCCAAACCCTATCCCCCTATCTCTCTCCTCTTCTTCTTAGTTTCATTTAGCTTACTCTTCATTTTGCGTTCTATCTGCAAGACGCTGCGAGTGGAATCGGCAGGATTCTGCAAGTGCATCCTTTGTCCCATAATTGAATGAGACTCTCATAAGATTTTAATCAGTCCCTGGTCCTTCTCAGCCACCCCCACACTGCCAGGCAGCACACACTTCATTGCACTACCCTGCCAGCATTAACAATCTCTTACTGTATCTTCCCTCGCCCCCTCATACAGTTGAAGTCGGAAGTTTACATACACCTTAGCCAAATACATTTAAACTTAGTTTTCACAATTCCTGACATTTAATCCTAGTAAAAATTCCCTGTCTTAGGTCAGTTAGGATCACCACTCTATTTTAAGAATGTGAAATGTCAGAATAATAGTAGAGAGAATTATTTATTATTTTATTTCTTTCATCACATTCCCAGTGGGTCAGAAGTTTACAAACACTCAAATAGTATTTGGTAGCATTGCCTTTAAATTGTTTAACTTGGGTCAAACATTTCGGGTAGCCTTCCACAAGCTTCCCACAATAGGTTGGGTGAATTTTGGCCCATTCCTCCTGACAGAGCTGGTGTAACTGAGTCAGGTTTGTAGGCCTCCTTGCTCGCACACTCTTTTTCAGTTCTGCCCACACATTTTCTATAGGATTGAGGTCAGGGCTTTGTGATGGCCACTCCAATACCTTGACTTTGTTGTCCTTAAGCCATTTTGCTACAACTTTGGAAGTATGCTTGGGGTCATTGTCCATTTGGAAGACCCTTTTGCGACCAAGCTTTAACTTCCTGACTGATGTCTTGAGATGTTGCTTCAATATATCCACATAATTTTCCTTCCTCATGATGCCATTTATTTTGTGAAGTGCACCAGTGCCTCCTGCAGCAAAGCACCCCCACAGCATGATGCTGCCACCCCACGGTTGGGATGGTGTTCTTCGGCTTGCAAGCAACCCCCTTTTTCCTCCAAACATAACGATGGTCATTATGGCCAAACAGTTCTATTTTTGTTTCATCAGACCAGAGGACATTTCTCCAAAAGGTACGATCTTTGTCCCCATGTGCAGCTGCAAACCGTAGTCTGGCTTTTTTATGGTGGTTTTGGAGCAGTGGCTTCTTCTTTGCTGAGCGGCCTTTCAGGTTATGTCGATATAGGACTCGTTTTACTGTGGATATAGATACTTTTGTACCTGTTTCCTCCAGCATCTTCACAAGGTCCTTTGTTCATCTCTAGGAGACAGAACGCGTCTCCTTCCTGAGTGGTATGACGGCTGCGTGGTCCCATGGTGTTTATACTTGCGTACTATCGTTTGTACAGATGAACGTGGTACCTTCAGGAGTTTGGAAATTGCTCCCAAGGATGAACCAGATTTTCTGGAATTTTCCAAGCTGTTTAAAGGCACAGTCAACTTAGTGTATGTTAACTTCTGACCCACTGGAATTGTGATACAGTGAATTATAAGTGAAATAATCTGTCTGTAAACAATTGTTTTAATGATTACTTGTGTCATGCAAAAAGTAGATGTCCTAACCGACTTGCCAAAACTATAGTTTGTTAACAAGAAACAGTTCTAATTCTCAAAAAAGTACGATCTTTGTCCCCATGTGCAGTTGCAAACCGTAGTCTGGCTTTTTTATGGCGGTTTTGGAGCAGTGGCTTCTTCCTTGCTGAACGGCCTTTCAGATTATGTCGATATAGGACTCGTTTTACTGTGGATATAGATACTTTTGTACCTGTTTCCTCCAGCATCTTCACAAGGTCCTTTGATGTGGTTCTGGGATTGATTTGCACTTTTCGCACCAAAGTACGTTAATCTCTAGGAGACAGAACACGTCTCCTTCCTGAGCGGTATGACGGCTGCGTGGTCCCATGGTGTTAATACTTGCGTACTATTGTTTGTACAGATGAACGTGGTACCTTCAGGCGTTTGGAAATTGCTCCGAAGGATGAACCAGTCTTGTGGAGGTCTACAATTCTTTTTACATTTTAGTCATTTAGCAGACGCTCTTATCCAGAGCGACTTACAGTTAGTGAGTGCATACATTATTTAATTTTTTTATACTGGCCCCCAGTGGGAATCGAACCCACAACCCTGGCGTTGCAAACGCCATGCTCTACCAACTGAGCTACATCCCTGCCGGCCATTCCCTCTCATACCCTGAACGACGCTGGGCAAATTGTGCGCCGTCCCATGGGTCTCCCGGTCGTGGCCGGCTACGACAGAGCCTGGATTCGAACCAGGATCTCTAGTGGCACAGCCTTAGACCACTGCGCCACTCGGGAGATTACTTTTTCTGAGGTCTTGGCTGATTTCTTTTTATTTTCCCATGATGTCAAGCAAAGAGGCACTGAGTGAAGGTAGTCCTTGAAATACATCCACAGGTACACCTCCAATTGACTCAAATTATGTTAATTATCCTATAAGAAGCTTCTAAAGCCATGACATCATTTTCTGGAATTTTCCAAGCTGTTTAAAGGCACAGTCAACTTAGTGTTTGTAAACTTCTGACCCACTGGAATTGTGATACAGTGAATTATTGTCACGATCGTCGAACAGAGATGAGGACCAAGGCGCAGCGTTGCAGGCAAACATACTCTTTAATAGAGACACGATCAAACACAACAAAACGAAAACGTGACAGTTCACGGTCTAACACAACAGACTAGAAACAAGATCCCACAAACTCTGTGGGGAAACAGGCTGCTAAAGTATGGTTCTCAATCAGAGACAACAAGCAACAGCTGAATCACGTTGCCTCTGATTGAGAACCACACTGGCCAACATAGAACAACAAACTAGAATGTGAAACCTAGAACAAAACACATAGACTTTACACACCCTGGCTCAACATATTAGAGTCCCCAGAGCCAGGGCGTGACAGTACCCCCCCCTAAAGGCGCAGACTCCGACCGCGTCCACCAAATACCACAGGGGAGGGACCGGGTGGGCACTCCGCTTAGGCGGCGGATCCGGCTCCGGGCCTGAACCCCGCTCCCTCTCCAACCCCCCAAAGTACCCCTGGTCCGGTCTGGCCCCGCTGGCCGGAGCTGGACTTCACACTGGTGGAGCGGATTGCTCTAGCTCCGGCGTGAAGCATCTGACCGGTGCCGGACCAGCCACCGGTGGAACAGGCACGGACGCGTGCCGACTGACGACGCACACCACTGGCTTGGTGTGGGGAACAGGCACGAGGCCGTGCCGGTTGACGCAAACGCACCACTGACTTGGTGCGGGGAGCAGGAGCGGGCCGGACCGGCTGACGGGCGCACCACTGACTTGGTGCGGGGAGCAGGAGCGGGCCGGACCGGGCTGACGGGCGCACCACTGACTTGGTGCGGGGAGCAGGAACGGGACGTGCCGGGCTGACCGAGCGCACCACTGACTTGCGCGGGAGCAGGAACGGGCCGAGCTGGGCTGACGAAACGCACCACTGACTTGGTGCGGGGAGTAGGAATGGGCCGGACCGGGCTGACGACGCGCACCACTGACTTGGTGCGGGGAGCAGGAACGGGCCGCACAGGGCTGACGAAACGCACCACTGACTTGGTGCGGGGAGCAGGAATGGGCCGGACTGGGCTGGCGACGCGCACCACAGACTTGGTGCGGGGAGCAGGAACAGGCCGGGCCGAGCTGGCGACGCGCACCGTAGACTTGGTGCGAGTGGCAGGAACAGGCCGGACCGTACTGGGAACACACACCACTGGCCCTACGTGGGGATCAGGAACAGGCCGGACCGGACTGGCAACACACGCCAGTACCTCTCGCCGTGCCTCTACATCCTCCTTCCCCCTGGTGACCAGTGACTCCCGTAACCTGGCGGCCTCCTGCTGCCCCGTCGTCCACGGCGTTAGCCCCCCTAAAAAATTTATGGGCTTCACTCCTACCCGTGGACCAGGTCTCCATGCTTCTCGCCAGCCTTTTGCCCTTCTGCCTCCACGTCAAGCCCCTCTCTTCCTCACATGGCTTGACCCAGTCGAGGAGGCGAAAGAGATCCGCTAGAGATCTCTCAGGCGCTGGCTCCTGGACTTGCTGCTTGGTCCAGTCTTGGTGGGATCTTCTGTCACGATCGTCGAACAGAGATGAGGACCAAGGCGCAGCGTTGCAGGCAAACATACTCTTTAATAGAGACACGATCAAACACAACAAAACGAAAACGTGACAGTTCACGGTCTAACACAACAGACTAGAAACAAGATCCCACAAACTCTGTGGGGAAACAGGCTGCTAAAGTATGGTTCTCAATCAGAGACAACAAGCAACAGCTGAATCACGTTGCCTCTGATTGAGAACCACACTGGCCAACATAGAACAACAAACTAGAATGTGAAACCTAGAACAAAACACATAGACTTTACACACCCTGGCTCAACATATTAGAGTCCCCAGAGCCAGGGCGTGACAATTATAAGTGAAATAATCTGTCTGTAAACAATTGTTGGAAAAATTACTTGTGTCATGCACAAAGTAGATGTCCTAACCGACTTGCCAAAACTATAGTTTGTTAACAAGAAATTTGTGGAGTGGTTGTAAAAAGAGTTTAAGTTTAAGTGTATGTAAACTTCCGACTTCAACTGTATATAATAGAGCTCCCATGTCTTCAATCTGAACAGATGATCAAGGTAGTGATGAGGTTGATGAGGTTGAGAGTGGGTTTAACACAACAAATCAAAGGGCTAGATTCCATGACTCTTGAGGTTCCAGACCCTGTTGAGCACGGCCTCTCAGGCTGCCAGGGATCAGTCTCCTGGGTCACGTACTGTGGCTGTAGTCTGCCCAGCTGTACAATTGGATACAAGCATGACTTCTCTCCTAACAGTCTTTGGCATTCCATTTGGATTTTTTGCAGACAAATAATTTACAGATGAACAACAAAATACACAGTACACGTGGTCTGTAAATTCCAAATGGATTCCGAGCCTGGCATCGCACATCTTCTTTTCTGCCTGTCAGCTTTGATATAAAGCGTCTACAGCAGTGATTCTCAGCTGGGGGTCGCGGGAGAATTTTAACAGGTCACGAGACAAAGGTGTGTGCTGCACAGCTTATTGTTGCTGACTTTACACGTGCAGTGTGTCCGCAGTGGTGAAATGGCTAGCTACGTTCTGATTCTGAGGGTTTTCGCGCTGCACACAGTCAATAACGTTCTCGCCCCACACACACACACATTGATCCAATGAAATGACAGATTTCTCGACACACACACTGATCCAATATAAATGTCATTCTGCAACATTATTTTGTTTTAAATGTGACACGTCCAATCAGATAATACAGATCTTCTTCAGACAGCTAGCTTGATTGACAGCTAACTAAGCAGATGTGTTCTGCAGGCATTGCACATGTGGATAGTTAGCTGTCATTTAACTCATGTAGGCTAGCTGTCAGAGTAAAATCCAATGTCAACAACAAGGCAGACAACCCAGTCCCTGTCAAGAAGAGAAAATACCACCCCGACTTCATCAAATATGGTTTTACAGATATAGAAGAGCATGAAACCCTCCAAAATGAAAGGCATCTAGACACAAATATTTTTTGGGAGGCCTCACAAGATTAATTGAAGAATGTATGCAAGAAAAAGCACATTGCGCATCATACGTAGTGGCCCAGCGCATTTCTAAGTGCAAAAAAGCCCACAGAGGATCTCATGCTCCCTGCTGTGGTTGATATGTGCACTGGAATCTTGGGAGAGTCAGCCGCCAACAAACTTAAAACCATACCCCTATCCAATGACACCATGAGGAGGAGAATCCAGGACATGTCTGAGGACATAACGCACTAGACATCAGAGCGCATCAGTGCAAATGGCCAGTACGCACTGCAGCTTGATGAATCTAATGGTCTATGTCAGACACGTCTGTGATAATAACTTTTAGGAGCAGTTCCTTTTTAGTGCTGATTTGCCCACAACCACCACTGCAGAGGCTGTCTTTAACACAATGGATATGTACCTGGGCTCCGTGGGACTGGCCTGGGATGGGTGCATTGGTGTGACCACTGATGGGGCAGCTGCCATGACGGGAAAGTTCTCCGGAGTAGTAAAGCGGTTCCTGGAGCGAGAACCGAGTGCGACGTGGAACCACTGCTTCCTACACAGGGAGGCATTGGCAGCGAAGGACATGGTGCATTGAGCTCCACGCCACTCTCCAGGATGTGATCAAGTGTGTCAACTACAGTATATCAAAAAGAGTTCCACGAAAACCAGGTGTTTTCAGGCCTTCTGCAGGGATAAGGGGAGCGAGCACCAGCAGGTGCTTTATCATGCAGAGGTCCGCTGGCTTTCCAGGGGTAAAGTATTGGGTCACATTTATGAGCGTTGAGCGGAGATTGCTGCATTTCTTTCGGAAAAACAAGTCACCTCTGGCCGAACATTTCGATTGTGAGGAATGGCTCGTGCAGGTTGCCTACCTGGTGGATATTTTTTATCATCTGAATTTGCTCAATGTGTCAATGCAAGGGGAAGGGGGCACAATCGATTTAAACAAAGGGACAAAGAGGATGCCTTCAAGATGAAGCTTACCGTTTGGGCAAATCATGTTTCTAATGGAAGGATTGACATGTTTCCCAATGCTGATTACGAGATTCAGAATCTGATCAACAAAGCGCATGGCGACACACTGAAAAAAACAGTTAAACAGCATCTTATCAAGCTGCAGGGAAAGTTTTGCGACTACTTCCCGGAAGAGAACAGGAGACAAGACGACTGAATGCGGGAGCCCTTTCGAGTGGAGATGGGAAGCGTCACGTTGCCAAGCAACGAAGAGGATCAGCTGGTGGAGCTGTCATTTGTTTGTGGACTGTGCATGCGCTTCTTGGAAATGACATTCCCACAGTTCTGGTGCAGCGTAGTGGGAGAGTATCCTGCTCTCACCTGTCATGCAATCAGAGTCACACTACCTTTCAGCACTACCCATCTATGCGAGAGTGGCTTCTCTGCTACGGCTCTGCTGAAAACAAAAAGCAGAAACAAACTGGACACCCAGCATGACCTCCTAGTTGCCCTGTCCACCATCACCCCAGACCTTGATAAACTTATCAAACTGAAGAAACATCCCAGCTTTCCCACTGATAGGCCACACACACACACACACACACAAACACATACACACACACAATAAATGTTGGGTCGCGACTCAATTATCATTGTCAAAACATTTATGTTAAACTAATGGCTGTATCTTGGTGTCTATGATTGACATGACTAACATAACATAACACAAAGCCAATGTCTGTTCCTCTCTAAAGGACCAGAAGGATCGCATCTACTCCACAGTGAAGTCCAGGTCCACGTCAGCAACAGTGAACAACCTTAAGCCCAGCACTGCCTACGTGTTCCAGATCCGAGCCTTCACAGCGGCCGGCTACGGCACCTACGGACCCCGGCTGGAGGTCACCACAAAGGAGGAGGCCTCAGGTACCAGCAGAACACATGCATGGGCGTGCACACACACACACACACACACACACGCACGCACACACATGCACACATAAGCACACACACACTAGAGATGATTAGTGTGTTCAGACCTTCATCGAGTTACTTCATCTCATAGCTCCATTTTTCCCATTTACAAATATGGTTGAGGATCGTCCACAAGGAGCAGTAGGTCTCAACTAAAGTGGCAGGGCTCAGAAATCATTGCTGTCCTTTGTCGCTGGTGTTTATATAGCAACTGTACTCACTTGATTTAAAATGCATGAGTTCTCCCAGTCATACACCATTTGCACTGACAGCAGAAAGTGCCATGGCACCCATTCCTTTGAGCAATTGGTGGTTTGTCAATGCAAATAGTCTAGCAGTGTATGTGTCTCTGAATAGGAGACAATCCAACCTGAATGTGTCATTGTTTCAGAAGAAGGGCACCAGCATTACCATCTGGGACTATTAAGCCCACTTTCTGAAACAGTGGAGCCGTGCATGCAGAGGCTAGAAATAGAACTAGCCACCCTTGTCTCTGTGGTAAAGGGCGAGAAGGGGGTTATCAGTCTCCCTGCTCACTCCTCATTGGTTCTATTATGCCCTGTAGATTCCAACGCCTGATGTGCTGAAAGTTCACACTGTGTGCCCTTTGTCTGTGTGTGTGTGTGTGTCTGCTTGCGTGTGTGTGTCCCTCTCCAAGCAGCCACCATTGTCTCCAGCGAGCAGAATCCCGTCATCATCATCGCGGTGGTAGCCGTGGCGGGGACCATCATCCTGGTCTTCATGGTGTTCGGCTTCATCATTGGGAGAAGGTACGCTCTCGCGGGCCCCATTGACTCTCCGCTGCTGTGAGTCTCTGCTTGTCAATTAGCCTTTCTGTCACTCACTGGCCTCCATAGCCGTGGAGTCAGGCCACCACACACCACACACACCCATCATCTGTGGCATGCTGTGCTAATGGTTTGTGATGCATCATTTTCCAGTCCTCACACTGTGAAGAAAAACGGATCCTATTTTTTGCATGTCTTTTTTGTTGTTGTAATGGATCCATTATAGAGACAAGAGTACTCTAAAATGAAAGGTTTTTGCTCATATTTCTGTGTGCGTGCGAGTGAGAGGGTGATGGTGAGGGTGAGTGTGTGTCCGTGCGTGCGTGTCCGTAACTGTGTGTTTGTGTATGTGTGTGTGTGTGTGTTACATCTGTGGTGTTATACAGTAATACACTCAGGTAGGATGAAGTACGGTCTAGCAATGCCTCTAGCCATCTCCTACCAGAGCCACCCTCTTGTGTGTCAGTCACCATTACCACCATTCGCTGGTGCACTCCTCCAATGACGCTTCATTAATATATGGATAGCATTTCATCACAGCATGCCTTACATGGGGGTAGAGCCTTGTACACGTGGGATTTCTATATCCATTTGACTTATTAACCTGCATGTCAACCATTTGTTACTTGATGTTTCCCATCCATCCATTTTTCACTTTGCTAGGAAACAATATTGTATAGTGCAATTAATGACCTGCTTGAGGGTGCATTCAATACATCAGTGTTACACATTAATATTACAAGGAATGCTGAACAGTCTTTTACAGAGTACAGTATATAGTAGTACCACAGGAGGGTCTTTTAGTTCAACATCAGCAGCCAAACATTGTTCCCATACCTCTCAGCTGGTACTGTATCTGTATAGACTTGTTATGCACCGCCAGCATTATGGTCTGTAGCTCAGCTGGTAGAGCACGGCGCTTGTAACGCCAAGGTAGTGGGTTCGATCCCCGGGACCACCCATACACAAAAATGTATGCACGCATGACTGTAAGTCGCTTTGGATAAAAGCGTCTGCTAAATGACATATTATTATATTATTATGGCTTTGCTGCATTAAGATTCTAGCAAAACAGACCATTCTACCTTCTGCCACTGCCCAATCAGTTGATTGTGTGTCCGTCTACCTCTCTCCCTCTCAGACACTGTGGCTACAGTAAGGCGGACCAGGAAGGAGACGAAGAGCTGTATTTCCAATGTGAGTCCCTTCTTTCCCCATCAGCTTACACACACACATTGAAACATTGCAATTAAAGCACGGGCCTGCCGTGCCACGGGAAATGGGTCCAACAACAAGGCCCCCACGCCGTAATGTTTTATCCCTTTCATTTGATAGGTTGTTATTCTAACGAAAGATGGGAACAATCACACTAGCATCTGTTTGGGATTTAATGGACAAATCTGTTGAGATGAAGACATTAGGCCTAGTTCCAAACTGCAAATACATGAATATGAGAGTTGTCAGAGAGCGTGAGCCAGGGCTGAGCTGAAAGCGATAAGTCTTCTTAAAAAATGTAAAAGCCTAACTTTTCAGGCACTTTGGTGTGCTAGGAGTATACTGTTGGCCTCCTGGTGTTCCTCGGAGTAGAGTTGTAGATGTACACACACATTCACTCTATCCTAAGGTTCTCTTTCTACGCTTCTTTAACCAACACACACTGACACACACCACCCCGTCCTAATGATGTCCCTGGAGATGCAGCCGCAGACATCTTCCCAAGCGAAGCCGTAATGATCTGTTGCTGTAGGCAAACTGCTGATTTGGAAACAAAGGTTCAGGGTGTCGCATGGCCACGGCGGTAGAAAGAAAGTTCCACGGTCCTCGGCTGCTAAGTATCTGAAAGATCAAGCTGTAGGAAGGCACGGGTCCTCTTGCTAAAAACACTGGGTGATGAAAACACAAACAACAGAGCTCCGCTGTTGTTGGGCCTAATAGAGGGACTTGCTCTACAATATTAAATGAGGAAACGCTGCCAGGGCGACAGAAGCCAGATAGTGCGTGAATTCAACATGTAGGCTTAATTTGTCCGCTGTGTAGCGCGGGAAGCCGTGATAAGACGTCTCCCTATCAGATTCAGTGACAGCTTGGATGGACGAAGCAATTATAGGAGCGAGTGGAGGGAAATATCCACTGCCATCGCTGGAGCTCCTAGCTGGAAAACAATGCATAGTGTTTGTTAGTGGCTATGCCAATATGGCTTTCCAGGAAAAGAGGATATTGCAGAATATTTTTCTTCTGTTTGTCATTATTGAGCCTAGCCCTGATTAGTAATTTAATTATGGTGTTTTGATGTGTCTGTTTTCCTTGTATGTTATTGTCTTCCACTATGTGCATCTCATTAAATAGCTTGTGGTATTGAAGTTGACAGGTTATGTTGTAATTAGCGGGAATTTGATATGAACAAATTAGGTCAGCGGAACACACTCATTTACCATAACAGTGTAATTTATTAGTGTGGCGTTATATACATGGGAATAACTATACCGCTTCTTTTTTAAGCAGTTTTTTTCTCAAACCACGGTCAGCTAAATGCTTATTTTTCTTTGTACTACGCATTTCCCCTATGTGTGCATGAATATGTATGAGTCATTCCAGGATCATTGTGCTACTATTTTATGGTGATACATGATTCAAAACATGTACTCGTTATACTGATCTAACTGTGATATAACTACAGTCACCATTACCTGGGCAGCATGATTCAGAAGGTTATCAAGCCACAGAAATGACCATAAGAAAATAACTGCCGTTCATGACTGGCATTCCAGTATGTCAGGGCCTGCCTACCAGACTTTTCATTCACTGGCAGAGCTTGACAGACTGAGCTAGCTCCTAAACTTGCTCAGTATAGCAGACAACCTTGGCAGTAAATCCCATTCCGGGCTGCTCAAATCTATGTTGGTCCTTTGTGAGGAGGTTGAGAAGAAAATATAATAACATTTTCATTTCTATTGGAGGAAAAATAAAAAAGGAGAAAATAATATATGGCTGGTTTACTGTGTTTGTAGAAAGAGCTTTTGACACAGGTGCTTTCCATCAGCTGGCTGTTTAGCAATTCCTTCTGAATGGTTACCCTTGGTAATGGTGTGCCTGTCAAGCGCCCGGTCGGCCCGGCACGCTTTATGCATATTTAATCGTAACAGTAATCCCCTTACCTTTCTACAGTTAAATTTCCAGGCACCAAAACATACATTGACCCTGAAACCTACGAGGACCCGAACAGGGCTGTCCATCAATTTGCCAAGGAGCTGGACGCTTCGTGCATTAAGATTGAGCGAGTTATTGGAGCAGGTGAGTCTGGCTGGTGTCTCCCAGCTCGCTCTGTTTAGTCATACCATACACTCATACATCACAATGACAGCCACATATTTACACTTTGAATTGGGACACGGTTTATCCTCGCCGTATATTGATAGCTCAATTGCAAAAAGCGGGGAAAAGTTCATTGCAGTTAATGTGTGGGCCTGCATCTTTTTTAAAGGTAAGACAATAGCAAAGATGCTTCACGGCTGATAAATTGTGCCTCAGTTTTAGAGATGCGGTCAATGAGAGTATCTATATATCCACAGCTTGAGCATAACAAGATGTCCTACTCCAATGTATTATCTCGCGCAGCACAGCTGTTTTCTCTGAACATACACTAAGCACTTGATTGCTAGTTTTTCTTAAAGGGTCATGACTCATGACTGGTTTTGTCTCTTTGACTGTCTCACAGGAGAGTTTGGGGAGGTGTGTAGTGGACGGATGAAGCTCCCAGGGAAACGGGACATGTCAGTGGCCATTAAAACCCTGAAGGTGGGCTACTCAGAGAAACAGAGGAGGGACTTCCTGTGTGAGGCCAGCATTATGGGCCAGTTTGACCATCCCAATGTAATCCATCTGGAGGGAGTGGTGACTAGAGGTATGGACGGCATTCTCTCTCAAACACAAGTTCGCACACACACACACACACACATACACACACCTACAGCTGTAGCAAGAAAGTAAAGCAAGTGCACTCAAAGACCATTCTTAAAGGTCACATAATATGTACATACACTATATACAACAGTATGTGGACACCCCTTCAAATTAGTGGATTCGGCTATTTCAGCCAAACCCGTTGCTGACAGGTGTATAAAATCGAGCACACAGCCATGCAATCTCCATAGACAAACATTGGCAGTAGAATGGCCTTACTGAAGAGATCAGTGACTTTCAACGTGGCACCATCATAGGATGCCACCTTTCCAACAAGTCAGTTTATCAAATTTGAGCCAGGCCTAAATGCCCAACATCAGTGCCCAACGTCACTAATGCTAAGGCTCTTGTGGCTGAATGTAAGCAAGTCCCCGCAGCAATGTTCCAATATCTAGTGGAAAGCCTTCCCAGAAGAGTGGAGGCTGTTATAGCAGCAAAGGGGGGACCATCTCCATATTAATGCCCATGATTTTGGAATGAGATGTTCAACGAGCAGGTGTGCACATACTTTTTTTGTTGTTGACCAAAAGTATTAGTAATGGACTTGTTTCCATTCAGCCACAAGAGCATTAGTGAGGTCAGGCACTGATGTTGGGCAGTTAGGCCTGGCCAAATTTGACAAACTGACTGTCGAACGCAGTCGGCGTTCCAATTCATCCCAAATGTGCTCGATGAGGTTGGGGTCAGGGCTCTGTGCATGCCAGTCAAGTTCTTCCACACCGATCTTGACAAACCATTTCTGTATGGACCTCGCTTTGTGCATGGGGGCATTGTCATGTTGAAACAGGAAAGGGCATTCCCCAAACTGTTGCCACAAAGTTGGAAGCACAGAATCGTCTAGAATGTCATTGTATGCTGTAGAATAAACATTTCCCTTCACTGGAACTAAGGGGCATAGCCCGAACCATGAAAAACAGCCCCAGACCATTATTCCTCCTCCACCAAACTTTATAGTTGGCACTATGCATAGAGGCAGGTAGCATTCTCCTGGCATCCCCCAAACCGAGATTCGTCCGTCGGACTGTCAGATGGTGAAGCATGATACATCACTCCAGAGTCCCCTGTAGTCCCCTGTAGCTCAGTTGGTAGAGCATGGCACTTGCAACGCCAGGGTTGTGGGTTCATTTCCCACGGGGGGCCAGAATGAAAATGTATGCACTCACTAACTGTAAGTCGCTCTGGATAGGAGCATCTGCTAAATGTTTTTTTGTTTTATTAATTTTTTGTTTTATTATTATTCTTATTATTTTATTTAAAAAAATTTGGGGGGGTAGATCAGCTTAATATTGCAGATAGATTGTAACTTCCATCAATGTAATTGTCTGCATCACTTCCAATCCCCCATGTTTTATATATATATATATATATATATATATATATATATATATATATATATATATATATACACATACACATACATATACATATACATATATATATACATATATACACATATACACATATACACACATACACACGCACATACATACACACATAGATACATACATACATAAATACACATACTTATCCTTTAAAAAATATATATTCCCCTTTATTACTTTCCAACCCCGCCACCCTTTCCCCACTTTGAATAAACTAGTGAACAACAATGCTTAGGCCTCTACTTCCAGCTTATACTTACTATCTACATTTTATGGACACAGTCAATTTTACAATAATTATATTTTGTTTGTTTTTTCTCCTGAACTTCTTCTACTCTCAACCTCTCCGATCATTTTCATGATGTCCATCTGGTTTGCTTCTATATGCCATATCTTTCTAACTGTGCTCTTTCACAAAAGCTCCCAAACTACAACCTATATACTTATTATGGACACAGTATGCTTACATTATTAGTTATCTTGTTATTATTTGTTGTTAGTTGTTATTAGTCCCATCCTTCAATTCCATTCAACACCTCCCATCTATCTCTTAACACCATCCATATAGGATTTCTATTTGCCATATATATTTCAACTGTACTGTGTCTTACAAAAGTTCTGAACCTTTCTATTCTCATTGTTTCTACAGATTGTGAATTGAAAATAAACATTTTTGCTAAAAGTATTATTATATTATTGATCGATTGACTATGACTTTTCAGATCACCCAGTAATGCTATCTGCAAGGTTAGCTCCAGGTAAATATTGCAATCCTTTAGCCATTCCTGGACCTGTGTCCAAAAACAAGCTACAAATGGACAGTACCAAAACAAATGATCTAATGATTCTGTCTCTTCGCAGCAAAATCTGCAGAGCTGGGAAGATTGTAACCCCCATATAAATAACATTATATTGGTAGCAATAATTGTATATAATAATTTAAATTGAAAGATTCTAAGTTTTGAATCCGGTGTCGTTTTGCGTATCAGTTCATAAACACTATGCCATGGGATCGGTACGTCAAAAATCTCTTCCCAACTATTTTGCAATCTATATGGGACGGCTGTCAATCCTTTGGTCCTTAAATGAAACTGATATACTTTTTTAATTATCACAGTTTTCCTTAACCAATTATGTTCTTTAATGCAAGGCCGACAGACAAGTTCCTTACTTTCTCCCCCTTCCACTTTCCTCTTGCATTTTTGCGGTAAGGATGCAATTATTTGGTTGTAATTTTGGGTAGAGCAGACATTTCCATATGTTTTTGTTAGCTGCATGTGCGACATAACTCCACCAGTCCTACCGATGATTGTCAGAGCTGGCGTAGGGGTGGTGTGGAAATCAGATGCAGGATGCAGAAGTAGTCCAAAAATACTTTAATAAAGTCCACAGAATGAACGGCTACAAACAGAGCCGGAGGCACAAGAAAAAATAACGCACTCAGCGTAATAAACCAAACACGCACAATAGTGCGGACTCTCTACAGAGATAGAGCATAAACATGACAAGGAAACACCTGCTGACAACGAACAACTACACACAACCACAAGACAGAAACAACGAGAACTTAAAGGACACATAATCAAGACAAAATGAGAAACAGGTGTACCAAAACAGACCAAACCAAACGAACACAGAAACAACGAACGGTGGCAGCTAGTACTCCGGGGACGACGACCGCCGAAGCCTGCCCGAACAAGGAGAAGGAGCAGCCTCGGCAGAAACCGTGACAATGATATCATTTACGAAGATTATACCTTTTTTAAACATTCTGTCAAAAGGCTTTTGGTCAATTAGTATATTTGAGTTGAACCACAATATTTGTTGCATTATTTGTTCTGTCGTTTCTGGAGGATTAAATTGAAATTGCAACCAACTTTCTATGGCTTGTTTTAGAAATAGTGATATTTGGGAGATGATTTCCTTTTCAAATAACTGAAAGTGAGTGGTTGTAATCTGAATAAAGGGAAAAAGGCCATTCTTGAACATTGGGTGAGACAATCTTACTAATTTGCTAGAGAACCAGTTCGGATTTAAGTATAACTTTTGTATGACTGAAGCTTTTAGTGATAGGTCTAATGCTTTAATATTTAATAATTTCTGTCCTCCGAATTCATATTCATTATATAAATAGGCCTGTTTAATTTTGTCTGGCTTCCCATTCCAAATAAAATGGAATATTTTTTTCTCATATAATTAAAAAAACTTTTTGCTAGGCTTAGGCAAGACCATAAGCAAATAGGTAAACTGGGATAATACTAAAGAGTTAATCAGGGTGATTTTTCCACAAATGGACAGGTATTTACCTTTACATGGTAGCAAGATCTTATCTACTTTTGCTAACTTTTTATTAAAATGTATTGAAGTTTTTTTATTTTATTTTTTATTTCACCTTTATTTAACCAGGTAAACCAGTTGAGAACAAGTTCTCATTTACAACTGCGACCTGGCCAAGATAAAGCAAAGCAGTGCGATAAAAACAACAACACAGAGTTACATATGGAGTAAAACAAAACAAAGTCAAAAATACAACAGAAATACATATATATACAGTGTGTGCAAATGTAGCAAGTTATGGAGGTAAGGCAATAAATAGGCTATAGTGCAAAATAATTACAATTAGTATTAACACTGGAATGATAGATGTGCAAGAGATGATGTGCAAATAGAGATACTGGGGTACAAATGAGCAAAATAAATAACAATATAGGGATGAGGTAGTTGGGCGGGCTAATTTCAGATGGGCTGTGTACAGGTGCAGTGATCGGTAAGGTGCTCTGACAACTGATGCTTAAAGTTAGTGAGGGAGATAAGTGTCTCCAGCTTCAGAGATTTTTGCTATTTGTTCCAGTCATTGGCAGCAGAGAACTGGAAGGAATTGCGGCCAAAGGAGGTGTTGGCTTTGGGGATGACCAGTGAGATATACCTGCTGGAGCGCAGACTACGGGTGGGTGTTGCTATGGTGACCAATGAGCTAAGATAAGGCGGGGATTTGCCTAGCAGTGATTTATAGATGGCCTGGAGCCAGTGGGTTTGGCAACGAATATGTAGTGAGGACCAGCCAACAAGAGCGTACAGGTCACAGTGGTGGGTATTATATGGGGCTTTGGAGACAAAACGGATGGCACTGTGATAGACTACATCCAATTTGCTGAGTAGAGTGTTGGAGGCTATTTTGTAAATGACATCGCCGAAGTCAAGGATCGGTAGGATAGTCAGTTTTACGAGGGCATGTTTGGCAGCATGAGTGAAGGAGGCTTTGTTGCGAAATAGGAAACCGATTCTAGATTTAACTTTGGATTGGAGATTCTTAATGTGAGTCTGGAAGGAGAGTTTACAGTCTAACCAGACACCTAGATATTTGTAGTTGTCCACATACTCTAGGTCAGACCCGTCGAGAGTAGTGATTCTAGTCAGGTGGGCGGGTGCAAGCAGCGTTCGGTTGAAGAGCTTGCATTTAGTTTTACTAGTGTTTAAGAGCAGCTGGAGGCTACTGAAGGAGTGTTGTATGGCATTGAAGCTCGTTTGGAGGTTTGTTAACACAGTGTCCAATGAAGGGCCAGATGCATACAAAATGGTGTCGTCTGCGTAGAGGTGGATCTGAGAGTCACCAGTAGCAAGAGCGACGTCATTGATATACACAGAGAAAAGAGTCGGCCCAAGAATTGAACCCTGTGGCACCCCCATAGAGACTGCCATAGGTCCAGACAACAGGCCCTCTGATTTGACACATTGAACTCTGTTGGTGAACCAGGCAAGGCAGTCATTTGAGAAACCAAGGCTATTTAGTCTGCCAATAAGAATGCGGTGGTTGACAGAGTCGAAAGCCTTGGCCAGGTCAATGAAAACGGCTGCACAGTACTGTCTATTATCGATCGCGGTTATAATATCGTTTAGGACCTTGAGCGTGGCTGAAGTACACCCATGACCAGCTCGGAAACCGGATTGCATAGCGGAGAAGGTACGGTGGGATTCGAAATGGTCGGTGATCTGTTTGTTGACTTGGCTTTCAAAAACTTTTGAACGGCAGGGCAGGATGGATATGGGTCTGTAACAGTTTGGATCTAGAGTGTCACCCCCTTTGAAGAGGGGGATGACCGCGGCAGCTTTCCAATCTCTGGGGATCTCAGACGTTACGAAAGAGAGGTTGAACAGGCTAGTAATAGGGGTTGCGACAATTTCGGCGGCTAGTTTTAGAAAGAAAGGGTCCAGATTGTCTAGCCCAGATGATTTGTAGGGGTCCAGATTTTGCAGCTCTTTCAGAACATCAGCTGTCTGGATTTGTGTGAAGGAGAAGCGGGGGGGGGCATGGGCAAGTTGCAGCGGAGGGTGCAGAGCTGGTGGCCAGGGTAGTGGTAGCCAGGTGGAAAGCATGGCCAGCCGTAGCAAAATGCTTGTTGAAATTCTCGATTATTGTAGATTTATCGGTGGTGATAGTGTTTCCTAGCCTCAGTGCAGTGGGCAGCTGGGAGGAGGTGCTCTTATTCTCCGTGGACTTTACAGTGTCCCAAAACTTTTTGGAGTTAGTGCTACAGGATGCAAATTTCTGTTTGAAAAAGTTAGCCTTTGCTTTCCTAACTGCTTGTGTATATTGGTTCCTAACTTCCCTGAAAAGTTGCATATCGCTGGGGCTATTTGATGCTAATGCAGTACGCCACAGGATGTTTTTGTGCTGGTCAAGGGCAGTCAAGTCTGAGGAGAACCAGGGGCTATATCTGTTCTTAGTTCTGTATTTTTTGAATGGAGCATGTTTATTTAAGATTGAGAGGAAATTACTTTTAAAGAACAACCAAGCATCCTCTACTGACGGAATGAGATCTATATCCATCCAGGATACCTGGGCCAGGTCAATTAGGAAGGCCTGCTCGCTGAAGTGTTTTTGGGAGCGTTTGACAGTGATGAGGGGTGGTCGTTTGACCGCGGACCCGTTACGGACGCAGGCAATAAGGCAGTGATTGCTGAGATCCTGGTTGAAGACAGCGGAGGTGTATTTAGAGGGTAAGTTAGTCAGGATGATATCTATGAGGGTACCCATGTTTACGGATTTAGGGTTGTACCTGGTAGGTTCGTTGATAATTTGTGTGAGATTGAGGGCATCTAGTTTAGATTGTAGGATGGCCGGGGTGTTAAGCATATCCCAATTTAGGTCACCAAGCAGTACGAACTCTGAGGATAGATGGGGGCAATCAATTCACATATGGTGTCCAGGGCACAGCTGGGGGCTGAGGGGGTCTGTAGCAAGCGGCAACAGTAAGAGATTTATTTCTGGAAAGGTGGATTTTTAGAAGTAGAAGCTCAAACTGTTTGGGCACAGACCTGGATAGTATGATAGAGCTCTGCAGGCTATCTCTACAGTAGATTGCAACTCCACCCCCTTTGGCAGTTCTATCTAGACGGAAAATGTTATAGTTGGGGATGGAAATTTCTGAATTTTTGGTGGCCTTCCTAAGCCAGGATTCAGACACTGCTAGAACATCAGGGTTGGCGGAGTGTGCTAACGCAGTGAATAACTCAAACTTAGGAAGGAGGCTTCTGATTTTTATGTGCAGAAAACCAAGACTTTTACGGTTACAGAAGTCAACAAATGATAGCTCCTGGGGAGTAGGAGTGATACTGGGGGCTGCAGGGCCTGGGTTAGCCTATACATCACCAGAGGAACAGAGGAGGACTAGAATAAGGATACGACTAAAGGCTTTAAGAACTGGTCTTCTAGTGCGTTGGGTATATAGAATAAAGGGGGCAGTTCTCCGGGCGTTGTAGGAAAGATTCAGGGCATTATGTACAGAAAAGGATATGGAAGGATATGAGTACAGTTCAGGTAACCCTAAGCGTTGGGTAACAATGAAAGAGATAGCGTCACTGGAGGCACCGATTGAGCCGATTGAGCCGGTCTCGGCGTGTATGGGGGGTGGAACAAAGGAACTATTTGAGGCAGTTTGAGAGGGACTAGGGGTTCTACAGTGAAATTGTATAATAAGAACTAACCCAAACAGCAATAGGCAAGGCATAATTGACATGGGAGAGAGGCATAAAGCAGTCACAGGTGTTATTAGAGAGAGCTAAGACAACAACTGGAAATAGCGATAACGTTTGGACTAAGGCTAAACAGAATAAACAGAATAAACAGGACAGGGTACCGTGTAAAGGAACAGTCGAGCAGGCATCAGGTGTGCAGCTGAGTGATCATAAGGTCCAGTGAACAGCAATATGTGAGTCCGAGAGCAGTTCAAATTGGTGCTTCAGCACAGCTAGCAGGGAGCACAGTTGTAGTTTGCGTGTGCTAGCGGGCCGGGGCTGGCAGATGGATCTTCGTGGTCGTCGCAACGGGAAGCCTGTTGAAACCACATCAGAATATTTCGTCGGCAGACCAGTCGTGTTGGATCGGCGGGGCTCAGTGTCAACACTAGGAGGTCCCGTCCGGTTGACAGAGAGGTAGATAGCCGGGAGATGGGCCTGAGGCTAGCTCAAGGCTAACTGGTGCTTGCTATAGGGCAATGGTAATCAGCCAACAACAGGTTGCAGCTAGCTAGCTGGTTGCGATGATCCGGCGCTAGGGTCCAGTGATTCCGGCAGAAAGTCCAATAAGTTCTGGGTCGATAGCACGCTGGGTCGATAGCACGCTGTGCAGACTGGCCGACGAATTGTCCAGGCTAGAGCTAGAGCTGGCTGGTGGATAGTGTAGGCCACGGACAGTGGTGAAGACGCTAACGGTGACTAATAACAGGTAGCCATTCAGTTGCAGCTACCTATTTTCAGCTTACGGTTCTTGATGAAAGTTATAAAGAAATAGTAGAATCCTTTCCACGTTGGGTGAGGCGGTTTGCAGGAAAGTATATTTAGTTAAAGAATGAAAAGTAAAAATTTAGAAATATATACAAAATAGACACAAAAAAAACAAGAAACGGGATATTTACACAGGGACGATGAATAAAAGCGACCGCACTGCTACGCCATCTTGGAAGAACGAGTGAGATCATTTATTTCCTTTGGGATATGTATTCCGAGTATATCCACATCACCATCAGACCATTTTATTGGTAAACTACATAGTAATGTAAAAAATTTATTTTTTTGTGATCCAATACGTAATGTATTTGTCATAATTTGGTTGTAATCCAGAGAGGTTAGAAAATGTATCTAGATCCTCTATGAGGCTGTGGAGGGATTCTAGTTGTGGATTTAAAAGAAAACATGAATCATCGGCGTACAATGACACCTTTGTTTTTAAGCCCTGGATTTCTAATCCCCTGATATTATTGTTGGATCTGATTTTAATAGCTAACATCTCGATGGCCACAATAAATAGATATGCCGATAGTGGACAACCTTGTTTCACTCCTCTTGACAGTTTAAAACTTTCTGAGAAATAGCCATTATTTACTACTTTACACCTAGGGTTACTATACATGATATTGACCCATTTTATAAGAGATTCTCCAAAATTGAAATTCTCCAGGCGAAATTATCAATGGAAATCAAATTTATCAACCCATGGAGGTCTGGATTTGGAGTCACCCTCAAAATTAAAGTGGAAAACCACACTACAGGCTGATCCAACTTTGATGTAATGTCCTTAAAACAAGTCAAAATGAGGCTCAGTAGTGTGTGTGGCCTCCACGTGCCTGTATGACCTCCCTACAACGCCTGGGCATGCTCCTGATGAGGTGGCGGATGCTCTCCTGAGGGATCTCCTCCCAGACCTGGACTAAAGCATCCGCCAACTCCTGGACAGTCTGTGGTGCAACGTGGCGTTGGTGGATGGAGCGAGACATGATGTCCCAGATGTGCTCAATTGGATTCAGGTCTGGGGAACGGGCGGTCCATAGCATCAATGCCTTCCTCTTGCAGGAACTGCTGACACACTCCAGCCACATGAGGTCTAGCACTGTCTTGCATTAGGAGGAACCCAGGGCCAACCGCACCAGCATATGGTCTCACAAGGGGTCTGAGGATCTCATCTCGGTACCTAATGGCAGTCAGGCTACCACTGGCGAGCACATGGAAGGCTGTGCGGCCCCCCAAAGAAATGCCACCCCACACCATGACTGACCCACCGCCAAACCGGTCATGTTGGAGGATGTTGCAGGCAGCAGAACATTCTCCACGGCGTCTCCAGACTCTGTCACGTCTGTCACATGTGCTCAGTGTGAACCTGCTTTCATCTGTGAAGAGCACAGGGCGCCAGTGGCGAATTTGCCAATCTTGGTGTTCTCTGGCAAATGCCAAACGTCCTGCACGGTGTTGGGCTGTAAGCACAACCCCCACCTGTGGACGTCGGGCCCTCATACCACCCTCATGGAGTCTGTTTCTGACCGTTTGAGCAGACACATGCACATTTGTGGCCTGCTGGAGGTCATTTTGCAGGGCTCTGGCAGTGCTCCTCCTGCTCCTCCTTGCACAAAGGCGGAGGTAGCGGTCCTGCTGCTGGGTTGTTGCCCTCCTACGGCCTCCTCCACGTCTCCTGATGTACTGGCCTGTCTCCTGGTAGCGCTTCCATGCTCTGGACACTACGCTGACAGACACAGCAAACCTTCTTGCCACAGCTCGCATTGATGTGCCATCCTGGATGAGCTGCACTACCTGAGCCACTTGTGTGGGTTGTAGACTCCGTCTCATGCTACCACTAGAGTGAAAGCACCGCCAGCATTCAAAAGTGACCAAAACATCAGCCAGGAAGCATAGGAAATGAGAAGTGGTCTGTGGTCACCACCTGCAGAACCACTTCTTTATTGGGGGTGTCTTGCTAATTGCCTATAATTTCCACCTGTTGTCTATTCCATTTGCACAACAGCATTTGAAATGTATTGTCAATCAGTGTTGCTTCCTAAGTGGACAGTTTGATTTCACAGAAGTGTGATTGACTTGGAGTTACATTGTGTTGTTTAAGTGTTCCCTTTATTTTTTTGAGCAGTGTATAAACCCCAGTCGTACTTTATCAAATGCCTTTTCAAAGTCTGCTATGAATAGCAGGCCTGGTTTCCCAGATTTTCCATAGTGTTCTATTGTTTCCAATACTTGCCTTATATTATCTCCAATGTATCTTCCATGTAAAAAACCTGTACTAATTAGAATGAATAATATCCGACAATACCTTTTTAATTCTATGCGCTATACATTTTGCTAGAATTTTTGCATCACAACACTGAAGTGTAAGGGGCCTCCAATTTTTTAAATGGACTGGATCTTTATATTTTCCACTTGTATGCTGTTTCAGTAATAATGAGATCAGACCTTCTTCTTGATGTCAGATAATCTACCATTTACATAGGAGTGGTTAAAACATGCTAATAACGGTCCTCTTAGTATATCAAAAAAGGTTTGGTATACCTCGACTGGTATGCCATCCAACCCTGGAGTTTTCCCGGACTTAAAGTATTTAATTGCATCCAGAAGTTCCTCCTCTGTAATTTCACCTTCACATGAGTCTTTCTGTATGGCTGTTAATTTTACATTATCAATAGAAAAAAAATCTCTACAATTAGCTTCAGTTAGAGGAGATGGAGGCGCCTAAAATGAAAACATAGGCTTAAAGTACCTTGTTTCCTCCTTCAAAATATCATTTGGTGAATTATGGGTGACTCTCAATTGTAACCATTTATTTTTGGTAGCATTCCTATGTTGAAGATTAAAAAAGAATTTTGTGCATTTTTCCCCATATTCCATCCAGTTTGCTTAATTTTTATAATATATTACACTTGATCTTTCTTGAATAAGTTTCTCCATTTCTTTTTGTTTTTCCTCTAATTTATTCTGAGCCTCTATGTTACCGTTTTTATTGCCATCTATCTGTTCTGTTAGACTTTCTATTTCCTTTGTTAGTATAAACTCTTTTGACCTAAATTGCTTTTGTTTTCGAGATGAGTACTGAATTGCATGGCCTCTAAAGGCACATTTAAAGGTTTCCATACAATAAGGGGATTTGCCGTACCTATGTTATGTTGTAAAAAGTCAATTATAAATTCCTCTGTCCTAGTTAAAAATTAATTATCATCCAATAGGCTTTGATACAATTTCCAATATCCTCGCCCACGTGGAAATTCAGTAAGAGTAATGTATATGCCAATTATATGATGGTCCGACCGCATTCTGTCCCCTATCAACATTTTTTAAACTTTTGGTGCCAACGAGAATGAGTTAAGAAAGAAGTCAAGACGACTAGCTTGATTGAGTCTCTGCCATGTATATCTCACTAAATCAGGATATTTAAGCCTCCATATAGCTACTAGTTCTAATGTATCCATGACATTCACGATTTCCTTAAGAGCATGTGGGTGATTGTTTGTGGTGTGATTTCCTTTACGGTCCATTGAGCTATTTAAAACAGTATTATAATACCCCACCATAATAATATTGTCTTGAATTGCTTGCAGGGTTGATAATTTATTATAGATATTGTCAAAGAAGTGTGAATCATCATTATTTGGTCCGTAAAGGTTAATGAGCCATATCTGTTTATGGTCCAATAACATATTTAAAATAATCCATCTACCTTGCGTATCTATTTGGACAATTTGCACATTCGGATCGAAATTACTATTAATTAATATCATCACCCCTTTTGAATTTCTTTGCCCATGGGAGTAGTATATTTGCCCCCCCCATTTCTTTGTCCACGCAACTTCATCTAGAATTGTTGAATGAGTTTCCTGTAAACAATAGATATTATATTCCTTCTCTTTGAGCCATGTAAATATTGTTCTTCTTTTGTTATTATCAGCTAAGCCATTACAATTATAACTGGCTATACTTATTTCACCATACACCATAATGAGATACAAGTTTCAAGTCTATTTATCATTAAATATGTTTGTAAATGTACCAATAAAAAATAGCGTAATGATTGAGTGTCCATATAGCTGTACCGTGATATTTGCATTGCTACTAAGTAACCCTTCAATTGTTCTCCACTAATTCCCCCGCTAAAGCCCCTCCTCATCCCAAGTTGAGCTGTCATCCCAGTGATCGGCAACCCACCCACGTCTGCTAAATTACTTAAATGTTAAAATGTTAGAACGCGTTTCCGCTGCTCCAGAGTCCAATAGTGGCGAGCTTTACACCACTCCAGCCGACACTTGGCATTGTGCATGGTGATCTTAGGCTTGTGTGCTGGTGCTCAGCCATGGAAACCCATTTCATGAAGCTCCCAACGAACAGTTCTTGTGCTGACATTACTTCCAGAGGCAGTTTGGAACTCAGATGATTTTACGCGCTACGCGCTTCAGCACTCGGCGGTCCCATTCTGTGAGCTTGTGTGGCCTACCACTTCGCGGCTGAGCCGTTGTTGCTCCTAGACATTTCCACTTCACAATAACAACACTTACAGTTGACCGGGGCAGCTCTAGCAGGGCAGAAATTTGACGAACGGACTTGTTGGAAAAGTGGCATCCTATGACGGCGCCATGTTGAAAGTCACTGAGGCCATTGTACTGCCAATGTTTGTCTATGGAGATTGCATGGCTGTGTGCTCAGTTTTATACAGCTGTCAGCAACAGGTGTGGCTGAAACAGCCGAATCCACTAATTTGAAGGGGTGACCACATAGTTTTGTATATATAGTGTATCTGATTGAATTGGCCTTGCTCACTGTTCTACATTTTCTAATTTAGACAGCCTAATATAAGGAGCAGATGTTAACACTTAATTACAAACCAATGAAACAAATATTACACTGAGACGTAAATGTATTTTAGCAGGCCGTTAATAGACATTTGCAAGTAGCAAGCCATATTTTTGTGTCAAATAATGGAATGTGTCACCCTTGTTTTCAGGAAAACCGGTGATGATTGTGATTGAATATATGGAAAATGGCTCATTAGATGCTTTCCTCAGGGTGAGTACCTTTCAATGCATTCAAATGGCAACTCCCTAACCAGTTATACATGTATAATACAGTATGTTCGCATTAAGAGTTCCTTATTCTATAAATAATAGCACTGCAATCTTGCTTAGCTGACTGTTTTCCTCTGTTGTGTACAGAAACACGATGGTCAGTTCACAGTGATCCAGTTAGTGGGGATGCTGCGGGGCATAGCAGCAGGGATGAGATATCTCTCCGACATGGGGTATGTCCATCGAGATCTGGCTGCACGAAACGTACTTGTCAACAGCAATCTCGTATGTAAAGTGTCTGACTTCGGCCTGTCAAGAGTGATCGATGACGATCCCGAGGCTGTCTACACAACAACGGTGAGTCAATTAAACCAGACCCGTATTGCTTACCCTGCCTAGACTCCCTGAGCTCTCTCTGAATACTCAAATCAAGCCAACAGCCAATGCATGGGAATGGAGTAGAAAATATGCATGCATACCCATGCATGTCTGGGCCTAGTTATTCAATATGCAAAGCCTGCAGTCTCTTTGGTAAAGTTTTAGCTTTAAATGTTTGGAGGTTTTGCTGATCCTGTGTGCAAAGTTGTAACTCTATTCTAATTGATGTTTTAGGGGAAGATGCAGGATATAATGAATTTGATCTTTACTCCAGCCACTGACCTGCATTTTACTGAACAGGGCGGAAAAATACCTGTTCGATGGACAGCAATGGAAGCCATCCAGTACCGTAAATTCACTTCCGCTAGTGATGTGTGGAGTTATGGCATTGTTATGTGGGAGGTCATGTCCTATGGGGAACGGCCTTACTGGGACATGTCCAATCAAGATGTGAGTTGTTCTCTTACATGAAGTCAATCATTCACCAAATACATGTCAGGTTTTGCATGTTGCTCAGAGACTGGCTATCAAATTACCCAGGGGTTAACAGAGTTAGCAGAATTCTTAGGACTGATTTAAATGTGGGCCACAATTACTATTCAGAGTTGAATGAGGAGGATTGTTAGGTATTAATTAATTATGTTTTTATATGATAATATAAAGAAAGAGACTAGATACTTGGCATACAAAATACTTTTTTGACTTCAAAACGGCTTTTAACCTTTATAATGAGTTATGATAATGTAACCTTATTTGTCAGAGTTCAATAATGCCAGAGCTATCTACTTAGTCATATAGAACTTTCTGTTTTAGCTGCAGTCGTTGCTTTGTTTCAGCTAAATTGGAACAGATGAACATTGCAAATCTGTTCATCATGCTGATCGTAAAAGTGGCTATAGATGAGTTTGGCCGCCGATTTGAACGTCAGTAACTATGATACTTTAGTAGTAAAATGGTTTAATTTGCCACTGTTTGCAAGTACTTGTCTGAAAGATGCTCCAGTGGTAGTTTTCTCCCGTGGCGAAGTTAAAGATGATATAATCCAGTAGGACAAACAGTCTTCTCCTCAGCAGAAAGACTAAATAGGATTATATTACTCTCAGTACTTCCTAATGGGAAGCCTGCTGATTGAACAATCAGTTGTTAGAAATGCTAAACATGATTGGCTATTGAAGTAGCGTGGATGACGTTCGGCTGCTTGACAGGCATCAATGTCAGAGATTACAGTTCCTCTGTCAAGATGTTGGCAAACAGCTCCTTTGAAACTTTTTATTTTGTAGCTCAGTCTTGTTTGAATAGCCCTGACAGGAATAACAGATGAATATGTGCAGAAAATAAACAAACTCACATTCCCCGAATAGCGGAAGAGACGGTTGCATCTCAAATCTAAGGTGCCCATTGCCCCTAATGTTTAATGTTCTCACGCCATTGACTTTCAATGGACTTTGTTTTAAACTATTGACACAGTGAGAATAGATGTAGCTTTAAGGATATGCAGCTGCGTTTATTTTCATTATTCATTAGACCTGTGTAAATGCAGTCTATTGATGAGACATAAAGTATAAACAATATGAAGGATGCATCTAAGGGAAAACAGAGCCACTGTTTGCTTAATTAATTACAATCAGGTCTATTTGTACAGTATGACAGGCATGGGCAGGTGTTCTAGAGACCCATCTCTGTGCCATACAGGGACACTAGGTGCTCCTCTCAATATCTCCTAATTTGGGTCCTGCTACTCTGGGTCCTTGGGTCTCACCATCATCTTAACAAGCTGAGACTGAGTGATCACATCTGGTTTGGCCTGTTTTTCCTCAAAGCACCACTTCTGTAAATAGGGAACCACACAAGACTTGTACTGACACTTCCTGTTTACAAACATCTTGATTAGAGGATGAAATGGAAATGAACTCTAGTAAATGGTGACTGTTAATGTGGTGGTAATGGTGGTGGTAATATCCCCTTAAAGACTTGCCTGTGTTTTGGTTTTCCCAGGTGATAAAGGCTATAGAAGAGGGGTACCGCCTCCCTGCTCCCATGGACTGCCCTCCAGGCCTGCACCAGCTAATGCTGGACTGCTGGCAGAAAGACAGGGCCGATCGACCCAAATTTGATCAAATAGTTGGCATCCTTGATAAGATGATTCGCAATCCCAATACCTTGAAAACCCCAGTGGGAACCTGCACGAGGTAAGGAAAGCTTGTCTCATTAAACCCTATAACTAAGCACTACAAAGCTCCAATGGAATAAATTATTAGCTTCAGTTATTACATTTCACCATGTTAGCTGTAAGACTATGGAAGTACAGTGAGGGAAAAAAGTATTTGATCTCCTGCTGATTTTGTACGTTTGCCCACTGACAAAGACATGATCAGTTTATTATTTTAATGGTAGGTTTATTTGAAAAATCCTAAAAAAAAACACATGTCAAAAATGTTATGAATTGACTGACTGGCTAGGCCACTCCAGGACCTTAATGTGCTTCTTCTTGAGCCACTCCTTTGTTGCCTTGGCCGTTTGTTTTGGGTCATTGTCATGCTGGAATACCCATCCACGACCCATTTTCAATGCCCTGGCTGAGGGAAGTTCTCACCCAAGATTTCACGGTACATGGCCCCGTCCATCGTCCCTTTGATGCGGTGAAGTTGTCCTGTCCCCTTAGCAGAAAAACACCCCCAAAGCATAATGTTTCCACCTCCATGTGGGGATGGTGTTCTTGGGGTCATAGGCAGCATTCCTCCTCCTCCAAACAAGGCGATTTGAGTTGATGCCAAAGAGCTCGATTTTGGTCTCATCTGACCACAACACTTCCACCCAGGTCTCCTCTGAATCATTCAGATGTTCATTGGCAAACTTCAGACGGGCCTGTATATGTGCTTTCTTGAGCAGGGGGACCTTGCGGGCGCTGCAGGATTTCAGTCCTTCACGGCGTAGTGTGTTACCAATTGTTATCTTGGTGACTATAGTCCCAGCTGCCTTGAGATCATTGACAAGATCCTCCCGTGTAGTTCTGGGCTGATTCCTCACCGTTCTCATGATCATTGCAACTCCACGAGGTAAGATCTTGCATGGAGCCCCAGGCTTAGGGAGATTTACAGTTATTTTGTGTTTCTTCCATTTGCGAATAATCACACCAACTGTTGTCACCTTCTCACCAAGCTGCTTGGCGATGGTCTTGTAGCCCATTCCAGCCTTGTGTAGGTACTGTACTCCTGAGTGGCGCAGTGGTCTAAGGCACTGCATCGCAGTGCTAACTGTGCCACTAGAGATCCTGGTTCGAATCCAGGCTCTGTCGCCGCCGGCCGCGACCGGGAGACTCATGGGCGGCGCACAATTCGTCCAGGGTAGGGGAGGGAATGGCCGGCAGGGATGTAGCTCAGTTGATAGAGCATGGCGTTTGCAACGCCAGGGTTGTGGGTTCGATTCCCATGGGGGGCCAGTATAAAAAAAATATGTATACACTAACTGTAAGTCGCTCTGGATAAGAGCGTCTGCTAAATGACTAAAATGTAAATGTCTACAACCTTGTCCCTGACGTCCTTGGAGAGCTCTTTGGTCTTGGCCATGGTGGAGAGTTTGGAATCTGATTGATTGATTGCTTCTGTGGACAGGTGTCTTTCATACAGGTAACAAGCTGAGATTAGGAGCACTCCCTTTAAGAGTGTGCTCCTAATCTCAGCTCGTTACCTGTATAAAAGACACCTGAGAGCCAGAAATCTTTCTGATTGAGAGGGGGTCAAACACTTATTTCCCTCATTAAAATGCAAATCAATTTATAACATTTTTGACACGCTTTTTCTGGATTTTTTTGTTGTTATTCTGTCTCTCACTGTTCAAATAAACCTACCATTCAAATTATAGACTGATCATTTATTTGTCAGTGGGCAAATGTACAAAATCAGCAGGGGATCAAATACTTTTTTCCCTCATGTATGTTTTATTTATTTTTATTTCACCTTTATTTAACCAGTTGAGATGTATTGCTTCTTCATATGTTTTTCCAATGGAGCTACATTAGTGGACAATCCAAAGCATCCAGCGGTTGATTTATCCACAGGAGTTCACAGATGAAAGATAAATCCCGGAGAATCAATAAGCCAAAGCAGCTTCCATGGCTTTATGGTCAATAGCAGGGCTTTTAAATCAATCCCTGTAATGAGTTCCTGGGGTTTTTAAGTGCTGTGGGAACTCTGGACCCCTCTGGGACATTTGTCAAATTAATTCTATTTACAGTCAGAACACAATCTCCCTGGGTGAGATTGAGAATGTAACCCAAAAAAAAAACTGTTAAAAAGTGCTTCCGTTTTTGGAGGCCATTTGTGGGGGTTTGAAGCGAAAATTGCCTTCCATCTGATGTTGAGGGTTTTTGATAGTTACTTAGCACACATATTTGCCTGAAAAAGAGGATCAGATAGCGTAGTCACTTTTGAATTTGACATCGATTGAAATGTTCTAAATGTGTTAATTTCTTTTTCACATGCAATTTACTGTTACCCCGGGATGTCTTTGGCTGTCTTTGTGTTTTGCTCCCGGCTCAATTTGTGTTTGTTGTGGGAATGTTTCCGTTTTCGCATGAGACGTTAATGTCTTCCTCTTGCTCATCCAACAGACCGATTAGTCCCCTGTTAGATCAGAGCACACCAGACTTCACTACTTTCCGCTCGGTTGGGGAGTGGTTGGAGGCCATCAAGATGGAGAGATACAGAGACAACTTCACCGCCGCTGGCTACAGCTCACTGGACTCTGTGGCCAGGATGTCAATCGAGTAAGGAACCTGAACTTTAAAACACTTGTAGAGGTCAAAGCCAACATAGCCAGTTCTGGAGAGTTGTCATATAATTATTGTCTCATACAATATCCTTGGACATGGCAGTACTGCATTTTTATTTTATCATTGTGATTCATAAACAAGCCTGTCATGTTTCCAGATTCCCCTCTCCTCTATTTTCCATTAATGAAATACCTGGTGCTGCTATAAATCATGAGATGATTTGAGCCTCTCTGTTGTACACTGCTGTGATTTATGATTGGCCGTCTTGTCTTGCAGGGATGTGATGAGCTTGGGGATAACTTTAGTTGGCCATCAGAAGAAGATCATGAGCAGCATACAGACTATGAGAGCCCAGATGCTGCATCTCCATGGCACGGGCATCCAGGTGTGATCACGGACTACAGTGCCCCCTGTGGACGGGCTATCTAGAGCAGCGCTAAGGCAAAACCTCCCAGGATAATCAATGAAAATCATGTGACGTGACGTCGTCACCTATTTGACAATTTTTTCCGGATGTTTTGGAATAAAATAATTCCTTTGATCCTTGCCGAAGGATTTAACCCCTCTTTAGAACGTGGACTAAGGAGAGAATGAGAGAATACTACCTGAACATGGATGCCGAACTTAAAACGCTCTGAGGAACTCTCAACCACATATCAAATAGAGATGGAGCTTTGGATTTTGATACGTATTACCTTGTTCTTTTAACCTTGTGAATGATTTTATTTGTGCACCATGAAAATGGATTTCACTTAAAAAAAGGAAAAAGAAAAAAAAATTCAAACAATTTGCGGTGGTTTTTCAGTATTTTCTTTTCTAGTTTGTTCATTTTATTAGTGCCACAGTGATATGGTGTGGTGCGTACAGTAATCTTTCATTTTTATTTTCCAGTTTTTCTATTTTGGACTTGACAACAGGGTAAACGTTCCCATCCAAAAGGATGAAAATGGTGTCTGAACATTTTGGTGGAAATGATTTAGAGGTACTTTGACCAGTTTGTCTTGAGACACTACTGGCTGTTTTAACTGTTTGCAGTGAGTTGTGTTTTTTCTTCCTGATGTTTTTGAAGTGAAAAATGGTATCCTGCACCTCAGATAAGTGACTTCAGAGATAGTAGTATTCTCTTGGTCGTTTGATGCTTACAGGAGTGCTTTGCTGTATGCATTTTTCTGAACACAGATGCTCACATTTTATGATGAAAAATCACATTTCAAATTTGTATGTAGGAATTTTGAAACAGTATGATACCATCCATTCAAATCGATTTAAGATTGATCACAACTTTTATATCTAATATCAAGCATCAAAGTGGCAATATTCTTTACATGTTCATGTTTACCACATTAATCATTTGATCTTATTGTCTAATATGCTTTCAATCTGAACTCTGTTTTTCATTGTTTAATTGTTTAATTGAAAGTTTCCAGATAGCTCTATAGAAAGATTGTATTGAAACTTAATGAGATGACTCGATCCACCGGAAATAGTGTTGCCATTGAAATACCCCCCCCCAAAAATTTTTTGCAGCAAACAGTATTTGTTTAGTATTTCGGTGAATACAGTGGTTAAGGGTGAATCTATGAAATGTTGTGTACGTTCTTTCTAGAAGTAATAATGCCTTAAAATGTGTTAGACTAATGTATTGCAATTATTTTTAGGCACTTCAATGGCAATGTTTTTTGCGGTTCAATGAGACATGTCTTGTGTAGATTTGAATGGAAAGGTTCCCCATTTTCTTTGTGGTATCCTTTCATGCAGGATAACGTTTATTGTCACGAATCTTGCCCTGGATGCAGAACTGGGCAGTTTCTGCTACATGGTCCAGCTGCAAAGTCCAAATTGGCTATATCATAAAGATTCATGAAAACAAACATTAGCTTTTTGGTCTTAATTTAAGGTTAGGGTTAGCAGTGTGGTTAAGGTTAGGGTTAAGGTTAGAGTTAGGTTTAAAATCAGATTTTATTACTTTGTGGCTGTGCCAGCTAGTGACCACCCTGCAGAGCTGCCTCCAGAACAAGATTCATGAAAGTAAATGCCAACCTGCTCCTTTCACCCTGAACTTGAATAGATGAAATCATGCACACTTATGTATGTTGAGTGCCACGATTGATGATTGACACAGTCAGTGTAGAATAGAAGATTCACCAAACAGAGCAATAATTAGCCCAGGTAGAAATGGTCCTCCTCTAAGATTTGAAGGTGCTAGGTTTTACAGAAATGTCTGTTGTGCTGGGAAAACGCTTTGGAAATATTCTGCCACAAATGGGAAAAAGGAATATGCAGTGACCTTTTTCCAGCTGAACATGACCTGGAGTATAGGGCTAGGAGGATAGATTGGTAAAGTATACCGGTATACTAAGTTATCAAATAATGAAATAGTAATGCCACTTACGAAATGGTATACCGGAATATGCTAATGACTTAATAACGAGGTCACAGTGTATGAATATATTTGGAATATATGGCTGTAACAGTGGGGTGAAATGACATTCAAGCAGCGGAGAGGCACACGCATTAGTCATGACAGCATCCTTTCCCTTTGCACCACACTAAATTTGAAGGCCTTCAGTTTGGTACGAGGTACTTACAGTACCTAATAACCCAATATCATGATATATAGAAAATCCTGATACTCCTTATTACGATGATCATACTGTGAAAATCACTTACCGTCCCAGCCCTAGCCAGTCAGGAGAGCCAGGCAAACAGAATGGGTGATGTATCATGCATAAAAGTGTTCCTATACTTTACTTCCCTGCCCCTTTTTATGCTAATCAGGGCACAGAGATTAGGAATGGGCTCTGCAAAGATGTGCTAAAAAGTCAACCTAATGGTGCCATCAGTCTTCACCTTCTACAACAAAATGAATGTTATCATATATGTCTTCAGCATTGTATTATTCTCTGACGAATGGTTGGTTCACTCATTTCTTTGTCATTAAAAGTAAGGAAAATATAGGTATTTCCAATTGCAGTTGTGTAAAAAAAAGGGGGTTTTCGCAGTATTTTGAGAATTGGTGGATAAACATATATGTATCCAATGTTAGAGTACGTGGCTGTAGCTGATACTGTCTTTGTTCCTGTGGACTCATCATACATACAGATTTTTAAAGCTGCAGCTTTTCCTAATGATTATTTAAGACACACTTCAATTTGCCTGTAGATAATGAAATGGTCTTCAGAAAGCCAACCCTGAAACACCATCATGGACTTTGGCTGCAAGCTTAGCATTTGTAAAGCCATTAGCGACTTTGTCTATTCTTTCCTAGATACATTTCCATTGTGCTCGGACCAAAGGGACACCCCTGTGGTAGGGGGATACCTGGGAATCAGACCATGCCCAGCCTGCTCTGGGTCCCGTGTCACAGACAGACAGAGCCACTCTTTATCCATACAGCAAAGCTCAGCAATTGGGTCCATGCCAGCCCTTTGAATTGAATACCAGCGCAAAGGCATTCAGTCAGCACAAAACTCCCCAGTTCACAGGCAGGCAGCAGTCAGTCCTTGTTCTCTCCCCCTATCCCGCTCTCTCGCTCTCTACTCTCCCCTGCTGATCTCCAACAGCGGGCCCCTAGGGGCCTTCACACCTTGGAGCTGGAGGCCCCCACTCCCCCTTCTCTCTCTTACTCTGAGTCAGGGGTCCTGTAGAGACAGCAATTTGAGCCAAATTGAGGTTAAGACCTGGATACAATCGATCCGCCATATAAATAATCTGTAACCTTCACAGGCAAAGTCACCTTTTACTGTTTGCTTTTACTTTGTTTCTTACCCATTTTGTAGTTGAGGATGTTTAACTCAATATACGGGGGTGTTATTGTTGTGTTTCAACAAAGTTTAAGGTAGTTTGTGTGGCGGGTTTATTGGATTCAAGAATGAGAAGTCATTTAAAATATGAAGTAGAATGGTTATTGTTTTGCAAACCTTTTGGCCAAACCGTTAGAAATTGTGAACACGCCTTTGCATAGATGGTGGAACCAAAGAGTTCAGCACTGTTGATCGTGTCAGAAAGATCAGAGATCAGAGGGAAACTTTGTATATGTTCTAATTGTAAAACTTGTACATTTTATTTATATTGTTGCTGTTTTTTTACACACATTACTCTGTAGTGAGCTCTGAATACATTGAAAATGCACTATATTTTTCTATCTCACTTGCAGATGATTATTGTCACCCAGAAGATTTCAGATGTATATACTTTCTCATTTAGGACCAAAGACAGCTGATAGGTTTTCCATTTAGAATTGTATTTTGTTTTTTATTTTTGCCATTTAGTTTAATGTACAGTAATATGAATTGTCAATTTATTATTTATTTTTCTGTGATGAGAGTATTGAGAGTATTCATTGGTCAAGAGTATTTTCCCCAAACAGCCGAAGTGTAAAATCATTACGTAGACGATTTCTTGTTAAATAGACGTTTCTTTTTTGCTTTGTAACCTTTGTAATAGACTGTACATATATTTTTGGAAATATAATACAATCTCTATAGAAATCCTCTCTCATTGGAGTCTTTTCCATCGTAAGTAGTGTCATGTCTTTACATAGGATCTTGTTTTATATATCCATCAGCATGCAGCATTTTGTAAATCATTAATCAGTGTTCTTTAAAAGTTAAAGTAAGAATATGATCAATGTTGTTTTGATTGAATGTAAACAAATGGAATGCATGACTCTTTTGTGTTTGCGTGATGGTGTGTGTGTGTGTGTGTGATGGTGTGTGTGTATGTGTGTGTGTCTGTGTGTGTGTGTGTGAGTGACGTGGGTGGGTGGGTATAGTATAAATGAAGAAAGACAGCAAGGGATGGTGTCATTAAAAAGACATTACCAGACCTCCAACCTTGCACAAAAAATCTAATTAAGCTCCACCCTGAGGGATTTAGGCTAAACAAAGGAACCTTTAATGGATTTATAAAGATTATATCTCCCGTTATTCTAATATTTATTTTATTAAGTTGGTGGAATCTTAACAACATCTCGTCCCAGAGGCTGATGGAATTCAATCATAAAACATTTAATATCTGTCCCAAATGGCACCTTATTCCCTTTATAGTGCACTACTTTTCACCAGTGCCCATAGGTCTCTGGTCAAAAGTAGTGCACTATATAGCAAATAGGATACTATTTAAGACACATCCATAATGTATGTTTCCAGGGGAGTTTGGCCCCATCCATGCATTTTTGGGAGAGGAAGAGCAGCTCCATGGTTACTCCTCTGTCACCACTAATCCCTATAGTACACTGCAGCCTGCTTATCACCTTGTCATCTAACATGGACGGGGAAATGTTTAGGTATTTTGATATACACAGTAGAGTTGGACTGATTTAATAGGAACACAAAGTGTTCTTCCAGCCTCATGGTTCCTAGTTCTTCAGGTTTATGTTAAAGGTATTTTGGTAGAGGTTGTTTTCTTTCTCACACATTTTTCTCACGACTATGGGGACACTTTGAGTGGTTGCAGGCTGATTGGACATAGTATTAACGCTGAAAACATGCAAACTCCAACAGAACAAGTAAAGTAAAGCTCTGCAAAGTGCACGCTCTCCAGAAAAGTGGAGGTTTTATTTCCAGCCAGTTGCTTGAAGTGTTGCAATTATTATCTTCTCTATAAAAGTATTCTCTCCATGTCTGAATAGGAAAAGCTCATATCTCCCAGATATACTGCACTAAACTCAACCGTAAGACAGAGAGCGAGAAAAACTGGAAGACTGCCAGTAGAGGATTAAGGGGAAGAAATAATTCATATTAGGTATTTCTTCAATAATCTGAAGCACAAGTTTCCTATTATTCATACAATTCACATCTAATACTGAGGTCAACATTGATATTGAGATGAATGTTTAAGAGGCAGTTGAAATTTATTTGAATATATGTGGCTTAGATAATACCAGTTAGCCTCCACAGGTTAAAAGATCATGACCCTTTTAGATAATTATGCTCTGCACAGGTAGAGCCCTATCTGTGCATGTCCTTGCTGTGCTGCTACAGGTACCTGCCTTGATGAGATAATCAGACTCCTCTGTGGCTCAATCTGTCTCTCTCTGCGCTTACTAGCTAACACACAAAGGCCTTCCGCTCTCTGCTAGCACAGACACAACTCTGGCAACCAAAGTAATGTGCAGCCATACCAAATGGATGAAATTCCTTCACAGCTGACCAAAACCTTGAATCTATAGTTGAACTATTACAGGTTTTTGTCCAAAGCTGTTTATATGGTGTTTAGATTCATGTGCATTAAATTGCCTACTGGGTTATATCTAGGTAGTAACATGGCTAGGTAATAGTTACACAATGACAGGACCTTGACTGACAGGGCTCTCCTGTTCACTGTGACTTGGCTGTGGCAGAACAGGGGGCACTGCTTTGCTCCTGTCATTGGACAGTGGGGTCTGTGAAGGTTGAGGAGCTTGTGGAGCTTAAGGAGCTTGTGGAACTTGAGGAGCTTGTGGAGCTTGTGGAGCTTAATGAGCTTGTGGGGCTTGTGGAGCTTGAGGAGCTTGTGGAGCTTGAGGAGCTTGTGGAGCTTAATGAGCTTGTGGGGCTTGTGGAGCTTGAGGAGCTTGTGTAGCTTAATGAGCTTGTGGGGCTTGTGGAGCTTGAGGAGCTTGTGGAGCTTGAGGAGCTTGTGGTGGAGGTAGTCTGGCCTCCTCCATGGTCTTCTTGGGCCGACGCTGGGCCATGGAGTGGTCCTCAGTCTCCTCTGGCTGGGCCACAGGCCTGTGTGGGCTGGCACCTGCAGGGTGGGTCACCGGCTTCCTGTTCCCATCAACTGTAGAAAGGACATAGAGGACAGGGCAGGGTCATCCTGGGCTCTCGGACACAGTGCAAACAGACATTCACCTGCTCATCATTAATTTACTGCAGCCCTCCTTGCTCTGATATTCCAGACTGAACTGCATGCATACAACTCCATCCTAGTACGCTCAAGTCTAAAACTACACCCCATCCTGGTACAATAAAGTCTAAAACTACACTCCATCCTGGTTCAATAAAGTCTAAAACTACACTCCATCCTGGTACTATCAAGTCTAAAACTACACCCCATCCTGGTACAATAAAGTCTAAAACTACACTCCATCCTGGTTCAATAAAGTCTAAAACTACACTCCATCCTGGTACTATCAAGTCTAAAACTACACTCCATCCTGGTACAATAAAGTCTAAAACTGAAGTGCTCACCATCCAATTTTCAGATGTTTTCTTCTATGCAGTACACCATGTAAGTCAGGTGTGCAGTAGGTGCCTAACTAGAAAACGTGCCTTCCTCGCATGCCTCCTATAACCCACTTCCTGGTTTGAAATATGAATACTGGAGCTAGTGGACTTGTCAGGACGACAAAGACAAGGTCAGATATGTCATTTGCACAAATGAAAAAATCCCCAAACAAAGAAAGGGTGCATGTTGCTGGGGGACACTACATCAAAGGTAATCTGGGCATGTAATTGACTGGGCACGGGACTATTTATAATGTCTGATCCAAGGTGACGACATTGATGAGAGCGGTAATGCTGAATAATGACGAAGTTGAGCATGCAAATGTATTTGTTTGTGGGGGTTTTAATGCAGCCAAAAGATACATGTATTTATTATTATTTTTTTAATGGGGGTAGATCAGCTTTAATATTGCTGATTGATTGTGTATTCTATCAATGTAATTGTCTGCATCATTTCCAATCCCCCATATATATTTTATACAAATATATATACATTATTTTTAATATATATTTTTTAAATATATTATCCTTCTTTATTATTTTCCCCAGCCCTACCACCCCTCCCCTAATTGGAGTAAACTAATGGACAACAATACTTATGCTTCTAATTCCAGTTTATACATACTATATACATTTTACGGACACAGTATATTTTACATTAGTTCTCTTTTTTCTTTTCTTTTTGTCCCAGCCTTCAGCTACTCTCAACCCCTCCCATTTATCTCTGAAGACCTTCCAGTTTTGATTTATAGCTGCCTTATATTTTTCTACTGTGCTGTGATGTTTCACAAAAGTTCAGAACCTTTCTATTCTCATAGTTTCTACAGATTGTAAATTAAAGATAAACATGTTTACTAAGAGTATTATTATATTATTGATCGATTGACTATGACTTTTCTAATCACCCAGCAGTGCTATTTGCAGAGTTAGCTTCAAGTAAATGTTGCAATTATTCAGCCATTCCCGAACCTGCGACCAAAACAAGCTACATATGGGCAGTACCAAAACAAGTGATTTAATGATTCTGTCTCTTCGCAGCAAAATCTGCAGATCTGGGATGGTTGTATCGCCCATATATATAACATTCTATTGGTTGCAAGAATTTTGTATAATAATTTAAATGGAAAAACTCTTAAGTTTTGAATCTGGCGTCGTTTTGTGTATCAGTTCATAAACCATGTGGCATGGAATCAGTACATCGAAAATCTCCTCCCAACTATTTTGCAACCTGTATGGCACAGCTGTCAAGTTGTGAAACTGGTATACTTTTGTATTTATCACAATTTTCTTTAGCCAAGTTTGGTCTTTAGTGCAGGGCCAACAGAGAAGTTCCTTACCTTCTCCCCTTTCCACTTGCCTCCTCCATTTTTGCGGTAATGCTGCAAGCAGTTGGTTGTAATTTTGGATAGAGCAGACATTTTCATATATTTCTGTTAACTGCATGTGTGGCATAACTCCACCAGTCCTATTTATGATATAATTTTAAAAGATTATACAGTTAAAAAAAGATGGAGCCTTTAGTGAGAGGTCCAATACTTTAATATTTAAAATGTTCTGCCCCCCGAATTGATATTCATTATATAAATAGGCCCATTTAATTTTGTCTGGCTTGCCGTTCCAAATAAAGTTGAATATTTTTTGTTCATATAATTTCAAAAACAAGTCGTTAGATGTAGGCAGGCCCATAAATAAATAGGTCAACTGGGATATGACTAAATAATTAATCAATGTGGTTTCTCCACAAATAGACAGGTGTTGTCCTTTCCATGGTACCAATATCTTATCTAATTTGGGTAACTTTCTATTAACATGTATTGTAGTGAGATCATTTCTTTTTTTTCGTGATATAAATACAGAGTATGTCCACTTCACTGTCGAACCATTTTATTAGTAAACTACATGGTAATGTAAAAGTAAAACATTTTTGCAATCCAATACGTAATATGTCATGAGCCCTCTCACTCCACCGGGTTACCACCTTAATTGGTTTCCACTATCTTCCACTCTGCTCACCTCCCTCTCTCTACTCAGCCTAACTAGCTCCACCTGTCCCTGCTCTGCTCGGCTCTAATTACTCTGCCAGCTGCGCTGCATTACCCACTAACCTCTCCCAGTATTTAAGGCCCTGTCTTTCAGCTCTCCGGTGTCCGATCGTCTGCAAAGCTCACACCCGGAACCTGTTTGCTCGCGCTTCTGGCTCACCCTGGTTTTGTGACCCCGGACCTGCCTGTTTATTGGATACTCTTCTGCCTTAGGAGATCCAGACCTGCTTCTGCCATTACGACTCCTGACTACTCTTCAATCCCGGTAACTCTGACCAGCCTTCTGCCTTGCTACTACGTATTTTGGATTCCCTTGAACTGTACTGCTGCCTGGTTTCATTCCGCCCTGTTGTGTCTGTGTCTCCCCCCAGGACTTCTGGACCACCCACCACCGGCTTCATAGGACGCATCGCTGCCACTGGGGGGCACAGACCCAGCGCATTGGACGGGATCCCTGTTACCCCTGGAGCCTTCATTCACTCCCTACTTCCCTTTTCCCTTAAGTTTAATAAACTTTCTGGTGTGACGCAATTGTGGTCCTCTGGTCGTCTGTCTGAATCGTGACAGTACGATCTGACCATTATGGACTCAGCGCACACTTTCCCCCGACATGGAAACCGATGAGCATGAGCAGCAGTTCCAGCAGCAGCAACAACAACTCGCCATGCTCATTCAACTCCTCACCAACCTTACCCCAGCCAGTCTGCCCACCAGCCCAGCCCCCGAGTTACCTGCCCCGGTCATTGCAGCCGCTGCTCCGAACCCAAGATTGGAAACCCCGAGCGGTTCAACGGCGATTCAACCCAGGTCCGGCCATTCCTGACTAGCTGCCGACTTCAGTTCTCCTTGCAGCCAAGGACCTTCGCCACGGAGGGGGCTAAAGTTGGGTATGCCATCACTCACCTGACGGGCCGAGCTCGACTCTGGGGAACAGCAGAGTTCGAACGTCAAACCCCCGCATGTGCAACCTTCGACCTGTTTGCTGAGGAGATGCTGAAGGTGTTTGACCTGGATTCACCCACCGCAGAGGCGTCTCGTGAACTGTTCAGTATTCGACAAGGCAGACGTACAGTCGCAGACCATTCCATCGACTTCCGAACCCTGGCTAGACGAAGTTCTTGGAACACACCACCGTTGGTGGACGCGTTCTTCCATAGTTTGGCTGACTATATCAAGGACGAGTTGGTCTCCCATGAACTGCCTTCCACTCTTGATGAAGCCATCGCACTGACTGTCAGGATCGACAGAAGGATACAGACCCGTCGTCGTGAGAGGGGGCGCCAAGGTCCACCTACTACCGGCATTCGGAGAGATCCGACTGGGCTCCTGTCATCTACTGCCACTCACCCAGGTCAGCTTGATCAGTCTGAGCCTATGGAGATTGGGCGAGCCTCCCTCACTCCTGCAGAGCGCCAGCGCCGCTTCACCTCAAACCTCTGCCTCTATTGTGGAGGTGATGGACATCGTGTGGTAACCTGCCCTTTAAAGGGCCGAAGCTCACCGGGCGTAGGGGGAGTCCGGTCGAGTTCAATGACCATCCAGTCCTCCGACCGCAAACCCCTGCTGCAAGTTCACCTCCGCCTCTCTGACTCAACTCACACCCTGGCTGCTCTGGTGGATTCTGGCGCCCGAAGCCAACATAATGGACGTCAAGCTGGCACGCCAACTGGGACTGGAGAACCTCCGTTTGACACCTCCTATTCCTGCCCGGGCACTGGACGGACACTTACTCGGATCGGTCACTCATGTCACGGCCCCGGTCTCGATGGGTCTGTCCGAAACCATCAAGAAACTATCCAGTTTCACCTGCTCCCCTCTCCAGGCCAACCCCTCATCCTGGGTTACCCATGGCTCCGCCGGCACAACCCTCAGCTCGACTGGGTGACCGGGGTGATCAGGGAGTGGGGAGAGGACTGCCACCGAACCTGCCTGCTTGCTGCCGCACTACCCCCTCGGCCAGTACCTACTAACTCCGCTCCGGACCTCTCCAATGTCCCAGAATGCTACCATGGTCTCAGAGAGGTGTTTAACAAAGCAAGAGCCACATCTCTGCCCCCTCACCGACCGTCACGACTGTGCCATCGACCTCCTCCCTGGAACAGCTCCTCCAAGGGGTCGTCTTTATTCGTTGTCTGCTCCTGAAAGAAAGTCCATGGAGGACTACATCAATGGCTCTCTGTCCGCAGGATTAATCCGTTCATCTTCATCTCCTGCTGGTGCTGGCTTCTTCTTTGTGGGGGAAGAAGGACGGATCTCTTCGCCCCTGCATCGACTACAGGGGACTCAACGACATCACAGTGAAAGACCGTTACCCTCTGCCTCTGCTCACCTCTGCTTTTGAGTTGCTCCAGGGAGCCACTGTTTTTACCAAGTTGGATCTCAGAAACGCTTACCACCTAGTGCGGATCCGGGAGGGAGATGAATGGAAGACCGCATTCAATACACCAACAGGCCACTACGAGTATCTGGTTATGCCTTTTGGCCTCACCAATGCTCCTGCTGTGTTCCAGGCTCTAGTGAATGATGTACTGCGGGACATGTTAAACAAGTTTGTCTTCGTTTACCTGGATGACATCTTAATTTACTCCAGAAACCTGTCTGAACACACCCGCCATGTCCAGCAAGTCCTTCATCGTCTTCTGGAGAATTCCCTCTACGCCAAGGCAGAGAAATGTGAGTTTCACGTCAAGACAGTGGCCTTCCTGGGGTACATAGTGGCAGAAGGAAGTATCCAAATGGATCCTGCCAAAGTATCAGCAGTCACTTCGTGGCCAGTTCCGGAGAACAGAAAGAAGCTGCAACAGTTTCTGGGGTTTGCTAACTTCTATAGGAAGTTTATCCGGAACTACAGTACCGTTGCTGCCCCTCTCACTGCTCTAACCAGCACCAAGCAACCCTTCACCTGGACCCCAGCAGCCGACAAAGCCTTCAGTACCCTCAAGGTGAGGTTCACCTCCGCTCCCATCCTCCAGATGCCTGATGTGGACCGGCAATTCATTGTGGAGGTGGACGCCTCGGATGTGGGAGTTGGTGCTGTGATTTCTCAGTGGGCTGCGGAGGATAGGAAGCTCCATCCCTGTGCCTTTTTCTCACGTCGGTTGTCCCCTCTGAGTGCAATTACGACATAGGGAACCGGGAGCTGCTGGCTGTGAAGCTTGCCTTGGAGGAGTGGCGTCACTGGCTGGAGGGTCCACCATTCCATTTCTCGTTTGGACCGATCATAAGAACTTGGAGTACATCCGCACGGCCAAACGGTTGAACTCCAGGCAGTCCCGCTGGGCCCTGTTCTTCACCAGGTTTAATTTCACTCTGTCATACCGGCCTGGATCACGCAACACCAAGCCAGACGCCCTCTCCCGTCAATTCCAGAAGGATGACACCCCCTCCAAGGACCCTGTGTCGATTCTGCCAAGTCCCTGCATCGTTGCAGCTCTGACCTGGGCTGTTGAGGAACAGGTGCTGGAGGCTCTCCGTAACCAGCCAGGTCCCAGCACTTGCCCAGCTGACCGCCTTTTTTGTCCCCCGAAGACCTGAGGTCCCAGGTCATTCAGTGGGGACATGACTCCCGCCTAGCTTGTCACCCTGGCTCCACCCGCACTTACAACCTGCTCGCCCAGAGGTTCTGGTGGCCCTCTCTGAGGAAGGATGTACGGGAATTCGTCCAAGCCTGCCCCATCTGCAACCAACACAAGTCGTCCTGCCAGCCCCCCAGCCGGATTGCTGCAGCCCCTGCCTGTGCCCAGACGTCCCTGGTCTCACATCGCCCTTGACTTTGTCACGGGGCTGCCCCCTTCAAGTGGCATGACCGTCATTCTCACCATCGTTGACCGTTTCAGCAAGATGGCACACTTCATTCCCCTCCCCAAGCTCCCAACCGCCAAGGAGACCGCCCAGGTGGTCCTGGAACACGTCTTCCGGATCCACGGACTGCCAAGGGATGTTGTTTCTGACCGTGGTCCACAATTCTCCTCCGCTTTTTGGAAGGAGTTCTGTCACCTGCTGGGAGCCACAGTCAGTCTGACTTCCGGATTCCATCCCCAATCCAATGGGCAGTCAGAGCGGGCTAATCAGGAGCTCGAGAAGGCACTGCGATGCATGACTTCACGCAACCCCCACTCCTGGTCGCAGCAATTGACATGGGTGGAGTACGCACACAATTCTCTGACCTGCTCTGCCATCGGTATGTCCCCTTTCCAATGTGTTTATGGATACCAGCCTCCTCTATTGCCAGCCAGGAGGAGGAGGTTACTTGCCCATCTGCACTTGCTTTTGCCCGTCGATGTCGCCGCACCTGGTCACAAGCCCGAGCCACACTCCTCAGGTCCGTTGCCAGCTACACTACCGGGGCCAACCGTCGGAGAATTCCTGCTCCCACCTACCATGTTGGTCAAAGGGGTGTGGTTGTCATCGAAGAACCTGCCACTCAGGGTGGAGTCGCAGAAGCTGGCACCTCGGTTCATTGGCCCATTCCCTATCATAAGAGTGATTAGCCCAACTGCTGTCCGGCTCCAACTGCCTAATTCCCTGAGGGTGCACCCCACTTTCCATGTGTCTAAGATTAAGCCCATCCATGAGAGTCCGCTGGTCCCTGCTGCGCCTGGTCCTCCTCCTCCACGGCTCGTCGATGGTGGTCTGGTTTACACCGTCCGCCGCCTGCTTCGGTCCAGACGGAGGGGTAGGGGTCTCCAGTACCTCATTGACTGGGAGGGCTATGGACCTGAGGAAAGGACCTGGGTGCCAGCTAGTCGGATTGTGGATAGGACTCTCATCACCGCTTTCCACCAACGGCATCCTGATCAACCTGCAATCCGTAGGGGCCGCCCCAGAGGGGTCCCTAACCGTCCGGCCCGCTCGGCTTCCTGTCCTGTGCCTGATCCTGTCTCGGGACCTGTCCCATCTCCCGACCACGGCCCTCCGGCTTCCTCCGAGGATGAGGACGTTCACTCGGACCGTTCGGGAGGAGTTCTAGCCCTCCTCGGCTCCCCTCCTCCCGCCCGGCGTGGTGTTGCTCTGGGACTTCTGGGGCCGTCCCCTTGGGGGGGTTCTGTCATGAGCCCTCTCACTCCACCGGGTTACCACCTTAATTGGTTTCCACTATCTTCCACTCTGCTCACCTCCCTCTCTCTACTCAGCCTAACTAGCTCCACCTGTCCCTGCTCTGCTCGGCTCTAATTACTCTGCCAGCTGCGCTGCATTACCCACTAACCTCTCCCAGTATTTAAGGCCCTGTCTTTCAGCTCTCCGGTGTCAGATCGTCTGCAAAGCTCACACCCGGAACCTGTTTGCTCGCGCTTCTGGCTCACCCTGGTTTTGTGACCCCGGACCTGCCTGTTTATTGGATACTCTTCTGCCTTAGGAGATCCAGACCTGCTTCTGCCATTACGACTCCTGACTACTCTTCAATCCCGGTAACTCTGACCAGCCTTCTGCCTTGCTACTACGTATTTTGGATTCCCTTGAACTGTACTGCTGCCTGGTTTCATTCCGCCCTGTTGTGTCTGTGTCTCCCCCCCCCCCCCCCAGGACTTCTGGACCACCCACCACCGGCTTCATAGGACGCATCGCTGCCACTGGGGGGGGGCACAGACCCAGCGCATTGGACGGGATCCCTGTTACCCCTGGAGCCTTCATTCACTCCCTACTTCCCTTTTCCCTTAAGTTTAATAAACTTTCTGGTGTGACGCAATTGTGGTCCTCTGGTCGTCTGTCTGAATCGTGACATAATATGGTGCACTTATCTACAGTCGTGGTCAAAAGTTTTGAGAATGACACAAATAATAATTTTCACAAAGTCTGCTGCCTCAGTTTTAATGATGTCAATTTGCATATACTCCAGAATGTCATGAAGAGTGATCAGATGAATTGCAATTAATTGCAAAGTCCCTCTTTGCCATGAAAATGAACTTAATCCCCCCAAAACATTTCCACTGCATTTCAGCCCTGCCACAAAAGGACCAGCTGACATCATGTCAGTGATTCTCTCGTTAACACAGGTGAGAGTGTTGACGAGGACAAGGCTGGAGATCACTCTGTCATGCTGATTGAGTTAGAATAACAGACTGGAAGCTTTAAAAGGAGGGTGGTGCTTGAAATCATTGTTCTTCCTCTGTTAACCATGGTTACCTGCAAGGAAACACGTGCCGTCATCATTGCTTTGCACAAAAAGGGCTTCACAGGCAAGGATATTGCTGCTAGTAAGATTGCACCTCAATCAACCATTTATCGGATCATCAAGAACTTCAAGGAGAGAGGTTCAATTGTTGTGAAGAAGGTGTCAGGGCGCCCAAGAAAGTCCAGCAAGCGCCAGGACCGTCTCCTAAAGTTGATTCAGCTGCGGGATCGGGGCACCACCAGTGCAGAGCTTGCTCAGGAATGGCAGCAGGCAGGTGCGAGTACATCTGCATGCACAGTGAGGCGAAGACTTTTGGAGGATGGCCTGGTGTCAAGAAGGGCAGCAAAGAAGCCACTTCTCTCCAGGAAAAACATCAGGGACAGACTGATATTCTACAAAAGGTACAGGGATTGGACTGCTGAGGACTGGGGTAAAGTCATTTTCTCTGATGAATCACCTTTCCGATTGTTTGGGGCATCCGGAAAACACCTTGTCCGGTGAAGACAAGGTGAGCGCTACCATCAGTCCTGTGTCATGCCAACAGTAAAGCATCCTGAGACCATTCATGTGTGGGGTTGCTTCTCAGCCAAGGGAGTGGGCTCACTCACAATTTTACCTAAGAACACAGCCATGAATAAAGAATGGTACCAACACATCCTTTGAGAGCAACTTCTCCCAAACATCCAAGAACAGTTTGGTGATGACCAATGCCTTTTCCAGCATGATGGAGCACCTTGCCATAAGGCAAAAGTGATAACTAAGTGGCTCGGGGAACAAAACATCGAAATTTTGGGTCCATTGCCAGGAAACTCCCCAGACCTTAATCCTATTGAGAACTTGTGGTCGATCCTCAAGAGGCAGGTGGACAAACAAAATCCCACAAATTCTGACAAACTCCAAGCATTGATTATGCAAGAATGGGCTGACATCAGTCAGGATGTGGCCCAGAAGTTAATTGACAGCATGCCAGGGCGGATTGCAGAGGTCTTGAAAAAGAAGGGTCAACACTGCAAATATTGACTCTTTGCATAAACTTAATGTAATTGTCAATAAAAGCCTTTGACACTTATGGAATGCTTGTAATTATACTTCAGTATACCATAGTAATATCTGACAAAAATATCTCATAACACTGAAGTAGCGAACTTTGTGAAGACCAATACTTGTGTCATTCTCAAAACGTTTGACCACGACTGTAGATCCTCTATGAGGCTGTGCAGGGATCCATATTGCGGATTTAAAAGAAAACATGAATCGTCAGTGTACAATGACACCATTGTTATTAAGCCCTGGACTTCTAGCCCCTTGATATTATTGTTGGATCTGATTTTAATAGCTAACATTTTGTTGGCCATAATAAATAGATATGTCGATAGTGGACAGCCTTGTTTTACTCCTCTTGACAATACAATACTTCCTGAGAAGTAGCCATTATTTACTATTTTACACCTAGGGTTACTATACATAACTTTAACCCATTGTATAAGTTATTCTCCAAAATTTAAATAGTCCAGGCATTTATATATACATTCCAGTCGTACTTTATTAAAGGCCCTTTCAAAGTCAGCTATGAATACCAGGCCTCGCTTCACAGATTTTTCATAGTGTTATATTGTTTCCAATACTTGTCTTATATTACCTCTAATGTATCGTCTGTGTAAAAAACCTGTCTGATTAGAATGAATAATATCTGACAATACCTTTTTATCTCTATGCGCTATGCATTTTGCTAGGATTTTGGCATCACAATACTGAAGTGTAAGGGGTCTCCAGTTTTTTAGGTGGACTGGATCTTTATATTTACCACCTGGGTCCTGTTTCAGTAATAGTGAAATCCGATCTTCTTGCTGAGTAAAAATATTTGATATACCTCAACTGGTATGCCATCCAGCCCTGGAGTTTTCCCGGACTTGAAGGCTTTAATTGCATCTAGAAGTTCCTCCTCTGTAATTAGGTATTCACATTAGTCTTTCTGTATAGCTGTTATTTTACACTATGAATAGAAAAATCTACAGTTAGTAGAGATAGAGGAGACTGAAATGAAAATATATACTTAAAGTACTTTGCTTCTTCTTTTTAAAATATAGTTTGGTGAATCATGGATAACAAGTTTCTGTAAATTATTTTTGGTAGCATTTCTATGTTGAAGATTTAAAAAAATAATTTGGTGAATTTTTCCCCATATTCCATCAAATTCGCTTTATTTTTTAAATAATATTTTACACTTGATCTTTCTTGAATAAGTTCCTCCATTTCCTTTTGTTTTTCCTCTAACTTATTCTTTGCCTCTATGTTACCGTTTTTATTGCTATCTATCTGTACTGTTAGTTCCTCTATTTCCTTTGTTAAGATGAACTCTTTTGACCTAAATTGTTTTAGTTTAAAAAATGAGTATTGAATTGCATGGTCTCTAAAGGCACATTTAAAAGTGTCCCATACAATAAGGGGATATGTTGTACCTATGTTATGTAGGAAAAATTCTGTTTCTTCTGTCTTGGTTAAAAAGAAGTTGTCATCCAGTAGGCTTTGATTAAATTTCCAATATCCTCGACCTCGCCAAATTCTGTAAGAGTAACGTGTATACAAATTATTTGATGGTCCGACCGCATTCTGTCCCCATCAACACTCTTAACTTTTGGTGCCAACGAAAATGACATAAGAAAGTAGTCAAGACAACTAACTTGATTGAACCTCTGCCATGTACTGTATATCTCACTAGGCCAGGATATTTGAGCGTCCATATATCCACTTATTCCAATATATCCATAATATTAGTAATTTCCTTAAGTGCATGAGGGTGATAGTTTGTAGTGGGATTTCCTTTATGGTCCATTGAGGTACCTAAAACCACATTATAATCTCCCACCATAATAATTGACTCATGTATTGCCTGTAAACTCAATAAATTATTATATATATTTTCAAAGAAGTGTGGATCATCATTATTTGGACCATATAGATTAATGAGCCAAATCTGTTTATGGTCCAATAGCATATTTAAAAGGATCCACCTTCCTTGCAGATCTGTTTGAACAGTTTGCACATTCAGATCAAAATTATTGTTAATTATCAATACCCCTTTTGAGTTTCTTTGCCCATGGGAGAAATATATCCCCCGTCCTTTTTCTATACAACTTCGTCTAAAGGTGTAGAATGAGTTCCAAAACTCAAACATCTCCATTTAGGCTTAATCATCAGTCTGGTTTGATCATTACATCAGGAAGTATATGTTTCCCCCTTCTGATAACCAGGTGGCGAATCGCATCTCAGCATGTCTGGCAGACATATCAGTATGGATGACGGATCACCACCTCAAGCTGAACCTTGGCAAGACGGAGCTGCTCTTCCTCCCGGGGAAGGACTGCCTGTTCCATGATCTCGCCATCACGGTTGACAACTCCGTTGTGTCCTCCTCCCAGAGTGCGAAGAGCCTTGGCGTGACCCTGGACAACACCCTGTCGTTCTCCGCTAACATCAAGGCGGTGACCTGATCCTGTAGGTTCATGCTCTACAACATTCGGAGAATACGACCCTGCCTTACACAGGAAGCGGCACAGGTCCTAATCCAGGCACTTGTCATCTCCCGTCTGGATTACTGCAACTCGCTGTTGGCTGGGCTCCCTGCCTGTGCCATTAAACCCCTACAACTCATCCAGAATGCCGCAGCCCGTCTGGTGTTCAACCTTCCCAAGTTCTCTCTCGTCACCCCGCTCCTCCGCACACTCCACTGGCTTCCAGTTGAAGCTCGCATCTGCTACAAGACCATGGTGCTTGCCTACGGAGCTGTGAGGGGAACGGCACCTCCGTACCTTCAGGCTCTGATCAGTCCCTACACCCAAACGAGGGCATTGCGTTCATCCACCTCTGGCCTGCTGGCTCCCCTACCTCTGGGGAAGCATAGTTCCCGCTCAGCCCAGTCAAAACTGTTCGCTGCTCTGGCACCCCAATGGTGGAACAAGCTCCCTCACGACGCCAGGACAGCGGAGTCACTCACCACCTTCCGGAGACATTTGAAACCCCACCTCTTTAAGGAATACCTGGGATAGGATAAAGTAATCCTTCTACCCCCCCTTACCCCAACCCACCCCCAAAAAAAAAAAAAAAAACATTGTAAAGTGGTTATCCCACTGGCTATAAGGTGAATGCACCAATTTGTAAGTCGCTCTGGATAAGAGTGTCTGCTAAATGACGTAAATGTACGTAAATGTATCCTCTGGGGCGATTTATTTGACATATAAAGACAAATGAACAGGTTTGTATGCAAATTAAAAGCATGAAAATCCAATACAAGGACATTTTTAAAACACACATTTGGCTTTAAGAAATGTGAGTTGAATTAATGAGAGAATGTAGTTCACATAATGATTGTATGAATTGAAGAGACAATCTATCATCAATATAACTGATCTACCTCAGACACGACTTTCATTCAGAAGACAAACAGAAACGTTATAATTTTTTTGCTTATGTAATATTTTCTGGAAACGCAGAGAAATAATTGACAAAGTGCAGGGAAAGGTTTCCGGATAATAACCACACTCTCTGTCTGCTCACCTAAGATAATGGCAGCAGAGTCATTTCTTAGCTTGACATTCAAACGCTTAAAGGTAAGAATCATCAGTCCATATTAGGGTGATGGAAATATATACATCAACTCCGCAAACTCACGCTAAGTTGATTGAAGCCTGGTTTGCTCAAGGCAGATAAATGGATAATTGTCACTTCTGACTTTCGTCTTACGCCAAAGAATACTAAATCATAATCCTTTTTATTTTAATACCTTTCAAAATATCTCATTTTTTTATGAAAAGTGCTGGCATGACTTGAGTATGAAAAGCCTTTCAGATGCTTCTCCCATATCAGTCCACCCCGGGCTATTTGATTGGGAATAGCCTGGACACCATGGATTCACACTACTTCCTTTTACGGCCTGGCCCATGGCACCTTGCAGCATTAAGTATTTAGGGGCTAGTAAAATATGGCTCCCCGTCTATGGACTGCCATCCCCTGGGCAGATGATCAATTTCACAGGCTGGCAAATGCCTCTGTGGAGAAGGCTGATGGATTTGGCAGATCTGATGGTTTCTTCAAAGACACAGTGGAGAGAAATGATTTACGGCATCCCTGCCATTAGCTGGTCAGTAGCGAAGACAGCTCATATGGCATGAGCTAGTCGAGGCTCTATTTCTGGCCCCGTAATGGCCAACTGTGAAGACGAGCCTCACAAAGCCATGTAGCTGCACATAGTACGGTGGAATATATTCATGATAACATTTATGGGCTGAGGGAGGATTTGAAATGCCATTTAGGTCCAGCTGCGCTTCTTATGAAACCTAAAGAATCAGAATTCCTGGGTTCAGAGAGGTCAATGGTGTTTACTCACCATCATAGATATTCCCTATCTATCTCCTTGCATTTTGCTGTTCACTGCAGTGTAATGAGAGAGTATGATGATGACTATCCCATAACATTATGGAAGGGTTAGTCAGCTAAAGTGCAAAGATCATTGATTAAATCAAATTGTATTTGTCATATGCTTCATAAACAACAGGTGTAGACTAACAGTGAAATGCTTACTTATTAAAGACCTTCCCAACAATGCAGAGACAAAAATATAGAACCAAATTATAACACTAGGAATAAATACATAATAAGTAACGATACGAGGTAATTGAGGTAGATACTGTATGTACATATAGGTAAGGATAAAGTGACTAGGCAACAGGATAGATAATAAACAGTAGCAGCAGCATATGTGATGAGTCAAAAGAGTTAATGCAAAGAGGGTCAATGCAGATAGTCCGGGTGGCTATTTGGTTAACTTATGGCTTGAGGGTAAAAGCTGTTCAGGGTTCTGTTGGTTCCAGACTTGGAGCATTGGTACCACTTGCTCAGCTGGGTTCTAAGGAGGGAGGATAGAAAAAAATTATAATAACGAAGCAATTCTGTTTTTACGCCTCAAGGGAATCATGAGAGGGGGGAAGGAAGGGGGAAAGAAATCAGTGAAATCAGACCTGATCCGTCCCATCCACTGCACAAAGAGGTCAAGTTTTGTGAGCTGCGTGGGTGCTACCCTACCGGGGGTCATTCCAAGGGTCAATCATGCATCTTCTCTTCAAATAGCCCTCTCATTGTCCAGTAATGTGAGGCATGAAGAGGCAGTCAAATCACAGAGTAGCCCATTGTCAATAGAGAGATGTGTGCCAGCTTTGTGACACCATTATCTTTCCATCTCTCACAAGATGTGCCACATTATTCATGGAAAATGAGTAGATACTATAGGAGATGCCAAAGGCTCAGGCAGTAGTGGGGTAACTGGGTAAATGTGATAGACCAGGGTTTGTGAATAAGAAGAAATCTTGCTTTATGATTGTTTATGAACCGATACATGCACGATACCCCATCCCTATAGAAACAATTACATTACATTTCTGATATAATAATAATAAATAATATGCCATTTAGCAGACGCTTTTATCCAAAGCGACTTACAGTCATGCGTGCATACATTTTTTTTTTTATATGTAAATTAACGGCAATTCCCCTCTCCATCCCTTTGTAGTGGTATTGTACATGAGCCCTTATGAATGTGAAAGACAACACAAGAAAATCGCCAAAGGACTAAAATAAAATTAGCCACAATTCATTGACCTGAAATAATACACTGTGAATGCATAGTAGTCCAGCAGCAAAAGTGGCCAACAGCTGTTTGGCTGTCCTCTCGCAGGATGCTTGATTTGGATAAACACAGCTGATAAATGCGCTGCCTAAGTAGCCAATAACCACAGCTCATTATAACACTGGAACCCACTAGAATAGATGAGAGGCCGCCATTAGTGCTGTGTACCTGGGAGAGGGAGCTGTAGTGGCTGTGGCTGGAGAGATAAACTATGGCCTGATGGATGAGTACAGTTCAGTGGAGGCTGGTGACTTGAACAATTGAGGAGGATGGGAGACACACGGTAAAGGCGCAGACTGTACGGAGACGACAAAGCGTGTTTTATCAATCGTCAAAGACTAATTATTTTAACCTAAAGCATTTAATAAAGACATTTATAGTACAATATTATGGGGAATGGGAATGAGAGGGCTACTTACACAGTGTTGGGAAGGGATCACAGCAGTGATTGAATGAGGGTACGAGGCATGAGTTGAGGTGTTCAGAGGCTTGACTTCAGTGCAGGACAGGGGTTGAGGTGTTCATAGTGCGGGACAGTCTCATCATGGATGGATGGTGTTGGAGAAGAGCTCAACTCTTCCACTGAGGGCAGGATTTGACTGGGAAGACAAAAAACAATCGCACAATACACTACACATGTGACACTCTGGCTCTAGGACTTTTGTATGTGAGCTAGAGTGTATGTTGTTTTGTTGGGGATTTGGGTGTTTTTCTATGTTGGTAGTTCTGTCGGGTGTATTTCTATGTTTGCAGGTCTGTGGGTTGTTTTTCTAGGTGGTTGTATGTTGTAGTCAATGACTCCCAATCGGAGGTAACGAGTGTCAGCTGTCGGCTCGTTATCTCTGATTGGAAGCCATATTTAAACTGTCAGTTTTCACCTTTGTTTTGTGGGTTATTGTTCCAAGTTCAGTGTATTGTTACGTTAGGACTTCACTATCGTCTTTTGTTGGTTTTTACGTGGTTGCTTTATAAATAAAGTCATCATGTTCACTCCACGCGCTGCGTATTGGTCCGCTCCTTCCGACGATCGTGACAGAATAACCCACCATAAAGGAACCAAGCAGCGCGTCCAGGAACAAAGGGTCTGGACATGGAAGGAACTGGTGGAAGGTAAAGGGTCCTGGACTTGGGAGGAGATCCTAGATGGTATGGATCGCCGACCATGGAACGCAGACGGTGGAGAGGCGACGGCAGAGGAGCAACGGCATCAGCAGGGCCATCATCGTCGGAAGGACGAGAGGCAACCCCAAGAAATTTTTGGGGGGCACATGGCTTGGGCGACGGAGCAGCAGGAGGCTGCCACAAGGCAGAGTCAGAGGGCTGCCAGGTTAAGGGGGGCTGACGGAGGCAGAGAAGGGACGGATTCAGTGGGCTACCAGGTCAAGGGGGCAACTGGGTAAAGCAGGGAAGGAAAGCGTTGAGGCACGGCGTGAGGTACTGGGGTGTGTAACCAGTTCGGTCCGGCCCGTTCCTAGTCCCGTGGTGCAGCCAGTAGTGTGTGTTCCCCGTACGGTACGGCCTGTTCCGGTCCCTCGCACTAAGGATACGGTGCGCGTCGCCAGCCCGGCCCGGCCTGTTCCTACTCCTCGCACCAGGGATACGGTGCGCTTCGCCAACCCGGCCTGGCCTGTTCCGGCCACTCGCACCAGGGATACGGTGCGCGTCGCCAGCCCAGCCCGGCCTGTTCCTACTCCTCGCACCAGGGATACGGTGCGCTCGCCAACCCGGCCCGGCCTGTTCCGGCCACTCGCACCAGGGATACGGTGCGCGTCGCCAGCCCAGCCCGGCCTGTTCCTACTCCACGCACCAGGGATACGGTGCGCTTCGCCAGCCCGGCCCGGCCTGTTCCGGCCACTCGCACTAGGGATACGGTGCGCGTCGCCAGCCCCGCCCGGCCTGTTCCTGCTCTCCGCACTAGGCGTTATGGGAGTCCCCAGGGTCCAGCATGCCCTGTTCCGGCTCCCCGCACTAGGCGTTATGGGAGTCCCCAGGGTCCAGCATGCCCTGTTCCGGCTCCCCGCACTAGGCGTTATGGGAGTCCCCAGGGTCCAGCATGCCCTGTTCCGGCTCCCCGCACTAGGCGTCATGTGCGTTCCCAGGGTCCAGCAAGCCCTGTTGCTTCTCTCCGCACTAGCCCTGAGATGCGTGTCCTCAGCCCGGTACCTCCTGTTCCGGCACCACGCACCAGGCCTACGATGCGCCTCAGACGGCCAGAGTCTGCCGTCTGCCCAACGGGGCCTGAACTGTCCGTCTGCCCAACGCCGTCTGAACTGTCCGTCTGCCCAACGCCGTCTGAACTGCCCGTCTGCCCAACGGGGCCTGAACTGTCCGTCTGCCCAACGCCGTCTGAACTGCCCGTCTGCCCAACGGGGCCTGAACTGTCCGTCTGCCCAACGCCGTCTGAACTGCCCGTCTGCCCAACGCTGTCAGAGCCTTCCGCCAGACAGGATCAGCCAGAGCCTTCTGCCAGACAGGATCAGCCAGAGCCTTCTGCCAGACAGGATCAGCCAGAGCCTTCTGCCAGACAGGATCAGCCAGAGCCTTCTGCCAGACAGGATCAGCCAGAGCCTTCTGCCAGACAGGATCAGCCAGAGCCTTCTGCCAGACAGGATCCGCCAGAGCCGTCCAGCCAGGATCCGCCTGAGCCAGCCAGCCAGGATCTGCCCCTCAGTCCGGTGCTGCCCTTTAGTCAGGTGCTGCCCCTTGGTCCGGTGCTGCCCCTTGGTCCGGGTGCTGCCCCTTAGTCCGGTGCTGCCCCTTAGTCCGGTGCTGCCCCTTAGTCAGGTGCTGTCCCTTAGTCCGGTACTGCCTACTAAGCAGTTTGTGACTGTGGTAGGGTGGGGATCACGACCGGGGCCAGAACCACCACCGTGGACAGACGCCCACCCAGACCCTCCCCTAGAGCGTATGCTGGTGCGCCCGGAGTGCGCACCTTTAGGGGGGGGTACTGTGACACTCTGGCTCTAGGACTTTTGTATGTGAGCTAGAGTGTATGTTGTTTTGTTGGGGATTTGGGTGTTTTTCTATGTTGGTAGTTCTGTCGGGTGTATTTCTATGTTTGCAGGTCTGTGGGTTGTTTTTCTAGGTGGTTGTATGTTGTAGTCAATGACTCCCAATCGGAGGTAACGAGTGTCAGCTGTCGGCTCGTTATCTCTGATTGGGAGCCATATTTAAACTGTCAGTTTTCACCTTTGTTTTGTGGGTTATTGTTCCAAGTTCAGTGTATTGTTACGTTAGGACTTCACTATCGTCTTTTGTTGGTTTTTACGTGGTTGCTTTATAAATAAAGTCATCATGTTCACTCCACGCGCTGCGTATTGGTCCGCTCCTTCCGACGATCGTGACAACACAGTTAGACAAAAGAGCTAAGAATGAGTTCGTCCAAGCAAGGAGTAAAATCATTGATGTTTAATAATGTGATTGTGTTTGTGTATGTGATCGACTCTACATACAGTAATGAGAGAACACTGACAGGTCTATTCACAGTGCTTGGAGAGGAAACATTCAATGTGCCTGTGGATGAGCGGGCACATGAGACGTGGCTTCAGTTCATGTCAGGAGAGAGTTGACAATGGTAGTGGAGTGGAGTGGTCATCACCTCTTAATCAGGGAACAGGAGGAGACTTAGGTGTAAATACAAATAGCAGATGCATTCCATTAAAGCAGCGCCATCATAGGTTTGGCCAAAACGTTTCTCCATGAAGTTAAACTCAGATATCTCAGAATTCACTATGTCAAACACAGACTGCGCATCTCACCCACTTGACAAGAAATGTTCCTGATCATCCACATACCTGACGATAACTGACAACTGTGAGAAGACTATAGGTCCCAGAGTGGGGTGGCAGTTTTTCCCTGGGGCCCAGAGTTTTTCCTTATCTGGTAAGCTAACCAGGAAAACTCTGGACCCTATAGGGTATGAGAGTGATTCATCAGTTGTAAAAATATTTTATATGGGCTATGATGGGACCAGTTTTTCTAATCAGGTCACATGGTTTTTAAAAAATCCTGGAAAAAACTTGCCCTGGCCCTGGGGAGGATGAAAACCCTGTCATACTGCAGCAACCTTATACTTGTACATATTAATTATATTTAGACTAGACTAACAGGGGGGTTTCCTCTACCCAGACACAGAAACAACAACTGATAGACAATAGAACTCACAGGGCTGAGCTTGCTTTATGCATGTTTGCATCATGCAGGCCTATGCAACTATATGTTGATTGATTTATTCCAGTTAATAATTTTGGATTTAAAAGTTTTAGGCAGCCTAGCCAGCCCAAGTTTGAATATAAACCAAATTTGATCACATTCACATTTTCTCCTGACAAACAAATGGACTATAAATACATACCGTTACCAATTATTTTACCCTGACCTGATGGACAGGGCGAATAGGCTGTATGCAGCTGCTATTATTAGTAGCCTGCAGTTGATCAGACTGAAAAATCATCTCGTTTTCATCCCATACAGCATGTCAGATCTCTAATGTTTAGGTGTAGCCTAGGCTGCTGCAACATTTATGTAATGGGTTTTTGCTTGTGCCTTTCCAGAGTGATTATGTGATATCACCTTTCTAAATAAATACCGGAGGAAAGTGGAAAGCCTACTTGAGCTCGCGCGAAAAAAATGCGCTGCGTCAACCTCACTTTTAATGGATGATGCGATGGAAGCAATCAAATAATTCTGAATTGATTTCGACATCCCAGAGAAGACAATAGAAACGCCCATATGCTCAGCAAGTAAAGCATCGTAACGTACAATTACCTCTGCAAGCTCCTTGTAGTTGCCTTTGTTAGCAGAACTTTCCCTCTCATCCTGCCCCATAGGTAAAAGCCAACTCTTGCCGATAAGCTGCTTGTAACCCTGTTTCTTCTTACCTTCTCATTGTGTTGCGCAGTTTGAATATGCAGACGTACTTCCATTACATGATCGATGAGGCTTTTTCCAAGAACCTTGAATCTGATGTGGGCAATGAAAGGGGAGCTTCAACAAAAAATCCACTATATTGTTGTTAGCATTAGCTAGCTATTCTGGAGGAGAAAACTGCACTCTGGTAGCTAGCTAATGTTAGCACTTGCTACTAAAGTTAATTGCACTAACTCCACACAAAATACAGTTATAAAACCAAGAAAACAATATATAATCTACCAAATAAAACCAAGAAAACAATATATAATCTACCTCCTCTATCTCCTGTAGTTTGAATAAACTAATTTGAATTGAATAATATCCTAAAAATGCTCAACTATCCCTTTTCACTCTCAATCTCTATCCAATATGTGACCTCCAGCTACACCATGGTGCTAGACTAGAGTGTGTTGTTGAGACTACTGTAGACCTTCATTGCAAAGCGGTGTTTTAATCAGGTATTTGGTGACGTGAACATATTTAATATAGTTTTATCTAAAAAGGATAAAAAAATTTATGTTTCATTATTTTTTCCTGGACTTCCTGATGGGCAGACCACAGGCTGTGTGGATTGGCAACAACACCTGTTCCACACTGACTCTTAACACAGGGCCCCCCCAACCCCATCATCAAGTTTGCTGACGACACCACAGTTGTAGGCCTGATAACCAACAATGACGAGACAGCCTATAGGGAGGAGGTAAGTGAACTGGCATTGTGGTGCCAGGACAACAACCTCTCCCTCAACATCAGCAAAACAAAGGAGTTGATTGTTGACATCAGGAAGCCGAGGAGGGAACATGCCCCGATCCACAACAATGGGACTGCAGTAGAGAGAATCAGCAGTTTTAAGATCCTCGACGTTCACATCACTGAGGACTTGTCATGGACCAACAACACCACCACTCTTGTCAAGAGGGCATAACAGCATCTCTACCTCCTAAGGCAGCTGAATAAATACTACCGCTGCACTGTCCTGACCAGTTGCATCACGGCCTGGTACGGGAATTGCTCTGTCCACGACCTCAAGGCCCTCCAGCGGGTGGTAAAGACGGCCCAGTACATCACTGGGACTGTGCTCCCACCAATCCAGGACATCTACTCGAAACGGTGCCTGAGGAAGGCCCGCAGCATCATCAAGGACCCCACACAGGGCAGCCACGAGCTGTTCTCTCCCTTACCGTCGGGTAGTCAGTATCGGGGCATGAGGTCTGATACCAACAGGCTCAGAGAACGTTTCTATCTACAAGCCATCAGACTGCTGAACACTTGAACTGGACTGACCAACTGCTCTGATTCTCCACTCCTTAGCACACATGCACTAACTCACTCACACACCCACACACGCACACACACACACACACACACACACACACACACACACACACACACACACACTGTATATATACATTCATGCTACACACACATCACAACTGCTGCCACCAGACTCTTATTATGATGGCTAAAGACCAGTCAATGCCATGAGCCCACCCTCCCCGGGTGTCCCTAATGGGGCCACTATTGATCGAGGCCCGGTACTCTCCCCATGGGTTAATGGAAAAGACTGTGCTGAACTTAGAAATTGGGGAAATAGAAAGACAGTGCCACATGGTTCTGTTTTGTTCCTGGAAAGGGTACTGAGTAGTTTCTGTGTCCCAGACACATTGTATTTCCCCTCTCACAGATCGATTACCGGTTGATAAACCAACAATGTAGAGAGTATTTAACATGGCACCTTGCAACAGAACTCTTGTCGGACATGTACGAATAATGAGAATTTATGTTGAAGGAACTTATGATGCATGAAGTAAGCTGCTCTCTATGGTGTATTGCCCCTGCTTACAGCTGTAGCCTCGATGATGTATGGAGTACATGTCCCCTAATAACCTTGGTGTGGTGTTATTCATTGTAAACTAGGTTAGCTTCCAGTCACCTTTGCCAGTGAAGTATGGTATGTGGTGCAAAGGGTCATGGGAAGTCGAAAACCCACCAACATCCATCATGCCCTGATTCCAGCTTGATCAGCCCTCCAGGGTTAATGGGAGAGATGTGGGGTACCACTGATATTTCTAATATGACTTAGATGAGTGTAAATCATACTTCAGTTAGGGAACTGTCTGGAAAAGGAACTAAATCAACTTACGGCAATTTGCCTTGACCTATATGGAGAATTTCTACGGCAAGTTCATTTTCCCCTAGCACTGGGAATGTTTCCGTAGAGATTTTGGGCTGTGTTCAAAGGTTGTATGATCTGAGATGACGGTTGTAGAGGCATGTTTCTCGTCTTCTTCCTCATCTTCCTCAACCAGTTTGTAGGGGGTTGATTTCTATATATGAGTTACAGTTCATATAAGGAAACCAGTCAATTGAAATACATTTATTAGGCCCTAATCTATGGATTTCACATGACTGGGAATACAGATATGCATCTGTTGGTCACAGATACCTTTAAAAAAAAGATAGGGGCATGGATCAGAAAACCAGTCAGTATCTGGTGTGACCACCATTTGCCTCATGCAGCACGACACATCTCTTTTGCATATAGTTGATCATGCTGTTGATTGTGGCATGTGGAATGTTGTCCCACTCCTCTTCAATGGCTGTGTGAAGTTGCTGGATATTGGCGGGAACTGGAACACGCTGCCATACACGTCGATCCAGAGCATCCCAAATATGCTCAATGGGTGACATGTCTGGTGAGTATGCAGGCCATGGAAGAACTGGGACATTTTCAGCTTCCAGGAATTGTGTACAGATCCTTGCGTCATGGGGCCGTGCATTATCATGCTGAAACATGATGTGATGGCGGCGGATGAATGGCACGACAATGGGCCTCAGGATCTCATCGCGGTATCTCTGTGAATTCAAATTGCCATCAATAAAATGCAATTGTATTCGTTGTCCGTAGTTTATACCTGCCCATACCATAACCCCACCGCCACCATGGGGCACTCTGTTCACAATGTTGACATCAGCAAACCGCTTGCCCACATGACGGTGCAGTTGAAACCGGGCTTCATTCTTGAAGGGCACACTTCTCCAGCATGCCAGTGGCCATTGAAGGTGAGCATTTGCCCACTGAAGTGAGGACGATGAGCACGCAGATGAGCTTCCCTGAGACGGTTTCTGACGGTTTGTGCTGAAATTCTTCACTTGTGCAAACCCACAGTTTCATCCGCTGTCCGGGTGGCGTGGTTAAACATGGTCTGCAGTTTTTAGGCGTACTGCCAAATTCTCTAAAACAACATTAGAGGCGGCTTATGGTTGAGAAATGAACATTAAATTCTCTGGCAACATCTCTGGTGGACATTCCTGCAGTCAGCATGCCAATTGCGCACTCCCTCAAAACTTGAGACATTGAGTTGTGTGACAAAACTGCACATTTTGGAGTGGCCTTTTATTGTCCCCAGCACAAGGTGCACCTGTGTAATGTTGTTTAGCCAGCTTCTTGATATGCCACACCTGTCAGGTGGATGGATTATCTTGACAAAGGAGAAATGCTCACTAACAGGGATGTAAACTAATTTGTTCACAAAATTTTTGAGAAATAAGCTTTTTGTGCGCATGGAAAATTTCTGGGATCTTTTATTTCAGCTCATGAAACCTGGGACCAACACTTTAAATGTTGCGTTTATATTTTTGTTCAGTGTAAATATGCATTTTGGGAAACATCCTATGTCTTACTTTTTGGGGAGAATGCCTCTTGTTTACATAATTCATTACGTCTCCCGTTTATGCAGATTCACTGATTACTAGCTTAACCTCTTGGTCTCCATTCAACAGTAATTGTTAACAAGAAATGTAGCTTTCATTTACAATTGTTTATTCTATTTCCGTGACTAACTCAGCTGTAAGCTGCAGCACACATCTGCAGACGGAAAATTGTGTGGAGGGAGGGAGAGAGCTAAACTAAGCCAAAACAGAGATGCTTTTGAAAACAATCAAATACATCAATTTCCGCCATATACGTGTAGAGCTGAATGGTGGCATGGGGGACTTCTGATAAGGATGGGAGAAAACTCACACATGAATCACTGAAGAACAAGACAAACAACAGATCCCCTTGAGTGCTAAAACAATTATCTCTATAGATAACAGAATAATTTGGGGTTGGAGTTCAGAGGCTGGTAGTTTTGTACAAGGACATCATTGGTGTTGTTGCTACACATGCAGTAACCCATATTTCAGTTGTCTGACATTGGATATACATGGGGAGCAATTATAGGGCATAAAATGAGAGGATTAGTGGATTCCTTCCAGCAGGGTTCAATTAGATCCAGTTTGACAATCATAACACCATGTAGTCCTGTTCTCTAGACGTCTTTCACTAGATAGGTGGCACAAAGACACTCTTGTGGAATGTGATTTCTTAGCAATATATTCTTTGCTTTGGAGAAGGATTTGGAACCAGTGAGAAACGATAAATCTGATTACTCGGCTTTGAGAAAGCCAAAAAGAAATGTGACTTACAAAAGGTTCAAGTGAGGATTCTCAGATTTGCTATTTCATGATTTACATATACAGTTTAAGGATATTTGTTATTCTGATGCAGGGGCGGTGTGTTCAATAGGGCGATATGGGCGACGCACTGCCAAACGGGAAAAGGAAGGGATTTTTTTTCTAATCAATTATATCACGGCAACAGTAGTTATCAGTGTTGTAATCTAGACGTCTGATCTGCCACAGTGCCACTAAATGTCCAATCAGGCTAAAGTCGTGCTTCAAATGCCCCCCCTTTTGGGGCGATTTCAGTCAGGTTGAAAATCGCCCAGAAGTCTGTCATAGACTCCCATGTAAAATCTATTTTTTCAAATATCAGAGCTTTCAATACAATCTCTATGGGTTTCTGAGGGCTTGCACTTACGCGCTTTCGTCATACGTAACATAACCATGAACGTAACTAAGAAAAGAGCGGGTAGCCTCATCAATCAATTCACTACTACTATCAAAATGGCTAGGCTTCAGTGCAACTCGATTGTGTCTTTGAAAGAAGTTCCTTTTTGTCGGCGAACAAATGAAGATAAATTGGCAACGAAACAATTAGGACCTCCCAGACCAAATTTAATAATTCAACAGGTTTCTACTAAAGGGGGGAAGTCCTACACCCGAGGATTTTCCAAAAATTGGTACGAACGAAAAACCTGGCTAGCAGGCTGCGATGTAGCTAATGCAGTCTTCTGCTACCCCCTGCTTACTCTTTCACCCTGAAGGCGGCACGGCAGACAGCACCGCTTGGACAGCGACTGGTGTGTAATGGACATGCACCATCTTTCAGGAAAGATTAAGAAACATGAGCTGTCAAAGACCCACATGGATAGCTGTTTGAGATTGTCTGCTTTGGGGAGAGTGAACATTCCCACTCAACTGGATGAGGGATAAAGGCTAGCTGTCCGCCGCCACAACGATGAGGTTAGTGTTGATAATCACAAGTTTACTGGAGAACTGAAACTGACAAGGCTGACAAGATAGGACCCTTTTGTCCATTGTTATTGGATAGGAACAGAACTTATAACCAGCTCCTGACCTAAATAGATCTTAGCACAACATTTTACTCAACATATCATATTCCATATTCACTATAACAAATATATTTACTACGACATTAGCAAGAACCGCCACATCCTCAGCCGGCTAATCCAGTGTGTGAAGTTTTGCGGAGTGTTTGAGTTAGCTTTGCGAGGCAAAGATGAAACTGAGGGCTCCACCAACCCTGGTAAGCCAACACTTTTGAGATCAGTCAATAAATGCTTCTGGTATTGACTTATATGCTGCCCCTGTCTTCATGTTGTTGCTGGACATATCTTTTTTAAAATGTGTGTAGGTCACCTAAATCATCAGAAAAATTGCCCCCCCTGAGAATTTTTTCAGGAGCCGCCACTGTTCTGATGTAGTAAACTATGTATTTTTCAAAATACCAATCAATGAAATCCAGAACTTCCCAAACAAAGGTTCAGATTGAAGAGAAATGATGACAAATGCAGGGGGTGGGGGTGGAGCAAATGTCCCCATCCATGTCAACGGGGCTGCAGTGGAGCGGGTTGAGAGCTTCAAGTTCCTCGGTGTCCAAATCACTCACAGTCGCCTCTTCTCCCTCAGGAGGTTGAAAAGGTTTGGCATGGGCCCTCAAATCCTCAAAAAGTTCTACAGCTGCACCATTGAGAGCATCTTGACTGGCTTCATCACTGCTTGGTAAGGCAACAGCACTGCCCTTGATCGCATGGCGCTACAGAGAGTGGTGCGGACAGCCCAGTACATAACTGGGGCCGAGCTCCCTGCCATCCAGGACCTCTATATCAGGCGGTGTGAAAGGAACGCCCGGAAAATCATTGAACACTCCAACAGGCTCTTGAACAGCTTCTATCCCCAAGCCATAAGACTGCTAAATAGCTAACAAAATGGCTACATGGACTATCTGAGTTGACCTTTGTATTTTATTTATATTTTTGCCCTGTTTCTATGCACACTCACAGGACTCTACACACCCACGCACACTGACACTCCAACACACACACACACACACATTTATACTGACTCTACACACATGCACTCACATACAATCATCATATACGATGCTGCTACTCTGTTTATCAAATCCTGATGCCTAGTCACCTTACCCTATACATATCTACCTCTATCAATCCAGTATCCCTGCACATTGTAAATATGGAATTGGAACTGATCCTGTAGATAGCTTCTTACTTTCCATGTTCTTCTTACTTAATTCTTATTTGTATTTCTCATGTGTTTTTGTTCTACCTTATGTTATTTTTAGTATTACATTGTTATTAATTACTGCATTGTTGGGTTTGGAGCTTGCAAGAAAGGCATTTCACTGTACTTCTGCACGTGACATTAAAACTTGAAAGTTGGAGTGGAAATGTAATCATTCAACAGCCATTCATTTAGAGTTTTAAAAAATCCTGGCTTTTATTTTATAGCATTTTCAACTGAAATAAACCAATGCGCTACACATCATAAAACCCAAGAAAATGGGTAGAAAAAAATCTCTGTTTCCACATTTGACAACTGAATGGAAATGCGAGAGAGGAAGACAACCCATTCAATTCACGAATATTGTTTCTATCAACATGTAATATCCCCCTCAAAGGGAGGGACATGATTGATGTAGTCTAAACATGGGGGGAAGGGATAGGGTCTTATCTGATATATGTGTCACACCATCAGAACAAGTGAGAAATGGCTGCAATTAACACAATGTCATATTGCAAGGTGAGAGTAATTTGCATGATTGATAGGTGGAGTCGTTGACAAAAGGATCATCCAAATATTATTCTCCCATAAGGCTTTGCAGTTGATGATCGGAGAGTGAGTACTGTTATATCTCATACTGTAATAGCTATCAATGTGTATTCAGTTGATATATCTTAGTTTGTCCCATCTTCGGGCAAGTATGTTCCTATGTCCCATACTCAAATGACGTAGCCCTAACGTACTGTGTACGTTCATATGAAGGATGGAAGTGTCATACAGGAACAGGAAAGACAAAAGCTTCAGACGCACGATCTTCCCCAGTACATCACACCGCTTGGAAAGCTTTCCATGACGTGTTCCTCCCAAAGTAAATCCTATTTTTTGTTGCAGATTTGCATAATGATTACTGTATTCCCTAGCACCCACATGTTCCACCTGTGTTAATTGGTTTATAATCCAGTGAAGGAGTGGTGAGGTAGCTACAGCAAGCAGCTTGTTTAAGAGAATAACATTGAGCGATAGATAGAAGTGTTGGATCTGATTTAAAGTGACACTTCCTCCTTTTACTTGAGGAGCTGGGAAGGGAAAGTAGCAGTGACTCTCAATGGAAAGATGCGGTCAAACCCTTTGTCAGACTTTTTAATATGAGGTCGCTCCAACAGTAGAGGCAAGATCAACTGTATTCTTGTCGTTTCTGCTGACGCAGGCTGTCTTGTAGCAGGTCACTCCACTCACTCCAGCTGTCACCACACACTTACTCAGCCATGTGGCTGCTCCTCTGATCTCATACCCATTTCTCCCTGTTGCTTCTGATTTGTCTAACACAACTTTCCCTGTCACTGACAAATATATTTCCGCATGGCACAGACAATAAAATGAATTTTAAAGCAAGACAGAATTAGGTCCTATTAATACATTCTTTCAATAACTTTTTAACTTCCTGCTGATTAGTTTCCCTTAAAACATAGTGGAATTGAACGAATTTCAATTGCACCTTTTATGTCACTTAGGAGGGTCACTGGTAGAGTATTTGATGCACTTATAATTCTATATGAAATGTTCTGTTCCCTTCCATCCATATGGAGCATTTCAAAGGTACTGTATGACCATATGGACTATCTGAATACTCTGATTGCACGAGTATGCAGGGAGCATAACATATAAATGGAGACATTTGCCGTGTTTGTGCTCAATGGAGAGATGCTCACTGATGGGTGACCAGAGGTTGCAGGCTGATTGGGATATTGGAACGGATGAGCTCCCCCTGCTTTAGTCTATCCACTTGTCAATACAGAAATTGCACAGATCTCTCCTTCTGGCTGTGGCAGGTGTAGTCATCCCAGAATGTAATCTGCTGATCTCTGTGCTATTTCTGTATTTCACCGTGTGTAAAGATTACTATCTTGCTGAAGGGACACAGTCTTTTGTTTGCTGACTGCAGGTCAGTGGCAGTATTGAGTGGAAAATGTTTGCACATACAGTAAATCGAATAACTCTGGTAATTCCTGAGGTCAATGCCTGGAGAAGTTCCTGCTTCCATGTTAGATCGGATCTAAATACATTTTGTGAAAAATCAATGAATTTACATTTGCTAACAGGATTTCAGAACTGCAAATCACTGTAACTTGCAGTGTGAGTGAGAGAGAGAGAGAGAGAGAGAGAGAGAGAGAGAGAGAGAGAGAGAGAGAGAGAGAGAGAGAGAGAGAGAGAGAGAGAGAGAGAGAGAGAGAGAGAGAGAGAGAGAGAGAGAGAGAGAGAGAGAGAGAGAGAGAGAGAGAGAGAGAGAGAGAGAGAGAGAGAGAGAGAGAGAGAGAGAGAGAGAAAGAGAAAGAGAGAGAGAGAGAGAGAGAGAGGGGGCAACCAGTGAAGAACAAACACCATTGTAAATACAACCCATATTTATGTTTATTTATTTTCCCATTTGTACTTTAACTATTTGCACATTGTTACAACACTGTATATATATACATAATATGACATTTGAAATGTCTTTATTCTTTTGAAACTTCTGAGTGTAATGTTTACTGTTAATATTTATTGTTTATTTCACGTTTGTTTACTATCTACTTCACTTGCTTTGGCAATGTTAACATACGTTTCCCATGCCAATAAAGCCCTTCAATTGAGTTGAGGGAGAGAGAGAGAGAGAGAGAGAGAGAGAGAGAGAGAGAGAGCGAGAGCGAGAGAGAGAGAGAGAGAGAGAGAGAGAGAGAGAGAGAGAGAGAGAGAGAGAGAGAGAGAGAGAGAGAGAGAGAGAGAGAGAGAGAGAGGGAGAGAGAGAGAGAGCGAGAGAGAGAGAGAGAGAGAGAGAGAGAGAGAGAGAGAGAGAGAGAGAGAGAGAGAGAGAGAGAGAGAGAGAGAGAGAGAGAGAGAGAGAGAGAGAGAGAGTAGGAGGTAAAATATAGCCACAGAGAGTCAAACCAGACCTTTTTCTACTTAACACGATAGAATCCAGATCAGGTTCAGAACATGTCATTTATTAATTCTCACAATTTCTTCAACTTTATTTTCTTGTAGCCAAGTTAATGAATGTGGATTTAATGGACTCCCATTAAATGCATTGCTGTTTAATCTAAAGCAAACGGGTAAACTATAGCAAGGCCTTAAACAGTCTTGCCAAAGAGTCTGTCTGTGATATAGTAAAGGGGAACCCATGTCATTTATACTGAAAGACCTTCATTGGATACACACAGTTTGTTCTGGATACAGATGCTAATTGCATTTTAATGTGTCATTAAAAATAAACCCATAAATCAACTAGTAGCAGTGTAATTGGGGTTTAGAGATTGAATGGCCCCTTAGGAGACATAATCCCACTTTCAGAGGAGTGGTGGGCACAGAGGAGTGCTAGATTTCAGGGCAAACGCAGATAAATAGGCAGCTTTTCAGTGCGACCACAAATATGTCCAATGGTGCTATTCAGCTCTGAGGCCTTTGAGCAGCCAGGACATGACTGAAACACGGTGGAGGGGATCCAGAATATAGGATTGATTCCTAGGTTCAAAATTGCACACATCGCAATCTGCTGGTGGAAGACGTGCCAGTGCACACACAAGCATAAAGGTACCGACAAGTCAAATGTAAATTATATAGCTACACATGCAAGTACACATGCACAAAGCCAGACAGCTACTGTAGGAAAGTAAAATGTTGGATATGAATGAAAAAAACCAACAAAACTTAGCCAGAAAAATCTTCCTATCAGATGTAGTAGCTCTGATCTGTTGTTTTAACCGAATTGGAGGGATATAAATCGGATCATTGTTGGGGCTGAGTCGACACTGTTGAGGAATGAACAATTGTGCTTAGATATTCCATGCATTTTACACTGTCATCAAAGTGATGTGAAGGGGAATGAAAAGCTTTGCCGTGCAAACAGTCTAAGACTCACAGAAGAGGAATGTAGAAGGCTGTTGGACTCTGCAGGAGACACTATCATTATGTGAGTACATATTACTATTCACCCTGTGAATCCGGGATTAAATCAATTCTAAACTGATTACATTTTTGCAAAATAAACTTTTCTCCTAAAACCTCACATTGCTTTGATGCCTTCTCAAATTAAACCCCTTGCACAATTGTTGAGTGATTTGTTACAAAGTGATTTTCTAGTGGGGTGAAATTAAATGTAAAATGTAATCTGACAAGTCACTTCTTATTCACAGAGGCCCCTGTAATATGGGATTTTCTTGATCAGTATGGTGAAGAATTTGGAGTAATACAACATTTGGGCATTAACTTTAAGCACATCCATAGACTTGTGATTGTACTGACAGTATTGAGGGTGTTACATCATTGCTTTCCAGCTGAGATTACTCTGTACAATGGAGTGGCACTTTTCTGAAAAATATTTTAACCATAGAAATAATAAGTAATCAGGTGAGAGGTCAGTGAACAAAACACTTGTCTATTACATCAGCAAACCCTCCAATAATTAATAATTAATAGGAATTATTCAGGATGGGAGAGTAAGGCAGGAAGTACTGTAAGTTCAGGAAAGACAGCCAAGCTTCTATTGTTTTTTAGAAGCAGAATTATTAATACCGTATAGTGTTTTTGGAGGAGTGTGGGTTGAATTGGGGGTAGAGAGAGAAGTGTTGGGGTGTAATTTTCTCTCTTAACCTCTCTCTGTTATGTAAAATTCAAGAGCAAGCCGAAACAAGAGGGCAAAACAGTGAAGAAGAGAGACAGATTATGTTTTAAAATTCGAGTCATTTTTTATTGTTGTCCCACAGCAATATGTCATTGTCAGATGCTTTATCTGGCAGCTGCACTTTTGCCCGTATAGACAGCTCTAGACCTCTGGGAGTTGTCACGGTGGCTTTTTTCTCTCCCCTCTCCTTCTGGCTGTGGCAGGTGTAGTCATCATAACTCCACCATGGCAATACAAGCACATTAACCTGCTAGCCGGAGATCCCTGCTCATTACCCTAGTAAGGCCCAGTGAGGCTCAGTGGACCGTGGAACCAGGCGAGAGGGGCTGGGGCTCTGTCCAGAGAGGCCTGGGCCAGACCTACTGCTTTCATCCATCCTACCACTGACTCAGAGACACGGAGCACGGTGAGGCAGGGAGACGAGGTCACATGAACGAAAGCATCAAACACTCTGCTGGATTCCGATCACATTCCACTCTGGCCTTCACAGGCTCTAGCCCTGAGTCAGAATACTTAAAATCCCCCCACGTTCCCCCATAGTCACTATCTCTCAACAAAAGACAGGGATAATAGGTGACGGCCCTGGCCCTTTCTGCGGTCGGTCATCTTGGCAGGCCATCTCCATTCACACCCAGATAAAGGCCTGCTGGTCGGGCTAGCCTGGTAGGGGCTGCCTTGCCACAGGGGCAAGTATGCCTCCCTCTCTCCACTTCACTAATCCCAGGCTAGCCTACCAGATATGACCAATGAGAGCATGCCTGGCAGGCCCTTACAAATCCGCCTGGCTAGGTCTAAGATAATTAGCCTGTAGATTTCTCTTATCCCCACTGAGAACAAGCCCTTTGTGAGGTGGACATTTACTAGGGCCTCAATGGGCTCCTGGAGGTGTAGGGGGGTAGGGGACAGTGGGGGCCAGGGTCCCAGCCCCTCAAGGAAATTGAGAAACGTTGCCCCTTTGTTTTCCCTGTGGAGCTTTTCACTCCGCCTGGAGATTTGGGGATGATTAAAAATCTCTGTAACATTGTTAAAGGAAACCAGATTCATTCACATTTTTGTTTATCTCTGTCTGTTTACAAAAATGTTTTTTCCCACTCCCTCTCCCTTCACATTAATTGCCTCAGAGAAGCTGAATTGAAAGCAGTTTTTTTCTGGCAGGAGTCCAAGATATACAGCTTTTTTGGACATTAACACATTTTTACTGGGTAAACTAAGAAGCTCTACAATCAAACAAAGTCCTCGCTAACAACTTTATCGTCTCATCTCTCAGCCTTTGGAACCAAGGAACTGTACACACATGCATCTGATGTAATATGCATATGTTCCTCACTCACTTCTCTCATGGAGACAGCTTTTCATAAGAATTCAATGTAATGCAAAACATAAGCAAGGATTAGGCCTCCTGAGTGGCGCAGTGGTCTAAGGCGCCGCATCGCAGTGCTAACTGTGCCACTAGAGATCCTGGTTCGAATCCAGGCTCTGTCGCAGCCGGCCGTGACCGGGAGACTCATGGGCGGCGCACAATTGGCCCAGCGTCGTCCAGGGTAGGGGAGGGAATGGCCGGCAGGGATGTAGCTCAGTTGATAGAGCATGGCGTTTGCAACGCCAAGGTTGTGGGTTCGATTCCCACGGGGGGCCAGTATAAAAAAATAAAATAAAAAATATGTATTCACTAACTGTAAGTCGCTCTGGATAAGAGTGTCTGCTAAATGACGTAAATGTAATACAAAATAGTATAAGAACAGACTTTCATGCAATGCAATGACCAGAATCCATGCTGATGTGTGGATGGTGGCTTCATTACAAAGCTTCATAACACCCCAACCCTTCACTTCATTCCCCAACCATTCAAGAATCACATTAGGGTTGTAAAGTGCTGCTTTATTGCTTTTAGCTTTTCAATTAGGCCAAATAATTTGTGTCCACCTCTTTTAGATTAGATTTGAAATGAGAAACATGTTGTGTCATTAATTATCTTAATTCTTATTTTGTGGACAAAGCTCTTTAGCTCCAACCAACTATAAAAAAAAGAGAGAAGAAAATGCAAATGTAATGGCGCCCCTGTCCCTGTCCCTGTCCCCTGCATGGCTAATGTGATGAGCAGAGCGAAGCTAGCTCGGGGCTGGGGTGTAGTGGACAGACAGACAGGCTGAGTGATTAGCTCAGTGACGATGAGAGGGGGCTGTGACAGCAGTAGCACTGAAAGCCCATCAGGCCCCTGCAGGACCATGCTGTCGGGCTGGCACTGTGTCTGTCATCCTGCCTGACACCTTCACACAGGGTGGTGTGTGTGCCTGTGTGTGTGTGTGCCTGTGCGCTAGTCGGTGTGTGTGTGTGTCTGTGACGCTCCTTCCTCAGCGTTGCCCCCCAGCCAGTTGAGGAGAGAAGCACACTGCTAACTCTTCTTCTGCTGCGGCTCGGCTTAGCAAAGTGGGTCAGGCAGGCCTCTGCTGCTATTGCTGCTGCTTGCTGTCTCCGGCACTGCTGCCTGCCTCCGCCGCCCCTGGATCCACAGACTGAGAGAGAGAAAAGTGCTGCTACAGCATGGCTGTTTACACTGCAGGCCCTGTGTATATATACCATACAATACTTTACATCATACATAATCTATATGCAGTGTATATTGAATTCCTGGGGGTTCTTCCTTGGGTGTTTAACGTGTGATAATGACCCTGCCGGCTGAATATAAATCAGATTATTCTGTCCTCCTGGGACTGCTTGCATGGGTCTCTCACATTAAAGGCTCTTACGGCAGAAACTACCTCCCTGCAGAAAATACATGGTAAGAACCCAAGCTGAGGAGAAGATGGCTAATGTTCTAGTTTCACTGTCAGATGGGACAGTAAGACACAATGTAGAAGTGGCTGACTAGAGTGACAGATGTGTTTAGCTAAAACAAACATCAACATGGGTGGTGGTTTTAGAGTATGGGTATTGGTCTGTTCAGTCATGTATTTATTTCTTACCATATGCCTACTGTACATTAGCGCTGTTAGCAACACTGATGGCAAACTAGGCACACAGAACGCTAATTCAACCATAATGTGACATTTAGAGAATAGTTTTTAGTAAACCCATCAGGCTACTCTGAACTTCATGTGAACTTAATATTAGTACACTGATCAATTGTGTTCTGTTCTGCTTGAGAGTACAGCTGTGTTCTCGTTGATACATGCTCTGCATTTTCTAATCTACATTGTCATGTATTTATCAAATGAAAACAAATCAGCCATCGATTTGTATTATGCACGCTCAGACAAAGACCTCTGAAACAAATAGAGATGTCAACCATAACAAAGTGATTGAAACATTAGGCCTACCACTTGGGTTTAGTGAAATCAAATGACAATGCAGCAGCCCTACGGCTATGGCTTTTATCTTTGAGTAAATACTTTCACCTTAGATTTGGTCCCTTGAACCTTGACCTCTGTATCCCTGCAGCATACAGTAGATGGCCAGAAAGGCAGTGAAGAGTTCCATCACCACCCAACACCATAGAGTTAGTTAAGATTGTAAAACTCACAACTAGATGGCGAGCACTTTTTGTAAGGTATCCTTCTTTCATCTGTGCATGAAAAGTACAGTTGTTTACTTAAATGCTCCTGTAAGATCTTTAAAATGATGCAATTGAACTTGAATTGCATCTTAAAGGGCTTTCCTCTATTTTAGAATTGGTGCAGAAATTCCAACAGAAAAAAGGTCCTCTAGGGAGTTTGAGCTTTTTCTTTTATATTCATGCAATTAAAGCATACTGTCCTACTGATCACTGTATTTCACTCCAAGCCTTTTGAAAATATACTTTTTTATCTCTCCTCTCTTGAAGCTGTATCATTAAAAATAAGTTGCGAAAAAGCACCAGTTTGAGAAAAGGCAAACATTTCTGTTCATACAATTCTACTTTGCACATTTCTTGAGAAACCAAATCGCTATTTTAAACGTCTATAATGAAACTATTATCCTTAATTATCCAGTTATGTCACCAATTTAATGCAAGTATCGCCAAACATGTTTTTGTTGGGCTTTCTTTTATTTGCTTATATAGTGTAAATTGGACTCCAAGTCAACTCCCTGGTCTCAAAATTACTCCACTGTGGTATGAGTTCATGACAAGAATGGAATCTTTGGAAAACGACACCTGCTTACTTAGAGTGATATGTTAATTGCAGTGTGTTCAGTCGAGGAAGCTCAGGAGATATTTGCCTCCAGACTGTGTTTTTCTCATGACCTGTGGATAAAGAGTTCCGAGAGCCATTTGTTGAGTCTGACCACAAAGACCTTCAGCAAACAACAAGGGGGTGGAAAAGGCAAAGTGCTCGAGCCAAACTGACGGTTTTGGAATACTTAGGACATTTGAATCTGAATGACAATTTAATGACCCCCCTTTCCTCTCGTCAAGTGGTCTGAGCAATTTAATCCATGTTTTGTTGTTTTTTAATTTCACTCAAGCTCCCCAAGATCCTGGTAATTACGGACAATAATTGCGTTTGTGGTGATGCGATACAACAACTGGGCCTATGTAGAACTGGGAGCAGTGTGTTTGTTGTGCTGGTTCAGAGGGATGACAGTGATTCAGAGCTGCAAAGACAACAAGTGCGGCTCCTATTTAAATGTTTGGTGAAATTAAATGAAAGGTGACACAGCGATAGAAAAGGGGAATGGACCCCCCCTGCCTCAACCCGGGTGCTTGTAATTAACTTCGGTGTGACAGAATCACAATTAACACACAACTGTGTTTATGACAGATCGGCTCTGTTCTAAAGCTGTCTCCATCAGCGCCCAATGGGGAGAGCCGGGAGGGGTTTAACTGTCGGCTCCTGATCAGGTGCTCCTCCTCCAATTGGTTAAAAAACATCCCCCAGTGGCAGGTTGCACACCGCCCGCCAGGGTTGTTTGTAGCGTCCTGAACTGAAATGTCTCTTTGATAGTGGCAGCTCACCCACAGGCAAGGACAGCATACAGGAGAATAGTTACAGGGGTTTTAAATGGAAGCTGTGAAGGTAGGCTAGATAGGTCACTATTAGTCAGTCCATAATTCTCCTAATAGGCCTTACCTGACCTGTCATTGTTTATGGCCCAAAAATACAGTGAGTTTTGAGAATTTTCCAGCTTTTTATAACACCGGTAGTTCTTGGACGGTTGCCTCATCTGGTGACTGGGAGTGACAGTAAAGAACAAGATGGTGGAGATAGCAGGGGAGTGACAGTGAAGATCAAGATGGTGGAGATAGAAGGGGAGTGACAGTGAAGAACAAGATGTTGGAGATAGCAGGGGAGTGACAGTGAAGATCAAGATGGTGGAGATAGCAGGGGAGTGACAGTGAATAACAAGATGGTGGAGATAGAAGGGGAGTGACAGTGAAGAACAAGATGGTGGAGATAGCAGGGGAGTGACAGTGAAGATCAAGATGGTGGAGATAGCAGGGGAGTGACAGTGAAGAACAAGATGGTGGAGATAGCAGGGGAGTGACAGTGAAGATCAAGATGGTGGAGATAGAAGGGGAGTGACAGTGAAGAACAAGATGGTGGAGATAGCAGGGGAGTGACAGTGAATAACAAGATGGTGGAGATAGAAGGGGAGTGACAGTGAAGAACAAGATGGTGGAGATAGAAGGGGAGTGACAGTGAAGAACAAGATGGTGGAGATAGAAGGGGAGTGACAGTGAAGAACAAGATGGTGGAGATAGAAGGGGAGTGACAGTGAAGAACAAGATGGTGTAGATAGAAGAGGAGTGACAGTGAAGAACAAGATGGTGGCGATAGCAGGTCTGGAGGGAGCAGGAAGTCCTGGCTGGCTGACCTTCACACTGGTGTTGATGTCCTCTAGAGTGGTCCAGCTGTGCAAATGAGCCCTGGAACTAGTGTGTTAAGAGCCGGGCCAAATTACACAATTAAAAAGAAAGGACTCTACACCTGTTTGTTCTTTACTGTTGATTCTCAGGCCTATTTCACTGCCAGTTGCTTGGTTGCCATATGACCATGTGGCACGGTCCCACCAGGTCCTCCCATGGACTCCAACACTGGGAGCTGGCCAGCTGGATGGACACATTGTGATGGGCTTGAGAGGCCAACCTTTAGCCTGTTCTGTGGACCTCTGGATGCTTCGGGGACTACCAGCAAAACAAGCGTTTAGATTAAACATCGCATCTAACAACATGCTAAACAGTTATCCCTCTGCCCAAGTATCCAGTGGACATGGCTCTCCACAGATGCTGCAAACAACCACATCCTAACGATGTGATACATTTGGGTCAAACCTGAGGGGCAAGAAGTCTTTGGGCCTGTCATATTTGGTTCACGCCCCGTGGGAGCTGATATTTTTGCCTTGTGCTTCCTTGGAGAAAGGTATTAATCCTAATTAGGAGCTCCTTATGTCTCCATTGACTGCTCTGGGTGGACCATGAGCTTAAGGGATGTCTTCCCTGTCCAATGATGTGAAGGTTAGGCGCCCCATTTAAGTCTAGGGAGCACCCTCACTAGAGAGGAAATATGGAGGACTGTAGGAGAGAAAGAGACCATAGTATACTCTACATGCGATTATAAATACTTGTTAGGGAGAAAATTATTTTGTTCTGTTCATTATGATTTGGTTTAAAAGTCCAACTCAATGTTCATCAGAGGACGACATGGATGGTTATTCAACGGAAAAGCATAGCCTTTTTATTGAAAATATTCAGTCACTTTGTTTTATGTGTGGATAAGATAATTTTTGTTTTGTTCCAAACCATAGTTTTTGAAGGCATTTGGGCTTTTAATTGTCTATGTGCAGGTATCTGCCAAAATAATGGACGTGAGTAAATGAGCGACACAAAGTACACTACATGACCAAAAGTATGTGGACACATACTCCTCGAACATCTCATTCCAAAATCATGGGCATTAATATGGAGTTGGTCTCCCCTTTGCTGCTATAATAGCCTCCACTCTTCTGGGAAGGCTTTCTACTAGATGTTGGAACATTGCTGCGGGGACTTGCTTCCATTCAGCCACAAGAGCATTAGTGAGGTTGGGCACTGATGTTGGGTGATTAGGCCTGCCTTGCAGTCGGCGTTCCAATTCATCCCAAAGGTGTTCGATGGGGTTGAGGTCAGCGCTCTGTGCAGGCCAATCAAGTTCTTCCACACCCATCTCGACAAACCATTTCGGTATGGACCTCGCTTTGTGTACGGGGGCATTGTCATGCTGAAACAGGAAAAGGCCTTCCCCAAATATTTGCCACAAAGTTGGAAGCACAGAATGAAAAACAGTCCCAGACCATTATTCCTCCTCCACCAAACTTTACAGTTGGCACTATGCATTCGGGCAGGTAGCGTTCTCCTGGCATCCACCAAACCAAAATTAGTCCGTCGCACTGCCAGATGGTGAAGCGTGATTCATCACTCCAGAGAACGCGTTTCCACTGTTCCAGAGTCCAATGGTGGCAAGCTTTACACTACTCCAGCTGGCGCTTGGCATTGCACATGGTGATCTTAGGCTTGTGTGCGGCTGCTCGGCCATGGAAATCAATTTCATGAAGCTCCCGACGAACAATTATTGTGTTGACATTGCTTCCAGAGGAAGTGAGTGTTGCAACCGAGGACAGACAAGTTTTAAGCGCTACGCGCTTCAGCACTCACCGATCCCGTTCTGTGAGCTTGTGTGGCCTACCACTTTGTGGCGGAGCCGTTGTTGCTCCTAGACGTTTCCACTTCACAATAACAGCACTTACAGTTGACCGTGGCAGTTCTAGCAGGACGAATTTGACGAACTGACTTGTTGGAAAGGTGACATTCTGTGACAGTGCCACGTTGAAATTCACTGAGCTCTTCAGTAAGGCCATTCTACTGCCAATGTTTGCTATGGATATTGCATGTCTGTGTGCTCAATTGTATACACCTGTCAGCAACGGGTGTGGCTGGAATATCCAAATCCACTAATTTGAAGGGGTGTCCACCTACTTTTGTATATGTAGTGTATATTGAAAGCAGGTGCTTCCATACAGGTGTGGTTTGTGAGTTAATTAAGCAACTAACATCCCATCTTGCTTAAGGTCATGTATAAAAATGATGGGCAGGCCATTATTTTGGCTACCCCATAGGATGACAATGCCCCCATCCACAGGGAATGAGTGGTCATTGAATGGTTTGATGAGCATGACAATGATGTAAACCATATGCCATGGCTGTCTCATTCACTAGATCTCAACCCAATTGAACCCTTATGGTAGATTCTGGAGTGGCGCCTGAGAAAGTTTTTTCCTCCACCATCAACAAAACACCAAATGATGGATTTTTTTGTGGAAGAATGGTGGCGCATCCCTCCAATAGAGTTCCATACACTTGTAGAATCTATGCCAAGGTTCATTGAAGCTGTTCTGGCTCGAGGTGGCCCAACGCCCTATTAAGACACTTTATGTTGGTGTTTCCTTTACTTTTTTATGCAAAATCTTTATTCTTTATTAAATACCGGAGGATCAGCATTGAAACCTTCTTTCCCCTTTAAAATAAAATTAAAGCCAAAATCATTGCCAGATGCAGGAAGCCAGCTTTCTGAGCTGACAAAAATCACCACAAGGTTTTTGAAGCCTTTGATTTTGTCTGAATAATGTGTGGTAATTAGCTGCACTGCTTTAATGTTGTACAACGAAAATGAGAGTTGTAACAATGATTTTACTTCAATATAATTTGTCCCGGTAGGGAACATGTATGTAGAGCAATAGCCAGCAAGACTGCAATCAACTTTCAATAAATGCAAAAAATACAAACTAGGTCTTTTCAGGTTATTTGTCCTCTAAAGTAAAAAAAAACAAAAAAACATTGGAAAACTATACAAGCAATAAATTCTTGGCTTAACCGAAAGACAGAAAGATCATTGCATCTGTAGTTTTTCCTTTTTTCAGTGCTTTGTTTTTTTTCTCCCATATCAAGAGAGAAGAAAATGGAAAATGGATAATTTTGCAAATGAAAGGTGACACTGGTTTATAATGAGTTAGTACTGATGAGTAATAAGTATCTGCCACTGTGTCCAATTTCCCAAACAAGGTTATATTGGTAACATTGTCAGGAATGTGATGGCTGGGTTTCATTTCAAGCCAATGCATGACTGATATGCATGGCTTACTTTTGTAATTGTCTTGGTGCGTTGGACCCAAAGACAGACATGGCAATCTTTGCAGTCTAGTAATGTATGCGCAAAAATGGCTGTAAAAGTGAATTATCACTTCAAAGTTGGCTATGGGCATTCTCCTGACTCTAGAGATGCACAGCACAGTCACCACATAGACAGCATCAGCTATACCAAACTAGGGTGATATACCAAATTGATATACCATCTCTAGAGCATGCATATGTTGTGAAACAGCAACCCGAAGATGTGATCAATGGTCTTCTGTCTGATCGATATAAAGCCCTAAAGTTATTTTCCACAGTCTTAAAAACCTATCTGACCAAACTATAGAGCTGCTCTGGTACCATCTTTAAGCACAGAGAGTATCTGTAGGTCACGGCCACCAGAAATCCATTGGAAGTCTTTGAACCGCAGAACTATAACCACAATTGTTTGAGGTCTTATCAAGTTTCATATTTCGAGAGTCTATATTTTGGGAACCATGTTAAAGGTATTATACTTGAAGCATTAAACTGTGAAGCATTTTAATGTTCTCTTCTTGTACAGTAGAACTTGTTATTTAGAAAATGGAGCATTACAGTTGCCAGGCACATTTTGGGTTTAATCTGCTTTAAAGTTCCTCTGTGAATAAATCAAGTAAAGCAGGGTATATTTCAGCATCAGTAATCCTGTTATTTGTGTATCTTTTTTTCTGGACAGTGAATTTTTTAAATTTTAATAGCTGCTTATTGATTTTATGGATTAACATTATACAGTACTTAATAGGATTTACAGCAATACTTCCAGTTTTAGCTTATTTAAATGTCAGGGACGGTTTGGGGGATGTGACCAGTATAGTTTAATTGGGTAATCGTTTTTGAAAAGCTTTGATACTAAAACTAATGTGTTAGATATTTAAGTGTAATTAATTTCTCAAGGGTCCCAAGAAAAACTGTGTCACTGCCAGCTTTGCAATCCATTACTTTTTGGGGACATTTCTATGTATTTGGAATGTCGTCATTATTGACATTCTAAACAGTACAGTGTGGTTGGACTTTTCAATTCATTCAAGGATAACTGTCAAGTCATACTGTAAGTCAAATCTCCACTAGTAGCATATAAGAGACTGACAGAGTCCATATCTTAACTGCTACCATCTGTCATACACTGACAATTAGGTAGCACCACTTTAATTACACTGTCAGATAGCATTTATTTAAATGATGCAGGATCAACTACTGTATATGGTGAATGGCAGACTCTAACGTTATTTTCCAGTTTGACACACAGCCTGTGTCAGACACCTGCAGGAGAATATGCCTGGGTTGTCCATTACTCTGTGTGGATGAGACTGGCGTGATGTTTGGTGGAGCTAAGGAGCTAAGGGGCTTGTATAGAAGTCTTATCCCTGTGACCAATCAAATGAAAAGCCTTCATGTTTATTACACCTATTGTCCATACTGGGAATAAATAGCTGTTAAGAGTGAGAAAGAAGATTACCATAGTTTGCTGATTGAAATGTTCTGGAGAAGTGCCGGCAGTATGCTAAATAGAGATGGATTCTGGCAGGAATGTACATGAAATCAGTCTATTTGTTCTATTTTATATGATTATTTAGTCATTTAAGGGATAGTTCACCCAAATTACAAAATGACACATTGGTTTCCATACCCTGTAGGCAATCTATGGACAAGGTATTACAGCAATCCATGCAGTCTATGGACAAGGTAAGTCAGCAATCCATGCCTTGGTTTAGTTTCCCTGGCACTGTTTCCACATGGTAATGTTTTAGCATTTGTAGCACAAATCCCATTCAAGTTATGAGACCGATATTAGTATTTTTCACGTATCATATCCAAATAATCTGAAGTATCTAACATTTATTGTGAAGCTCAACAAAGTTACTTATAGATGTTTTGAAACGTTAGCATGTGAAAACAGTGTCTGGGAAACTAAAGCAAACCATGGATTAGGATAAGGAAACCAATATGTCGTATTGCAATTTGGGTTAACTTTATTTGGGTGAACTTTAATAACGAATAGGTTGGGAAATAAGAAACAATGAGGACCTACTTGTTTTTGACTAACAATAATTCCTTAGATAGCCTTTCACAAGAATGAACAATGTACAGTGGCTTGTGAAAGTATTCACCCCCCTTGGCATTTTTCCTATTTTGTTGCCTTACAACCTGGAATTAAAATGGATTTTGGGGGGGTTTGTATCATTTGATTTACACAACATGCCTACCACTTTGAAGATGCAAAATATTTTTTGGGGTGAAACAAACAAGAAATAAGACAGAAAAACAGAAAACTTGAGCGTGCATAACTATTCACCCCCCCAAAGTCAATACTTTGTAGAGCCACCTTTTGCAGCAATTACAGCTGCAAGTCTCTTGGGGTATTTTTCTATAAGCTTGGCACATCTAGCCACTGGGAATTTTGCCCATTCTTCAAGGCAAAACTGCTCCAGCTCCTTCAAGTTGGATGGGTTCCGTTGGTGTCATACCACAGATTCTCAATTGGATTGAGGTCTGGGCTTTGACTAGGCCATTCCAAGACATTTAAATGTTTCCCCTTAAACCACTCAAGTGTTGCTTTAGCAGTATGCTTAGGGTCATTGTCCTGCTGGAAGGTGAACCTCCGTCCCAGTCTCAAATCTCTGGAAAACTGACACAGGTTTCCCTCAAGAATTTCCCTGTATTTAGCACCATCCATCATTCCTTCAATTCTGACCAGTTTCCCAGTCCCTGCCGGTGAAAAACATCCCCACAGAATGATGCTGCCACCACCATGCTTCACTCTGGGGATGGTGTTCTAGGGGTGATGAGAGGTGTTGGGTTTGTGCCAGACATAGCGTTTTCCTTGATGCCCAAAAAGCTCAATTTTAGTCTCATCTGACCACAGTACCTTCTTCCATATGTTTGGGGAGTCTCCCACATGCCTTTTGGCGAACACCAAACGTGTTTGCCTATTTTTTTCTTTAAGCAATGTTTTTTTCTGGCCACTCTTCCGTAAAGCCCAGCTCTGTGGAGTGTACGGCTTAAAGTGGTCCTATGGACAGATACTCCAATCTCCGCTGTGGAGCGTTGCAGCTCCTTCAGGGTTATCTTTGGTCTCTTTGTTGCCTCTCTGATTAATACCCTCCTTGCCTGGTCCATGAGTTTTGGTGGGTGGCCCTCTCTTGGCAGGTTTGCTGTGGTGCCATATTCTTTCATTTTTTTTATAATGGATTTAATGGTGCTACGCGGGATGTTCATAGTTTCTGATATTTTTTTATAACCCAACCCTGATCTGTTTGGAGAGCTCCTTGGTCTTCATGGTGTCACTTGCTTGGTGGTGCCCCTTGCTTAGTGGTGTTGCAGACTCTGGGGCATTTCAAAACAGGTGTATATATATACTGAGATCATGTGACAGATCTTGTGACACTTAGATTGCACACAGGTAGACTTTATTGAACTAATTATGTGACTTCTGAAGGTAATTGGTTGCACCAGATCTTATTTAGGGGCTTCATAGCAAAGGGGGTGAATACATATGCACGCACCACTTTTCTGTTATTTATTTTTTAGAATTTTTTGAAACAAGTTATTTTTTTCATTTCACTTCACCAATTTTGACTATTTTGTGTATGTCCATTACATGAAATCAAAATAAAAATCAATTTAAATTACAGGTTGTAATGCAACAAAATAGCAAAAATGCCAAGGGGGATGAATACTTTTGCAAGGCACTGTACTTACATTTTACATTTTACATTTTAGTCATTTAGCAGACGCTCTTATCCAGAGCGACTTACAGTTAGTGAGTGCATAATTTTTTTTTTTCTTCATACTTCACCTTTGTGTACATGAAATCATTTTGAGGAGATTGCTGCTTAGTTTCTTTCATTACCTAGCACTTTCACCAGCCAAATCCACTCCCCAGTAGCATGCAGGACAGATATAAGGTATTGTTTGTGTTTTTAAATTGGTAAGTGAATCAGAGGGTTATTACATATTCATTATTAATTTCACAATGTGACACAAAAAACACCAGCAGATTAAACTGCTGAAATGAATCAGAAATGACTATTTGCGTGCAACAAAGGCAAGGCACAATGGGTTGAATTATCAATGAGGCTATTTTCCAGGACCAGCCATTAGCCATAATAATGGTCCTTGCTCTAGATCTAGTCTAGGCCCTGTGGACCGGTCCATTATCAGTCAGAAAATTGCTACTGGGATTGCTGAGGGATATTAGCCTGTCTCCACCAGGCTGCATGTGTCAGTCCCGAATAGAGGGAAAATAATTACATTTAATTTCACCAAAATTGGGGGAACATTTGTTGCATTAATAATGTCCTATTTTGAAAGTCACCAAATGCACAGTGATATCAAAATCCAAATTGTTAACACAATCGGCAAACACATTTTCAGACTGAGCCTGGTTTCATCTTTGCAGCCTGACTATGGGATAACCCACACAGGCTCTTTGTTAAAGGTCCAATGCAGCTGTTTTTATCTCAATATCAAATATTTATGGGTAACAATCAAGGACCGTATTGTGATTGTTTTAAATTAAAATGGTCAAAAATTAAAATTAAAATACCTTCTTAGCAAAAAGCAATTTCTCAATCAAGAATTTAGCTAGGACTGTCTGGGAATAGTCAGAGTGAGGGGCCTAATTTGAGGAGCCTAATGGGAGGGATATGTAACCTGAAAACTAGCTGTTATTGGCAGAGCGGAGGGAAAACTCTCTTTGTTATTGGTCTATTAACTTGTACCGCCTGGTAATGTCACCAGGCAGTCCAAAACCCAACCCATGCAAAACAAGCTGAAATTTCAGGCGGTCTTTTCAAACAGCTCTTAAACTAAAAGGGCATTATCATCATTTCCACAATTTCACAGTATTATTCCAAGCTAATAGTGTGGAAATATATATAAAACACAGGAAAATCACATTTTTGACTACACTGGGCCTTTAAATGTGCCCTTGACTCGAAAATGTAGTACTGGGTGTGCAGTAGGGGTGTCAAACATACGTTCCAATCTGGCCGTGGGTGGTTTGAGTGAAAAAAATAAGAATAGAAAAACTCAGTATACTTTAAAATGACTAAAACCAAATGGAAACTGTGTAGAAATGATAATGGAGCTACATTTATACCCTTTCTTGACTGTGTCCAGCTCGCTAATAATCAACAAAATGAAAGCTAGACTGTCAGGGAGTATCGGAAATTCCAAAAACGATGGATAGAGGACAATCTTTTGCAAATTTTGATGTAGAGGAAATATAACAGATTTTTTGTGCATCCCTTCGGACCTCGTTGAAGACCGAAAGCGGCCCCTGGGGAAAAAATGAGTTTGACACCCCTGGTCTACAGTATCTCATATTCACATAAGGACATGCTCTGTACGTGCATGTAAATTAATGGTAGTTATGAGGATGTTAATTCCCTGTATGGTAAGGAAACCCTGCCTATCAGTGGTAATCTCAGCCAAACCTCACAGCTCTCATTCAATCTTGCCCAGGTGCTGGCATGACCAGAGTTTCATTGCCTGACATGGTGGACTGTTTCCCAGTGATCTGGGAAGAGCTCCATCACTGGCCTGAATCAGTCACATACAAGTTTTTGCCATTCTCTGTTCTGGCTGGTCAGTAATTTAGTGCATCAAAAGTAAATGCAATATATGGTACTTTTTGTAAAAAGAATGCAAGGGAAGTGTTTGTCAAATAATGTAGGCTTACTCTGGCTCCCTCAATTCAAAATTCAATGTGCTTTTGGGAATCAAAAATTGCCCTTAATGTGGACGTGACTGGCTTGATATGAATTTTGATGCAACCAATGAGCAAGGGAACAGATTTTTATGCTATTGTGCTGCATTTGCTCTGATCACCGACAGACAGAGAAATTGCTATGAAGCTCAATAATATTGAAACTTTTCCTTGTGGATGTTTATTTATTTTGTGCGCAGCCATTCAGGGATTGATATTGTATGTACTCTTTGGAAATTAATTAGAAGATCAGAATGTGTTTCCATATCGAGTTACAGATCGTCAAAGGGATCTTAGAGACATTTATGCACAAAGTGGATGCAAATGATCAATTCAGATTCACATGGGACATAATAACATTCTCGATGTGATAATTGCAGCCGGAAAAAGCCACAAGTTAACACAAGGGATCAAATGAGATATGCAGGAACGTCTAATGGTGAGTGTCTTATATCCCATTATCATTTCTGTGGTTTGTTATTGGGATTACAAAGTAAGCATCCCATAGCCCAATGCAATAAAGCACTATGGACATCCATAAATGTGTCATCCTAATGCCCATTGCTATTGTGGATTTAATTTTTTAATTTTTTTAAAGGTTTTATTGTCACATACACCACAGTGAAATGTGTTGTTGCACAGGGTCAGCCATAGTAGTACAGCACCCCTGGAGCAAATTAGGGTTAAGTTCCTTGCTCAAAGACACATCAACTGATTTTTTTCACCTTGTTGGCTCAGGTACTTGAACCAGTAACTTTTCGGTTACTGGCCAAACACTCTAACCGTTAGGCTACCACTGGACCAGCAACCATCTTATAACATCTGAGCCTTCTGAGTTGAACAGTCTAATAGTCATGAATTACATGTTACTGGCCACTAGACTGATTGAGTCCTGACTTGAAGGTCGCTGTTTGGAACTTCTCTTGTTTCTGCTAAAATGCTTTTTGGAACAATGTCAAAAATGTTCACAGGGACAGATGAGCAAAGGGGAACGTTTACGAAACCTTAATTTACATCCCCAGCTATCAAATGCATCTTTAATTTACGGCTGACTGAATGAAACATGACAGACAAAATTCATATTTCAGAGGTTGTGGCTCACTTTTACACCTCAAGAGGACATGGCTGTGCAAAGTGAATGGGGGAGTGGAATAATGAAAAGCATGATAATGAAGTTAGATCTCAGTCAAAATGTACAGAATTTGATTTAGTGTCAGCCCTTTTCCAGAGAAGCCATTAAAGATAACGTTTCAAAGTGTGTCAGTTTGACTCTCACAACGAAGTCCCTGGGAGTACACAAATCAACACCTTCCTAGCACTGATTAACAAATGACCCTATTGATCAGTGGACTGCAGCTCCTCATCACCTCATTACACAATACAACATCTATTGTCCTAACACAGTTCATACAAGGACAATTCTTCAAAACAGAAGTGAGACCAGGTTGAGTGTCTGTGTTGACCACTATACTAATTCAACTGCGTTATCAAACGTTTTACACATTTTACAATATGTTTTATATCTGTCCATATTTATTGGGAATACAAGTATTTGATACACTGCCGATTTTGCAGGTTTTCCTACTTACAAAGCATGTAGAGGTCTGTAATTTTTATCATAGGTACACTTCAACTGTGAGAGACGGAATCTAAAACAAAAATCCAGAAAATCACATTGTATGATTTTTAAGTAATTAATTTGCATTTTATTGCATGATATAAGTATTTGATCACCTACCAACCAGTAAGAATTCCGGCTATCACAGACCTGTTAGTTTGTCTTTATGAAGCCCTCCTGTTCTCCACTCATTACCTGTATTAACTGCACCTGTTTGAACTTGTTACCTGTATAAAACACACGTGTCCACACACTCAATCAAACAGACTCCAACCTCTCCACATTGGCCAAGACCAGAGAGCTGTGTAAGGACATCAGGGATAAAATTGTAGACCTGCACAAGGCTGGGATGGGCTACAGGACAATAGGCAAGCAGCTTGGTGAGATGGCAACAACTGTTGGCGCAATTATTAGAAAATGGAAGAAGTTCAAGATGACGGTCAATCACCCTCGGTCTGGGGCTCCATGCAAGATCTCACCTCGTGGGGCATCAATGATCATGAGGAAGGTGAGGGATCAGCCCAGAACTACACGGCATGACCTGGTCAATGACCTGAAGAGAGCTGGGACCACAGTCTCAAAGAAAACCATTAGTAACACACTACGCCGTCATGGATTAAAATCCTGCAGCGCACGCAAGGTCCCCCTGCTCAAGCCAGCGCATGTCCAGGCCCGTCTGAAGTTTGCCAATGACCATCTGGATGATCCAGAGGAGGAATGGGAGAAGGTCATGTGGTCTGATGAGACAAAAATAAAGCTTTTTGGTCTAAACTCCACTCGCCGTGTTTGGAGGAAGAAGAAGGATGAGTACAACCCCAAGAACACCATCCCAACCGTGAAGCATGGAGGTGGAAACATCATTCTTTGGGGATGCTTTTCTGCAAAGGGGACAGGACGACTGCACCGTATTGAGAGGAGGATGGATGGGGGCCATGTATCGCGAGATCCTCCTTCCCTCAGTAAGAGCATTGAAGATGGGTCGTGGCTGGGTCTTCCAGCATGACAACGACCCGAAACATACAGCCAGGGCAACTAACGAGTGGCTCCATAAGAAGCATCTCAAGGTCCTGGAGTGGCCTATCCAGTCTTCAGACCTGAACCCGATAGAAAATCTTTGGAGGGAGCTGAAAGTCTGTATTGCCCAGCGACAGCCCCGAAACCTGAAGGATCTGGAGAAGGTCTGTATGGAGGAGTGGGCCAAAATCCCTGCTGCAGTGTGTGCAAACCTGGTCAAGACCTACAGGAAACGTATGATCTCTGTAATTGCAAACAAAGGTTTCTGTACCAAATATTAAGTTCTGCTTTTCTGATGTATCAAATACTTATGTCATGCAATAAAATGCAAATTAATTAGTTAAAAATCATACAATGTGATTTTCTGGATTTTTGTTTTAGATTCCGTCTCTCACAGTTGAAGTGTACCTATAATAAAAATGACAGACCTCTACATGCTTTGTAAGTAGGAAAACCTACAAAATCGGCAGTGTATCAAATACTTGTTCTCCCCACTGTATATGGCAAAAAGTTAGAGAGAAGGCAAAGTGACTTCAACTTTAAAATATGGACATTTGTTGTTTATTTCCTCTTGGAATTCCAGAGAATGCTATTTCTTTGCAATTAAAACAAGACAGACATGGCCAGTTAGAATTTCCTGACCATGTCTGTCAAGAGTTGTCTAATGAAATACAGTTAGCAATTACTTTAGTCAGAGTTACTTTCGTACAGTGCCTTGCAAAATTATTGATCCCCCTTGGAGTTTTTTCCTATTTTGTTGCAATACAACCTGTAATTTAAATTGATTTTTATTTGGATTTCATGTAATGGACATACACAAAATAGTCCAAATTGGTGAAGTGAAATGAAAAAAAATAACTTGTTTCAAACAATTCTAAAAAATAAATAACGGAAAAGTGGTGCGTGCATATCTATTCACCCCCTTTGCTATGAAGCCCCTAAATAAGATCTGGTGCAACCAATTACCTTCAGAAGTCACATAATTAGTTCAATAAAGTCCACCTGTGTGCAATCTAAGTGTCACATGATCTGTCACATGATCTCAGTATATACAGTGAGGGAAAAAAGTATTTGATCCCCTGCTGATTTTGTTTGCCCACTGACAAAGACATGATCAGTCTATAATTTTAATGGTAGGTTTATTTGAACAGTGAGAGACAGAATAACAAAAACAAAATCCAGAAAAACGCATGTCAAAAATGTTATGAATTGATTTGCATTTTAATGAGGGAAATAAGTATTTGATCCCTCTGCAAAACATGACTTAGTACTTGGTGGCAAAACCCTTGTTGGCAATCACAGAGGTCAGACATTTCTTGTAGTTGGCCACCAGGTTTGCACACATCTCAGGAGGGATTTTGTCCCACTCCTCTTTGCAGATCTTCTCCAAGTCATTAAGGTTTCGAGGCTGACGTTTGGCAATTCGAACCTTCAGCTCGCTCCACAGATTTTCTATGGGATTAAGGTCTGGAGACTGGCTAGGCCACTCCAGGACCTTAATGTGCTTCTTCTTGAGCCACTCCTTTGTTGCCTTGGCCGTGTGTTTTGGGTCATTGTCATGCTGGAATACCCATCCACGACCCATTTTCAATGACCTGGCTGAGTGAAGGAGGTTCTCACCCAAGATTTGACGGTACAAGGCCCCATCCATCGTCCCTTTGATGTGGTGAAGTTGTCCTGTCCCCTTAGCAGAAAAACACCCCCAAAGCATAATGTTTCCACCTCCATGTTTGACGGTAGGGATGGTGTTCTTGGGGTCATAGGCAGCCTTCCTCCTCCTCCAAACACGGCAAGTTGAGTTGATGCCAAAGACCTCGATTTTGGTCTCTTCTGACCACAACACTTTCACCCAGTTCTCCTCTGAATCATTCAGATGTTCATTGGCAAACTTCAGACGGGCCTGTATATGTGCTTTCTTGAGCAGGGGGACCTTGCGGGCGCTGCAGGATTTCAGTCCTTCACGGCGTAGTGTGTTACCAATTGTTTTCTTGGTGACTATGGTCCCAGCTGCCTTGAGATCATTGACAAGATCCTCCCTCCTCACTTTAAGAGTGTGTTCCTAATCTCAGCTTGTTACCTGTATAAAAGACCTGGGAGCCAGAAATCTTTCTGATTGAGAGGGGGTCAAATACTTATTTCCCTCATTAAAATGTAAATCAATTTATAACATTTTTGGCATGCATTTTTCTGGATTTTGTTGTTGTTATTCTGTCTCTCACTGTTCAAATAAACCTACCATTAAAATTATAGACTGATCATTTCTTTGTCAGTGGGCAAACGTACAAAATCAGCAGGGGATCAAATATATTTTTCCCTCACTGTACAGTGCTATGAAAAAGTATTTGCCCCCTTTCTAATTTTCTCTACTTTTGCATATTTGTGATACTGAATGTTATCAGATCTTCAACCAAAACCTAATATTAGATGAAGGGAACAAAGTGAACAAATAACACAACAATTACATATTTATTTCATAAACAAAGTTATACAACACCCAATTCCCCTGTGTGAAAAAGTAATTGCCCCCTTACACTCAATAACTGGTTGTGCCACCTTTAGCTGCAATGACTCCAACCAAATGCTTCCTGTAGTTGTTGATCAGTCTCTCACGTCGCTGTGGAGGAATTTTGTCCCACTCTTCCATGCAGAACTGCTTTAACTCAGTGACGTGTGGGTTTTCAAGCATGATCTGCTCGTTTCAAGTCCTGCCACAACATCTCAATTGGGATTAGGTCTGGACTTTGACTAGGCCATTCCAAAACTTCCAATTTGTTGCTTTTTAGCAATTTTCATGTAGACTTGATTGTGTGTTTTGGATCATTGTCTTGCTGCATGACCCAGCTGTGCTTCAGCTTCAGCTCACAGACGGATGGTCTGACATTCTCCTGTAGAATTCTCTGATACAGAGCAGAATTAATGGTTCCTTCTATTAAGGTAAGTCGTCCAGGTCCTGAGGCAGCAAAGCATCCCCAAACCATCACACCACCACCACCATGCTTGACCTTTGGTATGATGTTCTTACTGTGGAATGCAGTGTTTGGTTTTCGCCAGGCATAATGGGACCAATCTCGTCCAAAAATTTGACTCAAGTTTGCCAAAAAGCACCTGGATGATCATCAAGACTCTATGGACAGATGATTCAAAAGTATAACTTTTTGGGACGCTAAGCTTATAGAGAAATACCCCAAGAGACTTGCAGCTGTAATTGCTGCAAAAGGTGGCAAAGGGGGGTCAATAGTTATGCACGCTCAAGTTGTCTGTTTTTGTATCTTATTTCTTGTTTGTTTGCAAGAAAAATATTTTGCATCTTCAAAAGTATCTATATGTTGTGTAAATCAAATGACACAAACCCCCAAAAAATCCATTTTAATTCCAGGTTGTAAGGCAACAAAATAGGAAAAATGCCAAGGGGGGTGAATACTTTTGCAAGCCACTGTATCTCTCTGCCTCTTTCTCTCCCTCTCTCTGCCTCTCTGCCCTCTCTCTTGACTACAACTTCCTTGTACTGAGAAAGGAAGGTGAAGAGAGGTCCAGCGAGAGGTCATGTTTGAAATCAGCATTCAATTATTCACATGCATTTAAATGCCTTGGAGCTCAGGAAATGCCGATGTTTGAAGCAATCTCATACGCTGCTGTTTGTTTCTCCAGAGGTAAGCCTGTTTTGATTACAGATCTGAGGAGAAAAAAGGAAACATCAGTATAACATCAGTCATAACATCAAAATCAAAATCTTACTAGAGAAAACGTAAAAATTAAAAGAGAGTTATATATGTTGATGATGTCATTTCTATACATATTTTGTGAGGCTTATGCCCATATATATATATACAATAATGTTGATTTAATTAAATAGATAGATACAGTAGATTAATGTGGATACTTTTTAGATTATTTTATGGGTTTGATGTCCAGACCACAATGACATCAAATCATGACCAAACATTCAGGTAAATATACAGTATAAGCCACTAATATTGTTAATACTATACTGTCCTAATTTCCACATGTTGCACTGCGTGAATGTAGGCAACAGCACAGTATGTGATGTAAACTGAGTGTACAAAACATTAAGAACATCTTCCTACTATTCCATTGCACCCCGTCCCCCCTTTTGCCCTCAGAACATCCTCAATTTGTTGGGGCATGGATGTCGAAAGCATTCCACAGGGATAAAGCGTGAAAAACCCAGGAGCGTTGTAGTTCTCGACACACACCGGTGTGCCTGGCACTTACTACCATACCCCGTTCAAAGGCATTTAATATTTTGTCTTGCCAATTCACCCTTTGAATGGCGCACATACAGTTGAAGTCGGAACTTTACATACACATAGGTTGGAGTCATTAAAACTCGTTATTCAACCACTCCACAAATTTCTTGTTAACAAACTATAGTTTTGGCAAGTCAGTTAGGACATCTACGTTGTGCATGACACAAGTAATTTTTCCAACTATTGTCTACAGACAGATTATTTCACTTATAATTCACTGTATCACAATTCCAGTGGGTCAGAAGTTTGACTGTGCCTTTAAACAGCTTGGAAAATTCCAGAAAATGATATCATGGCTTTAGAAGCTTCTGATAGGCTAATTGACATCATTTGAGTTAATTGGAGGTGTACCTGTGGATGTATTTCTAGGCCTACCTTCAAACTCAGTGCCTCTTTGATTGACATCATGGGAAAATCAAAATAAATCAGCAAAGACCTCAGAAAAAAGTCTGGTTCATCCTTGGGAGCAATTTCCAAATGCCTGAAGGTACCACGTTCATCTGTACAAACAATAGTACGCAAGTATAAACACCATGGGACCACGCAGCCGTCATACCGCTCAGGAAGGAGACGCGTTCTGTCTCCTAGAGATGAACGTACTTTGGTGTGAAAAGTGCAAATCAATCCCAGAACAACAGCAAAGGACCTTGTGATGATGCTGGAGGAAACAGGTACAAAAGTATCTATATCCACAGTAAAATGAGTCCTATATCGACATAACCTGAAAGGCCACTCAGCAAGGAAGAAGCCACTGCTCCAAAACCGCCATAAAAAAGCCAGACTACGGTTTGCAACTGCACATGGGGACAAAGATCGTACTTTTTGGTGAACTGTCCTCTGGTCTGATGAAACAAAAATAGAACTGTTTGGCCATAATGACCATCGTTATGTTTGGAGGAAAAAGGGGGCCGCTTGCAAGCCGAAGAACACCATCCCAACCGTGAACAACGGGGGTGGCAGCAACATGCCGTGGGGGTGCTTTGCTGCAGGAGGGACTGGTGCACTTGACAAAATAGATGGCATCATGAGGAAGGACAATTATGTGGATATATTGAAGCAACATCTCAAGACATTAGTCAGGAAGTTAAAGCTTGGTCGCAACTGGGTCTTCCAAATGGACAATGACCCCAAGCATACTTCCAAAGTTGTGGCAAAATGCCTTAAGGACAACAAAGTCAAGGTGTTGGAGTGGCCATCACAAAGCCCTGACCTCAATCCTATAGAAAATGTGTGGGCAGAACTGAAAAAGCGTGTGCGAGCAAGGAGGCCTACAAACCTGACTCAGTTACACCAGCTCTGTCAGGAGGAATGGACCAAAATTCACCCAACTTATTGTGGGAAGCTTGTGGAAGGCTACCCAAAACGTTTGACCCAAGTTAAACAATTTAAAGGCAATGCTACCAAATACTAATTGAGTGTATGTAAACCTTTGACCCACTGGGAATATGATGAAAGAAATAAAAGCTGAAATAAATCATTCTCTCTACTATTATTCTGACATTTCACATTCTTAAAATAAAGTGGTGATCCTAACTGACCTAAGACAGGGAATTCTTACTAGGATTAAATGTCAGGAATTGTGAAAAACTGAGTTTAAATGTATTTGGCTAAGGTGTATGTAAACTTCCGACTTCAACTGTACACAGTCCATGTCTCAATTGTCTTGAGGCTTGAAAATCCTTCTGAAGTGGATTTAACAAGTGACATCAATAAGGGATCATAGCTTTCACCTGGATTCACCTGGTCAGTCTATGTAATGGAATGAGCTGGTGTTCTTAATGTTTTGTACACTCAGTTCATGTTCAGATTGTAGTGCATCTCGTGAGAGTCATCCACTCAGTGGAACATGTCTACACGAGATCAGTACAAATGACACGACCAGGATTACAGTCAGAGGCATCATGCCCATAGGGGGCACAGTGGCACGTGCCCCCACAGATTTGTCCAGTTAATTTTGGGGGGGTAAATCGTTAAAATACTACTAGCAACCTAGCAATTTTATGAAGTTGCTTTAGCTAACCCAGATAGGTTCACAATCTCTCAACCTCATAACTAGCTACCAAGAAGCCATTTCAGGCTGAAACGTTACAGATTCCGCAATAGAAATGTAAAGGTAATTTCCGATTGAGACGACATATGCAGCATTTACCATGCGAATGCAGTCTCCGCTAAAGAGCAAACATTTCCTTTCAATTTCCGAAATCACGCTGTAAAGCTGAACTTCTGCGATACGGATTGAGTAGAGCCCCAAGTTAGAGTAGCTAGCTATCTTAGAGAAGCATATTTAGCTTCTTAAAAAAAACACCAGTCAAGAGGATACAGACAGCTCAAGAAGTATGCTAAGATATGCAGAAAAATAAACATATTTTTGCCATCAATTAAGCATAATGATTATGGCTTTAGATTGCAGGAAAAAGCTGTTTCAGGTATTTGAAAAATGCTAAATTCACCATCCTCACATACTTTGTGCCCCCTCAGATTTTGTGTCCCCTGATTACAGTAGCAGAGGTTGAGATCAAAGGGTCCTGGGTCTCTGAGGCTATGGGAGGAAGTCAACATGTCAGTTTTATTTTGTATGAACCAGACTGGTTTGTGCCATGTGTAACCGGTGTGAAATGGCTAACTAGTTAGCGGTGCATACTAGTATCATTTCAATTGCCGATGTCATTCGCTCTGACGTCACCTTGAAGTGGTTGTTTCCCTTGCTCTGCAAGAGCGATAGGTAACAATGCTCCGAGGGTGACTGTTGTCGATGTGTTCAGAGTGTCCCTGGTTCGAGCCCAGGTTGGGGCGAGAAGAGGAATGGAACGACACTGTTACAAATGCACTATATACTGTTTACATAGACTTGAGCAGTCAGGCTACTGGATAGATAGAACTAAAACGATACCTAGTTCTCCTCATTCTGATGACTCCTGATTCTGAATTCTCAGCCTATTTCTATGGATGGCTCATATTAATGGACATCAAGAGGAAGCCCTCACTGTATAGAAGTGAAGTCATCTGGCACACTGTAGTTGACTACATGTGTGAGGTCAGATGCTCATGGTGACTCAATGCATCAGCGGCCAAAAACAAAGCCAGCCTCTATAGGTCAGTGAAGGTCAGTGGAACTGCACGTGAAGAAAGCAGCCAGGAGTGACCTCATTGTGAACACACTAGACTAGAGCCGTACAGTCCTAGAGTATTTTCTCTATTGACTCTATATTTTCTATGGACTACACAGGTTTGTTGATAGGTGTATTGACACAAATAAATAGATCAACACCAGGCGAAAGGATATGTTTGGCCAAAGATGAAAACAGTCAATATTGCATCTGTGTTGTGTTTGTTGAGTCTCGAAAAGAGTGCCTATTTAAATGTTAGCCCGATGTTCGACGAGCCAATAGCACTTCATAAGTAGTAGAATTTGGTGAGTGGAATAAACACTCTTGAGAACACTCCTGAGCTCACAGTAACATAATTGCAGAAGCATACAGTAATTGTGTTATAGTTATATAAAAGTTATATATCGTTATGTATCTAAGCGTCATAGTTTTGTTTGGAGGCATTTCCAGACTGACCTGCAGTGAGGACACTCCAGTCCAAAACCGCTGTCCTGTGAAGCCTGGTATATTCATGCTGTGGATGTATTACACGGAGAGAAGCCTGACAAGGGCCCGAAGAGCCTGAGATCCTGAGCTGGTGGCACACATGCGAATCTGGCCGGGTCTCTGGGCGGATATCAGAGTGATGAAAGATGAAGTGGACTCAGCCATGCAGAACTAACAGACAGGCAGTGCTGGGAGTATGGAGCTGCCAATAAACCTCCCCAACACACACCTCCACCACCTCCACCACCCCAGCCTCCTAAGTGCTCCCCATATCCCAATACACACACGCGCACCGCACGCGCACAGGCAGAGATGCATGCACACAGGCACACACACACGCGCACGCATACACACACGCACACACACATATGCACGCATGCACATGCACGCACGCACATGCGCACACACAGCAAAGCCCCCTGAGCCAATGAGAATGAGAGGTGAGCCAGTAATCATAGAGCACTTCAGTGGCTTCATCAGCATCACTTGTCTAATGGAGAAGAACACTTCTGGGTTTCTGTGGGCAAGAGCCTTCATTAATCATCCTCAAAGGAAAGACCACTCCACCAAGACTCGAGCTGAGTACCCTCTTTCCTTCCAAAAATTATTCTTAGACCAGAACAATGTTACATACTAGCTTGAGCCTAATCAGCCTCGTTCAGCGGCAGTGTCCAGAGGTTAGGGTTTTAAATGGAGACCAGGTTCTGTGACTGCTCTGCAGAGGCATGATTGGGCTATATTGTAGATACATGTTTGGTTTGGTTTCCATGCACCTTTTAGAAAAATGCTTCTCCTGTTCCGTTGAAAGTTGTCAATCAAGGACACGCTAGCTCTAACCCTCAGGCGTGTTCAATTCCCTGTAATTTAGTTACCAAGTACTGTAAAATCACATTATGCAAAATATACTATGATACTTGGTCCTATATGGCAAGGTACTCAGGGTCATAGGGTGCAGAGTAATTCATTTAGCATTTTTTTATATGAAGGAAATTAAAAAACAGATTACGTCCACCCAGACATGTAGTGGCCTTTAGGGAGTCAACAAATGTGGATGACTAAGGGTGAGAGTTTAGCAATCTGCCCATGACCCCCTTGTCTTTAAGATAATTATATTTCCAAGACACGCACACACAGAGATGCAATAATTTGATTCAGCATGGCTAAGGGATGTAATCTTAATTAATTTCACTATGTTATTTAATTCAAACCTGAGCATGAGCAAACTAAATCCGTTGGCGGTAATTATTTGTAAATGATCACGCAACCCGATTAGATGATTCCCAGATGCTATTATCATTACCAAACATATTGTTTATCTTTTGTTTTGTCTCACTATCCAGGTTTCCATCCAACCTTTTTATACGAGTAAAGTATATTGGATAAAAAATTTAGCAACAGATAAAACAAAATACGCTAGAAATGGCAGTGGAAACGCCTTTATGCGCAGATATTGATATAATAACCCTCATATCGAAGTAAACTTAGTCATGCGATGATAGAGTTGAAGTCGGAAGTTTACATACACTTAGGGTGGAGTCATTAAAACTCGTTTTGGCAAGTCATGACACAAGTAATTTTTCCAATAATTTTTTACAGACAGATTATTTCACCTATAATTCACTGTATCACAATTCCAGTTGGTCAGAAGTTTACATACACTAAGTTGATTGTGCCTTTAAACAGCTTGGAAAATTCCAGAAAATGATGTCATGGCTTTAGAAGCTTCTGATAGTCTAATTGACATAATTTGAGTCAATTGGAGGTGTACCTGTGGATGTATTTCAAGGCCTACCTTCAAACTCAGTGCCTCTTTGCTTGACATCATGGGAAAATAAAAATAAAAATGGTAGACTTCACAAGTCTGGTTCATCCTTGGGAACAATTTCCAAATGCCTGAAGGTACCACATTCATCTGTACAAACAATAGTACGCAAGTATAAACACCATGGGACCACGCAGCCGTCATACCACTCAGGAAAGAGACGCGTTCTGTCTCCTAGAGATGAACGTACTTTGGTGTGAAAAGTGCATATCAATCCCAGAACAACAGTAAAGGACCTTGTGAAGATGCTGGAGGAAACAGGTACAAAAGTATCTATATCCACAGTAAAACGAGTCCTATATCGACATAACCTGAAAGGCCGCTCAGCAAGGAAGAAGCCAATCCTACAGAAAATGTGTGGGCAGAACTGAAAAAGCATGTGCGAGCAAGGAGGCTTTACAAACCTGACTCAGTTACACCAGCTCTGTCAGTAAGGAATGGCCAAAATTCACCCAATTTAATGTGGGAAGCTTTGGAAGGCTACCCGAAACGTTTGACCCAAGTTAAACAATTTAAAGGCTATGCTTCCAAATACTAATTAGTGTATATAAACTTCTGACCCACTGGGAATGTGATGAAAGAAATAAAAGCTTAAATAAATCATTCTCTCTACTATTATTCTGACATTTGACATTCTGAAAATAAAGTGGTGGTCCTAACTGACCTAAGACAGGGAATTTTTACTAGGATTAAATGGTCACGAATTCCGTGAAAAACTGTGTTTAAATGTATTTGGCTAAGGTGTATGTTAACTTCCGACTTCAACTGTATGTTTTAGCCCAAAAGCTGGCTGATGGCGATATTGAGTTGTTTCATCTTACCGTCCAAAGGGATCGCAGCATTCCATTCTCCATTAAGGCTGCAAAGGGATCGCTTTCCTCATTAACTAGATTTAATGTCGAGAAGGTCAATTTTCTTTGGGGGGAACATGCATACAGTCTTTTTGAAACACCAATTTCCACTACCATGCTAGAGTGGCTAATACCTAGGAACGCTAGTCCCGAATGTTACGTATCGCGTTCAGCCAATCAGGTTGCAGCAGTCTGTTGTTTTTCCCTGGCCCAACGCGGGGTGCAACATCAGGAAGTAGCATTAGCCACTAGCATGGTGGTGAAAAATGGTGTTTCATAAAGAAAGTACGTTTCGCCATTAAATTGAGTTAAAGAGGAAATCGATGCCTTTGCAGCCTGAATGGAGAATGTTTTGGTGTACAGTGAATAGCCGGCTGCATGCATTCCCTTTGGACGGTAAGATGAAACGACTCAATATCGCCATCTGCCAGCCTTTGGGCTAATATGTTGTGTGGTCCTCCTGCTACGACTCAGGAAAGCATGCAGTTTATTAGGCTACAGAT